>NC_064819.1:63664117-64275117 GCF_024166365.1 Elephas maximus indicus | reverse complement strand
AGCATGGACCTGTCCCTGAGAAGGACATCACGCTTGATAAGGTAGAGGGTCAGTGAAAAAGAAGCAGATCCTTAATGAGATGGATTGACACAGTGGCTGCAACAATGGGCTCAAACATAGTAATGATTGTGAAGATGGCACAAGAACAGGCAGTGTTTCATTCTGTTGTACATATGGTCGCTATGAGTTGGAACTGACTTGACAGCACCTAACGACAACAAGATAGATACCTTTAATGGAGCTCTGACGGCACAACAGTGAAGTATTCGATCGCTAACCAAAAGGTTGGCAGTCCGAACTCACCTAGTGACTCCATAGGAGCAATACCTTGTGATCTGCTCTCACAAAGATTACAGCCTTGAAAATCCTATGGGGGCAGTTCTACTTTGTCATATTGGTTCTCTGTAAGTCAAAATCGACTTGATGACACTGAACAACAACATACCTTTAAACTCAGAGAGGTAGAACAAACCTGGATAAGAAGAAATTAGAGCACAAGAGAAATAAGGAAATTAAAGAGTGTTTCTGTATTTAAAGGAGTTCAGGTATCCAGATTTTTAAAAACGGGTGGGGGAGAGGGAATGACTAACAGATATAGTTCAACATCTTTGTTGCAATCTTGAGAAATGGTATAAGAAAAAAGACTAGGGCTCTATTCCTCAAGTAAATGCAGTAAGATGCATTTCAGTTCTAGAAAATCAACTGCACAAGTACATGTTGGGAGGACCTAACCTGGACAACAGTTTCCCAAGGTGGAGTCATGATAGAGGATAAGTCGGAGACTCAGGAAGCCTGTGTTCTTTGAGCCCTGGGGCAGTTCTACTCTATCCTATAGGGTCTCTATGAGTTGGAATTGACTCGATGGCAACAGGTTTGTTTTGGGTTTTTTTGGTGTACCAGCGATATTGAACTAGTCATGTAACTTCTCTTATTCTTAGTTTTCCTTGCCAGTAAACTGGGTACAATAACATCTATATTGCTTGCCACAAGATTGTTTTCAATATCAAATGAGATATGTGAAAATACTACGTAAACTATAAAACACCGTGGAAATGCCCACCAGTTGCCATCAAGTCAAGTCTGATTCATGGAGATCCTATGTGTGTCAGAGTAGAACTGTTTTCCATAGGATTTTAAATGGCTGATGTTTTGGAAGTAGGTCTCCAGGCCTTTCTATAGAGGAGCCTCTGGGTAGACTCAAACCTCTCCAACCTTTCAGTTAGCAGTCAAGCATGTTATCCATTTGCACCACCCAGGAACTCCATGGAAATGCCAGGAGGTATTATTATCAATAAGGAGCCCTGGTGGCACAGTGGTTAAACACTTGGTTGCTAATGGAAAAGTCAATGATTTGAACCCACCCAGCCACACCAAGAGAGAAAAGACCAGGTGATCTGTTCCTGTAAAGATTACGGCCTAGGAAACCCTATGGGATAGTTCTACTCTGTCCTATAGGGTAGCTATGAGTTTGAATTGGCTCAATGGCACAGAGCAATGACAATATTATATATAAAAGTCCCAGGGTAGCACAAACAGTTTGCACTTAGCTGTTACACAAACGATTGTCAGTTTGAACTCACCTAGTGGTGCCTCAGAAGAAGGGCCTGGTGATCTACTTCAGTAAAGATTACAGACAAGAAAACCCTGCAGAACTCAGTTCTACTCGGTAACACATGGAGTCGCCATGAGTTGGAATCAACTTGGAATTAATGGGTTTGGTTTATTATCTTCAATATGCATGAAAGACCTTTAAGGTTTCATTTGACTACTCCGCTCAAGAGCTGACATCTGATGTAGCTGCCTTAATAGAAGAGTAGCAAAGAAAGTAATCCTCCTTTCATCTGCATTCCTTAGAGCACACCTGGAGGAGAAGGCGTGGAGGACACGATTCTATCTTCATAAGCCTGAAAGGCAATGAAGAAGGGCTGTTTGCCTTACTCCATGCAGAGAGCAGGGCCAACATAGCCAAATGGAAGTTACGAGGAGGGAGATATCAACTGGCTAAGACATTGACCATAAATATCTGTGATGGGTTTCAAATATAATATAGTTTTAAGAATGGGTAAAGGAAGGAAGGAGTTGATAATTTGGGGAGTAATCCCCCAGCATCAATTCTCTGTGTGAAAGGCACACCGTGGAGGAGCAGAGTGTACAAGTTGCCCAGCACTCCATGGCAAGAACCCCTTTTACCTGCTAATATGGGTGGCTTTTTATGTACTTAATCTGTAGGGGAAGTCCCTAGGTGGCACGAATGGTTAATGCACTCAGCTGCTAACCAAAATATTCCAAGTTCAAGTTCACTCAGAGGCACGTTGGAAGAAAGCTGTGGCGAAGTACTTTCAAAAAAATCAGCCATTGAGAACTCTGTAAAGAGGGTCAAGAGTTACAAAGTCCACCCCTCAAATGGCCCTCCAGCAGGCCCGAGAATACTTGTTTCTCCTCCCTAATCTTCAAGAGAATGATCCCTGGTGGAGCAATGGTTAAGTGATCAGCTGTTAACTGAAAGAGAAGCAGTCTGAACCCGCCAGCCGTTCCTCGAGAGGAAAGACCCAGCAATCTGTCTGCGTAAAGATTACAGCCTGGGAAATGCTATAGGGCAGTTCTACTCTGTTCTATAGGGTCACTGTGAGTTAGAATCAACTCAAGGGCACCTAACAACCACAATCTTTAAGGAACAGTTTTCTAGAGCGAGGACATTGACAATTCCCAACAATCTCTTCCTCTTTTTCTCTGAAAACTTCCTAATCACAAATTATCTTGAACGCTTAGGATGTCAGATAAATTGAACAAAAGGACATAGCTCATCTATTCACAACACCCCAGCTTGGAAAATATAGTGACAATTTCATCACATTCCAGCATCCACATATGTTTAATCCACAATCGAACTTCTGGATTGTTTGGAGCAGAATATTTAAAACTGAGGAAAAACAGATGCACAGACAGTTGGCTGAAAACACAGCTATCGTATCGGCTGGTGAAGGAGATAGAAGGACCCTGGGAAGAGTCTATCAGAAATAGGAAGCAGTCCTCACACACACCCACTCCCCACTCTCTGGGTCTGTACTAACCAAAAGCCAAACAGCTGGAAAGCAATGGGAACCCACAGTAAGGCATCTGTGCAGTTTGCCAGCTTGTCTGGCTGCCAACGTGTGGCCAAGGAAGGAGCCATAGGGCATTCCTCTCTGTCTTCATCTTCGGAGGGCCTGCCAGAGTCACTCCAACTGAAGCCTGTCTGTCTCGCCAGGGGTTATTGGGAAATTCTCACTAGCTCACATCTTGCCGTCTTGTAAAGAGAGGCTGGATTCACACCTGGAGTTAGCCCTTTGTCCAAGATTTCTCCAAGTACATTCAACAAGTAGAAAAATATCCATAAGCTAGAATATATTCCTTTAATGATGTTACTCGCTTTCCATCCTGTGAGCTTTTCCTGATAAAAAGCCTATTATTTAAAAAGTATGCAAAAATAGGATTAATGATTCTGAAAGGATAGGGTCTATGTTCATTAGAAAAACCAATCTTGCAGTCCCTAGGAAAAGATTACTCTTCCTTTTTGTATTTCTCATAGGGAAACTGTCATAGTCACACTCAGAGGCATATGAAACCATCTTTCCAAACACAGGTAAGGTTTGGCCCTGCCACCAATTAGTCCACAGTGACTGTTCCTCGGGGACTGGCAGTTGGCATTTAACATCTTCCTTCCTTTTGAAGCTCAGAAAACAATGGAAATACTGTTTTCCATTTTCAGACTTGTCACAACTCTGGTGGTTGGGGCGGGTGGAGACTCCTATGAAGAGGTTTTTGTCCAGTGTACTGATTGAAGTGTGTCCAATTATTATTGATATTGTTCTTTTTCCCAGACAGAATTATTAAATGACTTATACCTACAGGATTCATTAAAGAAAACATATTTAGAATTCCTCTAATCTATCTTGGGTAACAGTTAACTTCTGTGTTAGCCAAGGTTCTCCAGGGAAACAGAACTAAACGGACATGTTCAGAGAGAGAGAGTAAGAGATTTACCTTAAGAAATTGGCTCATACATTATGGAGACTGGCAAGTTCAAGATCTATAGTACAGGCAGCAGAATAGAAAAGCTGACACAGGATTTCTGTGTTACAGTCTTGAGGTAGAATTTCTTCCTCTACAGGAAACCTCAGTTTTTGCCCTTAAGGCCTTCAACTGATGGGATAAGGCCCACCCACATCATGGGTGGGTCAATTTATTGTAAATGTTAATCAAATCTATAAAATACCTTCACAGCAACATCTAAACTAGTTCTTGACCAAACAACTGGGCACCACAGCCTAGCCAAGTTGACACCTAAAATTAGCCATTACAGCTTCCAACCTCAGGCACGTCACAGCTTCCAACCACAGGTGTGTATGAAGGGTGAGTTTGGTACCCCCTGCTCATGGAGCTTTGGGCCAAGCAGTACCTATTACAGTACCGCATGCCCCATAGCTCTCAACTCACAGTCTTGCAAAGAGCAGAAACTCAAATACTTATTGAATGAAGAATGTAGATCTCTTTTCTCCAAATGTGTGTATTAAGAAATATATTCAATAAAAATGTTCAAGTGGTTTCCAAGCTAAATGAGTTATTTAAAATGAACTACGTTAACCTTACTAACCTTGGATGAAGGGTGGAACTGCTTACAAAAAAAATAATAAAGGGCAAGGAGAGGATTCCTGATGGCACAGGTCACCTTCTGGAAATCTTTTCCAACCTGTGGAAGTGTCAGGAGGTGGGCAGGTGAAGAATTGAATAGGACAGTCCCTGGAAAGAGCTGAAGTAATGTGAACTAAGAATTTTTGTTTTAGTGTCTTAATGTAACTAGTATAACAGGAAGAAAAACACTATACACTGACAGAGGAACATCTATATTGAATCATTCTTTTATTCAAGTAGCATCAAGGTTTAGGGCACAGATCCTGGTTAAATAAAACAACTTTACTGTATCTGATGATCACAGGCAAATTTTTAAGTTTCTTTCAGTTTCTTTAGGTATAAAATGAGGAAGGTAGCTCTTGTCCCATATGGTGGCTTCGTGGAATAATTCAGGTACTATTCAACATGATGTCTTAGCATTATTCAACACCACTTTCTTCAACACGGTGTCTTAGTTTCCTACGGCTGCCATAAAAAGATCACAAATTGGTTGGCTTATGACAGTAAAATTCAGAATTCTGGAGTCTAGTAATGTGAGGAAAATTTGTGAGGGGTTCAGCAGGGCCCAGTTCTCTCCAAAGTCTGTAAGAAAAGATTCTTTCTCATCTCTACCAGCTTCCATTAACCACAGGTATTCTTTGACTTGCAGATACATCTTCATATAGCCATCACCCACCTCTGTCTTTCTGTGTCTCTTTCCCCTTTTTATAAAGATGCCATTCACATTGGACTACCCTACTCGAATATGACTTCATGTTAACTGACAACATCTTCAAAGACCCTATTTCCAAACAAGGTCACATTCACAGGTAGCAGGAGTTAGGACTTCAGCAGAAAAGCTTGGGGCTACACAGTTGAATCCATAACACACAGTAAGTGTTCAGTAAGCATCAGCTATCTTTTAACTAGGTCGGAATTTGGGAAATGTATCATAGACATGGCTAAATAGTTTCCTTCCAAGACTGAAGACTTCAGCATTTCAGATGGGCTATGCAGTGGAATGGCAGACAGAGGCCACAAACACAGACCCACAGTAAGATTAGATTAAGGTCCCAATTTACCTATCCAAGCTTACAAACTTATCGGTGGCAGGATGGCCACAAGAAGCAAAAGTAGATGCAGCCTGTCTGTGTAGTTCCCAGAGTGCCCAGTGGGGAGAAGCAGATGTCAGGGCACTGCTGTCTTAGTTTCTTAGTGTTGCTGTAACAGAATACCACAAGTGGGTGGCTTTAACAAACAGAAATTTACTTTCTCCCACAGTTCTGGGGGCTAAAAGTCCAAATCAGTGTTGTGGCTGTGTTGATACCTTCATTGTCAATAGCCCCAGGTGTTCTTTTGTTCCTTGTTGATCCATACATGGTGTCTGTCTTCCCTTATTTGTTTGTGTCTCTGTATCTAATCTGCTGTTTTTATAACTCAGAAGTGATTAGATTTAGAACCCGCCCTACTCAGACATGCTCTAACTAACAAAGCAAACCCTATTTACAAAAAAGGGTTCCATTCACAGGTTATAGGGGTTAGGATTCCAACACATATTTTGGGGGAACATAATTCAACCCATAACAATTGTCCACACACAAAAGGGATTCACTCTCTCCAAGAAGCCCTTTTCTTGCTGTGGAAAAAGGAAAAACTATGTATGCAAACATATACAAAACCATCTCCAGGCTATTAACAGGCATGCTGTGTACTTGCCTAACTCCTGATCCTCAAGCAAGCTCAGCATCACTCAGAGGAAGAGAGGAGCCCATCCCAGGCATCACTGAATCACTTCTCAGCTTCCCGTTCACCAGCATCCTAGAAGCCAAATTTCCCACCAAGTTCTCCTCTTCTATTTAGCATTGTGATACTAAGCATGGCCCAAGGCTAAAAAATCTATTCTCCTACAGTGACCGTCTTCAATCTAAACACAACCATTCCTTAGACTTCTAAGACCTAACAGTGTGTATATGTGGCTACATCAGACCTACCAGCAGACAGTCCAAAAGGCTAACACCCATGCACAGATTCTGAGAGGAATTAGGGACAGGCTGAGGTGGCCAGGTGGTGCAAATAGTTAATGCACTCAGCTGCATGCTAACCAAAATGTTGGAGGTTCAAGTCCACCTAGAGGTGCCTCAAAAGAAAGGGCCGACAATCTACCCCCAAAACATCAGCCGTTGAAAACCCCGTGGAGCACAGTTCTGCTCTGAAACACGTGGTGTCACCGTGAGTTGGGGTCAGCTCAACGGCAACTGGAAGAATAGGCTTCTGCCATTCTTTCTTAATATTATCTCCTCCACCCACCTGTATCGATGCCTGAAGCACCCCCAACAGAGACAACTACTTAGATAAAAGTAAGACTTTTTTTGTTATAACTCAGATATTCCAGAGAGAAGCAACTCTCAAGGCTGGACAACCACTTAAAACAACACAATTCAAGAGGAAATGGAAAACAGTTTTCAGTCATGGTGGAATGATGAGGAGAGTGAAAGACAGACCAACCATCAGACACTTGACACATAAGTTCAGGGCTTAGGAACACCAGGGGAGACTAAGTATCTGACAAAGCAGTGACCAAAAAAAAAAAAAAGATAAAACTGGACCTGGAAGCAGGAGGACATCAAAGAAAAGATCCAGTTGGCAAAATTTCCTGTGATTCTTTCTTTATTTAGCACAGGAATCAGGGCATACCCCATGGATCAGAGAAGAGAGCATTGTCTTTGTAAAGAAACGTGGCTACAAAAATTAAGAGAGTGTAATAATGTCCTAGAAGGTTAGTTGATAAACAATCCAACGTTTTACAACATGGAGGAAGGGGTGATAATGGCTTTTAATTGCTACATAAATTTTGAAAGGTTCTTCAGCCCTAATCTTAGCTGCAAAGCATTGGATTGTGTTATAGCCCCTCCTGCACACAGGTTGCCTCCACAATTCCACATTCTTGGACATGCCTCTCCATGTGCAACTTGAGTAGAGTAATTCATAATGCATCAAAGCCCAAATTTGGCTGTGAGCCTGTGCCAGCTTGAGAAACCAGCATCCCAAGAGATGTTGAAAATGATGCTACACCCCCTTCCATACCACAAACACACACACACAGTCTTAGTAAAGGAATTAAGCTCAAGGATCTGAGTTTCTAGTATACCAATAAATTTTGATTCAGGTGGCACCACATTAAACAGAACACTGGTGTTTTAAGAGAAAGGAATTTCTAACAATCTTAGTGGTTTAGGGCCAAAAACCCACTGCCTTCGAGTAGATTCTGACTCATAGCGACCGTATAGAACAGAGTAGGATTGCCCCTAAAGAGTGCCCAAGGCTGTAATTTTTATGGAAGCAGACTGCCACATCTTCCTTCCGCAAAGCGGCTGGTGAGTTCAAACCACCAAAGTTCCTGTTAGCAGCTGAGCGCTTAACCACTGCACCCCCAGAGTTCCTTTGATTTGGGGCAGTGTATGTAAAATATTGATGTGCATAGGAATCACCTGGGCGATCTTGTTAAAATTCCATTTCTGATTAAGAAGGTCTACATTTTTAAGATGCTCCCAGGTGATGCTGACTTTTATTAAAAGGGTTATGGATTGAATTGTATTCCCCCAAAAGCTACGTTGAAATTCTAACACCTGTACCTGTGAAGGTGATCTTGTTTGGAAATAGTGTCTTTGAGATGTAATCAATTAAGTTAATATAAGGTCATATCGGAATAGGGTGGGTCCTAATCTCATCTGAGTGATGTCTTATAAAAGAGGAGAACAGATGAAGATGGGGGAAGACACCATGTGAAGATGAATCTATAAGCCAAGGAATGCCAAGGATTGCCAGGAGCCACCAGAAGCTAGAAGAGAGGCATGGAACAGTTGCTCTTAGAACGCTCAGAAGGAATTAACACAGCCAATACCCTAATGAGGACTTCTAGTCTCCAGAGTCAATAAATTTCTGTTCTTATAAGCCACTCAACTTGTGTTATTTTGTTACAGCAGACCTAGGAAACAAAGACAAGTAACAAGTATTTGGAGTACAAATACGTGAAGTCAGGTTTCCTCAGTTTTCAGGGGGAATCAGAGTAATAGTAACACCTTTTCAAAGAAACATAGAGTTAGAAGGATTCTTAGTGACCAGAAGCGTGCAAGCATTCTTGAAATCTTTCAGAAAGTCACGAATGAAGAAAGGAACCTTCTAATAACTTCTAATTCTCTGGTCAGTTTATGATGCTCTAACATAAACACACTCCTAAAATGTAAATTTGCACATGTGAAACCAATCAAAGGGTTCCAGAAATTTCCAACAGGTTATTCAAGGTTAAGTCCTTTTTTTTCTTTTTAATTTTTATTGCGCGCTAAGTGGAAGTTTACAAATCAAGTCACTCTCTCACACAAAAACTTATATACACCATGCTATGTACTCCCAATTGCTCTCCCCCTAATATGACAGTCTGCTCCCTCCCTCCACTCTCTCTTTTCATGTCCATTTCATCAGCTTCTAACCCCCTCTACCCTCTCATCTACTCTCCAGGGAGGAGATGCCAATATAGTCTCAAGTGTCCACCTGATCCAAGAAGCTCACTCTTCACGAGCATCCCCCTCCAACCCGTTGCCCAGTCCAAACCCAGTATGAAGAGTTGGCTTTGGGAATGGTTCCTGTCCTGGGCCAACAGAAGGTCTGGGGCCATGACCACTGGGGTCCTTCTAGTCTTGGTCAGACCTTTAAGTCTGGTCTTTTTATGAGAATTTGGGGTCTACATCTCACTGCTCTCCTGCTCCCTCAGGGATTCTCTGTTGTGTTCCCTGTCAGGGCAGTCATCGCTTGTAGCTGGGCACCATCTAGCTCTTCTGGTCTCAGGCTGATGTAGTCTCTGGTTTATGTGGCCCTTTCTGTCTCTTGGGCTCATAATTACCTTGTGTCCTAGGTGTTCTTCATTCTCCTTTGCTCCAGGTGGGTTGGGACCAATTGATGCATCTTAGATGGCTGCTTGCTAGCATTAAAGACCCCAGACGCCTGTCTCCAAGGTGGGATGCAGAATGTTTTCTTAATAGATTTTATTATGCCAATTGACTTAGACGTCCCCTGAAACCGTGGTCCCCAGACCCCTGCCCCTGCTACGCTGCCCTTCGAAGCATTTAGTTTATTCAGGAAATTTCTTTGCTTTTGGTTTAGTCCAATTGTGCTGACCTCGCCTGTTTTGTGTGTTGTCTTTCCCTTCACCTAAAGTAGTTCTTACCAACTACTTAATTAGTGAATACCTCTCTTCCACCCTCCCTCCCTCCCCCCTTTCGTAACCATGAAAGAATATTTTCTTCTCTGTTTAAACTATTTCTTGAGTTCTTATAATAGTGGACTTATACAATATCTGTCCTTTTGCAACTGACTAATTTCACTCAGCATAATGCCTTCCAGATTCCTCCATGTTATG
The DNA here is from genome assembly GCF_024166365.1 of Elephas maximus indicus. NCBI lineage: Eukaryota > Metazoa > Chordata > Mammalia > Proboscidea > Elephantidae > Elephas > Elephas maximus. The sequence goes on along the minus strand of NC_064819.1, from coordinate 64,265,054 downwards.
AAATCTTTCACAGATTCATCACTGTTCTTTATCTACGTGTGGTATTCCATTGTGTGAATATACCATAATTTATTTATCCATTCATCTGTTGATGGGCACTTTGGTTGCTTCCATCTTTTTGCTATTGTAAGCAGTGCTGCAATGAACATGGATGTGCTTATACCTGTTTGTGTAAAGGCTCTTATTTCTCTAGCATATATTCCAAGGAGTGAGATTGCTAGATCGTATGGTAGTTCTATTTCTAGCTTTTTAAGGAAGCACAAATTGATTTCCAAGGTAGTCGTACCATTTTGCATTCCCACCAGCAGTGTAGAAGTGTTCCAATCTCTACTCAGCCTCTCCAATATTTATTGTTTCGTGTTTTTTGGATTAATACCAACCTTGTTAGAGTGAGATGAAATCTCATTGTAGTTTTGATTTGCATTTCTCTAATGGCTAATGATGGTGAGCATTTCCTCATGTATCTGTTAGCTACCTGAATTTCTTCTTTAGTGAAGTGGTTGTTCATATCTTTTGCCCATTTTTTAATTGGGTTATTTGTCTTTTTACAAGTGAGTTTTTGCAGTATCATGTAGATTTTAGAAATCAGGTGCTGATCGGAAATGTCATAGTTAAAAACTTTTTCCCAGTCTGTAGCTAATCTTTTTACTCTTTTGATGAAGTCTTTGGAAGAGCATAGGTGTTTGATTGTTAGGAGCTCCCAGTTATCTAGGTATTCTTCTGCATGGTTATTAATGTTTCGTATACTGTTTATGCCAGGTATTAGGGATACTAACGTTGTCCCTATTTATTCTTCCATGATCTTTATTGTTTTAGATTTTATATTTAGGTCTTTGATCCATTTCGAACTTGTTTTTGTGCATGGAGTGAGGTATGGGTCTTGTTTCATTTTTTTGCAGATGGCTATCCAGTTATGCCAGCACAATTTGTTGAACAGACTATCTTTTCCCCATTTAACAGTTTTGGGGACTTTGTCAAATATCAGCTGCTCATATGTGGACGGATTTATGCCTGGATTCTCAATTCTGCTCCATTAGTCTATGTATCTGTTGTTGTACCAGTACCAGGCTGTTTTGGCTACTGTGGCAGTGTAATAGGCTCTAAAATCAGGTAAAGTAAGGCCTCCCACTTTGTTCTTCTTTTTCAGTAATGCATTATTTATCTGGGACCTCTTTCCCTTCCATATGAAGTTGGTGATTTGTTTCTCCATCTCATTAAAAAATGTCATTGGAATTTGGATCAGAATTGCATTAAATCTATAGATCGCTTTTGGTAGAATAGACATTTTTATGATGTTAAGTCTTGCTATCCATGACTTAGGTATGTTTTTCCACTTATGTTGGTCTCTTTTCGTTTCTTACAGAAGTGTACTGTAGCTTTCTTTGAATAAGTCTTTTACATCTCTGGTAAGATTTATTCCTAAGTATTTTATCTTCTTGGGGGCTACTGTAAATGTTTTTGATTTGGTGATTTCCTCTTCAATGTTCTTTTTGTTGGTATGGAGGAACCCAACTGATTTTCATGTGTTTATCTTGTATCCTGACACTCTGCTGAACTCTTCTATTAGTTTCAGTAGTTTTCTGGAGGATTCCTTAGGGTTTTCTGTGTATAAGATCATGTCATCTGCAAACAGAAATACTTTGACTTCTTCCTTGCCAATCTGGATGCCCTTTATTTCTTTATCTTGCCTAATTGCTCTGGCTAGGACCTCCAGCACAATGTTGAATAAGAGTGATGATAAAGGGTGTCCTTGTCTGATTCCCGATCTCAAGGGGAATGCTTTCGGGCTCTCCCCATTTAGGATGATGTTGGCTATTGGCTTTGTATAAATGCCCTTTATTATGTTGAGGAATTTTCCTTCTATTCCTGTTTTGATGAGAGTTTTTATCATGAATGGGTGTTGAACTTTGTCAAATGCCTTTTCTGCATCAATTGATAAAATCATGTGATTTTATTTATGTGATAAATAAAATCTTTTTATTTATCACATAACTTTTATTTATGTGATAAAATTACATTAATTGTTTTTCTAATGTTGAAACATCCCTGCATACCTGGTATGAATCCCACTTGGCCATGGTGAATTATTTTTTTTGACATGTTGTTCAATTCTATTGGCGAGAATTTTGTTGAGGATTTTTGCATCTAAGTTCATGAGGGATATAGGTCTGTAATTTTCTTTTTTTGTGGTGTCTTTACCTGGTTTTGGTATCAGGGATATGGTGGCTTCATGGAATGAGTTTGGTAGTATTCTGTCCTTTTCTATGCTCTGAAATACCTTTAGTAGTAGTGCTGTTAATTCTCTGAAAATTTGGTAGAACTCTGTAGTGAAGCTGTCAGGACCAGGGCTTTTTTTTGTTGCCAGTTTTCTGATTACCTTTCCAATCTCTTCTTTTGTTATGGGCCTACTTAGTTGTTCTACCTCTGTTTGTGTTAGTTTAGGAAGGTAGTGTGTTTCTAGGAATTCATCCATTTCTTCTAGGTTTTCAATTTTGTTAGAGTATAATTTTTTGTAGTAATCTGATATGATTCTTTTAGTTTCACTTGGGTCTGTTGTAATATTGCCCATCTCATTTCTTATTTGGGTTATTTGCTTCCTCTCCTGTTTTTCTTTTGTCAGTTGGGCCAATGGTTTATCAATTTTGTTAATTTTCTTAAAGAACCAGCTTTTGGTCTTGATAATTCTTTCAATTGTTTTTCTGTTTTCTCTTTCATTTAGTTCTGCTCTAATTTTTATTATTTGTTTTCTTCTGGTGCCTGAGGGTTTCTTTTGTTGTTCTCTTTCTATTTGTTCAAGCTGTAAGGATAATTCTTTGATATGGGCCCTTTCTTCTTTTTGGGTGTGTGCATTTACTGATATAAATTATAAAAAAAAAAAAAAAATTTTTTTTTTTTTTTCTGAGCACTGCTTTCGCAGTGTCCCAAAGGTTGTGATAGGAAGTGTTTTCATTCTCATTGGATTCTATGAATGTCTTTATTCCATCCTTAATGCCTTCTATAATCCAGTCTTTTTTGAGCAGGGTATTGCTCAGTTTCCAAGTGTTTGATTTCTTTTCCCTGCTTTTTCTATAATTGATTTCCACTTTTATGGCCTTATACTCAGAGAAGTTGCTTTGTAATATTTCAATGTTTTGGATTCTGCTGAGGCTTGCTTTATGACCTAATATGTGGTCTATTCTAGAGAATGTTCCATGTGCACTAGAAAAGAAAGTATACTTGGTTGCTGTTGGGTGGAGTGTTCTGTATATGTCTATGTGGTCAAGTTGGTTGATTGTGGCATTTAGATCTTCCATGTCTTTTTTGAACTTCTTTCTGGATGTCCTGTCCTTCACCGAAGGTGGTGTGTTGAAGTCTCCTACCATTATGGTGGAGCTATCTCACTTTTCAAAGCTGGTAGAATTTGTTTTATGTATCTTGCAGCCCTGTCATTGGGTACATAAATATTTAATATGGTTATATCTTCTTGGTATGTTTGTCCCTTTAATCATTATATAGTGTCCTTCCTTATCCTTTATGATGGATTTAACTTTAAAGTCTATTTTGTCAGAAATTAATATTGCCACTCCTGCTCTTTTTTTATTGTTGTTTGCTTGATATATTTTTTTCCATCCTTTGAGTTTGAGTTTGTTTGTGTCTCAGTCTAAGGTGTGTCTCTTGTAGGCAGCATATAGCTGGATTGTGTTTTTTAATCCATTCTGCCACTCTCTGTCTCTTTATTGGTGCATTTAGTCCATTTACATTCAGGGTAATTACGGATAGTTATGAATTTAGTGCTATCATTTTGATGTCTTTTTTTGTGTGTTGTTGACAGTTTCTTTTTCCCACTTAATTTTTTGGGCTGAGTAGATTATCTTTATATATTGTCCTTTCCTCATATTTGTTATTGATTTTGTTTCTGCTGAGTCTCTATTTTTTTCTTGTATTTTAATTGATGAGTAGGATAGTTTGTCTTCTTTGTGGTTACCATATTATTTACCCCTATTTTTCTAAATTTAAACCTAACTTTTATTTCTTTGTATCGCCGTATCTTCCTCTTCATATGGAAGATCTATGATTACATTTCTTAGTCTCTCTTTATTGTTTTAATATTGTCTTCTTTTATATAATAACATCGCTGTTACCCTGTTTTGAGCTTTTTTTTTTTTTAATCTTGCTTTGTTTTTTTGATTTCCCTGTCTGGGTTGACTTCTGATTGCTCTGCCCAGTGTTCTAGTCTTGGGTTGATACCTGATATTTTTGATTTTCTAACCAAAGAACTTCCTTTAGTATTTCTTGTTGTTTTGGTTTGGTTTTTACAAATTCCCTCAACTTGTGTTTATCTGGAAATGTATTAATTTCACCTTCATATTTAAGAGACAGTTTTGCTGGATATATGATTCTTGGCCAGCAATTTTTTTCCTTCAATTTTTTAAGTAAGTCATCCCACTGCCTTCTTGCCTGCATGGTTTCTGCCGAGTAGTCTGAGTTTTTTCTTATTGGCTCTCCTTTGTAGGTGACTTTTCATTCATTCCTAGCTGCTCTTAAAATTCTCTCTTCATCTTTGGTTTTAGCAAGTTTGAATAATATGTCTTGGTGACTTTCTTTTAAGATCTACCTTATGTGGAGTTCAATGAGCTTCTTAGATAGATATCTTCTCATCTTTCACAATATCAGGGAAGTTTTCTGCCAACAAATCTTCAACAATTCTCTCTGTATTTTCTCTTATCCCTACCTGTTCTGGTATTCCAATCACTCATACATTATTTCTCTTGATAGAGTCCCACATGATTCTTAAGATTTCTTCACTTATTTTAATTGTTTTATCTGGTTTTTCTTCAAATATGTTAGTGCCAAGTGATTTTTCTTCAAGTTCAGAAATTCTGGCTTCTACTTGCTCAATTCTGCTCCTCTGACTTTCTATTAAGTTGTCTACTTCTGTAATTTTATTGTTAATCTTCTGAATTTCTGATTGCTGTCTACAGATTTTTCCAGCTTATTAAATTTTTCATTATGTTCCTGAATAATCTTTCTAATTTCTTCAATTGCTTCATCTGTGTGTTCCTTGGTTTGTTCTCTGCATATTGCTTCATTTCCTTCCTGATGTCTTGAAGGGTTCTATTTATTAATTTTTTGTATTCTGCCTCTGGTAATTCCAGGAATGCACTTTAACCTAGAAGATCCCTGGATCCTTTGTTTTGAGAGCCCGTTGAGGTGATCATGGTCTGTTTCTTTATGTGACTTGATATTGACTGTTGTCTCTGAGCCATCTATAAGTTATTGTATTAGTTTATGCTCGCTTACTTTGTCATAGCTTCTTGCTTTGTTTCATTTTGACATGGCCAAATGGTTGCTTGAGTGAGCTAGCCTGATTATTTTTGCCTTTGGAGCTCTGACGTCCTGTCCACAGATGGCTAGATCTGTTATCAGGTATATCAGTCTAGAAGTCCATTCCCTTTTCTTGTATGAATTCAGCTTGGGTGTCCAGGTAGCTGATCATCAAGTGTGTTGTACAGGCTCTGTCCTACAGTCTTAGAGGGGCAGGGGTAATTGGTGTATGTACCGGTATCTGATTGCAACAGGGGGTCACACTCTGAACAAGGCATGGGGCTGAGAACCTACCCCCAAGTGTCTCTGAGGAAAGCTCGTCCCTGTTCCCTAGAGCGTACAGGTGGGTGGGTTCTGCAGAGGGATCATGGGCACGCAATGTTTTTGGTTATAAGGACTGGAAGGTACCAGTTATCCTTGGATCCCTGTCGCAGGTGGCTGGGTGACCTAAGTGGAGCTACCAGTCCTTAGGCCCCTGATGTGGGTATGTGAGGACCCTGTTTAATAGGCAAAGCAATGTCAAACATCAAACACCCACCTCTCCACCACACAACTGAAACAGTTGGAGTTTGCCAACAAAGGCCTATTCTCCTGAAACAGGCCCACACAGGTCCAGGCAGATGGGAAAGGTGCTCCAAGTCCATGGACCGTTTATGGCTGAACAGGAGCCGCTTCTGTCCTGAGCTCTCCAGGTTAGTGGAACTGACAAGTTATCTCTTCCCCCAGTTGCATATTTTTTCCTTCTCCAAGGCCGAGAGGATGGCTCTAGGCACTCAACAGTGCCTATCTCAGTCCCAGGGAATTCAGCCACTGAAGCCGTTTTGGGGGCGGGGAGGTGGGGGGCACAGTAAAATATACGCAACTACTTAGCTTTTGCTGAGAGCGCTGTTCTTCTCTGGTTCCGGAGGTGTGAGTAGGCTGTATGGCTGGCTTCTTCTCCCTGAGGGAACTGGGGTGAAACGCTAATACCAGCCGGCCACTGCCGCTCCCAGGAATGGTGCCTGAAGGCTCCCCGCGATTCAGGTCTGGTAACTCCTCTCCACTTCTAAAACATCTCTACCTCCCTCTACCCCTCTGTTTGTTTTCTAAGCTTGCCTTTGGTGCTCAGGGCTCCTAGCTTGTCATAAATACACTCATTTCACTTGTTTTTTTGGGTCTTTGTTGTAAAGAGTGCTCGCCGGAAGTATCTGTCTATTCTGCTCTCTTGGCTCCACTCCTCTAAGTCTTTTGTTTTTTATTTACCAAAGGAAGAGCTCAAAGTTTGTACTTCCTACTAAAGTCATGGAGCTCTGGTGGTGCAGTGGTTAAGTGCGCTGCCGCTAACCAAAATGTTGGCAGTCTTTCAAGATATTTGGTGGAAAGTGGTGGTGGTGAGGATACAGTGAAATGGGGAGATTCTTGTAATATAAAGGCTAAATTTAAAAAAGAGTATTGAATAGATATCTAATTTTATTCTCTACATTTATTAATACAGAAATCTATCCCATTTTGGTATTTTCTTCAGGGGCACCCAGCTAGTCACATAGCTTAATACTAGAAAATGTGGGACTGAAATCATGAACCCTTGTCTCCCATTTCATTGCTCTGACTGTCTTCCCCAGCATTAAGTAAGACTTCCCATTGCTAACTTTTGCTTTTGGATGAGTATTTTACAATTGTACATATTAACAGATAAATGAGGAAATGGATTCTAATAGAGGTTTGCAATCTCAGATAACTTAGATGCAGAGAGTAAGCTTGATGATGTATAAGTTCATTCAGATACAGTTGGTTATGTAAAGCATGTCACAGAACCAGGATGAGAACTAGGAAATCTCTTATCAATTATGGGTCATTTTGACAAATAATTAGTCTATCAAAGAACTAAGTGAGGATATATTTATTGGACAATACCAAGACTCAAAAGACTGAAGACAGGGATTTATTTCATAAACAAGAACTGTGTTGTCCAAGCCAAAGAAAACTGTCCAGAAAGAATTTGTTTGTATTTGCATTATAAAAAATAGAAAATTCAATTAGGTTTTTTTAACAAGCAGTCAAGAAACATTTTAGAGGCATGGTTCTATGTGAAAGTGTGTTCAGTAAATTGACACACTAGGTAGTATACTTTACACAGAATTTCCTACATTTTAAGCCTTTTAAAAAAATCTCTTTCCGTAATTATTTTGATCTTCTGCACCGTTATCAAATACTTTGATGCATCATTTTTTCAAATTCATTAAATGTTTTGTTTGTGTTTCTTTTTTAATACTTTTATAGAAAAGTCTAGTTCTAGATGGTAAGGAGAGATATAGAGACTAAAAATCTAGACTTTACCGTTAAGAAGCTCAAGGTCCAGTTTGACCTAGAGAAATACTTGTACACAAATATCACATGAAGAGATTGGAGAATGCTGGCTGTGTCTTGGTATGAAATGAGATAGCCTCAACTTTCCAAAATGGAATGTTATATAGTCAACTGGTTAAAAACACAGACTTTGAAGTTAGATTCTCTGTGTTCAAATCCTGGCTCCTCAACTTATTACCTATGTAACGTAGGGAAAGTTAACTTCTTTGTGTCCCAGTTTCTCCACTTGTAAAATCACAGAGCAATAGTGTCTACCTCATAGGATTAGTATGAGTGTTTGATGAGTTAATATATGTAAAATCTTTAAAATAGTGTTTGGCACAGAATAAGTGCTACATAAGTGTAGCTAGAGATAGGTAGTTGCCATCAAGTCAACTCTGATTCTGGGTGACCTTATGTACAGCAAAACAAAATGTCACTCAGTCCTCCATCATCTTCATAATTGCTGGAATGTTCGATTCATTGTTGCAGCTATTGTGCCAATCCATCTCACTGAGGGTCTCCCTTACCCTACTTGGCCCTCTGATTTCACCAAACATAATGTCCTCCTTCAACTATTGATCCCTCCTGATGACATGTCCTAAGCAAGGAAGTCAGACAAAGTTCTATTGTAATCCAGATGGCTCTCATTGGCTAATTTTTGACAGTAGATCACCAGGCCTTTTTTCCTAATCTGTCTTAGTCTGAAAGCTCTGCTGAAATCTGTCCACTATGGATGACTCTGATGGTACTAGAAATATTAGTGACATAACCTCCAACATCATAGCAACATGCAATCCACCATAGTAAAACAAACCAGCAGACAGGTGGTGGCACATAAATATAAGCTGCTTTTATTATTATTCTGTAGAGAAATCTGTTTGACTCCTAGTGACCTCATTAATGGAATAATCCTTCCAGACCTACAGGCTAAGAGAGCAAACCAGGGAAGGAGCCTTTCTTAAATTTTGTCACATGGTTGGCGTATGCCTGCTCCCTGACATGGTCTTGGGTGTAGTGAAACAGTTCATCTCCAAATGTCACAAAAGCACAAGAGAAGTTTGTTTTGTGGGATAATATTTTTTCACTCAGTCATGTGAACTATGCAATCTATAGGAAACTTACTCAGTATGTTTTCAAGCACTGAAAACAGGCTCAGCCCAGTGGGCTTAATCTGTTACCTAAAACTTTGGCAAATACTTTATGCTCAGAACAGGGCTGATTTACAGTAGGGGGAAAAATGGAAGGGAGAAATATTAAAATAAAGAACAATCATGTTTCTAATTAAAAGTGGTTACTGCCAACAGTGTTGCAAAATAAGGCTGGCCGACAACCAGAAAACTGCACCTGCACAGATTCCAGCTATAGAGCCCTGGAACCCTCACAGTGACTGCTCAGTAACGCTCCTATTTAGCATCACTGGCAAAAAATTGACAAATCCCATACACACACACACACAAGCATGCATACACACTGACAATTTGCTTAGCCCTTGTGTCATTAAGACACCAAGTTATTATATTGAGAATGGTCAAGATGGTATTATATTTAGGATGGTCAAGATGGTATTATATTTAGGATGATCAAGGTGATACTCTTCTTTTACACTCATCTTTAGAAAATATTTTTTCCTTTACTCTCTGATTTGAAATTATACGTGAGTTTATATTCATTCATAGTGAGCTCCTCCTAAGTCAAGTGATACTATGTTAAGAACATGCCTTTATTTCTTCAATTTTAACATCTGTACAGTTCTGGAAGATGGAGCTTGTCTACCTTCAGGAATAGCCATTAAAAGTGAACATTTGAGGTCCATTTATGTAGTATCCTTTACTGAGAAGTTCCTGGTATAATACGTGGCAATAATAATAAAGTCTTATCATTTAGTAAACCCCTAGCAAATAGAAGAGTTCATTTTGGTTTCTAGATTGGAATAAATAGAAAGCGTATTGGAGCAGAAAGAGCATTGGAGAATTGGAATAGGAAGAGTTTGGAGCATCAGACCTAGCACTTTGTAGCTGCCTGCCCTTGGATAAGCCATTCTCTGTACCTCAATTTGCCGTCTGTACAATGAGAATGAAGAGTCTTACTCATCGATAATAGGATTGCTGCAAAAAAATCTAATGAAAATGCTCACGAAGGGAGTGGTAAACTTCGCAGCACCAACGTATGCCACCTACAAGTTACTCAGCTAAAACGTGAGCTTGATAAAGCCCATGAAAGCAATTCTGAGAAGAGGCAGTGTGGGGGCCTCCATTTTTCCTTCCTTATTTTGATTAGTTCTGAAATGAAGTATTTTCTCTTCTAAACACACTTCCTGAAAATATTATATAACACGGCTGTGGCAGACAAGATAGTAAAGAAGGATTAAATTTTGTCCTTAGAAACATACATTCCCCTTGGTAACTTTAGAATAATCAGTTAGAGAGTAATGACTGCCCAGGGAGGGTGCAGGGAACATGTGTAGGTGCTCAAAGACTTTCCTAGAAAAGGACCAGTGCAAACTGGGGAGAGAGTAGGGGCACGTGGGCTTGCAAAGATGAAGAACAGGAAACATGATTGAGGTTGATCTGGGATTTCTTTAAATCATTGTTTCTTACTTGGAATGTCCCACTGAAAAATAAAATAAACCATTTTGAATATTTGTAATTATTTGCTTTTCTATTATTGTGTCCTCAAATAGAAGAGAGCACATAAAGAAATAATTTAGTAAAATGGAGGAGCTGTGATGACAGAAAAGCACAAAGTACAAATACTCAACACAACTCATGGGAATCAGGAAAGTCTTCTTAGAAGAGGGAATTCGTAAACTGGGCCCTCAGACAAAGGGTGATCCTCAACAAGCCATACCCTTTCCAGTTGGAGCCTACTCTTATTTTCTCCAGTAAACTTTGTAAAAACATCTTCCATGCTTCAGGTAAATTTTCTTCATGCCCATCCTCAGTGAACACATATAGTTCAATCCCAGGTGCCAACTCTTTTAAGATAATCATGAGTATTTCAGTATTTGCATATTTCCATGTTAGCCAATAGGAAAACAAAATTCTACTGCTGCCATTTTTTCTGAAGGTCCAAGATTAAGCTTTCTGCCATCAGGTGAGCAACATTCGTAATTTAAGATGCGAGGGACCTGAGAGTAACATACTAAGTTTAGAACCAAGTTGGTACAAGAAATAAAATTAAACTTCTGCGTCATCTCATGCTATTGAGTTGTTAGGACAAGAAAACCTCAAAACTAAGGTAATTTGTTCCAGGCCTCTTCACTTTGTATCAACCTAGTCAATCCATGGCTTCCTCTCTGAAGGTGGGAAAAGTACAGAGCCTGGAATTCCAACAGGTCACAAACTGTGCACCACTGGAGACGGTGCCTAGTGTAAAGAAACACATGGAAGTAAAACCTTGGACACTCTTACCTGAACCTCCCTTCCTTCCCCATGACCTTTGCAATGCTTCTAGTTCCATCAGGGCCTGTGTTCCCAGAGAAGAGGTCTAACCTGCCCCCATCTTGCTTGCCATTGCAGAAAATTTATTTTCTTGTGCAGGAAGGTCACTGAAAACGAATAGGAGTATACATCTTGAACAGACATCAGAGAGGCTCTGGTCTTAAGTCAGATAACAACTGCATCCCTGGACAAGTTTATTTAAACCTCTATGTCTCCATCTACCCAAAAGCAGGATTATTTTATTAATTTCTACTATATGAGATTGGTCTGAGAATGAACTGATGTTTTAAAGGGTTCTGAAACTATAGAATGAAAAGAGTTAAAAAAGTAGAAGTATCTTTTTCTAATAGGTGATAGAAAATTTGGCAATGATTATTGGTGATGCTTACACAACATAATTAATCAATAATTAATAAATTGATAACACTAGATTGTACATGAGAAAAAGTTGAATTGGCAAATGTGTTATATATATATGTCTTTATGACAATAAAAATAAAAATAATAATCTTCTTCAAATTATTATTTCATCTCTGATCTGGTACAATCCTTCTATAGGTAAGTGCACAAAAGCAATACATTTTGGGATGGGTTACCTGTAAAGCTCAAAGGTATTTGCATCAATGAATACCAGATGACAAACTCTGAAGAAACATAAAAGACTTCGGGTCCCCATTCTCTAGACAGCCTCTTGCTTTGCAATGAGCTAGGTTAAACCAAACCAAACCAAACTCAGTGCTGTCGAGTTGATTCCGACTCATAGCGACCCTATAGGACAGAGTAGAACTGCCCCATAGAGTTTCAAAGGAGTGCCTGGCAGATTCGAACTGCCAACCCTTTGGTTAGCAGCCGTAGCACTTAACCACTATGCCACCAGGGTTTCCTGAGCTGGGTTACCTACTTTCAAATCAGTAATCTAGGTGACTTATTTCAAAAAGGAGCTCATCAGCAAATCACTAGGAAGGCAGTTGGTTGACTCTGGTACCTGATTCTTAATTTGCACCTAGGTACAATACCATAATCAGAATCTAATGTCTGAGGGATCACAAGAAAATCATCCAGAAAAGAATTGAAGTTTGGCTCTGATTTTTCCACTAGCATTCTTTTCTTTTTTGAAAATGTGTGAGTCTTTTCTTATGTGCTCAGCCTACCAACACGTAACAGAGCGCCTCGGGAGTGAAATCCTGACAGTTACTATTAAGGTAAAAATGGGGTTACAGAATTCATTTTCAAAGTTTCTTTCCAGTTTATTTTTTCAAAAAAATTAAATTGGCACTACCAAATTTAATGACAAAACTACCCTGCTGCGTTTGGAGCCCAGAAAGCTATTGTCTCCCTGGTCTATGTATCCTACTCGGTGCTAATGTTTCCCATAATGCGACTAATAACCAACCATCAGCAATAAATGCCTTGTCATCTCATTGTTGCACACAGCAATAGCTGGAGCAGTGATACTGACAAATGAGCCTGCATAATCACTTTGGATTTCTTTGTTACATCTCACAGTGTGAAGATGGCTTCTGCTCAGCACGTCACCAAAAAACAAACAAGTGAGTGCTATTGCTATCTCCTCCATCAATCTCTCCTTATTGTTGTCATTCAAACCCCTGTGCTGTCCTCTGCTACCAACCCTCATCTCAGGAAAGTAAGACTTCCCAGATCTTTGAGGTTAAACCTTTGATATTCTTCTCCCATTGTTCCTTTGCCGACTGTATCTCTAAGAAAGAAATGGAAATCCAGGGAGCAAGGGATAGAAAGAAGGTGCACTTTCTCTTCTTTCCAGTGCTGTTTTCCATAGGAAAAAAAAAAATAAGCTCATTAAAATCCAGTTGAGTCTGACATTTTACCTTTTCAATCTTTTTAGAGTTTCAAATCATTAACTATCAGCATGAAGCTCAAAGGTAGCTCTAGCCATCTATGAAGCAGTGACACATTTGACAATAATGCTTTTGAAGAGCCTGTCACATTCTCTCTCCAAACAAGTCTCATTAATGCTCAAACTGTCTTTCTTTTCTCCATGCTTCTTTTCTCCTGGTTTCTCTTTAATTAGCTTTTTTTTTTTTTTAATGCTCCCTCATTCCACAGTGTGAGTTTATAAAAAAAAAAAAAAGGAGGTAGATGTCATTTCTATGAACCCCAAGGCCAAGTTAATCAGCAGAATTAATGACTCTATTACCCATTAGACTGGGGGCGGTGGTGTTTAATTTCAAGTACCCAGTTTCGCCTTCTCTCACGTTTTTCCATTTTACTTTGACAAATGTAAACTTTTGCTCCCTCGGAGCCAACTCTGAGATCCAACCTATTTGTACAGCATTTCATTTTCCCTTAAGGGTGTGAATCAGGAGGAGAGGTTGAAAACATAGCCACCTCTGTCTGTGGTGGCCATGCTGAGAAAGTAGCCTACCATTAAATGAGGGTGGATACAAGGAGGTCTCAGGCAAGGCTGAGAAGGGTCACCGCGTAGTGTTCTCTGTACGGCTCCCCTCCATAGATAATTCCTTGCTGTAGAATACTGCATAGTGGCAGCATCACAAAAAAATCCCTCTGTACTTTCAAAGCCATTCTGTAGAAGTCAAAGACGTAGGGAAATTTAAACCAGCAGACATGTTGATTCAATAATTTTTAGCAAACAATGGATGGAGGTGAAAAATGTCCAATTTCCAAGAGCTGTTTCCCCTTTGAACAAAGTTGAAGGAATAGCATTCTATTATCCTTAAAAGTCAGCACTAACACAAAGCCAACTAAGTGTTTTGTGCATATACAAAATGCTTTATCTTAGAAGTATCTACCAGAGCCTATCAGAAGGGTGGGAGAGATTTTCTTTTTCATAACTCAACAAAAACATCTCTCTATATAAGTTCTCAGATTAGTTTTTTAATGGTATGTCTATGGATAAAAAGATAGAAAAGAATAATACAGATTTACCTCAGCACTCAGCCTTCCAGAGAGTAAAAATACCAAGCCCATTTCAGAGAAAAGACTTTCTTTATTTTCTTCTATTATAACTCCACTATCATCTAATAGAAAAAGCATTTTAGTATCATTTGGTGGGCTATCTTTGCCCAAGGAGATTATTATCAGAAAATTTTCTTTTTAGGTGAAAATCCTGCCCCATTTGGGTTTGAAGCATCTTGAATCAAAAAAAGAATGTCCGGGCTCATGCCTTCTAGTCTTTTCTTTTTCTTTTCCTTCACCCTCCATTTATTCTACAAAATACACCTGAAAGATATTGGCAAGAATGATAACCCTAACATTGACTTAATTCTTTTGCAACATATATTCATAGAGACAATGCCATTCTTGTTAACTAGTCTTTTCTTTTTTAAGTATGCAGGGAAATCTTCAGGGCATTAAAGAAAAAAAACAAGCCAATAGCAGAGCTCAAACTTTCATGAAAAAACAGTTAGGAAAAGATGACATTTCGGTGGTTATTAACGATATTTTTGTGTTAAAAAGGGGTATTTGCAATACTTAGGAAAGGAAGGATATTTGCAATGTTTGGAAAATATCACAGTTAGCATAGCTATCTCCAATTATCATTTAAAATATAAGCCATCCAACTTATCTTTGATGTGTAGATAGTGAGCAGGTGTGAAATAAAAGACAATGCATCATAAAAATAAACAATGACGTTTATTCACATAATAAAGGGACCCAAAACCCTTCATTTTAAGAGCCAGTATGGGTCATTGATCTTTGTCTCAAATTTTAAACTCAGGGAATAAGAACTCTAGTCCTGCCCTGCCAACCCTTCAGAAAGATTATGGTGGGGATTGGGACAGCATCTTATTTGCCTTATCTATGAGAAACCATGTTACAAAATAAATAAATAAGAAACCCTGTTACAGGTAAATGAAAAATAGTTCATAAAAATTATTACAAAGATTCCTAAACACCAAAGAAAAATTAATTCCCAGAACACCATTCAAAAATATACACACACATTGAGAGTTGTACTTATGTTTATGATCATTAGGATTGTGTGTCAACTTGGCTGGGCCATGATTCTCAGTGGCTTGGCAGTTACAATGTAGTTTGTCAGTCATATGATGATGTGATCACTTCCATGGTGAGATTTGATATAATATGATCACCTCCATGATAGGATCTGCTGTGAGTAGCCAATCAGTCAAAAGGGAGTTTGCTTGGGGGTGTGGCCTGCATTGAATATAAGTGGACATTCCAGCAAGGCTCATGGGCTTTTGCTTGCTCTGGATTCTGGCTCCTGTTCATTAACCTCCAGTTCCTGGAACTTGAGCTAGCAGCTTACCAGGCATCTTGCCTGCCGATCTTGGCATTTGTCTGTCTTCGCAGCCTGTGAGCAAGAGCCCTGCCTCTGACCTGCCAATCTTGGGTTCACCATCCCCTGCAGCTACGTGAATCAGGAGAAGCCTCCAGCTTGACCCACGGACTTGGGACATTCCAGCCTCTACAACTGCATCAGCCATTTCCTTGATATAAATATCTATGTATATATTTATACACTTTACTGGTTTTGCTTCTCTAGAGAACCCAGCCCAAGACAGTGTGTGTGCTAATCCTTTGTCCCACATAAACACTGCGTAACATATCTTTTTTCTCTCACTTTTATTGAGGTGATACCAGACACCACACTTTTGGAGACTTCTGAGATGTCTCTATGTTAAGTTGTCCTCCTAAGTGCATCCTATAGATATTTTATAACATTTATCTCATTTGTCTCTCTCTTCCCCATGAGACAGCAATGAGGGCAGAAACCATGCTGTGTTTTTAGCTGTATCCTAAGAGCCCAATAGAGTGTCTGACTCATAGTGGCATTAACTATTTATAGAATACACAAGTGGGAGAAAATGGAGTTGATTAACTTAAGCCTAAATTAGCAATTATAAACTTCACTCTCCTTATAGGATCACTCACAATTATCTCAAAACTAAAACCAAACCAAACCCTTTGCCATCAAGTCAATTATGACTCATAGAAACCCAATAGGACGGAGTAGAACTGCCCCATAGAGTTTCCAAGGAGCACCTAAAGTAGATTCAAATTGCCAACCTTTCGGTTAGCAGCTGTAGCACTTAACCACTGCACCACCAGGGTTTCCAATTATCTCCAGATTACCTATAATCAGTCTTTTAAAAAATGTAAGACATGTCTCAGGACATATGAAAGCATGGAGGTGCTTTTGTTTTAGGAGCAGATGAGTAAAGTTGATGGGAAGAATAAAAATGCTTGGGCCAGATATTGTTTACTTTACTGGTTGTTCTTTCATCCTCAACTCCTTTTAATAATTAAATTGTCAATAATGCAAGCAAATAAAAAAACATTCAGCATGGTTTCTCTATTGAGTTTCCAGCTCCCCCCTCCCCATTTCCAGGAAAAAAAAAGAAACAGTCCATTACTCAAACTCGCATTACCATACTTCAGAAAAATGCGTTCTCAATCCTGATGGTATGTTAGGATCATTTGGGATACTTAACAAACATTGCTGTTCAAGCCCCACCCCAGAGATTCTAAATTAATTGGTATGGGTTGGGACCAAAAAAAAAAAAAACCCATTGCCATCCAGTTGATTCCAACTCATAGCAACCCAGTAGGACAGAGTAGATCTGCCACATAGGGTTTCCAAGGAGCAGCTGGCAGATTCGAACTGCTGACCTTTTGGTTAGCAGCCAAGCTCTTAACCACTGCACCCAGTTTGCAATTCTAATGTGCAGGCGGGGTTGAAAACCACTGGGCCAGAGGAAGATGGCGAACAGGAGTCTCAACAAAGAAATTATGTGTTTAAATTGGGTTCATTTGAAGACCTTCAGGTGCTGTGGTGAGTCAGCAGCTCCTTTCGTAAGAGATATTTACTCTTTCTATTTCAGTGTTTCTGCCACCCATTTGTCAGTTTGTTGTACTGTGGTGGTTTGCATGTTGCTATAATGCTGGAAGCTGTGCTACCTGTATTCCAAATACCAGCAGGGTCATCCATGTGGACAGGTTTCAGCAGAGCTTCCAGACTAAGACAGACTAGGAAGGAAGGTCCAGAAATATGTTTCTGAAAACAGCTGATGAAAACCCAATGGATCACAATAGAATATTGTTAGATATAGTACTATAAGATGAACCCCCCAGGTTGGAAGGCACTTAAAACACATAGCAGCCACAATGATGGACTCAAGCATACCAACGATCATGAAGATGGCACAGGACTAGGCAATGTTTCTTTCTGCTGCACATGGGGTCACCATGAGTCTAAGACAACTCATGGTGCATGTAGATGAATTCTGTCTTAGGCTGGGTTCTCTAGAGAAGCAAAACCAGTAAAACATATAAGTATCTACAGAGTGATTTATATCAAGGAAATGGCTCTCACGGTTGTAGGGGCTGGAATGTCCTAAGTCTGTGGGTCAGAATAGAGGTTTCCCCTGGTTCACGTAGCTACAGGGGCTGGAGAACCCAAGAGGGCAGGTCAGACAACAGGTAAGCTTCTAGCTCAAGTCCCAAGAACCAAAGGTCAGACAAACAGGAGTCACTGCAGGATCCAGAGCGAGCAACCCATGAGACTTGCCAGAAAGTCTACCTATATTGGATGAAGGCCACACTCCCAAAGAAACTCCCCTTCATCTGATTGGCTACTCATGGCAGATCCCATAGTGGAGGTGATCACATCATTATACAACTGCCAAACTACATCGTAACTGCCAAACCACTGAGAATCATGGCCCAGCCAAGTTGACCTACATCCTTAACCGTCACAGATTCTACACTTAATTTTCAGAACATCAGTCATGCTAAGAATCACTAATAAATTCAGATCTACAACATAAGTTCTACCATTGGAAAACAATGGCATAGATTTCTTGTTCCCAAAGTTAGCTGGGCATCAGAATCACCTGAAGAAGGTCATAGAAATGCAGATTCTAAGGCATCATACATAACTAACTGAATCAGTCTCTGGGAGTGAAACCCTGTAACATGTATTTTTATCAAACTCCTCAAGTGATTCTTATGCGTTCGGTCACTTAATAGTTATTAGATGTGTATAGATAAAGACATCGACACATCAAAAATAAATACATAAAAACAATTACTTAATTCCAAAACCAAATCCTTTCAATGGTTTGGAAGAAAGACTATAGGCTTTGGACTCAGACCCAGTAAAATCCGATCTATCTACTAGCTCTTTAAGTAGTTCGCTCTTCTCAGAAATAGGAACTTGGCTTGTATTTATTTATCAATATCATTAAAATAAGGAACCTTGGTAGCACAATGACTGATAACCAGATGGTGGGCAGTTTGAACCCACCAGCCACTCTATGGGAGAAAGATTTGGCAGTCTGCTTCTGTAAAGATCTACAGCTTGGAAACCCTGTGGTACAGTTCTACTCTGGCCTATAGGGTTGCTGCGGGTTAGAATCCACTCAATTGCAATAGGTTAATATTAAAATAGTAAAAGTCAGCTGCCCTGTACAATTCCTTCTAAAAAAATCCTCTCCTAAACAAGATGAGGTCAGTTGAACAAATATTTTTGACTAATTTATAATCCAAAAATATCCTCCTCTGTCCTCCTGGATTATGTGGGATATGCCTCTATTACTGTACCTTCACACCTTTTTGTAAATACCTGTTTCTTTGTTTCTCTTCCCTACTAGACAGTGTGTTCTTCCAAGACAGAAACCAGAGTATATTTATCTTTGAATTCCTCTTGTGCAACATAGTACCTGACAGGCAGTGGTTTGGGGGGGTGGGGGGGTGTTGTTTTTGGAATGAAGGGTGCTAATGTTATCTGACAACAAAATATTGCATAGTAAAATTATTTGATGGTACATATATCAAGCATTTGACAAACACCAATCCCATTTATAAGGAGCCCTGGCAGAACAACTGCTAAGGCCTCAGCTGCTAACAGAAAGTTTGGTGGTTCACACTCACCCAGCCGCTCTGTGTGAGGAAGATCTTACATCTTAGTTATCTAGTGCTGATATAACAGAAATACCACAAACAGAAGTGTGGCTTTAACAAACAGAAGTTTATTCTCTCGCAGCCTAGTAGGCTAGAAGCCCGAATTCAGGGTGCCAGTTCCAGGGAATGGCTTTCTCTCTCTGACAGCACCAGAGGAAAGTCCTTGTCATCAATCTTCCCCTTGTCTAGGAGCTTCCCCACACAGGAACCCCAGGGTCCAAAGAACATGCTTAGCTCCTGGTGCTGCTTTCTTGGTGGTATGAGGCACCCCTCCCCAACCCACCCCCTGCCCTGGTCTCTCTGCTCACTTCTTTTATATCTCAAAAGAGATTGGCTTAATCTTCTATATTGGATCTATGTAACTGCTGCTAATCCCATCTCATTAATATCTTAGTGATAGGATTTACAACACATAGGAAAGTCACATCAGATGACAAAACAGTGAACAGTCACACAATACTGGGATCATGACCTACCCAGGTTGACAGATATTTTGGGGGGACACAATTCAATCCATGACACTTGGCAATCAGTTTCTGTAAATATTACATCTTAGAAAACCCTATGGGGCAGTTCTACTCTGTCACATAGGGTCGCTATGAGTAGGAATTGACTCAACAGCACCTAATAACAACAAAAGCAATCCCATTCATAAACATTTAAGCAAAAGAAATTTAAATGAAATATTAGCAAGTTGAATCTAGCTGTACACTAAAAGAATAACTAATGAATCGTTACTAAGTGGTGGTCATGTCAGAAATGCAACAATGGTTCAATATTAGAAAAGTTATCAATAAAATTCCCTATATTAAAAGGCCAACAGAGACTGGGTTTATATTAAAAAGTCAACAGAGATATAAAATATTATTATCTCAGCAGATACTAACAAGGTGTCTGATAGAAAGATATTCCCCTCTCACTGCCGTTGCGTTGATTCTTGCTCATAGCAACCCTGCTGGACAGAGTAGAACTGCCCCATAGGGTTTTCAAGGCTGTAATCTTCATGGAAGCAGACTACCACATGTTTCCCCTGCAGAGCAAGTGGTGGTTTTGAACTGCCAACCATTTAGTTAGCAGCTGAGTACTTAACCAATGCACCACCAGGGCTCCTTGATATTCTCATAACATGATAAAAAAAATTGAACTCATAAATGCCACCTTCAAAGTTAATGGTGAATCTCCTGAACCATTCATTTGAAAGTCAAAAATAATACTAAATGGTAATTTCTGCTATTAACTCCATTATTTAGCATTCATATGTATGTAATTAAATACTTATTAAAAACATAATCATGAAAAAGGAGAGAAAAATTACCATTATTTTTAAATTATATGTTTTTATACCTGAAAGAAGCAAAAGATTTAACTGAAAACAATTAGTAAAGTACAAATTCAATAGATGATCAGCTACAAATGTATAGTCTTAATCCTCACTAGAAGATTAACTTCACTGGCTGCATGCAGTCTTTCCTTCCCCAAAATCAAACCTGAAGGTTGTGTAGCAGAAAATACCAAAAAGTGAGAAAATGGAGAGAAATTAAATTCAGTTGGAAGGGAGTGTAATTCTTAAATAGTGTTGTGTTGGGAGTGACGTAGGGTGTATGCTCCTGGAACAGATGCAGATAGATTTGACCTGAGGCAAGGGCCTACCAAGCCTGGCTGTAGAGGTGAATAAAAAAGGACTCTCCTCTTGTTTCTCCTATGTCAGTGGTTCTCGAAATGTGGTCCAATACCAACAGCATCAGCATCACCTGAGAACTTGTTAGAAAACATTTGCTCAACCCTTGACCTGCTAAATCAGGAATTCTGGTGGCAGGGCCCAACAATCTGTGCTTTAAAAAGTCCTCCGTGTGATTCTGATGAATGCTGAAGTTTAAGAACCACTATCTTCCTAGCGGAAACCCTGGTGGTGTAGTAGTTAAAAGTACAGCTGCTAACCAAAAGGTTAGCAGTTCGAATCTACCTAGGCACTCCTTGGAAACCCTATGGGGCAGTTCTACTGTGTCCTATAGGGTTGCTATGGATTGGAATTGACTTGGCAGCAGCAGACTTGGGTTTTTTTGTTTGTTTGTTTGGCATCCTCCTAGTAAGGAGCCCTGGTGACACAGTGGTTAAAGCATTTGCACTTGGCTGCTAACCAAAAGGTCGACAGTTCAAGCCCGCCAGCCTTTCCTCAGGAGAAAGATGTGGCAGTCTGCTTCTGTGAAGATTTACAGTCTTGGAAACCCTATGGGGCAGTTCTACTCTATCCTATAGGGTTGCTAATGAGTCCAAATCCATTCGAAGGCAGTGGGTTCAGTTTGGTATCCTCCTAGTACTGCCCCTCCCTGGGAGGCAAAAGTAAAGCCCTGAACCAATGAGTTATTTTATGGTGTAAAGAGTGATTGACCATTGTTTCCCAGTCCTGGGAGTTCACTATTCTTGGGTTCACTATGCCCCCGACTCTTGAGTTCACTGAGGATGACATAGATTGGGTCTGCCCTTCCTCCATATGCTGCCCTTGACAGAGTAACAGATACCTCCAGGGGAAAAGTAACAAGGCATTTGAGAATCTTAATTACTTTCAAAAACAAAACATATTGAATTACAGATTCCATTAGAAGCAAATATTTTCAGGCCAAGAATTTAAAATTAGCCAATTATACTAAATAAAATAATAGAAAACATTAGCAATATAAAATAAAATAATAAACAAGGACAATATAAAAATAACTATGTATAAATATTAGTCATAAAAATATAATTGTTAAGATGAATACAAGAGATAAAATTAATAGCTGAGGAATAAGTTAGTGAACTCAGAAGAGTTGCCAAAAGGAAGGAGAAAAAAAGGACAACATAATCCAGAGTCTCTAAAATGTATCTTCTATAATGTATGGCTTACTATTAAAAAATATTAGACATATGAAGACACAGGGAAAGTGGCTGATAATCAAAAAAATTTTTTAACAAATTTGTCATAATGAAATATATGTGCCCCTTTATCCTACCAATAAATAATATAGTGGTTCTAATAACTAAAAAAGAAGGATGAGGATAAGAAGGGGAAGAAGAAAAGAACAAAGATAGAAAAGAGAAAGTAAAAGTTATGGAGGATGGAGGCAGAAATGGTAATATTGGGATCATCGGAGTTCCAGAAAGAGAGGAAAATAGAAGTGGAGAAGAGGGTATTTCTGAAGTAATAAGAAAGATAAATTTCCTGGAAAGAATTCAAATTGTAAAGGCCCATAGACTTCTGCTTTTCCCATGATGGAATAACAGGGTCCTGCTGTGTGGTAGCTCACTTTTGTGTGTGGCCTTTCTTACCATGGTCTTATAATTCCCACTCAGGTGGTTGGGCAGGACTGTGTGATAGGATAATTGTGACCCACCAAAGGGATTTGTCAGTTTTGCCGCCCTACTGGGCTTGAAATGGGCCACCCCAGAGGTGGTAAGGAGAAGAGCCCACCACCACAAAGGCAGCAGAGGCCCGACAGCAGAGATCTGGCAGCAGTAGACATCATGGTAGGCTTCCTGGCCCACAGAGACAGAAAGCTGAGTGCCTTTGGGTGGAGACTGAGAGTCAGGGAGAGCACAGCTGGGAAGTCTTTCCTTATGGAAGAACTGTATCTTCAAGTGTTCCTAAGCCTGAGTTGTAACCTGTTACCGCCCTAATAAATCCCATAATTGTGAGTATGGTCTGTGAGTTCTGTACAGCCACTGTAATGAATTATCAAACCCAGAAGAGAAGTAGAGAGTGCTGTGGGAGGGACGGTTGGGGTCACAGTTAGTAAAGATTGCAGAGAGAGGAGGCTTGTCTGGCCTCCACCTCATGGTACTCAGCCTTGAACTGTTGGTCTTGGTTTTACTTACCCCTTGTGAAGATACAGGAGGTCAGACCCTGCCCCCATGCCATTTTTACAGAACCACATTTACCCTCCCACCTTAACCAACTAAAAAAAAACAATGCACAAAGTATATGAAATCATTTTCAGATGATGGAAAACAGGCAGTGAAGGACAGTGATCCCTAAGAAAAGAGGACAAAATATAGTGAGCTCTATGATTGCCTCAACTTATTGTCTAGAAAGAGTTTGCAGTTATGACACAGGGTGGAAGAACCAAAACAGATCCTGGCAGTCTCCCCGAGTTGAGGAGATGAAGTTGAAAATTCACTGAGATCAAATCAATAAGAACTTGTATGGCACAGTGCTGGAGAAGAGAGAGGTGCACAGAGAGAAAGCCCTGGAGACCTACAGGGGGTTCCCTGCAGGTCTGCACATGAGTACTGATCAGACTATAAGTGCAAGGAAACTACTTGAAGACAGGGAAGAACCACAAGAAAAACCCAGAGGAAAAAAACCCCATTAATCACACACACTCAGAAATATTCACATCCCCAATAGCCAGAGTAGAGAAACATTGTAATACATGGCACATCACATTGAGTGCTCAAAGTGTACTGCCTCAGTCCAAAACCAAAAACACCACTGTCATGGAGTTGATTCCAACTCATAGTGACGCTGTAGGACAGAGTAGAACTGCCTGATAGGGTTTCCAAGGCTGTAAATCTTTACAGAAGCCAACTGCCACGTCTTTCTCCCAGGGAATAGCTGGTAGATTCAAACCACTGACCTTTCAGTTAGCAGCCGAGTACTTTAACCACTGCACCACCAGGGATCCTTATTGCCTCAGTAGAGGAACTAAATTCGTCTTACCTAAATATTGCTCCAGTGCTGACTAAAAATGCTCAAAAGTAAGCTTCAAAAGAATCAAACTCTTTCCAAGTAATTTAATGGAATCCCAGAATTCAAAAATATTTAAATACGAATGTATCAGCACCCATAACAAAATATTTACAATGTCTGACATCCAGTCAAAAATTATCAGACATGCAAAGAAGCAGAAAAATACAACACATTGAAAAAAAAAAAACAAAACCCTTGGCCATCTAGTCGATTCCAACTTATTGTGACCCTATAGGACAGAGTAGAACTACCCCTAGGATTTTCAAAGAGTTCCTGGTAGATTCGAACTGCCGACCTTTTGGTTAGCAAACATAGCTCTTAACCTCTATGCCACCAGGGTTTCCACAACACATAATAAGGAAAAATCAATCAGTGAAAGCAGACCTAGAAATGGCACAGACAACAGAGCAAGAGAAAAGATAATAAACTTGCAATTATAAACACACTCCATATGTTCAAGAAGGTGGAGAAAATGCATGAATTCTCTAAGTAAACAGGAAAATATAAAAATGATACAAAACAAACTTCTAAAAATGAAAAAATACAATGTGTCACAATACTGGGGAAGCAAGCACAACTTGTACAAGGCAAGGTCATGGAAGCTCCATAGATACATCCAAACTCCCCGAGGGACCAAATTGCTGGGCTGAGGGCTATAGGGACCATGGTCTAAGGGAAAATTTAGCTCAATTGGCATAACATAGTTTATAAAGAAAATGTTCTACATTCTACTTTGGTGAATAGCATCTAGGGTCTTAAAAGCCTGTGAGTGGCCATCTAGTATATTCCACTGATCTCACCCCTTCTGGAGCGAGAAAGAATGAAGAAAACTAAAGATACAAGGGAAAGAGTAGTCCAAAGGACTAATGGATCACATCTACCACAGCCTTCACCAGACTGAGCCCAGTGCAACTAGATGGTGCCTGGCTACCACCACTGATGGCTCTGACAGGGATTACAATAGAGGGTCCTGGATGGAGCTGGAGAAAAACACAGAACAAAATTCTAACTCAAAAAGAAAGACCAGACTTGCTGGTCTGACAGAGACTGGAGAAACCCTGAGAGTACGGCCCCTGGACACCCTTTCAGTTCAGTAATGAAGTCACTCCTGAGGTTCACCCTTCAGTCAAAGAGTGGACAGGCCCATAAACCAAAATGAGACTAAAAGGGGTACACCAGCCCTTGGGCAAGGACTAGAAGTCAGGAGCGGACAGGAAAGCTGGTAATAGGGAACCCAAGTTTGAGAAGAGAGTGTTGACATGTCATGGGGTTGTTAACCAATGTCATAAAACAATATGTGTACTAACCATTTAATGAGAAACTAGTTTGTTCTGTAAACCTTCATCTAAAGCACAATAAAATTTTTTTTTTAATTTTAAAAATAGAAGAACAAAGTTAAAAGACATAAGCCACTTGATTTAAAGATTTACAAATCTATTGTAATCTAGAAGGTGTGGTATAGATCATGTAGACCAAAGGAATAGAAAACAGTCAACTAATTTTTGACAAAGTGCTAAGGCCATTTCATAGGGAAAGGATAATCTTTGTAAGAAATGGTGCTAAACAATTACTTAGATTGTTGTTCTTGTTTGGTGCCATTGAACCAGTTCCAACTCATAGCAACATTATGTACACCAGAATGAAATGCTGCCTGATCCTGCACCATCTTTACAATCATTGTTATACTTTAGCCCATCATTGCAGCCACTGTGTCAATCCATCTTATTGAGTGTCTTCCTCTTTTTCACTGACCTTCTACATTACCAAAGTATATGAGACATAATTTCACCATCCTTGCCTCTAAGGAGCATTCTGGTTGTACTTCTAAGACAGGTTTGTTCATTCTTTTGGCAGTCCATGTTATATTCAATATTCTTCACCAACACCACAATTCAAAGGTGTCAATTCTTCTTCAGTCTTCCTTATTCATTGTCCAGCTTTTGCATGTGTATGAGGCGATTGAAAACACCATGGCTTGGGTCAGGTGCACCTTAGTCCTCAAATTGACACTGTTGCTTTTTAAAGTTTTAAAGAGGTCTTTTGCAGCAGATTTGCCCAACGCAATGTGTCTTTTGATTTCTTGACTGATGCTTCCATGAGCATTGATTGTGGATCCAAGTAAAATGAAATCTTTGACAATGTCAATCTTTTCTCCATTTATCATGATGTTGCTTATTGGTCCAGTTGTGAGGATTTTTGTTTTCTTTATGTTGAGATGTAGTTCATACTGAAGGATGTAGTCTTATCTTCATCAATAAGTGCTTCAAGTCCTCTCCAATTTCAGCAAGCAAGATTGTGTAATCTGCATAACGCTGGTTGTTATGAGTCTCCAATCCTGATGTCCCATTCTTCTTCAGGTTCTCAGATTATTTGTTCAGCATACAGATTGAATAAGTATGGTGAATGGTTACAACCCCAATGCACACTTTCCTGACTTTAACCCATGCTCTATCCCCTTGTTCTGTTCAAAGGACTGCCTCTTGATCTATGTACACTTTCCTCACGAGCACAATTAAGTGTTCTGGAATTCCTATTCTTTGCAATGTTATCCATAATTTGTTATGATCCACACAGTCGAATGCCTTTGCATAGTCAATAAAACACAGGTAAACATCTTTCTGGTATTCTCTGCTTTCAGCCAGGATCCATCTGACATCAGCTGTGCTATCCTTGGCTCCACGTCCTCTTCTGAATCTGGCTTCAATTTCTGGCAGTTCCCTGGTTTGATGTATGCTGCAGCCACTTTTGAAAGATCTTCAGCAAAATTTTACTTGTGTGTGATATTAATGACATTGTTCAATAATTTCCACATTCTGTTGGATTACATCTTTGGAATAGGCATAAATACAGATCTCTTCCAGTTGGTTGGCCAGATAGCTGTATTCCAAGTTTCTTGGTGTAGATGAGTGAGCACTTCCATTGCTACATTCATTTGTTGAAACATCTCTGTTGGTATCCTGTCAATTCCTGAAGCCTTGTTTTTTGTCAATGCCTTCAGTGCAGCTTGGACCTCTTCCTTCATTACCATTGGATGCTAATCATATGCTACTTCCTGAAATGGTTGAGCATCAACAAATTATTTTTGGTAGAGTGACTCTGTGTATTCCTTCCATCTTCTTTTGACACTTCCTGTGTCATTTAGTATTTTCCCCATAGAATCCTTCACTTTTGCAACTCGAGGCTTGAATTTTTTCTTCACTTCTTTCAGCTTGAGAAATGCCGAGCATGTTCTTCCTTTTTGGTTTTCTAACTCCAAGTCTTTGCACATGTCATTATAATACTTTCCTTTGTCTTCTTGAGCCACCCTTTGAAATCTTCTGTTCAGCTCTTTTACTTCATCATTTCTTCCTTTTGCTTTAGCTATTCAATGTTCAAGAGCAAGTTTCAGAGAGTCTTCTGACATTCTTTTTGGTCTTTTCTTTCTTTCCTGTCCTTTTAATGACCTTTTGCTTTCTTCATTTGTGATACCCTTGATGTCATTCCACAGCTCATCTGGTCTTCAGTTACTAGTGTTCAGCGTGTAAAATCTATTCTTGAGATGGTTTTTATACTCAAGATCGTACTTTGGCTCTCATGGACTTGTTCTAATTTTCTTCAGCTTCAACTTGAACTTGCATATGAGCAATTGATGATCTGTTCCACAGTCGGCCCCTGGCCTTGTTCTGACTGATGATATTGAGCTTCTCCATAGTGTCTTGCCACAGATGTAGTCAATTTGATTCCTGTGTATTCCATCTGGCAAGGTCCCTGTGTATAGTTGCCATTTATGTTGTTAAAAAAAAGGTATCTGCAATGAAGAAGTCATTGGTCCTACAAAATTCTATCATCCAATCTCTGGCATCATTTCTATCACCAGTGCTACATTTTCCAACTACTGATCTTTCTTCGTTTCCAACTTTCCCATTTCAATCACCAATAATTTTCAATGCATCTCGATTGCATGTTCGATCAATTTCAGACTGCAGAAGCTGGTAAATATCATCTATTTCTTTGTCTTTGGCTTTAGTGGTTGGTGTGTAAAGCTGAATAATAATTGTATTAACTGGTATTCCTTGTAGGCATGGATATTATGCTGTCACTGACAGCGTTGTACTTCAGGATTGATCTTGAAATGTTCTTTTGGATGATGAATGCAATGCCATTCTTTCTCAAGTTGTCATTCTCAGCATAGTAGACCATATGATTGTCTGATTCAAAATGGCCAATACCAGTCCATTTCAGCTCACTAATGCCTAGAATGTAGATGTTTATGTGCTCCATTTTATTTTTGATGATTTCTAAGATTCGCACTTTATACATTCCACTTTTCAATTATTAATGGATGTTGGCAGCTATTTCTTCTCATTTTGAGCCATGCCACATCAGCAAATTAAGGCCCCAAAAGCTTGACTCCATCCGCATCATTAAGATCGACTCCACTTTGAGGAGGCATCTCTTCCTCAGTCATCTTTTGAGTGTCATCTTCTGGAACTATATCAGACAACTTTCAGCTGTTATTTTTAAGGTTTTCACTGGCTAATTCTTTCGAGGAGTAAACCACCAGGTCCTATTTCCTAGTCTATCTTAGTTTGGAAGCGCTGCTGAAATGTGTCCACCATGGGCGACCCTGCTGGTATTTGAATATCGGTAGCATAGCTTCCAGTATCACAGCAACACGCAAGCCCCCACAGCTCAACAAACTGGCAGACCCGTTGGAGAAACAGTTAGATAGTTATATGCAAAAAATTAATAATAACTTGATTTTTAACTCATAAATAAATATATTTATACCATACACAAAATTAACTCAAGTAAGATCATAAAAAAACAGTTTCCATCATCTCAGTTCTGACTCTTGGTGACTCCATGTGTGTCAGAGTAAAACTGTGCTCCGTAGGGTTTTCAATGGGTGATTTTTTTTCAGAAGTAGACCACCAGGACTTTCTACCAGGGTGCCTCTGGATGGGTTCAAACCTCTAATCTTTCAATTAGCAACCAAGTGTATTAACCATTCGAACCACCCAATCATAGACCTAAGTTTAAGAGTTAAGACTTACAGGAAAAAAAGAAAAAGACAATCTGAATGGTCTTATGTTTGGCAAAGATTTTCTGAGACGGACAACAAAAAGCATGATCCATAAAAGAAAAATTCATAAACTGGACTAAATCAAAATCATTTTGCTCTTCAAAGGATAACGTAATAAAAATGAAAAGGCAAGGCACAGACTGGGTGACTATATTTGCAAAGTATATCCAAAAAAGAACTTGAATAGAACTTGAACCTAGAGTAGGTTGAATAATGATGATGTACAAGTCCATCATAAGAAGACAAGAAATAAATAGTGGGGAAAATATTTTAAAAACTCTTCACCAAAGAAGACATACAGGGGCTGGGGACCATAGTCTAGGGGAACACCTACGTCAACTGGCATAACATAGTTCATAAAGGAAATAGTCTACATCCTACTTTGGTTGAGCAGCACCTGCGGTCTTAAAAGCTTGCAAGCAGCCATCTAAGATATATCAGTTGATACCATCACATCTGGAGCAAAGGAGAATTAACCTGTATGTTGCATTCAATTAGAACATTATAGAAATTTATTCAAAGACACAAGGAAAGTATTATCCCAAAGGACTAATGAACCATAACCTCCACAAGCATGAGCCCAGAAGAACTAGATAGTGCCTGGCTACCACCACCAACTGCTCTGGCAGGGACCACAATATAGGGTCCTGGACAGAGCAGCAGGAAAATGTAGAACAAAATTCAAATTCACAAAAAACACCACACTTACCGGTCTGACAGAGACTGGAGAAACTCCTGAAACTATGGCCCCCCAACATTCTGCTAACTCAGAACCGAAAACATTCCAGAAGCCCACTTTTCAGATAAAAAGGTTAGACAGACCTATAAAAGTAACAATAACGCACATAACGAACATGCTTCTTAGTTCAATCAAATATATGAGACCAAGCAGGCAACTTTTGCCCATGAGCAAGACAAGAAGGTAGGAAGGGACAGAAACTGGACTAATGGACTCAGGGAACCCAGAATGGAAAGAGGGGGCATGCTGTCACATTGTGGGGATTGCAACCAGTGTCATAAAACAATATGTGTATAAATTTTTGAACGAGAAACTAATTTGAGCTGTCAACTTTCACCTAATGCACAACAAATAAAAACACATACAAATGACAAATAAATACATAAAAAGATGATTAATATCATTACTCATCAGAGACATGCAAGTTAAAACCACAATGAGTTATCACTACACGTACACACTAGAATGGCTGAAATTTAAAGGTCTGATGAGTCAGAATCGACTCGACGGCACTGGGTTTGGTTTTTTGGTTTGACCATACCAGAATAAACTTAATATAATTTCTCCCACAAAGACCAAAAACATTAAACAAAAAGATTGATAAACTGACCACATAAAAATTTAAAACTTCCTTATAAGGCAAAAAATAAAGCACCATTAATGTATTTGAAAAACACACATCAATCTGGGAAGTTATATTTACAAAACACACGACAATGGGTTAATAACTTTAATACACAAAGAATTCTTACAAGTTATTTTGTTTAAAAAAAAAAAAAACTTCAAAGGACATAAATGGACAAGTCCCCAGAGGAAAAAGAAAATGATCAACAATAATATGAAAAGATGCTCTTTCTCAGTTATTATTAAGGAAATCAGGAAACTATTGACATTTATTAGACATCATATTAATTTGCGAGTGGCCATCTAAGACGTATCAATTGGTCTCAACCCACTCGGAACAAGGAGAATAAAGAACAACAAAGACACAAGGAAAATATTCACTCAAGAGACAAAAGGGCCACATTAACCAGAGATTCCGTCAGCCTGAGACCAGAAGAACTAGATAGTACCCAGCTACCACCAAGAATTCCCTGACAGGGAACACCACAGAGAGTCCTGGATTGAGCAGGAGAAAAGTGCAGAGGAGAACTCATTTCACGTAAAAAGACCAAACTTAATGGTCTGACAGAGACTGAAGGAACCCCTGAAACTATGACCCCTGGACACTCTGTTAACTCAGAACTAAAGTCATTCCCGAATCCCACTCATCAGACAAAGATTAGACTGAACTATAAAACAAAAAATAATACTCATGAGGAGTGTGTTTCTTAGGTCAGTCAGATACACAAGACCAGATGGGCAGCTCTTGCCCAGAGGGAGGATGAGAAGGCAGGAAGGGACAGAAACTGGTCTAATGGACACAAGAAGCCCCGGGGGGGAAAAGGGGAGTGTGCTGTCACATTGTAGGAATTGCAACTAGTGTCGCATAACAATATGTGTATAAATTTTAGTATGAGAGATTGATTTGAGCTGTAAACTTTCATCTAAAACACAATAATAAAAATAAATAAATAAATTGGCAAAATTATTATCAAGACTGCAACACTCCACTAAAGAGCAATACAGAAGAAAAAAAAATGTGAATGAATAAATGTTCTCTTGAACAGATATTATGTTATAAAGAGAGATACCTTCTCTAACCTATATGTTGAATTCAATTAAAACATTATAGAAATTTATTCAAATACCTATTGAAAATTCCAACTGAATCATTTTGGAAACTTGACAAAATAGAGTTAATAATATCTCCAA
The DNA here is from genome assembly GCF_024166365.1 of Elephas maximus indicus. NCBI lineage: Eukaryota > Metazoa > Chordata > Mammalia > Proboscidea > Elephantidae > Elephas > Elephas maximus. Next base: position 64,233,711 of record NC_064819.1, on the reverse strand, counting down.
TTATTGTTCAATAATGTCATTGGGCAATAAACTGGTCATTTGGTAGAGAAATATTCCCAATTGATTGGGACAATAAACTATTCATTTGGAGGAAAAAAAATTAAAATGCTGGGACAATATGTCATTTATTCAAAGAGTAAAATTAAACCATAAAATTGCTGGCTGAAATTTGATAAAGATTTTTTTTTTAATAATCATACAGTGGGGAAAATCTTTTTAGCATATCATAAAAACTAAAAGGCATAAAAGAACACACTTTATTATAAAAGGAAAACAAAGCATATTAAACATATTTTTTAAAAATACAAACTGGGAAACAGCGTTTGCAAAGCATATGACAAAGGATCATTAGCCTTAATATGCAATGAGTTCAAACAAACTAGAGTTAAAAAAAAAAAAAAAAAGTAATAGGACAAGAACAGATAATTCCCCAAAGAAAAAACTTGAAAATGGTCAGAAATCATGAAAAGACGTTCTTTCTCACTTATAATCAAAGCAATGCAAGTAAAGCTACTCTATATCATACTGATAGGCAAAGGTGAAAAATATCAAAATCTCTATTGAAGAAATGATAGAAAATCAGATACTTCTGATGTATTGATGAAAATTTAAATTCATGTGCCCTTTCTAGAAATCATTTTGACAGGTGCCTAGGCGAGGAAGAAGAAAGGAAGGAAAGAAGAGAGGAGGAAGAGAGTGAGGGGAGGAGGGAAGGAGAGAAAGAGTAAATGTTCTTTCTCTCTTAAATGTTATTTAAGTAAATTATGGGGTAAACAAGGAAACACCTTGCTGCCACTAAAAATGATAATATAGAATTTCTTATGGGTATTCATCTGAAAGAAATACATATATATTTATTACATATGTATATATAAATATATATTTTTTTAAAAAACCATTGCTGTTGAGCAATTTGGACTCATTATGACCCTATAAGAGAGAAAGGAACTGTCCCATAGGGTTTCCAAGGAGCAGCTGGGGGATTTGAACTGCTGACCTTTTGGTTAGCAGCCGTAGCTCTTAACCACTGTAAAATATATACACATAGAATTATTATATGTACATATATAATAATTCTATATGTATATATAGAAAAGTATTATAAAATTACATAAAATCTGGTATGTGTATGTGTGTAAGTCTGTATGTATGTGTATATGCCTAAAGAATTATCTAAAAGGGTTTTCACCAATATATTAGTATTGGTTATCTCTTGTTGAAGAAATTTTATGTGATTATTTCTACATTAATATTTATCATTTTCTAATGTTTCAGTTTTAGAGTAATGAAGCTATTTTTAAAATGTGAGTCACCCAGTAGGATGAGAGGAATGGTTTAATAGTAAAGTGGTAGTTAATTCAACTTAACATCGCATTTATAAAGTTACTGAACATTTTTGAACCATCTTTCTATTAAATTCAATTTTTTTTCTTTTCTTTCTTCACTTTTGAAGAGATAGAGGAGAAGTAGAAAGCAGGAAGCACTAGATAAATACCCCAAAAATAAAACCTTCGCTTCATTTTTTTTTTTAATGATTTTGGTAACTGAATTTCGTTTTAGGTCAGCCTCTTTTTGATATTTAAACCAAACCCATTGCCATCAAGTTGTTTCGAACTCATAGCGCCCCTATAGGACAGAGTAGAACTGCCCCATAGAGTTTCCAAGGAGTGCCTGGTGGATTCCAACTGCCAACCTTTTGGATAGCAGCTGAGCTCTTAACCACTTCGCCACCAGAAAGAGACAAAATAGAAAGTAATGTTAATATATCGTCAACATGTTTTAAATGTTCGGCGGTAACTAAGCTATCACCCAGCTGTCAGTTTGCAGTTGGTTGTACTGTGGTGACTTTTGTGTTGCTGTGATGCTGGAAGCTATGCCGCAGCTACTTCACATACTAGCAGGGTCACCCATGGTGGACAGGTTTCAGCTGAGCATCCAGACTAAGGCAGACTAGGAAGAAAACGCCTGGCGGTCTACTTTAGATAGTCACTGAAACCTTAAAAAAAAAAAAAAATCACAATATACTGTTGTCTGACTCTGTTGCTTTCGGTCTGTCATGAGGATGGACCAATTGCTAGAATAAGGCATTGTGTTTGGTGAAGTAGAGGGCCAATGAATGTTAGGGAGACCCTCAGTGAGATGAATTGACACAGTAGCAGCAACAACAGACTCAAACATGCTGACAGTTTGGCAATTGTGAGGATAACACAGAACCAAGCATCGTTTTGTTCTGTTGTAAATGGGGTTACCATGAGTCAGAGTCAACTCCATGGCAGTGATCGATCGATCAATCGATCTATCTATTTATCATCTATCTATCTATCTAGTGTCTAAGCAAGGAGCCCTGGTGGTACAGTGGTTAATCACTCAGCTGTTGACTGAAAAGTCAGTGGTTCAAACCTACCAGCTACTGCATGGGAGAAAGATGCGGCTGTCTGCTTCCATAAAGATTTACAGCCTTGGAAAGCCTAGAGGGCAGTTCTACTCTGTCCTAAAGGGTGCTATGAGTCGGAATCTACTCTACATCAACGAGTTTTGGTTTAGTGTCTACACAAGAATTGGGTATGGCATACAAAGGAAAGGAAATGGGCAGAGAGGCAAGACAACAAGAATTTATCATGAGTAGGTGAAAGGGAAACCATAAGAGATTCTAAGGATAGGGGCAAAAACAGAAAATGGTTGAAAATTCAAAATCAAGAGCATGAATTTGGAGGAGCAATCAAAAGAATAGTTGAAACAAAGCAAAACATTTATAAATCAGTGTTCACAGCCTGTCTTCATCCATTCATCCTTTTGGTTCAGATCCAGTCATATATTATCTCCAGGTGCAATATTTGGCACTGTGATGGATAATAAAATTAAATATTTACTGGTGCCTTAATACCAATAAATATTGTTCCAACTCTGACCCAGGTTTGTTTCCATCAGGAAAAGCTAAACGATGCTGAATACTGATCTCCCAAAGATTTAACAAATGTTGTTACAAAGATCTTATTTTCATTTCTAGTGTCAGTTCTAGCAGACCAGTTGTCTTTTATAGTGGAGTCTGACCATAACCATAAAGTCCCTGAGGGGCATAAATGGTTAACAATCTCAGCTGCTAACTGAAAGGTTGGAGGTTCAAGTTCACCCAGAAGTGACTTTGGTAAAGGTCTGGTGATCTACTTCCAAAAAATTAGCCACTGAGAACCTATGGAGCACAGCTTTAACTCTGACATACATGCGGTCACCATGAGTCAGAATCAACTTAACGGTAACTGGTAGTGGTGGTGGTGGCAATAACCATGGTCTTTAAATCATCTCGATTATTTTCACCTTAAGGTAAATTAACCAGCGTGGCCTGGACAATACCAGACACTTCCTAAATAGATACCCTATATGTCAATATATTCCCAATGCCTAACACTTTCACCCAGCCATTCTAACTAGAAATTTCCAAAAGAGAATCATTGCATAGTTGTATAGTTATTTTAAAATTCCAGTGCAGGATTGTTTTTAACAGGAAAAAAAAAAAAATACTAAATGTCCAAATAAGAAGAGGCTAGATAAATAAATTTTGGTACAGCGATTCTATGCAGCCATTAAAATCTATCAAAGTTAACTTTGTTTAAAATGTCATTTTTCAGAGCCATAATAATTGCTGGCATTGCTAGGGTAGAGACGTTCCACAGCTCCCTTTACGGCTGGGCTTTTAAAATTTTGGATAATCACAAGCCAAGTCCCCTTCCTATGTTGCACACCTGGAGTGCTGGTGTTGTGTGACTGGTGTCTGTAACTGTCACATGAATGTTGCCCTCATATCTACTGTACATGATGGCTTGAGTTGTCTTTTGCCTCCCAAGTCCTATTGCCTTTTGTCTCCTTCACTTACAGTTTTGATCCAGGAACACTACCCTGTCCCACCTTCCCAAGTTGGTCAAAATGTGTAATTAACCATGATGACTCTCAGATTGGTCCATGTTTTTTATTTTGTTTTGTTTTGTAAGTGTTGAAATTAGTGTCTGGCACAGAATAAAATATATATACATATATAAGTACACACTAAATATTAGCTATTGCTTTTATCTTTGTTTCCTGAGACTAGACTTCTGACATATTTTCACTGGGTAAAATAATAAACTTTTCTTCACAGTATATGTAGTGATTGCCAAACACCAGTAATTCTTTCACGTTAGACTATATATTCTAAGTACATCATATTATAATGTTACGTATGTATTTATTATGTATGTGGTGTGTCTTCTCTAGAGAGTGTTTTTTTTTTTTTTTTAGATAGAGAAATTTGGAAATTAATAGTTTGATTCATACAGGAAAAAGTGCTTGTGGAAGTCAAGTCGTCATTTTGAGTTGCCTGCTCACATAGGGTTGCTGTGAGTTGGAATTGATTCAACGGCAACAGGTTTGGTTTTAGTTCTCATAAGGTGCACATGAATAGAAAGGTCTAGACATTGTTCCGAAAAGCTGTCATACTACAAGCAATGTTCATAGAAATTGTTTATGTCAAGGTTTTGGATATAGAAGATATTTTGAGCTGAAATTGATAATGATATTTTAAAAAATAAAGTAGAATTGCATATGCCACAGTATTGGGCATGATCCAAAAAAGATGTACTATTCGCTATCTTAGAAATTAACAAAGAAGCTCTAGTTAAGAATTCACAATTATTTTGCAGGGTCAGACGAAGATCTCATTATTATGACTGACTTCTTTTTAGAATATTAATTCCATCATAAGCCTCTGTTGCAAATTCTGGGGCCAATCATTTGGAATGCAAATTTCTAGACAATATAGATTCTGGAAGTAGTTTTGCATTGAATCGGTTTGGTTCCAGGATTCAGTTTTACCCTTGCTACTTCGTCTTGTTCAAACAACTGGTCAGATTTCAACAATAGTATAGACAAGGGGACACACTTTAGTGAAGTATCGAGAGAGTTCTGCCTAGTTTCTCTGTCAGTGCATGTAGACAACTGTTAAATTACTAGCAGGGAGCTATTTTAGGGCTTGGAACAATATCGAAGCAGAATACTTGGATTTGAATACAGCTTACTTCTTACTAGCCATGTGGCCTTGAGATTCAGTTTCCCCTTCAGCAAAACTGAGATGACAAGATCTACCTTAAGGAATTTTCCTAAGGATTAGATGAGAATGTACTAAACTATAAAAAGCTACATTTCCATTCATTATTATTTCTATTGTATCACATATTTTCTTAATATCAGGATTTTAGTTCTGACTTGTTGTTGTTAGGTACTGTGGAGTTGATTCCAACTAATGGCAGCCCCATGTGTGTAGAGTGCAACTGCTCCATAGGGTTTTCAAGGCTGTGGCTTTTTGGAAGCAAATCACAAGGCCTGTCCTGTGAAGCACCTGTTGGTGGGTTCAAACTATCAACCTTTCTGCTAGTCGTCAAGTGCTTAACCATTTGGGCCACTGAGGGACTCCAATTGTAGTTTTGACTACAATTATTTTTTAATCTTCTTTACCATAACTTAACTTTCATTAAAAATTCTAGAGTTGTCATTGAGTTAATGGAGTCTGTGTCATGGAAAATCCAGCATATCTTTGGGTAAGTGTGGCATTGATGGCCAAACATCAGCAGAGCTATTAAAAACATCATTTCTAGAATCATATGGCCTAGTTCTGTGACCTACATATATCTTCGTCTCAGCTGTTTATTGATGCATAAAAACTACCCCCCAAAATTGCTGGCTTAAACCATTTTATTTGCTCACAATTCTATGGATCAAAATTTCAAGCAAGGCTCAGCTGGGCGGTTCTTCTGCTCCATGTTGTGTAGGCTGAGATCATTCACTTGGCTGCATTCAGCTGGTGACTATGCTAGGCTAAATGTCTGAGAAGTCCTCACTCACATGTCTGGTACCTCATTGCATCTCTATGTGCTGCTCTTTCTCCACGTAGCTAGTTTCGGCTTCCTCACAACATCATGGTCTCATGAAATCAGACTTTCTTATATGGTGGGCTCCAAACAGGGAGTATTCCAAGAGAAATCTGCCCGTCTCTTAAGGCCCAGCTGCACATGCCACATAGCCTCGCTTCTTCCATGTTCTGTTGATTATAATCAATCACAGGAAAATTTGAACACAAAACTACCAACTGAACTAGAAAAGTCAATCCTAAGGTATATACCCAGGAGAAGTGAAAGCAAAAATACAAGCACAAACCTGTACATCAATGTTCACTGCAGCACTTTTTGTAATAGCCAAAAGGTAGAAATAACTGAAATGTCCATCAATAGATGAATCAATGTTATGGATTGAATTGTGTCCCCCCAAAATATGTGTCAACTTGGTTAGGCCATGATTCCCGGTAATGTGTGGTTGTCCTCCATTTTGTGACTGTAATTTTATGTTAAAGAGGATTAGGGTGGAATTTTAACACTTTCCTTACCCAGGTCACAGCCCTCATCCAATATAAAGGAAGTTTCCCTGGGGTGTGGCCTGCACCACCTTTCATCTCTCAAGAGATAAAAATGAAAGAGAAGAGAGCAGAAGGGAGACCTCATACCACCAAGAACACAGTGCCAGGAGCAGAGCACGTCCTTTGGACCCGGGGTCCCTGCTCAGAGAAGCTTCCAGTCTAGGGGAAGGTTGATAAGAGGCCAACAGAGATAGGAAGTTTTCCCCTGGAACTGATGCCCTGAATTTGGACTTCTAGCCTTCTTACCATGAAGAAATAAATTTATCTTTGTTAAAGCCATCCACTTGTGGTATTTCTGTTATAGCAGCACTAGATGACTAAGACAATCAATAAACAAAATATAGTATATACATACAACAAAATATTATACAGTCATAAAGAGAAATGAAGTCCTAATGCATGCTGCAAGGTGGGAGAACCCTGAAAAATATTATGCTGAGCAAAATGAGTCGATCACACAAGGACAAACACTATATGATCGCACTTATATGAAATAAGCAAATATATAGAAACCAAAGATTACTAGTGGTTACCAGGGTGGGAGGGAAGGGTAAAGAGGGATTTTTTTGCTTAGGGAGCATTGAGTTTGTTAATGGTGTAGAATAATTTGGAAAAGGATAGTGATAGTGGTTGAACAACACGAACAATGTAATTGATGTCATTGAATTAGGCATGTAAAAATTGTTGACTTGGTGAATGTTTCGTTGTGTATATTTTCACTACAATAATAAATAAATAAATCACAGGGCTAGCTCAGATTAAAGGAGAGGGGAAATAGACATCACTTCATGAGAGGAGCAGTAAAGCATTTGCAGCCATCTTTAGTCCACCGTAGTTATCTTTGCTAGAGATATTGTAGTACAATCTTGATTTAGTCTCATTTAGTGTAGTGATTTGGGGTAGAAGGATTCCAAGATAGGTTTTGATTCCAAAAAAAAACTTCTAATAAGAACCTGCTACTCCTGCTTATAGATACTTTGAACACAATTTTCTACTTTGCCTGGAGAATATCACTTTCTGAGTTCTAGACTCAGAATACAACAGGTAATTCAGAAAGACAAAACAGACTCAAAAGTTAAGAATACTAGATATGAAGGATGGGGAGCATAAGGGAAGGGAAGGGTATCAAGGTCAAATCCTAAGTGTCCAGGCTTAAGTGACAAGCATAGCTATAACTAAGATGATACCTGGAAGCCTAATTTTTCTTGAGATCTGAGTGCAATTGTCTTAAACCTGCACTTCCACAGCCTCTACAAGTCTGTTTTCCTCCCAAAGATTGCTGTTAATACCTAAAAGTCCTCCTTCTTCCTTCTAGCTACCTATTTATCTTCTATCTCCTCTTGCTGTCTCTGTTATATTCCATGTCAACTAGAACATGAAACTTAAACCCTCTACTGGTTTACACATACACATACACATGCACACAAAGGTTTATCTATACCCTGTACAGCATTTCATAATGGTGATGGAGAAGGTTTACATTTAAAAACAAACATTTTATAATGAGAGCTTTAAATGTCTCTTTTCTTAAAATATCCATTGGCTCCCCACCAGTAACCATGGAATGTCAATGTCCCCTCAATGCATCTCAATCTTTCTCCATTGTCCAGACTGTTTTCCTTCTCTCTTTCTTTATTTTGCTTCAATTTCCACCTCTCTCTTCTCTCTTCCCCTCCTTTCCAGGAGAGAAATAACACAGTAGCTTTCAGCACTGGGAAGAGATTGGGTTTCTCCCACTCTGAGTCCTTGGTCCCGCTAATGCCCAGGTCCCTGGTAGGGGCTGGCGAGGTGGAAAGGACAGCCAAGGCTTCCATCCAACCATAAACAGTTTCCACTTTGAAACACTGAGACAGAAACCACAGAGTGAGGAGTAGTTTTAAAGGAAGGGGGAAATATCATCTCTATTTTGGTCATAGTGAGTTTGAGATGCCTTTAAGACACCCAAGTGGAGAAGTCAGATATGGAGCCCTACAGTCCAGAGGACAGGTGTGATCACTAGAAATATTTGAAGGTTATAACCTCGCATCCTATACAAAGACCACCATGCTGCACAGAACTGTGACCACTACTGGCCCTATCCTCTGATATGGAGGACCCTGTGGATCCAAATTGCAAATAGAAATAACTCAGATGCAGAAGTGTTCCTGCTGCCTTCAAATCAACACCTGTGCACAATGAGACTGGACCATTGTGATCCATAGGGTTTTCAATGGCTAATCTTAGTAGATCGCCAGGCCTTTCTTCCTAGTATGTCTTAATCTGGAAGCTCCACTGAAATCTCTTCAGCATCATAGCAACACACAGGCCTCTACTGACTGATGAGTGGTGGCTTTTTTTTTAACACATAAGAAGACTTTAATTTCATTACCATAAGTATTATACTCTGATTGCTCACATACAGTATAAAATATTTATGCTGCTAAATAAATAAGACATAACATCATTGCAAACGCCACTTAAGCCCCAGAGATAAGGCCTCCTTGGGTGGAAGAGTTGTTCCTGAGTTTCTGTGTTTGGAATCAGGCTCCTTGGGTTCCTGGCTCCCAACTCTTCTGCTCCGCTACTCACTTGCTATGTGATCCAGACAAATTACCTAAACTCTTTCTGTCCATATATAAACCTGAATGTTAGAGACAGCAACAGTAACTACCATATAAAATTGTTGAAGGAATAGTAATTACATTTAAAATGGCATAGATTATTGACTACTATGGAATTGAGGTCAAATCATGTAATCTCATTTGTCAGTTTCCTCACAGATAAAATGGCCATAGTAGACCCTGTCTCCTAACTATCCATATAGATATGATAAAGAACATCCTGCCCAACTCTTCCTTACTTGGCAAAAGGTCTCAATTGCAAAGCATCAAATACTCCACATTATATACAATACAATACAAAAAAAAAGTTGCTGTCGAGTTGATTCTGACTCTTAGCGACACTACAGGACAGAGTAGAACTGCCCCATAAGGTTTCCAAGGAACAGCTGGTGGATTCAAACTGCCGACCTTTTGGTTAGCAGCTACAGCTCTTAACCACTGAGCCACCTAAATATGTGTGTGTGTGTTTGTGTTCAGCTGTTGTCAAGTTAGCTCCAGTTTAAGGTGACCTTATGTATAACAGAACAAAACATTGTCCAGTCCTGCACCACCTTTATGATTGTTGGCATGTTTGAGTCCATTGTTGCGGCTGTTGTATATTTTGAGTGCCGTCCAACCTAGAGGGCTCATCTTTCAAAACTATATCAAACAATATTGTGTTGTGATCTATAAGGTTTCCACTGGTTAACTTTCAGATGTAGATTGCCAGGTCTTTCTTCCTAGTTTATCTTAGTCTAAAAGCTCCAATGAAACCTGTTCACCATGGGTGACCCTGCTCGTATTTGAAATACCAGTGGCGTAGCTTCCAACATCATAGCAACACGCAAACCACCACAGTATGACAAACTGACAGATGAGTGGTGGGTATAAATGTGTGTGTGTTTGTGTATATATATATGTATATGTATATATGTACATATGTGTATATATATATATACATATATACACACACGCTATGAGTCAGAATCGACTCGATGGCAATGGGTTATATACACACACATATATATAATGCTTTGAGAAAGAATATCGCACTGACCTTTCACAACACACCCACAGATCTACCTCAAAGCTCATAATCACAGATTTGCAAATACATCCTGTCTCAGAGCTGTAGTTGAAATATTGGTCCTAATATAATTAAATCAAAATAAATGGGGTGAGCTTACCAAGGAGATGAGGCAAAAGAAGTTAAGAGAAGAGCAAGGGGAAGAAGGGAAGCTAGGAGAGGTGCCCTACAAATTAAGTGAATGGCAGCTAGAGGAGTAGAGTTGGCTGGTTGAGCAGGGACATGTATGTCTCTTTTTCTAAGAATGGAAAAGATGATCCCTTTTCTTTGTTGTGCTGTTTCACATTTTTTAACACACTTAAGATTCATTCAAATGCTTCTTCATGGTTTATCTCTTTGTCGTAGAGGCATTCTTATCTTCTTTATAAAGAAGAAAAAAGGACGAGTTTCCAAATCTCCGAGATCAAGCATGAAGCAAATAAATTTTATGATTTCATTTCAAGTGCTAATATTTCAAAATAATGCCTCCAATTTCTGGAATCCATTATGTGTTCTCTCACCTCCACCAGTGCTTACCAGCCGTCTGCAGCCTGAATCTCTTTTCCCCTCTTCCCTCCTCCTTCTAGCTGTACTTTGCTTTAGCGTTGTTGTTGTTGTAAATTGCTGTCCAGCCAGCTCTGACTCATGGCAACCTTATCTATAACAGAACGAAATGTTGCCCGGTCCTGTGCCATCTTCATGAGCATTGGTATGTTTGAGTCTGTTTTTGCAGCTATCGTATCATCCCATCTCATTGAGGGCCCCCCTTTTTTTCTTCAGCCCTCTACTTTACCAAACATGGTGTCCTTTCTAGCAATTGGTCTTTCCTGATAACATGTCCAATATAAGCAAGCTGAAGTTTGACATCCTTGCTTCTAAGGAGCTTTCTGGTTGTATTTCTTCTAAGATTGATTTGTTTATTCTTCTGGCCGTTCATGCAATAAATTCATTATTCTTCGCCAACACCACAATTCAAATCATCAATTCTTCCTCTGTCAGCCTTTTTCATTGTCCAGCTTTCGTGTGTCTATGAGGAGATTGAAAAGATCATGGCTTGGGTCAGGCGCTCCTTAGTCATCCAAGTGACGTCTTTGTTTTGTAAAACTTTGAAGAAGTCTTTTGCAGCAGATTTGCCCAATGTAATAATCTGTTTAATTCTTTGACTGCTGTATTCATGGACATTGTTGATTCAAGTAGGGTGAAATCACTGATAACATCAATTTCTTCTTCAGTTATCATGACATTTTCTCTTGGCCTTAGCTTAGAATTCACTTACTCCTGGAAGCCTTCCCTGCCCTCCAGTGGGGTGAGCAGCCTCTGGTATATACTTTGATAGCACCTTGTACTTGTGCCCATCAAAGCCCCTATTAGACTCTAATTTCTCATTTACTTATCTGTCTCCCCCACATGATATCCTCCACCAAAACAAGGACCATACTTGACCCATCACAGTTCCAAGCACAGGGCAGTTGTTCAATCTTTGTTGGATTAATTAATCACCTTTCAATGGTATAGGCTCATTGTATCTGAACTTCACCTTGTGAAGGAGGTAAGGGAGCCAACGCAGAGGGGCTTAGTGACTTGCTTCGTGCCAGGGTCCCAATGCCTTGACTTGTGACCCATTGTTCTTTTCTCTACGCTGCACCAGTATCAGTAGCATACAGAGGATTCTAGTTCCCGACGGTTACATCCTGCATTCAGCTCACTTGGTCTTCTGCACCATTGAAGTACAGAGTCCAGAAATTTCAGAACTATAGAGATTTAGAGCTAGAAACCACCACTTGTCTGTTGGTTTGGCATACTGTGGTGGCTTGCATGTTGTTATGATACTGCCAACAATATTTCAAAGACCAGCAGGGTCACCCATGATGGAAAGGTTTCAGCAGAGCTTCCAGACTAAGACAGACTAAAAAGAAAGATCCAGTTATCTAAAAATTCCAAACATTAAAAAAAAAAAAAAAAATTATCATACAATGGAATATTGTATGATATAGTACTAGAAGATGAGCCTCCTAGGTTAGAAGACAACAAAGAACTGAAACATGCTGGTGATCATGAGGATGGCACAGAACTGAGTATCATTTCATCCTGTTGTACATAGGATGGCCATGAGTCATAGCCAACAAGAACTAGAAAGGGCCCCAGTATGTATCAGTCTAATAGCAGCATTTTACACAAAGGAAACCAATCCAGAGAAAAATGACTTGTCAGATCCTGGCCTGGAACTTAGGCCTATTGATGCCTCCTCACTTTCCTACCTTGGGTAGACAGGTACAAGACTGGATTTATAAATGAACCATTTTGCCACAGCCTTCATCCCAGGCCTCTTAATGGTATAGAAACAAGTGAATTGGAAAAGGGACATAATTTTCCATTCATCTTTCAGCTCTGCTTCCACATGCCACAAATGGAGACCATTTGGTGGGGGCTACAGAGGTGAGAGGAGACCCACAATGTGTAGTTCTGCACTGCCGCTCAGCAGAGCTGTCAGTAATATCTTACTTAACATACTGTCACAGAATTTTCCTTCAGTGTCACATCAGTTGCTACTGTAACACTCCATAAGAAATAATGCCATCTGTTAAAAAACACAAGGCAGGGAAACGCAGCTGCTGTCATTGCACAAAGACGGAATTAACCAACACTAAGCAATTACTCTCCTTTTAAATTTCACAATTAAAATTTTAGTCTTGCTTTATTTGTATCACAAAAGTCACCACAACACTTTGCCTGTTGCAATAACAACACCGCTCTCTTGATGAAAACATGTAGGAGGAGGAGTTCGGTTGTGGATAATGGTAATTGTTACTCTATTGCCTTTTTTTATAAATATTTTAAAATCCCATTGGGTGGTGTTAATTATAGGTAGTAGTACTAAGAATAATGGATTTGCATATAATGTTCACATTTAGGTTCTCCTAGTATTCAACCTAGTACTCAATTGCGGAAACCCTGGTGGCGTAGTGGTTAAGTGCTACAGCTGCTAACCAAAGGGTCAGCAGTTCAAATCTGCCAGGTCCTCCTTGGAAACTCTATGGGGTAGTTCTACCCTGTCCTATAGGGTCGCTATGAGTCAGAATCGACTCAATGGCACTGGGTAGTACTCAATTAAAGAAAGAAAAAACCTCACAAAGCAAGGTTTATTGCTGATAGAATAATCATTATGCTTCATGCCTAAATCTTTCTTTCTCTCTGGTAGATCTTAATGGAGAAGGAAGGGACCTAGCTCCAAAGGAGACAGGTTTCTAATTTGAACAGAGATGAAACTCTGCCTCTGAGTTTTTATTCCATTCAGTGGAAGGGAGCAGATTGCTGGCTAAATAACAGAAGGGTAGACCTATTCAGAGCTTAACTGCTGGGCTAACTCTTCAAAAAGCTGTAAGAGATCAACAATTGCCTTGGCCATACTCCATTATGAGGGTGTCAGCAAGCTGGTGTTTCTCTTTTCGATGCATTTTTTAGCATGGGAATGATAGTCTATGTTTTCTAGGGGCAGAGGAATGGGTAAAACTTGTCTTTAGCTGGTTTTCAGGTAGGCGAAGTTTTCCTGAAGGGTAGAACAAAACCAGTAACCCTTTATTAGGGTTAAATTTCCAGCTTTACTCCAACTTCTGACCTATTTAAGCATAACCCAATAAGACCACATGCTAAGGATGTTATGAGTGTGGAAATACCTAAATATCTGAGTATGGAAATACCTAAATATTTGTTACTTGTTCCTCCTTAGAAAGGAAACTTCCAGACAGGAAGCTTCAAGCACCCACCTTTCTCAAAGTGCTCTTAATAACATTTTACCTTTCAGTACAATTTCTCTCCAGAATATGGTCTTTGCTTTTAATGACCTTTCATAGGTGACTGGTTCATAGAATGGTTCATAGATAGACTAGCTCTCAAACCACATGGTAAAGACACTTATTTTCATTGTAGAATAAGTTCTTTCTAAACTCTGTGGGCAAGTTATAAGCCTTTATGGAAAAACTATCTATTAAATACCATACATGTGGCACTCAATTACAAAGTGTTTCATAAAATTAGTTTGTTTTTAAATCCACATAGAGATTGTCTTCTCAAAGACTACAAATTCCTTCAAAACAGAGACCAAATCTTGCCTTATTTGGACGCCCCATAGAATATAACACAGTACCATAAGTAAGACAAGCTCCATTTGTATGGAGTAAGAGCTAAACACTTTAAAAACTGGGCTGTTCCATTTTGGAGTTCTATCTGTTAGCCATTAAGTATCCTGGTTAGGGTTGGGCATGGGGAGCGTGGCTAACAAAATTTTCCTCACAAACAAAATCTAGCTAAACTCATTACTCAAACACATGGATTTTGTCTGGCTCTGTTGACCAGAATCTTGACAAATACAATGATCAATGATGTCTGATGTATTATTATATGGAGAAAACTCAATTTTATCACAGACTACAGGACTCTTGAGATCCTTGACTACAAAGAACCTTATTTAGAAAGAAACTACCATCTGTAAATATATCTCACAACCAAGGCTGTCAAAGTCACAAGATATCAATGTGTACATCTCTGATTAATAATTTAATAAGGTACTACCAGCACTCTCATGAAGACCAACCAGACAGAGGAAGCCCCTGGATCACCTGTGTCTGCATTTTATATCACAGTGCACGTACCCAGTCTTCACTTCTAGAAGATGCTGCTTCTGTTGGTAGCATGATTTAGAAAAAGAGGCACAGTGATGTGTAAGACATTATACAACTTTCTTAGCTGTAGTATTATGCATAAAAAAAATAAAAAATAAAATAGGCTAGCATAAATAACATGCATTAATAATGATCTGCTTTGTGTCTTTCCTAACCAGTGAGTGATACAAAACCAACTTATTGTTATCCTTCTTTTAAGCTCAAAGGAATATATATCGGTGATGAAAGTACATAGCCCAGAAGCTAAAAAGAAATCAAAGATTATTTTCCCCTAAATGCAATGTGTAAGAAGGAATCTTATGGGCCTCAGAGAAGAAAATATATACACAATCTGTTCAAACAGCCCAGTTTCTCATTCAATCCCCTGCTTGCCCATTGCTCACTTGCTCTTCATTTTTAAGAAATCCCTCACCTTTCCTATCTTCCCTCTTTTGCTCTCTTTTGGGTCCCATAGACTCACTAAATATCCACACTAAGACTCCAGCTCTCACAGACATTTAGCATAATCATTTCACATAACATATGAACACTGCTCAAAGTAGCACAGGAGGGAGAAGTATATACAAACCTTTCCCCTTGATCCAAAGCAAGTGTTGGGGAAGAGCCTCTACACGTGAAAGATATAAAATCTTTCCCACTTTACAGTTTTGCCTGCTACTTTTTTCCCATTCCAACTATTTCCCTAAAAATGAACAGCTTTGTATAAGTTAAAAAATAGAAAAAAATAAACTTAAAGTTAGATGGAAGGGATTCAGAACATTAGTTTTAATTTGGTCTCTGGACCCAGGTGTGATATGAAGTGGTAAATAAGAAACAACTTAGACTAGTTGAAGACTTTAGTGTTAGCTGGGGCCTCACCTACCCTTACACACGAGCATGTACCAGATGGCTCCATGGGAGACAGGAGGCTTGAAACGGAGCAATCGTTTAGTCTGCAGCTGGAATACACAGTATTGCCCAGTTGAATAAGATGCTCATTTATTCAGATGGATTCTATCTAAATGGATTAGATCTCATAGGACATGCAGTTTTTCTGTTTTCAAGTTCCTAAAAAAAAATCAGACCTAGGGAACAACACTTGCAACTCAACCAAATCACTTTTAAAATCAAATTTAGTTATATTTCACTGGAATATGAGTATGACGATTTCTCTGTAGTCCTTAATATTCAGATGGCGTCTTAGGTTAGATTTGAAAATCAAAGTCATCAGTGTTTGTCCTACATGGTCATATTTACAGTAGGGCAGCCAGTTTATCAGGATTTTTTTTTAATCTAGGTTTTCAAAATTTTCAGTCTACAATCAATTGGCCTACCAGCATTTCAGTGTTGAGTCCATCTCCCTTCCAACTTGACATCAGTGTGGCTTATCCTGAAAATTTACTAGGTTTTCTCCTGTGTACATAACAATCATAACCGTATTTGTGTAATGTTTTATTTTTTTTATTAAATTATTAAGCCACTGAAAACTGTGCACCCATATAGACTCATTTATCTCTCCTCAGATTCCAGAAAGGACACAAAAGGAGGCAATGACCACTCAGACATGATTCTGCCCAGCTAATTTTCCTATTTGTATAAGATGTGGGGAGCTTCGTAACTGAGGTAAACAAACAAAATCTTCACCCTAAAAATAGTGTGAAAATAGAATGTGGGTGGTGGAGAGTTTCCAAATCTTCTGGTCCCATCAATATGTTACTCATTTAGCAAAGGAATTAACAAGAATACATGCAGTGCTCCTGAGGTAAATAATTTCCAATTCTGTCACTAGGAGCCATCCTTAAGTACCTCCTAAATATTCGTGCCTAGGGAAATGAGCAATAAAATGAACTAAAGGGATCATCTCACCCAACTTCCCCTCCTGTAGATGCTCTCCTGAAGAAGGAAAGGGCGAGAAGGAGAAAAGGATGATGAAAAAAAAGAAGAGTTTGTTTTGTTTTGTTTTGTCTCACAATCTCTGTTTCATCTTTTTTTAAAGACTTCAACTTAGGCATTGTTTCGTTCTGTTGTCCATAGGATCGCTATGAGTCGGAACCAACTCAACAGCATCTAACAACAACAGCAACTTAGGCATTATGGAATTAAGCTTGTCTCATGGTAAATTAATGCTCATTGAAAGCACAAAGCTTCTGGAAGCTTTGAAATGCAAATTTCTGAGAAAAAGAGCTACATGTGAATAGCATCACACGTTACCTACCCAAGTCATTCATGTATATACTTTAAAAACTATCTAGTCACAATTTGAATTATCAGCATATATGGGCCCCATTGTGCAAATCAATAAGAGAAGTACAATAAACTATTCCATTAAAATATAATTTGTAATATAATATGTGTTGAAGTATACTTCAATTCATGCAATACCGTGGCCAAAATACATACGTCAAAATCTTGACTCCTTCCTGGGTAAGACTGCACAAATTCATTATAGCTTAGGCAACTAAAATGAACATGGTTTTTCCCTCACTTTTCTTAAATTGGACTTAAATTTCATAAATTTACTGAAACAAGTCTCAAAAATAGAAACCAGCAGCCTTCATCAGGGTTACAGAAGAAAATTAGGAATTAACCACTAAAATGAAAGTTTCCAATGGCAGGGAACTTATTAATAAAAAATAAATAAATTTACTGCATGATTTTCATATGCCAAACACTGTTTTCTGCATTGGAGGATACAGCAATGAACAGAACAGAGAGTACCTGCTCTCATAGAGACTGCGTTCTAATGGGAGAGACACAGAACAAATGTGTAAACAAACTAATAAAATACATTCAATTAGCGATAGTGCCGTGGGGAAAATTAAACAAGACAATGTGATGGGGGAGATTAAGGATGGGGGAACGACAGCAAACAAGGTGGCGATGGAAGGCCTCTCTGGCAAAGTGCCATTTGAGTTGAGACATGAATGAAATGAGAAGCCAGCCTTTAGGATGAGGGGAAAGATCATTCAAGATGGAGGAAAAATCAAGGACAAAGGCTGAGGCAGGCATAAGCTTAACTTGTCTGAGGGTCAGAAAAAGCTTCAGTGTCGCTCAAGAGTAGGTTAAAAGTGAGGGGTTATCCACTACGGATTGGGAAGATGGGCAGGAGTCTTATTAAAACTTGTTGCCATCAAGTAGATTCTGACTCATAGTGACCCTATAGGATGGAGTAGACCTGCTCCATAGGGTTCCAAAAGGCTGTAATCTTTACGGAAGCAGACCACCACATCTTTCTCCCACAGAGTGGCTGGTGGGTTCAAACTGCAGACTTTTTGGTTAGCAGCCGAGTGCTTTAATTACTACATCACCAGGGCTCCTTAGGAGCCATATTAGAAAGCAAAAGGAAGGGATTAGAAATTCATGGTAATATAGAAAGCACTGGAAGCTACCAGAGGATTTGTTTTCTTTTGTTTTTCTTCTTATAAAGATGGAAATGACATGATCTGATTTGCATTTTTAAAGATTACTTTAGCTAGTGGTTAAGTGTTTGGCTGCTAACCAAAAGGTCAGCAGTTTGAATCCACCAGCCACTCCTTGGAAAACCTGTGGGGCAGTTCTACTCTGTCCTATAGGGTTGGTCACTATGAGTTGTAATCAACTTGATGGCAACAGGTTTTTGGGTTTTTTTAGCTACTAAATGATACTGCCTATACAGAGAAGTTTAGAGTCACATCAGGGCTTGAATAAAATACATTTCAATGTCTACATTTTAAATGGCAAAATAAATAGTGGTTTCATATTGCAGGTAATAAAGAGGATTGAACAACAAACATACATAGTGATTCCAGAAAGTCAAAAAAGTCAATCTTGATCATTCAAATCAACAGGCAAAACATTGTCTCAAAAGATAAATGGCCAGAAATTCCACTCCTAGGTATAAAATACACTGTCTATTTATTCAAGAGACTTGAAAGCAGGGACTCAGATACCTGTACACCAATATTCACTGCAGTACTATTCACAATAGCCTAAAGGTGGAAACAACCCAACTGCCCATCAGTAGATGAATGGATAAACAAAATGTGGCATACATATGTAATGGAGTATTATTCAGCCTTAAAGAGGAATGAAGTCCTAATACGTGCTACAACATGGATGAACCTTGAAAACATTGTGCTGAGTAAAATAAATCAGACACAAAAAGACAAATATTGTACGATGCCACTTATGTGAACTATCTAGAATAGGCAAAGGGGAAGAGACAAGAGTATCAGTGGTTACCAGGGCCTGGCAGTGGGGGAGAACAAGCACTTATTGTTTTAGGGGTACTGAGTTTCTATTTGGGGTAATGTAAAACTTTTGGAAATGGATAGTGGTGATGGTAGCACAGCGTGGTGACCATAATTAATGTCACTGAATTGTACACTAAAAAAGTGGTTAACGTGGCAAACTTTTTGTTATATACATTTTACCACGATAAATTTAAAAAAAAAAAAAGATCAAGGCCAGGGAGGAGGAGGATGGAGAAGCCTCATCAGAATGAGTAGCTTTAATGTCCTTGGAGAGCACATGCCTGACCCACATTAAATGTGACCATGCTGAATCATGCTAGTCAAAGTAATAAAGACTCATCCAATATACCAGTCCATGAAAGTTTGCCACGTCTGGTAATAGGCATTTAACTTCCTAAGTTCCTAGGTGGCAAATTTATTTTTTAATATTACCAAGTCTTAAAAAGACATTTAAATGGTAATACCTAACACAGTCAGGTTATGGAAAGGTAAAGGTAGAGAGAAGTGAACTGCCGAGAGAAATGGCTCAAGGGGTCCTTGCTCTGCAAGCATATTCTAAACATACAGAGTCTGCAAGTCCATCTCCTGCTGTTCCACCCACCAGAGAACAATCCAGTCCAAAGAAACACAGCCACACACACATCTCTCAGGGGACCTCTGGTAAAAACACAGTGTCTGCTGTTCCTTTGTCACCATTTTCTTCATAAAATGATCTCTCAATAAAGCCAAACCCTTTAAACATTCAGATAATCAAGGCTGTTGAGCTATATTCTCAGACATGTTGTTGACTTCCAAGAGTTTATCAGTGTACCTCTCCTTTATTCCCTACTTCTTGAGACTATAGAGACAGGAGACGATAGGAGACATTCTTCCCCTGGCTTGCTCCAATGATATAGGACATACTCATGCTTACAATCCTACGATTCCTGTTCTTTCACTTCCCTTTTCACTGCAGACAGCGCTGACATCTCTAAATGATGCTCTGGTCTGGCCTCCTCTGAACACTGAGGGAAGCTCTCTTTCTAGAAGTTCCGATGAAAGAGGGCAAGATAAAGGCAGATCAGCAAGAACAATGCCCAGCCTTTCTGTAAACACAGCCATGCAAACAGCCTTAGAAGCTTAGTTTGATGGTGCTGCTGTAACAGAAATACTGTAATTGGGTTGTTTTAAGGAACAGAGATTTATTTTCTCACAGTGCAAGAGGCTGGGAAGTCCAAATTCGGCACACTGACTCTAGGAGAAGGTTCTCTCTTTGTCGGCTGTGGGACAAAGTCTTTGTCTCTTTCAGCTTCTGTTCCTCGGATTCTCGGGGAAACTCCATGCAGCACCTATCTTTCTGCCATTTGCGCTTGCTAATCTCTGTGCTGGAGCCCTGGCGGCGCAGTGGTTAAGAGCTATGGTTGCTAACCAAGAGTCGGCAGTTCAAATCCACAAGCTGCTCCTTGGAAACCCTAAGGAGCAGTTCTACTCTGTCCTATAGGGGCGTAATGAGTCGGAATCAACTCCATGGCAATGGGTTTGGTTTGGTTTTGGTCTCTGTGCCTACTCTTTTTTTAATATCTCAAAGGTGATTAGTTTAAGACCTTATTAACATAACAAAGAATATTCTGTTCCAAATGGAATTACATCCACAGGTATGGGGGTTAGGTTTCCCATATATATTTTTGGGAACACAGATCAAACCATAACAAACTTTCCTGATCTCCCATCCATCCCCTAAAAAAAAAAAAAAAATCAATTCCTTGAAATATCTTTGTGTATTTGCTCCCTTCTCTTGCCTCTGCTTTCCACCAATCTTGTCATCTTGTTAGAGCAGTTGATTCTATAATGGATTCAATACAATTTTACTTTCTGAACTTTTCTAATAGAATGAGGCAACTTCATGGAATACTGACTAATATAGTAGATGCCTAAACCTATTCCCATTGCTGTCCAGCCGATTTTGACTCATAGCGCCCTATAGGACAGAGTAGAATTGCTCCCAAAGGGTTTCCAAGGAGTGGCCAATGGATTCAAACTGCTGACCTTTTTGGTTAGCAATCGAGCTCTTAACCAGTGAGGCTACCAGGGCACCAGCCGGTACCTAGAACTACATACAAAAGGCAACAAAAGAAATGGGCTGTAGTAATTACTTTTCCTCATACCGTAATAAAAGCAAAGTTTACTTTGAGTTGAGTGGTATACACCCATTTCAAGTATTTTTCCCATTGGTATAAGCGGAAATAACCGAAGGTCTATAACTTTGGCGAATAATGCATAGTTTGTTCACTGTTATTGATTACGGGGTAAAAAAAAAAAAAAGTCTGTTGAGATTGGTGGATGGATATATTTAGTCTAACAAAGAACGGGATTGGAGACAGCAAAAAACATCCCAGCAAAGAATCCCACAGAACAGGACCGTCTTTTGTGACATAGCAAGATGAAGTTGTCACACACAGTAAAATTTGCTGTAGTGCTGGGGAGAGGGACACAATTTTTGCTTGCCCTTAAAAAAACAGATGAAACAAATAAAGCCTATAAAACAGAGCAGTCTGGAAACTTGGAGCTATTTATTATAAGAAATATTTCCTATTCTTAATTCTGCACCAAAAGTAAGATAGGTGGCAAGGAGGGGTTTAGTTGCAAAAATACAAGCAGGAGAGAGAAATGGTAGAAGGAGGGGTGGTCAAAGCAGTTTTAATAAAATGAGAAAGAGGGAGAGGGAATTGAGAAGGGACAGCTTCCCCTCAGCCTTGCCTTCTATCACTTTTCAGAGACAGAGGGAAGTCAATTATGTACCATAGCATCACCGAATGCAATTTGATTCCCTGGCTGACCTTCTCTGAACAGGCTTCCCTGCAGGATGCCTTGACAAGTTGCCCTGAACATCAGCAGAGAAAACTTCCACTACCTGTAGATCTAGACAAGCTCATTAAAAACGCGCCGAGTGTGGCATGGGGCTGCAAATGACTTTAAAACTCTCAGATCTTCCTCTGCTTTTGCAAATGGTACAGATCAATTAGGAAGCTTTGTTTGCCATAGAAAAGCAGATCATAATATCTGTTGATGTATCACAGCTTTATCAAGCTGCCTGTCATTATTCACCACAGAGAAACATGTTTTGCGGCCACACTAAACCAAGTCGCATCTCCAAGGAAGGAAAGAGAAACAGAGAGACAGGGAGACATGGAAATAGAGAGACAAGGAGCCAGGGAGCCAAGGAGACAGAGAGACAGAGAGAAAGGACATAGAGAGAGGGATGCAGGGAGGGAGGAAGGAAGGGAGAGAGTGAGGGTGGAAGAGACAGAAAAGAAACAATCAACAAAAAAGAACCATTTACTGAGTGAATAAAGAAAATTTTAACAGAATTTTATAAGCCCACATTTATTGAACTAATGAGCATCTCCTACAGGGCCTGAGTATGTGTATATACCAGTTAAAAGTTGCCTGATATGACAAGAAAATATCCACATATCTTACATCAAACACATTTCTCTCTTGTTTCCCTTCCGTCCTTACTGGAGTGAACCCATGATGAGCACATGAAGGAAGGTAGAATAATTCATGACTTTGTCTCCTACTGCTTTGTATGTTCAACACTTTTTGAATAAATACAAAGTCATAAATTACCTTGTGGCAAAAGAGAATTAATTGAACATCTTAAGCAAAAATCATCAAACCAAGGTTTGAGTCCGTTTATCTGTGTAAGCTCTCACTATTGCAGTTTCAGCTCATTAGGGAGAGAGATGATGCTAGGCAGGGGACGTTGTTAAACCTAGACAGAAAAAAGCATTAGGGTCAGAAAAATCCGACTTTGTGTTCACAAGGGAATTTCTGGAAGGCTATCAGATGTGTGCTACAGATGATTAAAAAAAAAATCCCCTCTGAAGAGTGATCTATGATTGGAAAAATGAAGATGCTTCCACAGCTTCTGAAGATACTTAGACACGTACTGGCTCCGAGAAGACTCTGCCCTTCATTCTCCCAAAGGTCCTTGCCCACAAACACCTTAGAAACAATACATGGAGCAGCAGGAGTGCGTGTCTGGGTGTGCATGCGTGTGCCCATGCATTTGCATGTGTGCACACGTGTGTGTGCAATAGCAATACACACATATCTATAACAAAATACATATATAAAAAGAGAAATGTATTCTATACATGTGTTATACATAAACATAGGGCGAGTCAGTAGTTATTCTGATTGTTTCTTTGGAAAATTAACGTTTCAGGCATCAAATTGAAACAAGAATACTTGTACACATCAAGAAAGAAACAGTAGCACAACTTGGGAGGCGGGAGATTTTCCCCTGCATTTCCACTAAGAGAATCAATAATAATTTGTGATTCTTCCAGCAAAAAAGCATCCCGACAGGAGAACTCATGACAGTCACTGAGTGTTCTCATGACCAGGGTCAGTCAACAATCACACAAATGTCCAGTGCTGCTCCTTCCCCACAGTTCTTGAAGTGTGGGCTTTTTCCTCCTTGGCAAGTTAACAAGGCCTTGGATCTCCTAACACAACTGCTTCTAATGAGAAGAGGTAACAACAAGTAAAGAATACACAAAACGTTAGCCTAAGATTTACATAATTTTAGTTGGGCCCAAAGAAACCAAGATTATGAGTGGCTATTTATTTGGTTAACCTAAATATTAAAGGATCTACATCAATGAAATGATGTCACTTATTAGTTTTGACCATAATCAAGTTGTGTAACTTCTCAGCTTCAGTTTTCTTATCTGTAAAATCCAGAGAATAGTAGCATCAAGCATATAGGTTGGAGTCCCTGGGTGATGCGAAAATGGTTAATGTGCTCAGCTGCTAACCAAAGTTTGGAAGTTCGAGTCCACTCAAAAGCACAGAAGAAAGGCCTGGTGATCACTTATGACTAATTAGCCATCAAACACCCATGGAGCACAGTTCTCCTCTGAGGCACATGGGGTCACCATAAGTCAGAGTCAACTCAACAGCAACCGGTTAGCATATAGATTTACTGTGAGGATTAAAACAGATGATATATTCAAAGCACTTAGCAGTGTCTGGTATATAATAAGCACTTCTTTTATCAGCTATAGTATTTTTATCATTCATTAGATAATCCCTTAGCTCTCATTTCACTTAGCTTTTTAATACATCTTTTATGATAGTATAATAGAGTAGATTTAAATACTTCCAGTAACTTTAAACACAACAACAACAAAAATAGCTAGACTTCATCATGATTTTTTAAAAATTTACCTGGTTTTAAAAACCAGGTTTACAAAACTTCTCTAGATAGACTTTTCATTTTTAAAGCTGAAACAGCTCCATATACCAAAAAGAGCTACAATGTGTCTAACTATGACATATACACTGTGCTCAGCCTCAGATATTCGTAAGATTAAGCATATTTAATTTTGTAGTGGTTTTCAAAGAATGTATACATTCCTGATATTTGAAAAGCATCAAATAATCCTGAAATGTGGACTAGTATATAAAACTAAAGGAGCCCTAATGGCTCAATTGTTAAGCGTCAGGCTGCTAACAAAAAGATTGGTGGTTTGAACCCACCCAGCAGCTTCACGGGAGAAAGACCTGGTGATCTGCTCCTGTAAAGATGACAGCCTAGAAAACCCTTTAGGGCAGTTCTACTCTGTCACATGGGGTTGCTATGAGTCAGAATCGACTTGACAGCACCCAATAACAACATATAAGACTATCACTTTGTATTTTACTATCACTTTATTTTACCTTTTTAAAACAGTATTTCTGTATTTTCAGTTGAGTTGAAATTATCCTTCGTGTGAATTTCCAAAGTTTACCCTTATAAGGGAAAGAACGTTATTTGCCAGAATTAGGGATGACCTTGCCCAAACGAGGAAAACAGAGGATTGTTTATTTTGGGCGAATTTACATTTATGGTCAGCTAGCTGTTTCCCTGGTGCCTCCGATCCTCCTCTCCATGCGATGAGAAGGCAACTCTGGTTAGATGCTCCTATTCACATCTGAGCAGAACTGCAATAACAGCAAATGGTCCTTGGAAATCACAATCACATTAGGCTGCTGTTCAAATAGCTTTTAGGGTTGCGATAATAGGAGGCATTCCTAATAACTGGTGACTCTGAAAGACCCTGCCCAGAAGGCCTCCAAATGGCAGCACACAATTTAGATTTTAATCTAGAAACAGTAGAAATGATGAGATTCCAGCTGGGGACCTTCTGGTCTGAGGGCCGGTGTTCAGCCTCTCCATGTGATGCCCCAAAGCTTTGTTGAGTTGATGAGTGAATGCTCCTACTCTTTCTTCTTTATAGCTCTACGCTCCTCTCCCACTTGACTTCCAAGACCTCAGGAGGTGCTCTTCCTTTGCTTCTACAGAGGCCGTCTCATTGCTGACAATGCATTCCCACATTGCAATGATCCAAGCGAACACATTTGTACTGCAGATAAGTGGAATGATACTTTCCTTATTGTGACAAGTGATGGCTTTCTGGACTTTTTCCTTCCACATGCCAAGTGGGCTTTGGGACATACTTATGCACTTTAAGCTTCAAATGAAAGCTGTCAGATGCATGCCATGGGCAGGGGGAAAGCACTTTAGTTTTTCCTCCAATAAGCAATAACCCTTAGTATAATAACTCAACACCAGTTAAATAGCTGAAGGGAACATTTGTGGGACCCTGTTGGCATGGAAAAGAACAGCTGGCCACGTTAGTAATCATTGCATGTCATTACTTGGGAAGTCCACTCCCAATTCTACAACCAACTTGTATTTCCTGAGTGAATAGGCAGTAACACACGACAGATGAGAAAGTGGTATAACAGGACCCTGGAGGCGCAAGTCTGGATTTCAATGTTTGGCAATACCCGGGTTGGTTTCCAATGAGCAGGCATGATGAAAAAAATCCTTACTAACTGAAATAAAGTTGGGAAGAAAAATGAAAGACTCCTCCAACCTCTCTCCTATATTTCTGCCTAAATTATGTTTTTAATAGGAACCTTTTTCCTCCCAATGCTTAGAAATGCCTCCCAAGAATGGTGATTCGCCTCTGAGAATAGGAGTGTGAATCTAATGAAAAGGAAGAACATTGATACCTGGACGTCTGCAATATTCAGAGTGCAAACTCCGCGGCTTCCACTGGGCTCCATTAGGAAACCTATTTCAGTACCCCAATACCCTCGGCAGCAGAGTTAGAAAGTTGTTTTGATTTTTTTTTTTCTTTTTTTTAAACCACACACAGGAGCAAATTTCTGCAAGGTGGAAATGGGAATAAAAACTAGAGTTTTGGAATTTTTTTCTTTGCAGATAGTCATCAAATGAGGTACAATATTTGCTAACAGAGGGTAATTTGAATTATCCACGGATAGTTCAAAAACACAAAGAGTTCATTACCCAGATATCTCTATTTAAAATAGATCTGCTTTTGTTCATCAGTGCGGTGCACATGGCTGGGAAATGGCAAAGTGCCAGGATGAAACTGCTCCTCATTTTCAGAGGAGGCCACCAGCTAATTACACAGGCTGCAGGTGTGAAGAGAGAAGCTCGAAGTAATCAATAGCAGTAATTAATCTGCTAGACCGGAGATAAAGAGCTAACAGCTGGACATCAGAAATGGACACATGCAACAAGATCAGCAATAATTACCTCTTTAAATATTGAATTTCCATAGCAACAATTAGGCAGATAAATAAAGGCTGGAAACCACGGCTTCGAGGCATGACACTGCATGGCAAACACAACATTCCCCAAGTCAACCCTTTTAATAAAACACCCACAACATGCTTGGGCTGGGTCGACCACTTTCCAGGGTTGGAAGAAGCTGAATGTAGCTCCTTCAGTCTCAGCTTTCTTGGCAGCCTGTCACTGGCTAGTGGATCCATCTCTGAGCCACAAAGATGGCCCTAGAAGTTTGCTTTGGGTGCAAGAGCAGTGCCTTTCCATATGGGACAGCAGACCTACCAGCTATAAGAGGCATTTCTTCCTGTCTGCGAAATGTGTTCCTTTCCTAAAAATTATAAAAACCGTAAGCGAAACTCCCAACTAAGGTGCTTCGACCACCAACATTTTGAGAGTTATTTCAAGATCAATACGGCAAACAAGAGACCCTGACTTTGAAACTTCTTTCTGTGAAAAGAAGAAAGAAAACTTTTAGTTACTGCATTTTGCATTTTATTTTTGAGGTGACAGGAAAGAAGGCTGTTACTATTGAATGCAAGTTAAGTGCCTGGTACTATACACACCACCACTCATCTGTCATTCTGTCATACTGTAGTGGCTTGCATGTTGCTATTGATGCTGGAAAGTATGCCACCCAGTAGTTTAAATACCAGCAGGGTCACCCATGGTAGACAGGCTTCAGCAAAGCTTACAAACTAAGACTAGGAAGAAAGGTTTGGCAAGCTACTTCTGAAAATCTGTCAACGAAAACCTTATGGATCACAACAGAGTATCACCCAATATACGTTGGAAGATGGGCTCAAATATACCAACAGTTATGAAGATGGAGCAGGACTGTGCAATGTTTTATTCTGTTATGCATAAGGTTGCCTTGAGTCAGAGCCAGCTCAACAGCAGCTACCAACAACTCTATGCTATACACTTCATAGTCATCACCCACTTGAGAACTAACAACGTTGTTTTGTTTGATGAAGCAAAGAGACATTTGATGGTTAAACACTTTCCAGGGTCTGACAGCTAATAAATACGCAACAGGAAGATCATAATTTGAACTCAGACCTGGGAGTTTCAGATATTTTAGTGAAGCACTCAAAAGGATTCTGTTCTCTAAACACTGCGAAGTATGGTTATGATTTGAAATGAGATGTAAATTATGTTTTTTATGCTCTATCTCTGCTACAAAAAAAAATCACTGCTGAGTTAGGTTACTCAATAAGTATTTGTTGAATTTTCTTTCCTTTCAGATTTGTTAGTTTTGTTCTTAGTTCACAACTTCTATGGCCTTCAATCAAAAGAATAAGCATCCTATAGAAAAACTGATGAGCAATGATCACCAATCATTCTCTAATATAGAATCAAATGGCAGAGTAATTCTGGAAGATGAAGTCAACCCAGCACATCTCATCTTAATCATCATCAAAACAGAGTAGTTTTCACTGAGCGTCTATTCTACACCAGTACTGACCTCATTTAATTCTCTTGATAATACTGTAAGTTATATAATTAACGTCATTTTACACCTGAGAAAAATGAGGCTCAGAGAGGGTAAGCAATATTCCCACAGATACATATGTAAATGCAAGCTTACCTGAGCTAGGTCTTATGGTCAATCCACACTCTTTCTGCTTCCTGACTACAGCCCCTTATGTTGTCACTTTTTTTGAGGCAGTAACTCTTAAAACACCAGTGGCAACATTTTTCTGTTGATCCAAAATGTGGTAGGGCAACAGCTTCCTGAGAGATTAATGGTAAAGAGAGTGTACTCTGGCATTAAACATTGAATTCGAATTACAGCTCTGACAGTCGAAGGCTCTATGTTGTTGTTGTGGGTTGCTGTGGAGTTGATTCCTACTCATAAGGACCTCATGGCAGAGAGTAGAAAGGCCCCCACAGTGTTATCTTGGCTGTAATCTTTACAGGAGCAGATCACCAGGTCTTTCTCCTATGGAGTCGGTGGAGGGGGGGAGCTGAACCGCTAACCTTCTAGGTAACAGCTGAGCACTAACCATTGAGCTACCATGACTCCTTATGAGCTCTATAAAACCCATTGCCGCCAAGTCAATTCCAACTCATAGTGACCCTATGGGACAGAGTAAAATGGCCTCATAGGGTTTCTAAGGGACAGATGGTAGATTCAAACTGCCCACCTTTTGGTTAGCAGCCAAGCTCTTAACCACTGCGCCACTAGGGATCCAAAAGCTCTATAAGGGTGGTAATTTAACCTTCCTGTCAATGGGAGTAATAATAGACCCTGCATAGTATTAAGGACAGAAAGAGTTTAAGTCTGTTAAGCAATTAATACAGATTTGGCATATTGGAGAGAAGTTCCTTACACATGAAATTGTCACTGTTGTTTTTCTAAGCTCTCCTATCTTATCTCCTTACCCCTTATTCCAATCACTGCATTTTATTTCTATCACTACTAATCCAGGTCAGGTCCCTTACTCCTGAAATCATGCCTTCTTCACCTCCTTGTCCTGAACATCTCTAGCACATTGCTTACAAAGACCAGGGAAATGCTGGTTCTTGCTGTTTCATGAATGTACTAATGAGTGAAGCACATCAGTCCCTGTATATAATCACACAACAGCTTTGTGAAGACTAATGCTCACACAGATGGCCTGCCTCTTGCCCATCCTGTTGCCAATGAGTCAATTCCGACTGATAGCAAACCTATAGGAAAGAGGAGAACTGCCCCCATAGGGTTTTCTGGTGACACAGTGGTTAGGCACTTGGCTGCTAACCAAAAGGTTAGCCGCTTCCCAGGAGAAAGACGTGGCAGTCTGCTTCCTTAAAGATTATAGCCTTTGGTCCCTAAGGGGCAGTTCTACTCTGTCCTATAGGGTTGCTATGAGTCTGGATCAACTCAACAGCAACATGTTAAACTTTACAGAAGCAGACTGCCCCATCTTTGTCCCGTGGAGTGATTGGTGGATTCAAGCTACTGACCTTTCAGTTAGCCGCCAAGCACTTAACCATTGTACCACCAGAGCTCCTTGATTTCCACCACAGACATTTTAAGACAATAGCCAACTCTGGAAGGACTATCTGAAAATTGTATAATAGTATACCATTCCAAAATCCCGTAGTTGGAGCCCTGGTGGCACAGTGGTTAAGAGCTTAGGCTGCTAACCAAAAGATCAGCAGTTCGAATCCACCAG
The DNA here is from genome assembly GCF_024166365.1 of Elephas maximus indicus. Classification (NCBI taxonomy): domain Eukaryota; kingdom Metazoa; phylum Chordata; class Mammalia; order Proboscidea; family Elephantidae; genus Elephas; species Elephas maximus. The sequence continues at coordinate 64,203,943 of NC_064819.1, read as the reverse complement.
CTGCTCCTTGGAAACCCTATGAGGCAGTTCTATTCTGTCTTATAGGGTTACTATGAGTCGGAATCAACTCAATGGCAACAGGTTTGGTTTGGTTTGGTTTGGTACATACACTTTACCTCATGTAATACATGGAAAGATGTATAAATATGGATTTCGCTCAGACTAAGCTGCTTTGCAACAACTGCGTGCTCACCACATACATACTTGTATTAATCCCCTAGTCCCACCATTAACTTTTCTTTTAGATTTTTCAAAAGGAATCTAAGGTGTGTAAGCATTAGTGACAAATGCAGGGAAAAGAAACTATATTCTAACAGAGAAAAGAAATAAAATTAAGAACTTACCAGTTGAATCAGTATGCCTCTTTAAGTATCAATCTATGCCCTAGCTACTAAATGCATTGTTTTACCCAGCAGATTAAGACATGCTATCTTGTGACCGGCACTGAGATGATATGGTCAAAAAAAAACAAGAGGACAAGTGATACTATTCTGAACAAGGAAACTAGTTTTATATCTTCACTCTTCTTTCAGTCTTTAAAGTACAAAATTTTGCAGGATTGAAGACATTTCTATAGATAAGACACCTGTGATTGCCTCATCTTAACGTCATTTCTAACTTTATATAGAAAAATCATGGATCCTTTATAAATAATAAAACCTCATTAATTTGTCCGAATTCAGTAATTCTAAACTCATAACTGAATAGGCGCTTTGCTAAAGTTTGATCTTTACACTATCCTTGGGGAAAGAGAAGTAAATCCACAGCGTTTGGAGGGAGCATGCTTGTTATCAAAGTCCTTGTGTCTCCATAGATGGTGGAAGATTTCCACTCCACTGCCCTACGGGAAAGAGCTTGGCAGGAGCACTTCCAGTCCTTCTGTCCTCTGGTTCCACGATAGGGAAAGAGAAGCAATTTAATTGATACATGAATCAAAGGAGAGAGAAGTAAGAAAGCTTTGAAGGCAAAAAATGCTTTTGGGATATTTCCTCATGGAAGACCATAGATTGTAATAATATAAAATGCCATTTGGTCTAAATGTGACACTAACAAGACCTTGCTTTCTGCAGGAGTTGAGAAAGATTAAACCAAAAAACCAAACCACACCCATTGCCATCCGGTCGATTCACGTGTTGTTAAACATCAGTGTTTCCCATTTCTGGAGATATCTTCAAATCAAAGAAAAGTGAAGTTTGGCTTGGTTGTCATTCTAACTGCGAAAGGAAATGAAATATTGCTGGGATTAACAACCCTGGCTGTGCATAAGAACATGGGTTGATAAACTATGGCTATGAGCCAAGCCCAGCCTGCCTGCTGCCTGTTTTTGTACATAAAGTTTTATTTGACACAGCCATGCTCATTTGTTTGCCTGTTGCCTATGGCTTGCTTTTGCACTACAATGGCAGAGTTCAGTGGTCAGGACAGAGAGAGACCTTAAGACCCGCAAAGCCTAAAATACTTACTATCTGGCCCTTTACAGAAAAAGTTTGCTGATCCTGAACTAGAATCCTCCTAGGCATTTCATAAAACTTACAGACACCTGGGGGCCCCTGAACTTATTGAATCAGAATTTCTAGGGGTGGGAACTACAAAGCTATATTTTATATATTTTTTCAAGATGATTCTGACACAGCCAGTCTCTGAATCAACATTTAGGGCCACTTAATTGCAAATTCAGAAACTATAGATGTATCCAATCGCACTAAATGCCAGCAGCTATACTAATGAATCGAGGGAAACGGTGTTTCAGTGGTAGAATACTCACCTTCACGCGTGGGAGACCTGGGTTCGATTCCCAGCCAATGCGTCTCATGCACAGCCAACACCTGTCTGTCAGTGGAAGCTTATGTGTTGCTACGATGCTAAATGTTTCAGCAAAGCTTCCAGGCTAAAACAGACTAGGAAGAAAGGCCTGCCAATCTACTTCTGAAAATCAGCCAATGAAAACCCTAGGGATCACAATGGTTGATCCCACTGTGCGAAGGATCACCACGAGACAGAGCAACTCAACAACAGCCAAAAACAATGACATATTAATCAATTAAGCTCAGCATTTAATAAACTCCTAGTGAACATCCAACCCTTGAAACCATGTACATTTTAGATACTTAAAGAAACTAAGCTGGATTCTAAAACTTGTTTCTGAACAATGAACAGTCTTGGAATTGACATGAGCCCCGTTTTAGACAAAGGTATTATAGAATCACACAGAAGGAGGTATTTCAGCAGCCTCCCTTGTATTGATTCATGCAATCAGTGAGCAGAATTTCTCAGTCTCGGGAGTCTGCCATCTTTCTTCAATTCAACATCTCTAAACCTCTGACCTATTGACATTTCTCTACTCTTCAGCCCGCACTGTTTTGTTTTGCTCTGCACTTTCAGAGTCCGCTCATCGATTTCATTCTCTATCTTTCTGGGGAACTTGTGTCTGTCAGTCCATCTTACATTGGTGTGTGTTCAATTTTGAGACCACAGTGGTGAAATCCAACCTGCTGTTTTCTCTCCTTTCAGATTTTTTTTTTTTTAACTCTTTGCACTAGCCCATAGAAAACATTCAACATTACTGTGGCCTTGTGAGCCAAATCACACCCAACCCAATACCATAGTAATAACACAAGCCATGTCCCATTGTAACAAATACTATTTATTAAAAACCTCTTTGGAATGTAAAAGAAAATATTCCAGCCTGATCAAAGGCACTCTTACTTCAGGAAATATTCACTATGAATTAATAGCTGTTGTTGTTGTTAGGTGTCTTCGAGTCGGTTCCGACTCATAGCGACCCTATGCACAACAGAGCGAAACACTGCCCAGTCCTGAGCCATCCTTATAATCATGGTTATGCTTGAGCTCATTGTTGCAACCACTGTGTCAGTCCACCTCGTTGAGGGTCTCCCTCTTTTCCGCTGACCCTGTACTCTGCCAAACATGATGTCATTCTCCAGGGACTGATCCCTCCTGACAACATGTCCAAAGTGTGTAAGATGCAGTCTCACCATCCTTGCTTCTAAGGAGCATTCTGTTTGTACTTCTTCCAAGACAGATTTGTTCCTTCTTTTGGCAGTCCATGGTATATTCAATATTCTTCGCCAACACCACAATTCAAAGGCATCAATTCTTCTTCGGTCTTCCTTCTTCATTGTCCAGCTTTCACATGCATATGATGCCATTGAAAATACCATGGCTTGGGTCAGGCGCACCTTAGTACAACCTAGGAATTAGGGTTTTCCTTAGATTTCATTAATGAATGGACTGGAGTTACACTTGATTAGAGCTAAGAGCTTGGAAGAAGCATATAGCCAAAAACCAGTAACAATTATAAGAAAAATGTACTTTAATATAATTCATTTTATGAGTACAAGGATTTTACAAATCAATTTCTTTGCCTTTTCTAGCTTCTAGAGGCTACCTGCACTTTTTAGCTCCCTTCCCTTTCTTGCATCTTCAAATCTCTCTGATTCTGACCTCTACTTCTGACTTCCTCTTCCACTTTAAAAGACCCTTGTGATTACATTGAGCCTACCTGGATAATCCAGAATAATGTCCTTATTTCAGGGTTCTCTGATTAGCCCTGGTGGCACAGTGGTTAAGATCTCAACTGCTAGCCAAAAAGGTTGGCAGTTCTAATCCACCAGCCGATCCTTGGAAACCCTATGGGGCAGTTCTACTCTGTCCTATAGTGTCTCTATGAGTCAGAATCAAATAGGTGGCAAGGGTCTGGTCCGGTCTGATCAGGAAAGCAAATTCCATCTGCAACCATAATTTCCCCAGTTTCACAAGTAGTCAGCATGGTGCCATGTTAAATACTGAGGAAACAGAGATGAACAAAACATAGTCTAGTATTTCTCAGCTTTTTTGAGTTTGCTGAACACTTTTCGATGTCAGAATTTTTGATGACGCACTACAGAAGTTTGTCCACCAAATACATGGTCTTCCTTCAGAGTAATGTAGGTGTTTGATTGAAACTATCAACTTTCCTGACCCTGATCTCTTATCGTCATGCAGGAAAGTTCTTACATGCTCCCAGAAAGCCGTATCCCTTGATTCTGGCTAGGTGTCACACTCCACCTCTTTCCTATTACAGCCAGTGGCACCCACTCTACATTGATTCGTATCAGCTCAGTTTTCACCCATCAGACCCCACTAACCTAGGGATTCTCAGTTACAGCAAATATTTCACACCTTGATTAAAATTGTTTGCATACCGACTACCATTACTGAATGTTTTGATCAGAGTTTCTATAGAGGAATCCTGATCAGGAAGGGGGAAAACGCAGAACAGAATTTCAATTCCCATGGAATCCAGACTTTCTGGAGCCATTGAGGCTGGATGAGACCCCAAAACTACTGCTCAGACATAATCTTTAATCCTGATTCCATAAACTAAAAATATACCCTGAAGCCTTCTTTAAACCAAAGTCTAGCTTAACTAATAAAGAAAGTCCACTGTGAGATTTTTTTCTCTTTTTAAAAACTTACTCTATAAGATCAAATTGTCAACAGCAACTCTAATGTTCAGATAGGAAGCTTAGGGGGAAAATGAGCTATGGCAATAAGGGAAGAACAAATTGAAAAAGGAGGGTGAGAATGGCTGCACCATTTGAAGAATGTACTCATTGTGACTTTATTGTACATGTAGAAATTGAGTTGGTGTATGTTTTGTTGTGTATATTTTCACCAACAATAAAAAAAAGAAAGATAAATGAGATAAAAAGCTGTTGGCACAGCTGTAAAGGGTTTGAGTGTTTTATAAAAAAGAAACGAAGTCAGTGTTTAACAAGCTTTGTTTTCCTTTATGACCTAGGATCATATTATTATTATGAAACCCTCAGTTACTTCTAGGGTATTGAAGACTGTTTTCAGGAGCCCTAATTTCTATCTCTTTTAGAAATATTCTCACTCATTTTCAGGTTAGTTGCTTCTGTCTTTTCAGGCACAGTGAGATAGTGAAAAGAACATGGGGTTTATAGGTCAACAGATGTAGCTCCAAACCTAATTCATCACTGTCATGGATTGAATTGTGCCCTCTAGAAATATGTGTCAACTTGGCTAGGCCATGATTCCCAGTATTGTGTTATTGGCCACCATTTTGTGATCTAATGTGATTATTCCACGTGTTGTAAATCCTAACCTCTATGATGTTAATGAGGCAGGACTCAATCTCTAGGATTAGGTCGTATCCTAAGTCAATCTCTTCTGAGATATAAAAGGGAGAATTGAGCAGGGAAGAGTGGGACCTCTTATCACCAAGAAAGGAGCGCGACTTCTCACCACCAAGAAAGGAACGCCAGGAGCAGTACACGCCCTTTGGACCTGGGGTCCCTGCACTGAGAAGCTTCTAGACCAGGGGAAGATTGATGACAAGGACCTTCCCCCAGAGCTGACAGAGAAAGCCTTCCCCTGGAGCTGGTGCCCTGAATTTGAACTTCTAGCCTCCTAAACTATGAGAAAGTAAATTTCTGTTTGTTAAAGCCATCCACTTGAGGTAATTCTATTATAGCAGCACTAGATGACTAAGACAATCACTAATTAGCTATGCAACCTTTAACAATTTTATTAAATTCTCCAAACGTCATTCTTCTCACCTTTAAAATATGGCTGATAACATTTCCTTTAGGAGCTTTTAAAGATTAAAGATTAGAATTTAAGGTATAAAGTACAGTGCTACACATAAACAGGCACTCAATAAAAAGTAGCTATTACTGCTCTTTTTATTATTAATCTCACTCGACAGACTGCATAAGCTTCTCTTTGGTCTCTCTGTCTCAAGGCCAGCTCCCTTCTGCAGCTGACTTCTATTTCAGTCCATTATCAACACCACAACAAGTGTGGCTTTTCTTAAAACATGAATATCCTTCATTTCCTCCTGTGCCAAAAGTTGTTCAATAGCTCACTAACGTTTTCTCCCAAACATAAGTAACCTTGCAGTTCCGTGACAGAGGGACTGTATTAGCTTACTCTTGCTGCAATAACAAACTCTTTGACATTTGGTGGCTTCAAACAACACAAATTTATTATCTTCCACTTCTGGAGTTCATAAGTCTAAAATCAAGGTTTTGACAGAGTTGTACTCCTTCTAGAGGCTCTAGAGAATCCATTTCCAGCTTCTAGAGGCTGCCTACACTTTTTAGTTCCTGGCTCCTTCCTCCACCTTCAAATTCCTCTCTGACTCAGACCTCCTTTTCTGCCTTCCTCTTCCTCTTTAAGGGACACTTATGATTACATGGAACAGTGGTGGCACAGTGGTTAAGAGCTTGGCTGCTAAACAAAACATCAGCAGTTTAAATCCACCAGCTGCTTCTTGGAGGCCCTATGGGACAATCCTACTCTGTTGGAATCACCTCCACAGCAAAGAGTGTAGTTTGGGTTTGTGATCACATTGAGCCCACCTGGATAATCCAGGATCCTCCCCTTACTTAAAATCATCTGATTAATAAATCTAACTCATCTGCAACCTTAACTTTCCCTTGCCATGCAATGTAACATATTCACAGCACCTGGGGATTAGGATGTGAACATCTTTTGTTGGCATAGGAATGGGGAGCATTGTTCTACCTACTCCATGTTCCTGTGTCTTCACACATGCTGTTCCCTCAGCATATAGTGTTCTTCCTTGACTTCTTCATCTGAGTCAATCACCTTTCTTTTGAGACTCACATTAAAATATCAACTCATTTAATACATTTTTACAACCCTGCCCCAATTTGCATCACATTCCTCTGTGCTTATCGAACCCTCTATGTGTTCCTCAGTACCATTTCTACAACTATTTAAGTTGTAATTGCTTATTTCTTTATATCAGCCATCAAATTAAAAGTTCTGTGTGGTCAGGGACCGGGTTATTGTTGTCTAAATACCAGCCCCTTGCTGGTGTAGGAATTAAAGTAAGTGTTCAGTAGCTGTCTGATAAAAGAGCAAATGCATCTTTGGGGGGAAAAAAAATTCAAAGTCTGTAGCTGTTGGTGGTGTTTTTTTCTTTTGGTTTTGTTGGGGTTTTTTGGGTATGCTCTTACTTCCTGATTTTCACCTGAGTTGCATTTTACTTTAAGTCATCAGATGTATGACCACAGATAAAATGTTAGTGTGAAATATAGAGTCTCTAAACCCTGGTAGTGTAGCAATTAAGAGCTAGAGCTGCTAACCAAAAGGTAGGAAGTTTGAATCCACCAGGGGTTCCCTGGAAACCTATGGGGCAGTTCTACTCTGTCCCATAGGGTTGCTGTGAGTCGGAATTGACTCGATAGTGACAGGTTGGTACCCCCAGGGAGCTGTAAAACTTGGTGCCTCCAACTAAGCCCCAGAGATTCTCATCTCATTCTGTGATGTGACCTGAGCACTGGGATTTTTTAAACTTCCCAGGAGAGTCCAATGGGCAGCCAAAGCTGAGAACCACTGGTTTCAACCTAGCATTCAAAGATTTCCTATGGCAATGCTAAAAACAATCTCCTATATTTTAAGTTTAACAACATTTGAAAAAATTCACCAGTATTGGTTTTCAATCAGCTACACCATGGCTATTGATAAATGGCTATATTCCTTGATATAATATTTGAGAAAAAAAAAAAAACCTCTGTGAATTTGAGCCCATGTTCTCTTTTCTGCTATATTCTATACATTCTCTCGAAGAAAAGGAAGGCAGAGCTTTATGTGTTCCTATTAAGCGATTTTGTGCTATGAAGTAGAAACCACTGCAGCCTCTTAGGAGCTAATACTCCTTGCTGCTGCATTACCGGCTCATTAAACTTCAGTGCTTAAGCTCAGTGTCCTCTCTCTGGGCCTTAACCAGGGAGAATATTGGGCTCTCTGAAGAGTGAGGCAAGTGCCTGCCTATAGAAGCTCTTCAAGCCTGTACGGGGGCAACACCTAATTCACAAGATTCCAGAGCTCAGACTTGCCAAACCATCTGCTTTTCGTCATTCTTTCTGTTATCAAACTAGAAGGATCAATAATGATATCTGGGGCAAAATATGAAATAAAGTTCACAATGGTCGAGTGCACTAAATCTGGCTGAAAGGAAGGAGTCAAATGCAATCAGTGTAATCCTCATCAATGGACACTTAATGATGTCTTCTTTCTCTGCCAACAACAACTGGTAGTGTATCAGGCTATAACCACATAGAAAAATACTTTTTTTTTTTTTTTTACAACTGTTTGCACGCTGAAAGGAATGAAAAACCAGACAAATGAATTCATTACCGTCAAGTCAATTCCAATTCATGGTGATCCCATGTATTGCAAAGTAAAACTGTGCTCTGTAGGGTTTTCAGTGGGCTGTAATCTTATGGAAGCTGATTGCCAGTCCTTTCTTCCAAGACACCTCTGAGTGGGTTCGAACCACCAACCCTTCAGCTAGTGGCTAAGTGCAAACCATTTGTGCCACCCAGGGATATTTGTTAAGATATTATTATTTCCTTCTTTGCTTCTTTTGCTAAAAGGTTGACTTGAAAATCTTTAAAAAAAATTTTTTTGAACTCAATATGCATTTTCCAATTGTAAATAGCTTTATAGCAAATTGCATAGAATAAAATAAAATACCTACTTCCTCGTATTAGTTATCTATTGCTTAGTAACAAATTACCACAAACTTAGAGGCTCAAAACAACTTTTGACCTACGTAAGTAGAAAAACATACCTTGCTCATGGATAGAAGACTGAACATTGTAAAAATGTCTATTCTACCAAAAGCAATCTATAGATACAATGCAATTCCAATCCAAATTCCAACAACATTTTTTAATGAGATGGAGAAACAAATCACCAACTTCATACAGAAAGGAAATATATATAGGCCCTGAATAAGTAAAGCATTACTGAAAAAGAAGAACAAAGTGGGAGGCCTCACACTAGCTGATTTTAGAACCTATTATACCACCACAGTAGTTGAAACAGCCTGGTACTGGTACAACAACAGATACATAGACCAATGGAACAGAATTGGGAATCCAGACATAAATCCATCCACATATGAGCAGCTGATATTTGACAAAGTCCCAAAGTCAGTTAAATGGGGAAAAGACAGTCTCTTTAACAAATGGTGCTGGCATAACTAGATATCCATCTGCAAAAAAATGAAACAAGACTCATGCCTCACATCGTGCACAAAAACTAACCGAAAATGGACCAAAGGCATAAAAATAAAATCTAAAACAAAAAAAGATCATGGAAGAAAATATAAGGACAATGCTAGGAGCCCTAATACATGCCATAAACAGTATACAGAACATTACTAACAATGCACAAACACCAGAAGAGAAACTAGATAACTGGGAGCTCCTAAAAATCAAACACCTATGCTCATCCAAAGACTTCACCAAAAGAGTAAAAAGATTACCTACAGACTGGAAAAAAGTTTTTAGCTATGACATTTCCGATCAGTGCCTGATCTCTAAAATCTACACGATACTGCAAAAACTCAACTATAAAAAGAGAAATAACGCAATTGAAAAATGGGTAAAGGATATGAACAGACACTTCACTAAAGAAGACATTCAGGTAACTAACAGATACATGAGGAAATGCTCAAGATCATTAGCTATTAGAGAAATGCAGATCAAAACTACAATGAGATTCCATCTCACTCCAACAAGGCTGGCATTAATCCAAAAAATGCAAAATAATAAATATTGGAGAGGTTGTGGAGAGACTGGAACACTTATACACTGCTGGTGGGAATGTAAAATGGTACAACCACTTTGGAGATCGATTTGGAGCTTCCTTTAAAAGCTAGAAATAGAACTACCATATGATCCAGCAATCCCACTCCTTGAAATATATCCTAGAGACATAAGAGCCTTTAGTGAACAGATATATGCACACCCATGTTTATTGCAGCACTTTTTGCAGTAGCAAAAAGATGAACTCAATCACGGTGCCCATCAATGGATGAATGAATAAATAAATTATGGTATAGTCACACAATGGAATATTATGCATCAAAAAAGAACAATGATGGATCTGTGAAACATTTCATAACATGAAGGAATCTGGAAGGCATTGTGCTGAGTGAAATTAGTTGCAAAAGAACAAATATTATATGAGACCACTATTATAAGAACTCAAGAAATAGTTCAAACAAAGAAGAAAATATTCTTTGATGGTTATGAGAGTGGGGAGGAAGGGAGGGAGAGGGGTATTCACTAACTAGGTAGTAGACAAGAACTATTTTAGGTAAAGGGAAAGACAACATACAATACAGGAGAGGTCAGCACAACTGGACTAAACCAAAAGCAAAGAAGTTTCCTGAACAAACTGAATGCTTCAAAGACCAGCGTAGCAGAGGCAGGGGTTTGGGGACCATGGTTTCAGAGGACATCTAGGTCAATTGGAATAAGAAAACATTCTGCATCCCACTTTGGAGAGTGGCTTCTGGGGTCTTAAATGCTAGCAAGTGGCTATCTAAGATGCATCAATTGGTCTCAACCCACCTGGAGCAAAGGAAAATGAAGAACACCAAAGACACAAGGTAATTTTGAACCCAAGAGACAGAAAGGGCCACATAAACCAGAGACTACATCATCCTGAGACCAGAAGAACTAGATGGTGCCTGGCTATAACCAATGACTGCCGTGACAGGGAACACAACAGAGAACCCCTGAGGGAGCAGGAGAGCAGTGGGATGTAGACCCCAAATTCTCATAAAAAGACCAGACTTAATGGTCTGATTGAGGACTAGAAGGAACCCAGAGGTCATGGTCCCCAGACCTTCTGTTAGCCCAAGGTAGGAATCATTCCCAAAGCCAGCTCTTCAGACAGGGATTGGACTGTACTAAAAACCCACTGCCTTGTAGTACTACAGGATAGAAAAATGATACTGGTGAGGAGCGAGCTTCTTGGATCAAGCAGACACATGAGACTATGTGGACAGCTCCTGTCTGGAGGGAAGATGAGAAGGCACTGGGGATCAGAAGCTGGCTGAATTGACACAAAAATAGAGGGCGGAGAGAAGGAGTGTGCTGTCTCATTAGGGGGAGAGCAACTAGGAGTATATAGCAAGGTGTATATAAATTTTTGTATGAGAGACTGACTTGATTTGTAAACTTTCACTTAAAGCACAATAAAAATTTAAAAAAAAATTGTGTTTATTATCTCAGTTTCTGTGGGTTGGGAGCCTAGGTACAGCTTAGCTGGGTCCTCTGCTCTGGGCCTCACAAGGCTGCAATCAAGATGGCACCTGGAGCCGAGGTCTGATCTGGAGGCTCAACTGAGGGAAAATCCACTCCCAGATCATGCAAGTTGTTAGCTGAATTCATTTCCTTGAGGTTGTAGGGATGAGCATCCTGCTTCTTGCTAGCTGTCAGCCAGAGGCCACCCTCAGCTCATAGAGGCTGCCCCTAGCTTCTTGCCACGTGGACCTCACAACAGAGCTCCTAACTTCTTCAAGCTAGGTAGGGGGAGAGAGAATCTCTGGAGTGAGGCTGCTAGAAAGACAGAGTCTTACATAATGTGATACAGTCACAGGAGTACCATCCATTACCTGTGCCACATTCTATTGATTAGAAGATAGTCACAGCTTCTACTCACACTCAGAGGGAGAGAATTATACAAGGATATGAACATCAGCAGGAGTCCCTGGGTGGGGCAAATGGTCAACCACTCAGCTACTAACTAAAAGGTTGGCAGTTTGAAGAGCCTCAGAAGAAAGGCCTGGCAATCTATATCCAGAAGATCACAGCCAACGAAAACCCTGTGGAGTGTAGTTCTACTCTGAAACACAAACGGTCAGCATAAATCAGAATCAACTCAAAAACTGCTTTTTGTTTGTTTCTTTCTTTTTATGAACACCAGCAGGAAAAGATCATAGAGAGCCATCCTAGATTCTCTGCTACCTTCCTTTTGCCTTGTGGGTGGTATGAACTGGAGATCAAGCAACCCTGTTCCACCCACCCAAGATCATCAGTTCTGAGTAAAGCTTCCTGGACCAATGTTTCCTGGGATTGAGAACATGTCTAAGATTTTTATGGAAACTAAGGAGATCTAACTAGAGGTCATATTTAGTTAGAGTTCTGTTTGCTCTTTGCTAAGGGTAAATACATAAATAAAGAACAATCTGGATATGCCTAAGTCTCTTGCACAGACTCATCTAACCGGGACACTTTTTTTTTTTTTCTTCAAGAGTTCAGTAAAAGCATTCAGGATGGCTAATTCACTCAAAACACCACCAGGTAGAATAAAACCTTGACTTAAGAGCTTTTTTTATCTAAGCTAAGTGCCTTAAACAGTCCAGGTGCTCTATGAACACATATTGAATTCAATTGAACCCAGACTGCACTAGAGTTCCATGTGTGGAGGACAAGCGTTATGAGTGGCTTGTCTACAGTCGCACTACTAGTTACTTAGGGCTTTGCTCTTCGTGAGTTATATGGCAGAAACCTTGACTTTCTGTCAAAGTCAGTTTCCTGCCTCAGTTCCTTAAATGGCCCTTTATATATATCTCATTTGATCTTTGAAACAAACTTTCAGTTCCATTTGAGTATGGGGACTTGGTTGCTTTTCAGTCAATATTTCTACTACATGTAGAATATGCAAGATCTTATAAAAGCCTATTGGGAGGGATATAGAGAAGGAACACTTTAGATTAGATACTATCTACTGCCCTTTGTCTTGAGATAATTATAATCTAATTTAATTACAGAGCTGGGCAGATTAGAAGTACATTAGTACATAAATATCTCAAAATAAAATGCATCCATTCACTATTTTTTGGAAATAACAATGGTACAATCTGGGAAGGCCCTAGAAAAAGGTGGATTGTGACTAGAATTGTGAAGAATAGAAAGTTATGGTTGAGCAGAGAACACCTAACTATGGGGATGATTAGGACAAGGTCCCAGCAGATTTGCAGGAAAAAATACAAGTCTGAAAAGATTTTAATGAAGGGACTATTTGCAGAGATGAGGAGAGGATGACCCTTCAGTAAGAGGCTATTTCCACTTCTAGACTAAATGTGCCAAAGGAAGAAAAGAGCTTGACAGAAGCTGTGGACATGGACAATGTAACTGCTCCTGGAATGGTGCTACCAAAGTAGAAAGTGAGACCTCTCTGCCCCGCAATCTCCTGCCAACTCTGATGAAAAGCCGCCAGTCCAGGCAGAGCAGCCTCCTGGGGAATGAAGTAGGGCGAGAACGTCAGAGAGTTAGTCTGGAGGGTACAAATGGAGAAAGCCAGAAGGGAAGGGTTTTATTCTTTCTTCTCTAGGAGCTAAATAAGGTTGTTATTATGGTGGTGGTGGTGGTGGCATGCCGTTGAATCAATTCTGATTCATGGCTACTCTATGTGACGGAGCAGAACTGCCCCACAGTGTTTCCTAGGCTATAATCTTTACAGGAGAAGATCACCAAGCCTTTTCTCCCACAGAGCGACTGGTGAGTTCTAACCACCAACCTTTCAGTTGGCAGCTGAGTGCTTAACCATTGAGTCACCACCGCTCTTTTAAAAAAGGCTCTATTGCCATCAAGTTGATTCGAACTCATAGCAACTCTATAAGACAGAGTAGAACTGCTCCATATGGTTTCCAAAGCTGTAATCTTTAGGGAATCAGCCTGCCACATCTTTCTTCTATGGTGCAGCTAGTGGGTTCAAATCATCGACCTTTTGGTTAGCAGTCGGGTGCTTAACCACTGCACCATAAGGTCTCCTTTAAAGAAGGCTGTTGTTGCTGTTAGGTGCTGTCAAGTCGATTCTAACTCACAGGGACCCTATGTACAACAAAATGAAACACTGCCCAGTCCTGCACTATCCTCACAATCGTTGTTATGCTTGAGCCCATTGTTGCAGCCACTATGTCAGTCCATCTTGTTGAGGGTCTTCCTCTTTTGCACTGACCTTCTACTTTACCAAGCATAATGTTCTCCTCCAAAGACTGATTCTTCCGGATAACATGTCCAAAGATGTGAGACATAGTCTCATCATCCTTGCTTCTAAGGAGCATTCTGGTTGTATTGAGACTTAAAAGAAAAAATAAACATTAAAAAGGAAGAAAACGTATTAGGAAAAAGATACGGATAAAGTTTGTGCAAGGGGAAAAGTGTAATCAATGTAATTAAATTATACATGTAGAAACTGTTGAATTTTCAAATGCTTTGTTGTATATATTTGTACCCCAATTAAAAAAAAAGAAAAGAAACTACTTAGCATGGACTCCTGGAATCTAAAGCCAGAATGTCTTAGTTATCTAGTGTTGCTGTAACAGAAACACCAAAAGTGGATGGCTTCAACAAATAGTTTATTCTTTCACAGTCTAATAGGCTAGAAGTCCAAATTCAGGGCATCAGCTTCCAGGGAAAGCTTTCTCTCTGTGTTAGCTCTGGAGGAAGGTCCTTGTCATCAATCTTCCCCAAACTAGGAGCTTCTCAGCACAGGGGCCTCAGGTCCAAAGGACACACTCTGCTCCTGGCACTACTTTATTGGTGGTATGAGGTCCCCACATCTTTCTGCTCGCTTCTGTCTTTTAAAGCTCAAAAGAGATAGACTTAAAACAGAATCTAATCTTGTAGATTGAGTCCTTCCTCATTAACATAACTGCCAATAATCCCCCCTCATTAACATCACGGAGGTAGCATTTACAACACATGGGAAGATCACATCAGATGACAAAATGGTGGACAATCACACAATACTGGAAATCATGGACTAGCCAAGTTGACACACATTTTTTGAGGGGGCTCAATTCAATCTATAACACAGAGTAAAATGAATCAGTCAAGGGTAGAAGGTCAGTGTAGGAAGAAATCAGAGATGTAGGGTGATGTAGATATCGTGTTGTGGTGGTATCGTGTTGTAGAGAACAATAAATCAGCACATCGAATCATGAGTGATCACAAAGCACCTTTTGCAAACAAAGAGTCTTTAATTTTGGGTCGTTTGTACTAGAAGGAAGTTGGGGAACTAGAGCTAATAGAATAAGTGGAAGGAGGAAGAGGAAGCCAGTTATATTAAGGTAACAAAAGTCAAGACTAAAGACTGACATTAAGGTAAATATAATGCAAAGCTTCATAGGAATTAAATATAAACACTCCAAAGTTAGAAATACACATAACAATATAAAATGCTATGCCAAATAGTTCACATAAAAAGTCAAAACTGCACTGCCTAGTAAAAATATGGTTGTAGTTTTAATGAGTCATTGAATAAATATATTCTCATGAATTACTCTCATTTTTGAGCATAGTATTTGCTAGAAAATCAGTCTCAAGATAATTGTACACAAACAGGGGCCAAGGAAAAACCCCAGGCACTAATTTAGTAAAGTTGTAGAAATGATAAATGAGTGAACCTTTGTTCTTGGGATTATTTATACTTGAAATGACTGCTTCACTCAGGCTTTGGTCTCCCTTCATTTCCTTTTGACGTCTCCACAAATCAATGACAGCTACAGCATTTCTGCTGAGGCCGCACTTTTCCCCAAAGTGAATCCATAATGTCTGAGGGAATATTTGGAAAGGCATACACTCCTTGGTGTGCAAAAGAGGACCTTATTTTTCAAGCACCTTAAACCAAGCCAACGGTTGCATCAATCATGTGGCACAGAATAGGGATGAGAGATACAGAACTCCAAAGGGCTAAAGTAACACATTAGTGCAAGAATGTATTGCCATTTATCTTTGGAGTCTTTGGAACAAAGATTTAAAATATAAATATTTGAATCCCTGATACTCTATTTTCCACACTAACAAAAAAAAAAAAAGAAAAGAAAAGAAAGAAATCAAACCTGTTGCCATCGGGTAGATTCTGACTCATAGCAACCTCATAGGACAGAGTAGAGCTGTCCCATAGGGTTTCCAAGGAGTGCCTGGTGGATTCAAACTGCCAACCTTTTACTTAGCAGTCATGGAACCTAACCAGTATGCCACCAGGGTTTCCATAGAACTTAACCACTATGTTACCATGGAAGTAGCCATTTTTTTTGCTCCACAGAAACAGGGCAGGAAGGCAAAGTATCTATGTGAAAATGAAGTCCTTTAATATTAAGGAGGTGTCTATGATCAGTCTATGAGGAGAGGAGAGGTTTCCCACTGGAAAATGTCCTCCCTACTCCAGAGAATACTAGCAAACCATAGAGAATTATGGAGCTCTGGTGGTGCCATGGATAAAAAATCAGCTGCTAACCAAAAGGTCAGCAGTTCGAATCCAGCAGCAGCTCCTTGGAAACCCTATAGGTGGAATGAGTCTGGTGCTCAAAGGAGCAGGGGGCTTTAGTGAAAATGGTATGGAGAATCTATCAGCAAAGGTTCAAAGATCTAAATTTAGTCTTTTCAAAACTTCTTTGTTCACTTAGAAAGAGTAGCACCCTGGAAATGTCAGTCATGAGTGACAAACAGTGTATGATTCCACTTCTATGAAATAGCTAGGATACCAAAAAAAACCAAACCTAGCACCGCTGATTCGATTCCGACTCATAGCAACCCTATAGGACAGAGTAGAACTGCCCAACAGAGTTTCCAAGGAGCGCCTGGTGGATTCGAACTGCCAACCCTTTGGTTAGCAGCCGTAGCACTTAACCACTACGCCACCAGGGTTTCCAGGCAAGTGTACAGAGACCAAAATTTACTAGTGGTTACCGGGAGCGTGTGGAAGGGAGTGTCTCCAGCTTAGGAGATACTGTGCCCCTGTTAAGGGTGATGAGAAAATTAAACAGGTAATGGTAATGGTTGAACATGATCGACATAACTAATGTTCACTGAATTGTACACATCACAATGTTGAAGTGGCAAATTATTTGTTATGTATGTATTTACCACAATTAAAAAAAAAAAAAAAGAGTAGCACTCTGTACCCACCCTTTTCTTCCTAGTTCCAGTTCACTCCTAAACAGCTTACGGTCTGTCTTCTGTGCCCATCATGGCACCAAAACTGCACAGATATACCAAATTCAAGGCTTTCCTCTGTTCTCCACTTAGTTAGCCACCCTGCTTTCTTTGACCCTGTAACTTTCACACTTCTCTGAAATGCATAATCCTCATGTTCTCATGGTCCCCTGTTCCTGATTACGCCTCTTTATCCTTTAATCCTCCTCTTTTTCTTTCCCTAAATGAAGAAGCCTCCCCCGTTCCAAAGCCAGGTCATTTTTGTTTTCTTCTCCCTCTATGGATTCTCCTTAAGAAATGTCATCCACTCCCTTGGCTTCAACTATTATCATTATGAGTTTGACTTTCCAACGTGTCTTTCTAGAGTCAAGTGTGAAAATTAGCTCCTATTCTGAATTTTCAACTGACGGCTAGACACCTTTTGCTAAATGTTTCAGAAGCATCTCAAAATACAAAAGTGGAAAAACCAATTTACCTTCCCACCACAACCTGCTGCTCCTTTTGATTTCTGTTAAAAGCACCATGGCTAGGCTATAATTTCCAGTGATTTGGCCATGTACTAGACTACTTGCTGTTCCACAGTGTAATCTAACATAGTGTGACGTAACATAGTGTAATTGCCTCCCATAATGTAATGTAATCAATCAGTTAGAAAGTGAGTTTCCTTAGGCAGGGGACTGATTTCAGACTATAAAAAGATGTTTTGGCAGAACTCACTCTCTCTCTTCACTTTGCACTCTTCCTGTCACCTGACCTAAAGACCTTGGAACCCAAGCCTGCAGAAGCCTCCAGCCTGCAACCTGACCTATGAATTTTGGACTCACCAGCCCCCATAATCACGTAAGCCAGTCCCTTGAAGTAAATACACACACACACATACATTTTACTGAGATCCACAATCAACACCCATGGAAGCAGCACTCAAAAAATCAAACAACGCATTGCATTGGGCAAATCTGCTGCAAAAGACCTCTTTAAAGTGTTAAAAAGCAAAGATATTGCCTTGAAGACTAAGGCTCACCTGACCCAAGCCATGGTGTTTCCAATCGCCTCATATGCATGCAAAAGCTGGATGATGAATAAGTAAGACCGAAGAATTGATGCCTTTGAATTGTTGTGTTGGTGGAGAATATTGAATATACCATGGACTGCCAAAAGAATGAACAAATCTGTCTTGGAAGAAGTACAACCAGAATACTCCTTAGAAGCAAGGGTGGTGAGGCTACATCTCACATACTTTGAATATGTTATCAGGACAGATCAATCCCTGGAGAAAGACATTATGCCTGGTAAAGTAGAGGGTCAGTAAAAAAGAGGAAGACCCTCAATGAGATGGACTGACACAGTGGCTGCAACAATGGGCTCAAGCATAACAACAATTGTGAGGACCGGGCAGTGTTTCATTCTGTTGTACGAATGAAACTGTTGTACTCATAGGGTCACTATGAGTCAGAACCAACTGGATGGCACCTAACAGCAATATATACATACACCTCACTGGTTCTGTTTCTCTAGAACTCTAAGACACACCACCATCTATCTCTTTCTTCTCCTTCCCATCCCCTAACATCCAACCAGTTGTGACTGCAAATCCTTCTGCCACAATCTAGTTATCATTCCCACTGGCATCTTCCTAGTTTAACTGCTCTTTGTCACTTGCCTAGATAGTTGGCACAGTTTCCTAATGACCTCCCGGCCTTCAAATTGTCCCTGTTCTCATCCACACCTTATATCACTGATAACACTCACCTACTCACAAACTTTCAATCCCCTTCCTTGACCACAAGTCAAATAAAAATGCCTCATCCCAGACTTCAAAGCCCCCACAAGGTTATTCCAATCCAACTTTCTAGGATTGCCTCTCATTATTGACCCCAGAGGACCCTACACTTCAGTCCCTTGGCCAGCTCCTGACTACTTCACCTCTTTACCCCTCCCTCCACTGTTCCAAATCTCTGTGTTTTCTCTGCCTATCAGAGCCTGAGCCTTCCTTGAAGGTCAGCATCAAGGTTTTTCTTCATTAAGCCCTGCCCTCATTCCCCACCCTTAGATCCTAAAATTTGAAGTATTTCTCTTTGAGGCTCAAAAGTAGTTTGAACAATTACCTGATTTGTGGTACCCACCCACTGCCGTCAAAGAGTTGGCTTTTTGTTAGCTATTTGCAGGCTCTTTTTTTTTTTTTTTTCCAATCAGGAGAGTAGTCATTGTTGTTAGCTGCCTTCAAGTTGGTCCCCAACTCATGGCAACCTTATATATAACAAAATGAAACTCTGCCTTGTCCTGTGTCATTTCTATGATTGGTTGCAGATAGCACTCTTGTGATTCTTTGGGTTTTCGTTGGCAGATTTTTTGGAAGAAGATTGTCAGGACTTTCTTCCTTGTCTGTCTTAGTCTGGAAGCTCCACTGAAGCCTTGTCAGCGTCATAGCAACGTGCAAGCCTCCACTGATAGACAAGTTGGTAAGTAGAGTCTATGTCGTATTTATCTTTGAACCCCAGAATTTAGACCACTGAAGTTTTTTTTAATTGAATTGATTTGGCTTTTCTCTTGCAGAAATGAAATTTTAAGTAAATGAAAAACAGAAGCTTTTATGGATGCCTGCATCAAAGGACATTTAGATTCAAAATGGTTCTAATTTCTGTATATAGAAATATAACCATCCTTCTGTCTTGTAAGACAAACTATTACCTCACTGATCACAAAATTGAAAGTAGTTACTTCTTACACCTTGAAATGGGGTGAAATGAGGTGGAAAGCAACAGGGTAGCTTTTTCTAAGACGTATCATACGTACATTGTTGTACAACAAGACAATCATGGTGACAAGTTTTTTCCTCATCAATTAAAAAGAAGTCTATTTTTTATCTACTTGGAAAAACACACACTTTACTTGTAGATGTGCAAGCTTCTAAAAATATCACCCTCTGTAGGACAGCATTTTTCCCATTCTCCAGGAGTTTCAGCTCACATCAATAAGAAAATTGTTGTGTTGTTTTATCTGGATATTTGAATTGTTGTTGTGTGCCATCTAGTCAATTCTGACTCATAGTGACCTTGTATGACAGAGTATAACTGTCCCGTAGAGATTCCTAGGCTGTAATCTTTTTTGGGAGCAGATTACCAGGTCTTTTCTCCCACCAAGTCACTGTGGGTTCAAAAGGCCAACCTTTCAGTTAGCTCCACCAGGATTCCTTGGATACCTGAATGCTCCCAAGCAAAGGTACCTATCACACTGGCACATTTTTTCTTCCCCTTCCCCGCAAAAAAAAAGAATTAGCTGTAAAGAGGATGCTTTGGCACCTCAGTCAAAACTTTCCAAGATCTAGCCTTAATATGGGTACAATTTTGCCATAACATGAATCGTCTTTGTGGACAAGAGGACCAGGAAGCCTGGGAAGATGAGTGAGCGTCTTCCTCCGGACCCACTTGCCCGGCAGCCATCTCATCTTCCATCACACTTTATTTAACTTTACTTATATCACATAAATTAACTCAGCAGCCATGGAGAATAATTTTGCTTCATTTGTATCTAAATAAACGAGAGTGATCAAAAGCCATGTGTACAATTTCAATGAAGATACACTGTAATTATTCTATCATGCGAGTTAGCATTGCAGCCCTGTATTAATGTATTTTGAATGTGTAAATATATGATGCTTTTGTGGGCTTCTGCCATAACACCCTACTGAGAAACGTCCTCCAGTTAAATAAGGCTAAAGTAAATTATTAAGCACAAAGGAAAAAGATTAGGAAGAAAAAAGAAATAACAAAGAGAGAAGCGTGCTCCCAGGAACTCATTTCCTCATATAAATTTTATTTCCAAATTGCTTCATTCAATAATGCGTTAAGTAGTGCAACAATAGATCTTTTTTTTTTGCTTGTTTGTTTGTTTGTTTTTTCCCTCAGTGCTTCAGTGAGAGATTTTGCAGATAGGAAACTCTGGCCATTTGAGCATTTATAAGAAGCGAAGAAGAGAAATTGCAATGTAACACAAGGCGTTTATGTCTACAGTCGGTCATGAGTTACGCCGCTAAGTGTCAGCTTGAGACCAGGAATTATTTCTGCCCAGGCCATACAGTTCACAGAGCTCTGCTCAGGGAACATTATGCCCTCAGGGCTGACAATTTTACCTCTTTAGGATGAATACCAAACAAGACAACGATTTAGAAATAGACACATTGTCTCCTGAAGAGCTTTCAGTCATAAAAAGTCATTTTTTTCTTCCCTACCCTTAAGGCCTTCTAATCCCCCTCTTTTTCCTCTCCTCTATTAAAGGTATAAAATAATGTTTCCACCTGCTAGCACTCACAGACCAATAACTTTAATTTTTGGCACTTATTTACAGACTGAATAGACCCATCCACACCTGCTTTCCCCTTAATTAGCTGGCTATCGAAAGGCTGCCGATTGGTGGCTGCCAGCTTCCTGAGCTAAGAGGAAGATCATTTTGTTACTGACATAAGAGGACTCGGGTGGGGAAAAAAAAGTCTTTCTTTAAGAGAAACTAGCGAGGAGAACATTAGCACAAAAAGAGGAAGCATTCACGAAGAATCGTTGTCAGCTGCTATCGATTCCAAGTCATAGAGACCTGGTGTGTGCCCAGTACAACTGCCCCACAGGGTTTTCAAGGCTGACGCCTTTCAGAAGCCCATCTCCAGGCCTGTCTTCTGGGTGGGTCTGAACCACCAAGCTTTCGGCCAGTAGTTGAGTGCTTAACCATTTGTACCACCCAAGGACTCCTTCATGAAGAATAAGGAACCAAAAAATATCTTCCCCCCGCCCCCAGCAACTTGAAGCAAGAAAAATAAACAGCAGCCCTAACTGGCAGTGATAGTCACTTCTCCATAAGAACACCTGGAATCTTCCAACAGGCTCAACTGTCTTCACAAATCATTACTAAGACATCATCCTCCATCACACTGGCAGACATGAGGAAGTGACCCCCAAGAGAGTGGAATTTGGATAAGTTCAGAATTAGGAAGCCTCAGTGTCCTCAATGGAGTCCCTGTGTGGCACAAATGGTTAAGCACCTGACTACTTGTCTAAAAGTTGGCAGTTCAAACCCACCCAATAGGTGCTTTGGAGGACAGGCCTGCAATTTGCTTCTGAAAGGTCATAGCTTTGAAAACCCTATGGAGTAGTTCTACTCTGACATATATGAGGTCGCCATGAATCAGAATCAACTTAACAGCAACTAACAACAACAGTTCCCTCATCTGTAAAATGTGGGAATGGACCAGGTGGTCTCTAGATTCATTTGAGCTTAGGTATGGCGAAGTGGTTAAGTGCTCAGGTGCTAACCAAAAGGTCAGTGGTTCAAACCCACCAGCTTCTCCTCAGGAGAAAGATGTAGCAATCCACTTCCTTGAAGAATACAGAGTTGGAAATCCTATGGGACAGTTCTACTTTGTCCTATATGGTTGCTATGAGTTGGCATCAACTCAACAGCAATGGTTTTGTTTTTTTTTTTTTAATACTGTAATAATTTCAGCTCCTTTATGCAAACAAGAGCTACCCTCAAAACCATCTAGGAAGGAGAGGGACAGGCATAAAGAAAATAACAGCATAATTGTAAAAATTATTCCATTCCTCCATGATTGTAATTTATGAGAAGTTTCAAACCACAGTAGGTGAATTTTAGACCTAAGAGAAAACTGTAATGATCATCTACATCTACTTTCTCATGTTACTGTTAAGAAAGCTGAGGCCCAAGATGGTTGCCTGATTTCTGCCAGCATCACAGAGGACAGTCAAGACTAGAAATGAAGTTCACTGCCTCGCTGGACAAATAACTGATGGTTTTGCCATGAAACAATCTGACTGTATAATTGTTCCTTCAGTTTGCCTCAAAATCAAACTGCACTGATTAGAAAAGACCAACCAAAACCAAACCAAACCAGTTGCCATCAAGTCGATTCCGACTTACAGCAACCCTATAGAACAGAGTAGAACCACCCCACAGGGTTTTCAAGGAGCAGCTGGTGAATTCAAACCACCAACTTCTTGGTTCACAGCTGAGCTCTTAACCACTGAGCCACCAGGGCTCTGATTAGAAAAGAAGGACATGCTAATTTAGATGCAAGTTTGTCTTTCCTTCATATGGTTTACAAGCTCTTCACACATGGTACAGAAGCCCAATATAAGTTTGGGAAAGAAAAGAACGTACCCACTAAAGGCCCTTCGAGATTAGTACTAGCCCAGCACACCTGTATGCTTCTTATACATTGCAAGGACTTCCCTGGACCATAGCCTTTCTCTGCTTAAATCGCGTCCACAATTTCCAGTGCCCTCAAGATAAATATCAAACTCCTAGACCATGACCTAGAAGGTCTTCGTGGTCTGGCTGCTGCTCGTCTCTCTGGCTTTATCTCTACCTCCATATTGAACTGATGCAGCCATACTGAACTCTTTGCGGTTTCACAAGCACAGCCTGTTCTCTCTCTCTTCTCAACTTCCCTTCTCGTTTTCACCTGCATTAATCCCTCATTCATCCTTCAAGTTCCAGATTTTACATCCTGCCTTGCAGACAGCCTTACATTTGACCATCCCAAGTCCGAATTAGTTGACCCTGCTGATATGTTCCTGATGCTTACTTACCTCCTCCTAGTAATTACTAGACTATATTATACTTGCAGAGCCTCTGGATTGTGCAAACCATTAACACGCTTGGCTGCTGATCAAAAGGTTGGAGGTTCCAGTCCATCCAGAGGCATCTCAGAAGAAAGGCCTGGCAAGCTGCTTCTGAATTGTCAGTCATTGGCCTTGGAGTCCATGGAGCAGTTCTCCTCTGACACACATATGGTCACCGTGAGTTGGAATCGACACAACGGCACCTGGGAGTAAGGGATCGTACCTGCATTTTCACTCATCTATCTCTCCCACTGCAAAGGGATTTTCTTCTTCACCCATCAAATGTCTCATAGTGTTAGTACTCACTTAGGTGCTCAACAACATTTGTCAAATGAATTAATATCAAGAGAGCTAAAACTCTGGTTACGTTACTGTGAACCCCTTTGTTAGTGGATATTTCAAAGAACTGACCATGTGTCTTTATAAATTTATGTAACAAAGAGCTGAAGAATTTTCCTTATGCTTATAGTCCCATTGACTTTCCCAGGATCCTGTGAGCATCCTCAAATTCATGAATTCACCTAACCAAGATGTAATGGATGCTGGCCTGTTGGCTGGGATCACTCAATAAAGGAATATTTGCTGCTGTACTCCAGTCTCAGAGAATGATGGGTTCAAGTTCTGCTACAACATTTCTGCTGAAGCCACACTTGTGTAGAAGAGAGTGCTAAAGAGCTAGATTCAAGAACCTCACTACCTGAATTGAGGCTGAGCCCTGCCACTTAACGAACCTCTCTAGTTGCTCCATCTCTCCCTATGGCTCAATGTCCTCATCTGTAAAATGGAATCATATTAAGACCTGCTTTACAGAGCTGCTGGAGAATTAAATTAGTTAATGGATATAAAGATCTTACAAAATCTGGCACATACTGATTGTTGAATATTTGCTTTATGTTATTGTTATTATGATGTCGACCATTATCATTAACCCTAAGCACTTCATATATGTCATCTCATTTAATCCTCAAACTCACTGAGGGACTTATCACCTCCATTACAAACTAGTGCATCATGAAACTTTATAACTGTATGGAATACGGGATATTGTAAAAATTTTATCTATAAACATCAGGAATCTACTGTATATCCTTTCTCTATCTCACCTCCACCCTCTAGAAACACTTTATTCCTCCAACATCCCTATTTTATTAATGTTGATGGGATTCACTGAGGTATCAACAAGCACAAAGCCCTGGAATCACGTTTAAATTGCCTTTCAGCCAGAACACCCAGTCAATTCTCTCTCTAATAACTCTTGCCTCCCTACGTATCTTTCCACACCCACTCCTGCCCTCTTCAGAGTCCCTGGGTGGTACAAACTGTTAAGCACTGGGCTGCTAACTGAAAGGTTGGAGATTCAAGTCCACCCAGATGTACATAGCAAGAAAGTCCTGGAGATCTACTTCCAAAAACTCAGCCATTGAAAACCCTTTGGAGCACAGTTCTACTCTGACACACATGGGGTCACCATGAGTCAGAATCAATCCAAGGGCAACTAGTTCCTGCCTTCTTCACTCAGGTCCTCAACATTTTAAAATCATGTGATTGTTCATTTAATAAACAATGTGCTTAGGTTTCAAAACCACATAAATTTCTGATGGAGCTCTGCCTTCAGGTATGAAATTTAAAAAAGCAAACAAACAAAAATCAAATCAAAGCCAGCCACAACCTTCTCCCAGTTTCTGTATATCCTCCCCAAATGCACTCAAAAAGGGAAAGTGAAACAGAAAGACCTCTGTACCGACCATGCCCACACCACCTACACTGCACAGAAAGAGCTTCAGAAATAAGTACCCAGTTGGTCTGATCCAGAAGATAAATCCCACAGCAGCCTGTCTCCATGCTTTCCTATTATATGTGGTTGCTCTTTAGGATGGTTAAGCAAGAGGGGACGCTTACTGAGTGAAATGAATTAACTTCTCTTCTACAATTTGATTTTTATTGTACGAGTAGCTTCTGGAAGACCAATTATGCCCTGAGATATCAATAAAGCTTTTTTCTCTGCAGCTCTGAGAAATGAACAAATGAAGAGAAAGATTTATCTCACTTCTCCTTAGGGGTTTGTTAGTCTCCATTTGGCTGAGACCAACCTCCAATTAGAGTTTCTGGTTTGTGTGACCTCTGTGTTATGGCAAAATAAGAAATGGAACAGTTCCATGGCTCATAAGCTGAGAACGCTCTGGAGAGAAATCCCACGACTGTATCTCTGCGAACTGACTACTCCAGGGCAGCCACAAATTTTAAATCACCATCATTGTCTGCCTGGATGACTATTCCAGGAGACAAAATCCTATTTTATCTTCTTGGAAAGCATCTCAGTGCCAGAAGTATATTTCCATACTGGTCCCTTGTACCAGCAAAGCACCAGGCATAAAAAAAGTCTCTAACGTCTGCAGGCACCCAGCCTGTGATTCAGAAAGTGCCCGTTTTACATTGCTAATTGCAAAATAAACCACAGGTTTTGAAAGATGATCCCCTCATTGAGGTGCCTTCCAGTACTCCACCTGTACCTGTGTTTGGGGACTGTTATGGATTGAATCGTGTCCCCCAAAAAGATATGTTGAAGTCCTAGCCCCTGCACAGGTAAATGTGACCTTCTCTGGGGAAACTGAGTTTTTCTTTGCAGATGTTATCAGTTACACTAAGGAAGTCATACCGAGGGAGCGTGGGTCCTAA
This sequence comes from Elephas maximus indicus, assembly GCF_024166365.1. NCBI lineage: Eukaryota > Metazoa > Chordata > Mammalia > Proboscidea > Elephantidae > Elephas > Elephas maximus. The sequence goes on along the minus strand of NC_064819.1, from coordinate 64,177,836 downwards.
CTCTAATTGCTTCTGAGTGACATCTTATAAAAGAAGAACAGACATGGACACAGAGTCACACATGCAAGGGAAAGACACCATGTGAAGATACATCTACAAGCCAAGGAATGCCAAGAAGTGTTCAGTGTTACAGGAAACCCGAGGAGACAGGGAGGATCTCCCCCCTACGACAGACAGAGAGCATGCCCCTCCCAAATAATGCACAAAATAACTCTCAATAAGTGTCATTAGAAATAATTTAGTAGGAATAAACTCCAGGTAGCAAAATCTAAAAATTTTATCCTTGATGATTTTTTTAAAAGAATTTTAGAATATTTTCAGCACTTAGCGCTATACCCATATCATCGCTGTCAATGCCAACTCACAGCGGCCCTATAGGACAAAGTAGAACTACCCCATAGAGTTTCCAAGGAGCAGCTGGTGGATTTGAACTGCTGACCTTTTGGTTAGCAGCTGAGCTCTTAACCACTGAGCCACCAGATACTATAGTACTACAGGGCTTTAAAATATTTCTAGAAGAAACATAAGAGAAATCTTGAAGTTTCCCCTCCACACCTTGCCCATTAGATTTTCTCTTTTTAAACCTTCATGTTTTTAATTAGGCAGAATTATTTTTAAACCCATTTGTGAGCAAGGAAAGCTGAGGCATGGAGAGAAGACACAACTAAACGGTTTTGAAAATAAACCTCCACTGAAGATCATCGGGCTCCTCCTAGAATTTAGAACTCTCAACTCACCTGCCTGAAAAGCAAACACATGGATTTCAGGGTTCAGAGAATGGAGCTTTAGGGAGATCAGCTTAAGAGCATATTAAATAAACCCTGAAGCAATCATTCATTTGACCCACGACGCCGCTGGTACTCACACTTACTTTACACTAACATTTTAATCGTCCATTTGGTCCTGATCCAAGACATGGCCCTGAGCTACAGCCCTAAATGAATTCCCCAACACTTTTCTTTCTTCTGGGGAATTGGACTAATTATAGTGACTACTTTGGAGAGAGCAATAGTTTGAAAACATTGCCTGAGGGATACAAAAGTTGTTTTATTTCATAATTAGGCATTTCTTTCCCTGGGGGAGCTTTATAGCCAAGGTTTGAAATAACAGTCATTATTTTATTACAATTTTCTATTTTTTGCACATGAAAATATTCAGAACATGTTTTTAGCTGAATTTTATTAGTCATAATGCCAGGAAGCGCCTGGTGTTATGGATGATGGAATTATCTTTGAGGGCTTCCCTTTAGTGTTATTTCTTCCTTATAGTCTCCATTCTGTCAGTGTTTGGTACTAGAACTGAAATATAAGGAAATGACTATTCTGTTTGGGAAAGTGACCTACACACATGGATAAAGTGAACCCCACCCTCTACCTTTCTACTCCTTTGCCCCTCATCAGCACAGAATCCCCTGGGCCGTGCATTTAGGTACTTATGTCTTGGGCAATGCTATGTTAAAAGAGACGTGGAATCAATTCAGCAGGCACAGAAGTAACAATTCAAAAACAATTGACATTAAATAATGCCCTTATCAGACAGTGGGATTAAATTTCCCTCTTTGGGGATGATAACAACAAGGTTGTGTGTATGCACTGGCAAATACATGCTTGGAGAGGGGAGCAGAATGATGAAGCCACAGAAACAGAAAGAGCTTCTAGAGTACCTAGACTTCCGCAATACAAAACAGGAATCTTCACTATAACAGCCATCGAGTTTCTGCTTAAGGGAGGGAGAAGGGTATTCACTAATTAGATAGTAGACAAGAACTATCTTAGATTAAGGGAAGGACAACACATAATTCAGGAGAAGTCAACGCAACTGGACAAAACCAAAAGCTAAGAAGTTTCCTGAACACAATCAAACACTTCAAGGGACAGAGTAAAAGGGGAGCAGGTGTGGGGACCATGGTTTCAGGGGATATCTACATCAATTGGCAAAACAAAGTTTATTAAGAAAACTTTCTTCATCCCACTTTGGTGACTGGTCCCTGGAGTCTTAAAATCTAGCGAGTGGCTATCTAAAATGCATCAACTGGTCCCAACCCACCTGAAGCAAACGAAAATGAAGAACACCAAAGACACAAGGAAAATATTAGCCCAAGAGACAAAAGGGGCCACATAAACCAGAGATTCCATCAGCCTGAGACCAGAAGACCTAGATGGTGCCCAGCTACCATCGATGACCACCCTGATAGGGAACAAAACAGAGTCCCTGACAGAACAGGAGAAAAGCGGGGTGTAGGACTCAAATTCTAATAGAAAGACCAGACTTAATGGTCTGAGACTGGAGGAACCCCAGAAGACATGGTCCCTGGACTCTCTGTTAACCCAGAACTAAAACCATTCCCAAAGCCAACCCTTCAGAAAAAGATTAGACTTGACTATAAAACATAAAATGATACTCGTGAAGAGCGTGCTTCTTAGTTCAAGTAGATATATGAGACTAAATGGGCAGCTCCTGTCCAGAGCAAGATGAGAAGGCAGAAAGGGATAGAAGCTGGTTGAACGGATTCAGCAAGTTCAGGGTGGAAAGGAGAAGTTTTCTGTCACATTATAGGGATAGCAACTAAGGTCACATAACAATGTGTGTATAAATTTTTGTATGAGAAACTAACTTGAGCTGTGAACTTTCACCTAAAGCACAATAATTTAAAGAAATTTCTGCTTAAATTCTGCTAGGGGCAGGACAGTGGTTACCTTACAGAACAGGCCATACTGGTTATCTGTGATAATGTCATTCCTTTTGTAGAGACAAAATATGTTTTCCTTTAACTTCTGCCCACTGATACCAATTCTTCCCTTTGGGAGTACACAGAAAAGGCCTAATGCTTCACACACATTAAAAAAAAAAACAAAAAAACCAAACCAGTTGCCATGAAGTCAACTCCAACTCATGGCAATCCCATGTATCAAAGTAGAACTGTGCTCCTTAGGGTTTTCCATCGCTGATAGTTCAGAAATAGATCACCAGGCCTTTTTTCCAAGGCACTCCTGGGTGGACTTGAACCTCCAACTTTGTGGTTAGCAGCCAAGTGCTTAACCGTTTGCAGCACCCAGGGACTCCTTGAACACATTGTAGCCCTACAATGTTTAAAAGTAGTTATGAAGTTCTTTTAGTGAACAATGTTATATTTTGCGAGCCAGAACTCACCCATCCCCCTTCTTCTAGTAACAGCATCTAATTTCCCTTTAGTTCCACATCTTCCTCACTCTTAATCCATGTGCTTGTTTACAAAGAATGGAGGTGCACACTGCTAGAATGAGCATATAACCCATCTGCCAACAAACACATACAAATTTCTTGCCCCAGCGCTTGGTTTCAAGCTGGGCATTTGACTAAAACCAAGACAATGCAACTCAATTCCAGTTGTTTTTATGAAACTCCTGAGAAAGAGAAGTTCTCTTCCTGTTATGGATTACTAGTTTTAGGGTGACTCAAGCTCAGAGTTCTGGGGACCACTTCATGGAGAGGATGTTGTCTAAGAATGAAACCAAATAAATCAGAGCCAAGAGATAGATGGAAGAGATCAGATGACAGGGTTTGAAATCTAGATATCATTTGAGCCTAGTACCATATCTACTCCTGGTCTTTTCGGTTACATACCAGTTGTCATCAAGTTAACTCCTGTTCATGGCAACTCCACGTGTGTTAGAGTAGAGCTGTCCTCCATAGAGTTTCTAATGGCTGAGTTTTCAGAAATAGATTGCCAGGCCTTTCTTCCAAGGCACCTCTGTGTGAACTCAAACCTCCAACCTTTCAGTTATCAGCCAAGTGTGTTAACCATTTACACCACCTAGAGACTCCATCAGCTACATAAGTCAATCCATTTTCTTTTTTCACTTAAGCCAATATGAATTCAGTTTCTGTCATTTCTAACGAAGGGAGTTCTGAAGATTGAGCTTTCCCAGGTCTCATCTTTTCTGAGGAACATCACAATTCCTCTAGCTATTCTTTGAATGACAAGTCTTCCTAGCTGTTCCCCATCTCAATCAACTCACCACTTGATTTGCTCCAGTTTGGAAATGAAGTTCATAAACTATGTTACCCAGAATTGAACCCAAGATAAGAGAGACCCTCTGAGCAGTGCAGAGAACATAAATGTTGGCCATTACTACTCTGAACATAATACTTCTCTCACTGTGGCTCAATACTGAGTGAACAATATGGAGATGTCATACTCTTTTCTCATTTGCAGCTCTCAAGCAATGGAGCTACTTAGTTCTTTCACTTGAATGAAGACTCCCCAGTTTTTATTTGCTCAATTCATTGTTTTCAGCTAAGTTCATCAGACTTTACATGTATGTCTACTACATTATTTTCATCAATTGAGATATTTTTTGAAACAGATTCCTTCATCTAGCATGTTCTTTAAGGTACCCAGTAAGGTAACTATGCACATTTGATAAAGAAGTTTTGATCTCTTCATCCTAGCAATTAGAAAAACATTCATTAAATTCTGGCTTATATGGGAAGCCCCGCTGAACACAACTTCAGGCTCCCATCAATCAGCAACCTAATGTGTAAACTCTTTAACCAGCTGTTAATCCAACTAACAGGACTATTATCCGGCCCATACTTTGCCACAGTGCCCAGAAGAATATTATAAAGTCTCCAACAAATGCCCTGCAGAAGCAAAATAGACTATCTTCATAGAATTCCTCTGATCTATCTTTTTTTTATCAGTCTAATAATACACTAAAAAATACAGGCATACTTCATTTTATTGTGCTTCACAGATATTGCATTTTTTACAAATTGAAGGTTTGGGGCAACCCTGAGTCAAGCAAGTCTATCAGCACCGTTTTTCCAACAACAAGTGCTCACATTGTGTCTGTGTCACATTTTGGTAATTCTCACAATATTTCAGACTTTTTCATTATTATTATATCTGTTACAGTGATCTGTGATCAGTGATCTTTGATGTTACTATTGTAATTGTTTTGGGGTGCCACGAACCATACCCATATGATGGCATACTTAATAAATGTGTGTGTTCTGACTGCTCCACTGACCAGCCTTCCACCCATCTCTTTCCCTGTCCTTGGGCTTCCCTATTCCCTGAGATATGACAATATTGAAATTAGGCCAGTTAATAACCCTACAGTGGCCTCTAAGTGTTCAAGTAAGGGAAGAGTCAAATATTTCTCACTTTAAATCAAAAGTTAAAAATGATTAAACTTACCAAGGGAGGCATGTCAAAAACCAAGACAGGCTGAAAGCTAGGCCTCTTATGCCAAACAGTTAGCCAAGTTGTGAATGCAAAGGAAAAATTCTTGAAGGAAATTAAAAGTGCTGCTCCAATGAACACACGAATGATAAGAAAGAAACAGTCTTATTGCTGACATAGAGAGAGCTTTATTGGTCTGGATGGAAGATCAAAACAGCCACAACATGCCCTTAAGCCAAAGCCTAATCCAGAGCAAGATCCTAAATCTCTTCAATTCTATGAAGTCTGAGAGAGGTGCGGAAGCTGTAGAAGAAAAGTTTGAAGCCAGGAGAGGTTGTTTCACGAGGTTTGAGGAAAGAAGCCATCTCCATAACATGAAAGTCCAAGGTGAAGCAGCAAATGCTGATGTAGAAGCTGTATCGAGTTCTCCAGAAGATCTAGCTGAGATAATTGATGAAGGTGGCTACAGTAAACAGCAGATGTTCAGTGCAGATGGAACAGCCTTATATTGGAAGAAGATGCCTTCTAGAACTTTCATAGCTGGAGAGAAGTCAGTGTCTGCCTTCAAACTTTAAAGGACAGGCTGACTCTCTTGTTAGGGGCTAATACAGTGGGTGACTTTAAGTTGAAACCCATGCTCATTTACCATTCTGAAAATACTAGGGCCCTTAAGTTGTTGTTGTTAGGTGCCGTCAAGTCGGTTCCAACTCATAGCGACCCTATGCACAACAGAATGGAACACTGCCCGGTCTTGAGCCATCCTTACAATCGTTGTTATGCTTGAGCTCATTGTTGCAGCCACTGTGTCAATCTACCTCATTGAGGGTCTTCCTCTTTTCCGCTAACCTTGTACTCTGCCAACCATGATGTCCTTCTCCAGGGACTGATCCGTCCTGACAAGTCCAAAGTATGTAAGATGCAGTCTCGTCATCTTTGCTTCTAAGGAGCATTCTGGTTGTACTTCTAAGACAGGTTTGTTCGTTCTTTCGGCAGTCCACGGTATATTCAATATTCTTCGCCAACACCACAATTCAAAGGCGTCAATTCTTCTTCGGTCTTCCTTATTCATTGTCCAGCTTTCACATGCATATGATGTGATTGAAAATACCATGGCTTGGGTCAGGCACACCTTAGTCTTCAAGGTGACATCTTTGCTCTTCAACACTTTCAAGAGGTCCTTTGCAGCAGATTTACCCAATGCAAAGAGTCTTTTGATTTCTTGACTGCTGCTTCCATGGCTGTTGATTGTGGATCCGAGTAAAATGAAATCCTTGACAACTTCAATCTTTTCTCCATTTATAATGATGTTGCTCATTGGTCCAGTTGTGAAGATTTTTGTTTTCTTTATGTTGAGGTGCAATCCATACTGAAGGCTGTGGTCTTTGATCTTCATTAGTAAGTGCTTCAAACCCTCTTCACTTTCAGCAAGCAAGGTTGTGTCACCTGCATAATGCACGTTGTTAATGAGTCTTCCTCCAATCCTGATGCCCCGTTCTTCTTCATATAGCCCGGCTTCTTGTATTATTTGCTCAGCATACAGATTGAATAGGTATGCTGAAAGAATACAACCCTGGCTTACACCTTTCCTGACTTTAGACCAATCAGTATCCCCTTGTTCTGTCCGAACAACTGCCTCTTGATCTATGTAAAGGTTTCTCATGAGCATAAGTAAGTGTTCTGGAATTCCTATTCTTTGCAATGTTATCCATAATTTGTTATCATCCACACAGTCAAATGCCTTTGCATAGTCAATAAAACAAAGGTAAACATCCTTCTGGTATTGTCTGCTTTCAGCCAGGATCCATCTGACATCAGCAATGAGATATCCCTGGTTCCACGTCCTCTTCTGAAACTGGCCTGAATTTCCGGCAGTTCCCTGTCGATATACTGCTGCAGCCATTTTTGAATGATCTTCAGCAGAATTTTGCTTGCATGTGATATTAATGATATTGTTCTATAATTTCCACATTCGGTTGGATCACCTTTCTTGGGAATAGGCATAAATATGGATCTCTTCCAGTCAGTTGGCCAGGAAGCTGTCTTCCATATTTCTTGGCATAGACAAGTGAGCACCTCCAGGGCTGCATCTGTTTGTTGAAACATCTCAACTGATATTCCATCAACTCCTGGAGCCTTGTTTTTTGCCATTGCCTTCAGAGCAGCTTGGACTTCTTCCTTCAGTACCATCAGTTTCTGATCATATGCCACCTCTTGACATGGTTGAACATCGACTAATTCTTTTTGGTATAATGACTCTGTGTATTCCTTCCATCTTCTTTTGATGCTTCCTGCATCGTTTAATATTTTCCCCATGGAATCCTTCACTATTGCAACTCGAGGCTTGAATTTGTTCTTCAGTTCTTTCAGCTTGAGAAACGCCAAGTGTGTTCTTCCCTTTGATTTTCCATCTCCAGCTCTTTGCACATGTCATGATAACACTTTACTTTGTCTTCTCGAGCCGCCCTTTGAAGTCTTCTGTTCAGTTCTTTTACTTCATCAATTCTCCCTTTGGCTTTAGCTGCTTGACATTCGAGAGCAAGTTTCAGAGTCTCCTCTGACATCCATCTTGGTCTTTTCTTTCTTTTCTGTCTTTTCAATGACCTCTTGCTTTCTCATGGATGATGTCCTTCCACAACTCATCTGGTCTTCAGTCACTAGTGTTCAGTGTGTCAAATCTATTCTTCAGATGGTCTCTGAATTCTGGTGGGATATGCTCAAGGTCATATTTTGGCTCTCATGGGCTTGCTCTGATTTTCTTCAGTTTCAGCTTGAACTTGCATATAAGCAATTGATGGTCTGTTCCACAGTCGGCCCCTGGCCTTTGTCCTGGCTGATGATATTGAGCTTTTCCATCACCTGTTTTCACAGATGTAGTCAATTTGATTTCTGTGTGTTCCATCTGGTGAGATCCATCTGTATAGTCGCCGTTTATGTTGGTGAAAGAAGGTATTTGCAATGAAGAAGTTGTTGGTCTTGCAAAATTCTATCATTCGATCTCCAGCATTGCTTCTATCACCAAGGCCATATTTTCCGACTACCAATTCTTCTTCTTTGTTTCCAATTTTTGCATTCCAATTTACAGTAATTATCAATGCATCTTGATTGTATATTTGATCAATTTCAGACTGCAGCAGCTGATAAAAAATCATCTGTTTCTTCATCTTTGGGCCTAGTGGTTCGTGCGTAAATTTGAATAACAGCCATATTAACTGGTCTTCCTTGTAGGTGTATGGATATTATCCTATCACTGACTGCGTTGTACTTCAGGATAGATCTTGAAACGTTCTTTCTGATGATGAATGCAACACCATTCCTCTTTAAGTTGTCATTTCAGCATAGTAGACTATATGACTGTCTAATTCAAAATGGCCAATACCAGTCCATTTCAGCCCCCACGTGTCTGTCAGTTTGTTTTACTGTGGGGGCTTGCGTGTTTCTGTGATGCTGGAAACTGTGCCACCACTATTCAGATACCTGCAGGGTCACCCATGGAGGACAGGTTTCAGCTGAGCTTCCAGACTAAGACAGACTAGGAAGAAGGTCCCAGCATTCTACTTCTGAAAAGCATTAGGCAGTGAAAACCTTATAAATAGCAGCAGAACATTGTCTGATATACTGCTGAAAGATGAGTCCCCCAGGTTGGAAGGCACTCAAAAGATGACTGGGGAAGAGCTGCCTCCTCAAAGTAGAGTCAACCTTAATGAAGTGGATGGAGTAAAGCTTTCAGGACTTTCATTGACTGATGTGGGATGACTCAAAATGAGAAGAAACAGCTGCAAACATCCATTAATAATCAGAACCTGAAATGTACGAAGTATGAATCTAGGAAAATTGGAAATCATCAAAAATGAAATGGAATGCATAAACATCGATATCCTAGGCATTAGTGAGCTGAAATGGGCCCTTAGAGTTACGCTAAATCTACTCTTCCTGTGCTCTATAAATGGAACTACAAAGCCTGGATGACAGCACATCTGTTTACAACCTGTTTTGCTGAATATTTTAATCCCACTGTTGAGAACTACTGCTCAGAAAAACATTACTTGTCATTGACAATGCACCTGGACACCAAGAGATCTGATACAGATGTACAAGGAGACTAATGTTTTCATGTCTGCTAACACAATATCCATTCTGCAGCCCATGGATCAAGAAGTAATTTTGACTTCCAAGTCTTATTAAGAAATACATTTCATAAGGCTATAGATGCCATAGATGGTGATTCCTCTGATGGATCTGGAAGATGTAAATTGAAAATCTTCTAGAAAGGATTCAGAACTCTCGATGTCATTAAGAACATTTGTGATTCATGGGAGGAGGTCAAAATATCAACATTAACAGGAGTTTGGAAGAAGTTGATTCCAACCCTCGTGGATTACTTTGAAGCATCCAAGACTTCAGTGAAGGAAGTAACTGCAGATGTGGTAGAAATAGTAAGAGAACTAGAATTAGAAGGGGAGGCTGAAGATGTGACTGAATTGTTGCAATCTCACGATAAAACTTTAACAGATTAGGAGTTACTTCTTATGGATGAACAAAGAAAGTGGTTTCTTGAGATGGAAACTACTCCTGGTGAAGATGCTGTGAACATTGTTGAAATGACAACAAAGGATTTAGAATATTACATAAACTTAGTTGATAAAGCAGCAGCAGGGTTTGAGATGATTGGCTCCAATTTTGAGAGAAGTTCTACTGTAGGTAAAATGCTATCAAACAGCATCACATGCGACAGAGAAATCTTTTGTTAAAAGAGTCAATTGATGCAGCAAACTTCATTGTTGTCTTATTTTAAGAAATTGCCACAGCTACCCCAAACTTCAGCAACCACCACCCTGATCAGTCAGCAGCCATCAACATGGAGGCAAGGCCCTCTACCAGCAAAAAGATTATGACTCGCTGAATGCTCAGATGATGCTTAGTATTTTTTAGCAATAAAGTATTCTTTTAATTAAAGTATATACATTGTCTTTTTAGACATAATGCCATTGCACACTTAATAGGCTACTGTATAGTATAAACATAACTTTTATATGCACTGGGAGGCCAAAAAATTTGTGTGACTTGCTTTATTGTGGTGGTTTAGAACCTGCAATATCTCCAACTTTGACAAAAATCGTTGTGCGTGTGGCTCTGAGTGGTTGCTGTTTTCTTTTTGAAGACTTCTCATAATTTACCTAGAATTTTGACAGAGTATCATCAATTTCCTAGAACGGCAAATTTGGGTCTCATGTTTTTCCTCATTTTTTTTTTAAATACCATGTTCCCCAAAGATTAGTGATACTGGTTCCATGAGCACATCTCTAAATTCTTTCAAGACCTGGAAAAGTATTTCATCTAGGAACGAATAGCTTCACACTTTTGAAGAAGCAAAGTGCTTCTCACCTCCTTGGGCTTCAGTTCCCTTTTACTCAGAATAGTTCTATCCTTTCCAATTTAACTGTTTTTCTCCTTGATAGAGAAGACAGAGATAAAACTGAATTAAAAGGCAAATAACCAGGAAAAAAAATACTATACCCAATAAAATCAGAAAATGGCTTTTATCTTTGTTTTATAAAAAGCTCATAAAATCTGATATTTAAGCCATCAAGACTCCAAAAAATTATTTATTATAATCTTTATTATTTTATTATAATAAAATGAGCCATGGACACAAACAGAAAAGAGGTAAATATATCTAGATCACAAAACATGGAAAAAGTATTCCAGTAAAGGTGAGTTAAAAAAAAAAAAACAAAAAAAACAGTTTCAAGCTTTGTCTATCAAATTAGCAAAGTATATAAATATGATACACAAGGGTAGTGAAATGGGTAATTGCATGTACTGACAAAAGAGATACAACCTGGTATTACTCTTTTCTAAAACCATTTATTAATATTCACAACATCCCAAAGAAATATTTTGAAATGCAGGAAAATCATTAGTTGCAAAGGTATTTGAGAGTCCCTGGGTGGTGCAAATGGTTAAGTGCTCAACTACTAGGCAAAAGGTTCGTGGTTCAAACCCACCCAGAGGCACCACGGAAGGCAGCCCTGGCAATCTGCTTCAGGAGGTCACAGCCTTGAAAACCCTGTGGAGCAGTTCTACTCTGCACACGTGGGAATGCCATGATCTGGGAGCTGCTCAAAAGCAACTAACAACAACAGATATTAATTACATATTTACTCATTATTAAGGATGAAGACCACCTATAAAAGCAACAACAAGAAATACTGAAATAAATTATGATTTGTCATTATAATAGAATATAGTCATTAAAATGATGATTATGAAGAATCTGAAATAAGAGAAATTTTTACATTATTATGTTTGTTTTAAGAAAGAGAAAATGTATCTATCCTATATAACCACAACTATGGAATATGGAACAGTAAAACTCTTTATTTAAAAAAAAAAAAAAAGTAGCCTAAGAAATACAACAAAATTTTAACATGGTTGTGAAAACTAGATGGTAATTTTCCTGCCTCCTACTTTTCTATATTTCCCAAATTTCCTATAAAGAGTGTGAAAGACTTTCATAAGTGAACAAATAGCAGTAGGTTTTATTTTTTGAAACTGGGTTAGATGATTCTCTTTTCTTCAAAATCAACAGAGTTTGGCATATTTTTCATAATAGCTGTTTAAATAGTTGACAAAAATCATGAAGAAGAACACATTTTCAGATATTCTGTCTTAAATACGAGAGAGCAAGCTAGTGAGTCAGTCATGCCATGACCTGTAAGACCTGAGAAAAGCTTTCCGCTTATTCACCTCCCTAAAAAAAAAAAAAAAAAAAAACACTCTGCAGTTGTGTTCTGCCACAGATTCTTTACCACCATCTTACAGACATTGTAACTACTCCTCAAAAAAGAAAGCACTTTTCGGTCATTTGCCTCAGTGTGAATTAATGATTAAATCATGGCTAGCTGATAACAGAATCTTCAAAATGCAAGACTGATACATTTTGGGGGGTTGGGGGCAGGAGAAGATGAGGTGCCATATGTAAAGCACCTAACCTCTACACTTTTGCAACACATCCCCTCACCACACATAGTACAGGAATTGGGAGCACAGAATTCATAGGAATGCACTACATTTCAATACATCCTTAACACTTTTTATTCCTTTTATGGAAACCATGCTCCCCAGGCTAGTATCACTCTACGCTTAGCAGGAAAGAGCCAAGCCATTCTGACTTGGACTTTTCAATATTATTAGAGATATCCTTGAGCATTCCTACAGTTATAAAGTGACATGAGATATTTAATAATTTAAAGTGCAGAAATCCATGGTTATGAGGTTGGAAAAAAAAAATCCTTATGTGGAAGGAAGATAGAAACTAAGATTGCATTGCATTCCCAACGTCTGAGATTTACTGAGGAAATTACATAGACAGCGAGAAAATGAAAGCCTAGATACAACACTTTTGGGAATAAATGCCATTTTCCAGATCCTATGTATAGAGATAGGATGAGGGGTATGAAAGGCATAAGTATATGAGTAGAGAGGAAGGCCAAGTTAATGCAGAGGGTGCTTCCCTGACAGTTGTCTGAGGGTCCACCAAGCCAAGGATGCAAAGTCAGGTTGAAGGACAGGAAAGACTGGATTTGCATTGAGCTGGCTGGTGAACCACAAAAAAAACTACCGATGGTCAGAAGAACAAAGTGAGGAGCAAAGCACAAAATAAGTGAAAGAGTCCAGGAATGGACATTTTTAAAGTCCAGGAATACTTTTATAAAAGAGAAGTCTCTTTGTATTCCTTAAAGTCTCCACATTGGATGTTATTGGTTGAATTTTGCCCCCCACAAAGATAGACTGAAGTCCTAACCCCCTCAGTATCTTTGAAGGTGACTTTTTTGGAAATAGTCTTTGAAGATGATGTCAGTTAAGCTAACATGAGGTTATACTATAGTAACAAGAACCCTAATCCACTATGAGTTGTGTCCACTATGAGGAGAAGAAGAGATAGACAGACAGGAGAAAGATGGCCATGTGCCCAAGGAGTTATGCTGCAGAAGTTGGGAGAGACAAGGAAGTATTTTCCCCTAGAGACTTCAGAGAGAATAAGGCCCTGTTGATGCCCTGAATTCAGACTTCTGGTCTCCAGAACCATGAGACAATAAATTTCTGTCACTTTACAACACCCACTTGGGTGCTTTGTTGCTGCAGTCCAAGGAAACTAATATACTGAAGACTTCCGGCCAACATGGCACCATAGACAGAAGCACCATGCCATCCCTCCACAGCAAAGACCTGAAAAACTAAGTAAAACAGAGACAAACGTTGCTCCTGGAACCCAAAGTGTCAAATGAAGAGCTAAAGAACTCAGCCAAGCACGGAATGGAATAAGAAACCTGCAGAAACAGAGCAAGGAGAGACACGTATGGAGGCTCCCTAGCATCTAACGCAGCATGGATCCACCATCTTGGACTCCTGTCAGAGATGGATGGACAGGGAGCACGGGAAAGCAACTTCACGGAGCTCCCAGCAGAAGACAGCGATACATGCTTTCCCACCCCTCATCCTCTCCCAGCTGATCTACTTCTGCACTTCCTGACTGGTGGTGGCGGCTCCACCGACCAGGAAGCTCAGCAACCATGCCACTTGGATTCACCCCACCCACGTCAGAGATCAGAGGACAGGGAGTACAGGAAAACAGCTTCATGAAGTTCCCAGCAGAAGACAGAGCACCCGGTATCAAGCGATATAGGCTTCCCTAACCCCGCCCTTCTCATTTCCTCCCCACCCCCAGCCTCCTCTGCTTCCCACCCACCACAGTCTCTTGGCCAAGAGGCAACTGCTTTCACCCAGAGCCACTTGTATTTGCCCCACCCACACTGGCTGGCTACCTGAGTGCCGTTTGTTTGTTGCTGTTTCTTTTGGTTTTTTCCATGCCTCCCACCACCTCCCTCCTGCTTTCTATCAAACACCTGGCTCTGTGTGCCGTTTTTGATTCTTATTGAGAGGCTGTGAAGCACCACTCAACTGAGGAACCCACTCCCCCAGCCCAAGACACCACACTGGTGGGGTCCCCACCACACTGGTGGGATCCCTGAGACTTTTCTTTCCTTTTTTTTTTTTTCTTTTTTGCTTTATTCTATTTTGTTTTGTTTGCTTGTTTTCTTTTTCTTTTCCAGCTTGGGAGCCCCTTCTAGCCAGGCTGCATTGCATGGCTTAGGAGCCACTTCTGCAGTCAGTGGGATCCCTGGGACATTTCTTTTTTTTTTTTTTTTTTTCTCTCTTTCTCTTTTTCCTTTCTGTCTTTCTTCATTTCTCAGTTCTTGTCTCTCTGTACTTACATTCTTTTCCTGTATCCTGAATAACTGGCACTGTATGACATCTATACCCCCTCTACTCAGTCTATACTGCACAGCCACAGATCCACTCCCTGGTCTTTGAAGCCAAATTGGTGGGACCTCTGAGGCTTTTCTTTTCTTTCTTTTCAAATTTTTATCTAGTTACTTTTTTTCCTTTTTTCTTTTATTTCTTTTAGTTTTTCTCCATTTCTTGGTTTCTCATCCCTCCACTCCAATGGTAAGCTCTCTTAGCACTCTTTTTGTTTTGTTTGTTTTTGGCTCATTTCTCTCTCTGCTCTACCCTCTTTCCCATACCCATATCAGCTCCACACATCACAGCCTTTCCCCTCCTTCCTGCCTAAGTGCACTGTGCACTGAACATCACACCCCTGAGCAGCACAGGCATGGCCTGCCCTACCCAGCACTGATTCCTGGCCTGCCCTGTTGGTCCTAGTATGTACCACAAACAACCAATCCCAGCCCCTTACTTTCAGCTGGACCTGCCCTGATGCATCACAGCTGAGCAACTGGACCTGCCCATTAGACAAGGAGGTGAAAAGTATCATGACCACAGATGAGCAAACCACAAAGAATGTACACCTTGCTGCTCAGACATAACCAAATAAGACAAAAAAGCAGGATGAAACAAACAGACCTGCAACCAATAAGCAAAGAAAATAACTACTGAATGTCCCTAAGACAGCAGACAATATCAAAACATTGAAAAAAAAAAAAAAAAGGACAGGATGGTTCCAGTAGGTGTCCAAAATAAACCACCAGATGACTTTCCAGCAGAAGAAAATGCACTAGAGCTACCTGACAGGGAATTCAAATATCTAATATTCAGAGCTATTCAAGAGTTAAAGCCAAAAACAGACAAAAATGAGGAAAAAATAGAAAAATTCATGGAAAAGACAAACCAATTCACGGAAAATATAGACAAAAAAATGGAAGAGTTCAGGAAAATAATGAAGGAACAAAATGCCAAAATAAATTCACAATTAGAAATCATACAAAAACAACAATTAGAAATCCAAAAGATAAATAAGATTTCAGAAATGGACAGTGTCATAGAAGGGTTGAGGAGCAGATTTGAAATGATGGAAGACAGGATCAGTGAAATTGAAGACAAACACTTGGATACAACTATGTTTGAGGAAAAATAAAAAAAAAAAAGAACAAAGAAAAATGAAGAAACCCTGAGAATTATGTAGGATGCAATCAAAAGCAAAAATTTATGAGTGATCGGAGTTCCAAAACAGGGGAAGAAAACAGAAAACCCAGAGAGGATCATTGAAGAATTGCTCACAGAAAACTTCCCTAATATCATGAAAGATGAAAAGCTGACCATCCAAGAAGATCAATGAACCCCCATATAGGATAGACCCCAAAAGAGAATCACCAAGACCTATCATAATCACACTCGCTACAACCAAAGACAAAGAAAAATTCCCAAGGAAACTAATACACTGGGCTTTGGAGAAACATCTGAAATTTATCATTCACATTAAAGAAAATCAATTCGCTACATTTCATCTCCCAGAAATTGAGTGATATGAGACTGTTGACTTGTTTTTAAACAAGAATAAAAGATGCACTTCAAACCAGTGAATTGTCTGAGCCAGTGTCTATATTTCTAACACCTTCTCTTCTACAATCCTTTGTGTTACTTCTCCTCTACAACTAGGCCCATGGTCTCCACTCTAATCCCCACTATTGCAAGCCACTGGCTTCTAATTAAGGGGTTAGCTAATGCCAGAGTTAACACAACTGAAAGTACAGTTTCAGTAGAGTTCTAAAAGTGCCCCAGATTTAGAGAATGTTGGATAAATCAGCACCTCTCAACTCACTCATCAGATTTAAATGCCCTGGATGTAACACATACCGCTATGAGCGACTCAAAATTGGCTTCTAAGTCTATTTTGATTGTGTGACTTTTTCTATCACAAATATGTAGTATTCTTAAGGTGAGATGATTGTCTTCTCATAGTGTTTTTCACGGCATTTAAATGTCTTTGTCCACATACTGTAAATTTATTTTAAAAAACATAAATGTGAGCATCACCAATAATGATGTAATGCAATGGGAAGAACATAACATCACCTATGGAGTGTCTTTGCCTTGAAAATGCTTGTCTTGAATCTTATCATGGGAAAAAAAATCAGACAGTTGGTCTGGACTCTTCAAAATGTCAATGTTTTAAAAGATTCTGGGGAAAAAAATGGTGGAAGAATCTTTCCAGAATAAAGGAAACTAAATAGACATGATAACTAAATGCAATGCGTGATCCTTACTCAGAACAGTAGATTGCAAAAGGAAACAAAATTAAAGGATTTGATAAGAAGAATTGGGAAACCTGAAAATAGGTTAAATATTATGTAATGATAATATTGTATTAGTGTTAAATTTCTTGGTTGTGATAATTTATTGAGATTATGTAGAAGACAAATCCTGAGCTATTTAAGCGTGATGTTTGCAACTTCCTTTCAAATGGTTTAAAAAATATTTTTAAGTAAATATATATACATAAATGTATGCTGTTGTTGTTAGTTGCCATTGAGTCGATACTGACTCATGGTGATCCCATGTGCTACAGAGTAGAACTGCACTATAGGATTTTATTGGCTGTAATATTGATGGAAGCTGATTGCCAGGACTTTTCTTCCAAGGTATTGCTAGGTGGGTTTGAACCACCAACCTTTATGTTAACAGTCAATTGCAAACTGTTTGTGCCACCTAGGGACCTGTGTATATGCATATATTTATGTATTTATAAACATAACATATATACTTATATATAATAATATATACATATTATAAATAAATATATATATGGCAAAATGTTAACAATTGATGAAGAGTGTATTGATGATTGATGATAGTGTTTACTATTCTTTCAATGTTCCTGTAGGTTTGTAATTTTCAAAATAAGGCTGAGAAAAAAGATACACTAAACAAAGATATAACCCTGTGATGTAATAGGAGAAGCTTAGGATGTCAGAAGATTAGGTTTTCACACAGCTCTACTGAATGTATCTTGGTGATCCTGGGCAAGTAGCCTCACCTCTTGGGGCTTTAGTTTCCTCTTCTGTAAAGCGAGACAGACAAACTGAATGGCCTCCAAGACCTCTTCCTGCAATGAAGTACGTGTTTTGGAATAAAAATAATCATGTGACTGTATATTGACATACACTTATAACATAAAATCCCTAAACCAAAAGCAAACCAAACTCATTGCTGTCGAGTCAATGCCAATTCATAGCGATACTATAGGACAGGGTAGAACTGCCCCACAGAGTTTCCAAGGAGCGACCAGTGGATTCAAACTGCCAACCTTTTGGTTAGCAGCTGTAGCACTTAATCGCTATGCCACCAAGGTTTCCAATAAAATCCCTAGTAATTTCCTAATTTATAAACTATTCCTCCACAGCACCTTGGCTCATTATGTGTGTTTTAATGACATTAGCCCACATGGCACTAATATTGTGTTTCTTGTTCCAAGAATCAGACATCTTATCTATCTTTAAAATAAGAAAAGAAGAAGAATTCTGACAAACATAGCGAAAGAGAAAGAAAGGAAGGGAGGAAGAGAGAAAATAAAGGAGGGAGGGAGCAAGAAAGAACAGGGGCAGGAGGGAAGGAGAGAGGAAGAAGAGGGGTGAGGAAGAAGGAGGGAAATGGAAAGAGGAAGAAAGGGAGGGAGGGAGAATTCCAAGCTGAGGGCTGCTTCAAAGAAATGTGTGTTTTAACACCAGGGTCAAATTGTCAAACAGGAACTCAGGTTTCTGCTTAGTGGTGCAAATTCCCCAACCGATTATCTCTAACTGGGAGTTCGAAATGGGACCAGTGCCCTTTCATTAACCTACAAACATGCATATCTAATACATATGTGTAAAGCACTGGGGTAACTACCAGAAACCGAAGCAGTGAAGGGGAGCAAAAACAACAGTTCTGAGAAAGACAATGGGTCAGTTTTAAAAATTATATGTATAAATTGACTGAAACGTCACCTGTTGGACCATATTTCAAGATTAGTAAAAGTTCCTCAGACTATTAAGAATCATGCCAATTTATGGCCTAATAATGTGTTTAGTGCTTCTGTTCTACCTCCTAGTTCGTTGCATAGTGCCTGGGGTCAGAGGCGTAGGGAGGCAGGGTCAGAAGGGAACACTTGCCCCCAGGAGAAAGTCCGAGGGGGTGCCAGACAAGGTGTGGAATGACATTCCAAGTCACCACACGCAAATATGAAAGCCCTCTGACTAAAGCAGGCAGACAAGAGGGGAGAACTTGTCACTGCTGACAGTGGCCTCTATCAATGTCTATACATCTTGAAATTGGTCAGGGGGCACAACTTAGAAATTGACCCTGGGCACTTGTTACCCTTGCCACTCCCCTTCCTGGGGTCTTAAAAGATTGTAAGCAGATCTGAGTCAAGACAATTGGTCTCTATTTACCTGGAGCAATGGAGGAAGAAGGAGAGTCAGGAATAAGAGGAAGATATGGAAAGTGTGGCTAATTGCCTCCATGAACAACTACCTCCTTTGCCATGAAACCAGAACTGGATGGTGCCTGGCTACCAGTACTGAGCATTTTGATCAAAGATTCTATAGAAGAATCCTGATCAAAAGTGAGAAAATGCAGGACAGAATTTCATATTCTCATGGACTCCAGGCTTTCTGGAGCCCTGGAGGTTGGATGAACCCTGGAAACTATTGCTCGGAGAAAATCTTTAAACCTTACACCAAAAATATCCCCTGAAGTCTTCTTAAAACAATAGTCTAGCCTAACTAGTAAAAAATGTCTGCTTTGAGAATTATGGTCTTTTAAGACCTATCTATATGGGCTCAAAGTGACAACAGCAACTCGAAAGGCTGGATAGGAACCTTATGTGGCAGTGAATTTATGTTAATGGGGGATGAACAATTCAGAAAAGGAGGGTGAGGATGGTAACACAACTTGAAGAATGTAATCAGTGTCACTGAATTGCACACATAGGAACAGTTGAATTGGTGTATATTTTGCTATGTATATTCTCAACAACACAATTAAAAAATTAAAATTAAAAAAAAGAAGGAGGTCAATTTGACCAATATTCTTGAGCTTAAAAATAAAAAGAGAACAGAAATGAAGAAACTTCCAAATTAGAAGCATACTTTTGAATGCATCAATTGGTCTAAACCCACATGGAGCAAAGCAGAACGAAGAATACCAAAGACACAAGGTAATTATGAGCCCAAGAGACAGAAAGGGCCACATAAACCAGAGACTACATCAGCCTGAGACCAGAAGAACCAGACGGTGTCCCGCTACAACCGATGACTGCTACGGCAGGGAACACAACAGAGAATCCCTGAAGGAGCAGGAGAGCAGTAGGATGTAGACCTCAAATTCTAGTAGAAAGACCAGACTTAGTGGTCTGACTGAGACTAGAAGGACCTCGGAGGTCTTGGTGCCTCCTGTTAGTCCAAGACAGGAACCATTCCCAAAGCCAACTCTTCAGACAGGGATTGGACTGGACTATGGGATTGCACTGGGTTTTTTTTTTGTGGGGTAGAAAATGATACTGGTGAGGAGTGAGCTTTTTGGATCAAGCAGACAGATGAGACTATATGGGCAGCTCCTGTCTGGAGGGGAGATGAGAAGGCAGAGAGGGTCAGAAGCTGACTGAATGGACACAAAAATAGAGAGTGGAGAGGAGTGTGCTGCCTCATCGGGGAAGAAGAACTAGGAGTGTATAGCAAGGTGTATATAAATTTTTTTATGAGAAACTGATTTGATTTATAAACTTGCACCTAAAGCACAACAAAATCTTTTTAAAAGCATATCTTGGAGATTTCTATTTATTTAAAAAATGCAATACAGAGCACAAAAACTCTATGCTAAAAAATAAGTTAAAATGAAAAAATTCAGTTTGACTTTATTTTTACTATATGCTTTTTGTATATTCTTTTTTTTTTTTTTTTACCATGGCCACAAATTATCTTTAAAAATAAATTTAAAATCTTAAAAGAGAAAAAAAAAGTACTCTGTGTAAAATAGCATTATTATTTATCTCTTTGTGATATGAAGAATGATCTAGGACTATCATAAACTGAATTGATAAATATATTGACATACATAAAATGATTCTGTAACTGGAAATTTTTTGAAACATAAGAAACTAAGATAAATTATGCGAGAGTGTAGCCATTCCTTGCATCATTGGGTTGATTCTCTGTTTGGTTTGCACCTTTCTTGGTGACATGCGTTGGAGTTGCCATGAATCCCTACAAGAACTGCAGAAAAAGACTTAAATCCCAACATATGGGTACTTGACCTTATCATTAGCAAGAAGAGAAATGGTTGTTGCGGAATGAAATTTCACTGTAGCCTGCTCTCCATCAAGGGAAGCAAAACCCATACTCTCTCCCAATCTCACCCTTTTTGTCCTACCATTTTCTTCACCTACGCAATGACCTGCAAAAAAAGTAACCATAAAAAAATCCCTACCCACTCATACATTGACAGTGTGACCTTGGGAATACTTCAAATGCAGTGTAAAAAGGATTTTCTATATAGTAGTGACTGTCTACTTGTGATGAAACTGAGCACACCCACTCAGCGGCAAAGCTTATCAAGGCAGCTTTCTGTTTGAGCTTCTACTCTACAGTTTGGGCCAATCTGGGACCCAGAATCTTGCCTGGAATAGTCAAAAAGAGTCTGCCCAGGCCAGCTAGTCAACAACACTAGGAGTTTTAGTAAGTTTTAGTGAGACAACAAGAGGATATGTTAAAATCAACACTCTGGTATAGGACCCTCACTCACATATTAATGAAGAACAACAGGAACCATACAGTGTTTCCTGACTTCCATATCTAGTTCCTCTTCATTCAGCAAATAGACCTTCCTCTTCTCCAATCTGAATTCTTCCAGAGATGGCTGATCCTCCTCTGCGGGTCCCTGTCTTGCTCTGGGATAACCTCAGGATGCTTGTTCCTAAGGATTTTGGGGCTTTCCATCTGCAAAGGCTAAACACTCCTTTTAAATCTGGAGTCATTATTCACTGATCCCTCCAGAATGTTTTTCTTCCACCAATATGCTGTGCAAAACATACAACGTGTGCAAAAGATTGACTACCGCCTCTGCTTACTAATAGGAATGATTGCTTGATGCCATAGCTCTCAGGTTTGCTGTTTGCACATGCTATACTGATCCTCCCCTCCACCATGATCAGTATTCTGCTTGGTCTGACAATAAGAAGATCATTTTAAGTCCCTTTGGCTGGGAAATGCAGTCACTGCATGAGATTCGTAGGCTTCATGGAATCTATGAGTATGCCTGGGTAATACTCCCCCCAGCAGTAGCAGCAGCCTGAGAATATGACTTGCTAACATCACATTGGAGTCCCTGGGTAGTGCAACCAATTAGAAGCTCAGCTGCTAACCAAAAGTTCAGAGGCTCAAGTCCACCCACAAACACTTCGAAAGAAAGTCCTGGCCACGTACCATAGGAAAGCACACTTCTACTCCAACACACATGGGGTCACCATGAGTCGGAACTGACTTGACAGCAATGGATTTAGCATCACATAATGTCTGTGGGCTCTAACGGCACGTACCACCACCTCCAAGGTGCAGTATAAACAATTTCTGTGGCATGCAGGTTGAATGGCACCCCTAAGCATCCCAGCCACCCTCTTAGGCTCATGAGCACTTTCTCACCTCATCGTCCACTGGACCCCCACACATCAGCTTGAGGGCTGGGCAATTCACACCTTGATAGAGATCACTGACCCCTGCTTTAGAACTATAACTAAAGCATGGCTGTGCCTTTAAGATCACGAGAACATCCAGCCCAAGTTCTTCCCCACTCCTTAAAACTCTCCATGAAACACATTGCTCTGCCTTGCACAGGAGAATAATTGAGAACATTTTGTTCAAGTCATCATTATCACATCACTTCTATGCAAAAAAAAAAAAAAAAAAGGCAAACCAATTACAGAACGTCTCCCAGCCACCCACCAATATCCCCTGGTGGATCTCAAATATAAGTAATATTTAATGCCAAAAATATCTACATTATTCAAGAAAGAACAAACCCAGTGACCCTTCCTATAGTAAGCGGCCAATCCTAACACTGGAGCCAGTACCAAGGGTGTGGTCTCGTGGACACAGAAGGAGTGACAACTCACCAGAGCTGTGATATTAGCATTTTAGAACTCCAATAGTTCTGGTAAACAAAATCCTTGGGGCTGTGTGGGAAAATAACTACAACCAATTGCCAAACCAATAGACATATAGTTCTGAATTACTGCCTAGTTTTAGACAGCCAAGGGTAGTTTAAGCAAGCAGGAACAGAGGTCATTGGCTGGATTGCGATAGCATCATTATACCTACAGGGTTTTTACATAGTATTGTATGTTCTGAACTTTTTTTCATATATGTATGTGAATTATATATATAAACATTGAAGAAATATATATATAAACTTCAAAGAAAAAAGGCATCCATGTTTAATCAATATTTTGATAAGCTATATTTTTTTTTATATTAAATAATCAATCTTGCTTAAAGGCTATAGCCAAGTCTCATTAGCTGTTGTGTTTTTCCTTAGATTTTTGTTGGCTTGCTGGCTTGTTTGGCAATTTTAACTAGGCTCCAGTCGAGGAAAGAGAAACAGGCAGAACTTTTGGAATTCGATGAAAAGCTTTTGCCCTTATTCTTTCAAGTCTTTCTTTCTGTTAAATAGTGTTTCCCGGCTTAACATAAGGTCTTCAACCAATGTGCCTGTCATTATTTTTAAATTAATAATAATAATTGGCCATTAAGGACTCAAAAGTACAAAGCTTGGATATGTGTTTCTCTGCCTTTCCCCTCAACTCAGTGGCTATGAAAGGGCAATGATAGTCCCAGGGAAACAGGGGTTCTTTGAACTGCACCAGAAAATGCATTTACAAAACTAAACAGGCTAGCCGCAGCCATATCTTTGTTTGGCAACCTGAGTATTTGCTTTACTTAGTCCTGTTCATAGCAACACACAAAGGACTACTCTGCAACCAGGGATAATAGCTGATCCCATAATCTGGCACTCACACTTGGAAAGATTAATTACCCTATTAAAATCTGAGACATTACTAAGAAAATCTTTGTATAAACCTTTTAACTCACAACAAATGCAGCCTCCTCGGTGTCTTTGTTACACAATCAAGGTCCCCCAACCTCCCACTCCCTACCCCACCCCACCCCGCTCCTTGCTCAGTATTGTTCCAGGGCAACTTCAGGAATATCCAGGTGCCCAGACATCCCAGTGCACACACATCTGCATACCCACACAGAGCGGGAGAGAGGTGAAGCTGCTTCCTGATACAAAGGCTTTAAGTAGGAATGTGGTGGGAACAGATAAAGTACAAACTCCTCCTGTGTAGAAATTGTCTGCTCTGGAGATTACGCGGCAGGGAAAAAACACTCACTGAATCAAAGGCTGCTGTTATGTCAGAAGCCAGAGGTACCTAAGAAGATTCAGGTTGTAATCCCCATGAAAATTATATGCCCAATACATGAAATGAAATGAAGAGAAGGGTTAAATTCTTGATGCTTATATCAAAGCTACCCTCAAGAATATAACAGTAATGATTAGACTTTAGGGATACTTCAACGTTTTCTAATTTCCACTCTTGATGTCCACTTACCATGGGTCCCTTTCGTCTCTGGGGTTCCTTCCTTTGCTGATTTCCTAACCCATTGCTTTCAGGATGTAAACATGGAAAATGGAAGAGGAAGTAGAAAACCAAGCAAATAGGTTACAAGCCATGTGTGAACCAAACAAAAGAAACACCTTAGCCATCACGCATGGGATCACCATGAGTTAGAATCTACTCAATGGCAACTGGTTTGGTTTGGAGTCCCTGAGTGGTGCAAACAATTAACGTGCTTGGCTGCTAACTGAAAGGTTAGCAGTTCAAGTCCACTTCTGAGGTGCCTCAGAAGAAAAGCCCAGCTATCTACTTCTAAAAAATCAGCCATTGAAAACCCTATAGAGCACAGTTCTACTCTGAGACACATGGTGTCACCAGGAGTTGAAGTTGACTTGACAGCAGCTGGTTGTTGTTTCCTTTTTTTTTTTTTAATTTTCCCAATCAGGCAGCAGCGGTGATTCAGTGGTAGATTTCTCACCTTCCATGCAAGAGACCTGGGTTCATTTCCTGGCCAATGCACGTCATGTGCAATCACTGCCCATCTGCCAGTGGGGAGCTGTGTGTTCCTATGATGCTGAACAGGTTTTAGTGGAGCTTCCAGACTAAGACAGGCTAGGAAGACAGACCTGGCTATCTTCTTCCCAAAATCAGCCAGTGAAACCCCTATGGATCACAACGGCCTGACCAGCAAACAATCATGGGGATGGTGTAGAACTGTTGGCATGGGGTCTCCATGAGACAGGGGCTGACTGCATGGCAGCTGACCACAATATTCCCATCAATTATGATATTTCACTGATTGTGTCATCTAGCAGCCTGATCAAAATGATATCTTGTTTAAGATCAAGGGGTTTAGAGTTAAAATTCCAGCTCTACCTTTGATTGGCTACATGGCCTCAGGCAAGTTAAATTATTTGACTACTCTAAGCTCGGAGTCCCAATCTATAAAATGGGAATAGTATTAACATCAAACACACAAAGGGATTGTGAGACTGAATGAGAAAATGCACGTGAAGTGCC
Organism: Elephas maximus indicus; assembly: GCF_024166365.1. Taxonomy (NCBI): domain Eukaryota; kingdom Metazoa; phylum Chordata; class Mammalia; order Proboscidea; family Elephantidae; genus Elephas; species Elephas maximus. The sequence continues at coordinate 64,152,703 of NC_064819.1, read as the reverse complement.
CAGCACGACACCTAACAAATAGTGCTCAGAAAATATCAGCTGTATGATTGACATGGGAGGTCATCAGTTACTCACAGAGTGATTTCAGATTCATTGAGCAGCTTCTGTCTAAACAAGGGGGCACCTTAGGACCAACTGGTTACTTAGCTCTGTAGCTAGTGAACAGATCAGGGTCCTTCCTAAGCAGCGTAATTGAAAACTTAAGGGGGGAAAGGACAAGGACGCTAACAACACATGGGGAAAAGGTAGAGGAATTGTTCCCAAAAATGGTGGAACCAGAAGACCTGAATGCAAACTTCATGAATCTTTATCATTTTCACAACTGGTTTACTTCATCTATTTCTCCCGATACCATTTTTCAGCTCTAGTTTTACCTACTACTTCAAAGAACAAACAAAAAGAAGACTTTTTTAAAAAAAGAAAAAAAAGAACATCAGAAACGTGTGGCATAAACAAATCTGGCTTTCTGGAAAGCCCAAAGCTGTTCTGGCAGTACCAACACTTCCAGTCAAAGGGTGCTTTACATTTCTAGGTTAATATCAGAAAAGACAGTTTTTACAGAAGCACTAAAGAAATGTTGAGTGATAAATGGTGTAAATAATGCCATTTACAAGGACTTCCTTTGCAGTCAGTGAAGTTACTTCAAAACTTAAAAACAAACAAAAATCTTTACTACATTTTTTTAGTGTGGTAAATATATATGTAACAAAACATTTGCCATTTCAGCAATCTTCACATGTACAGTTCAGTGCCATTAAATGTGTTCATCATGTTGTTCAACCATCGCCCTTAGCCGTTCTGAAATTTTTCCCTTACCCTTAACAGAAGCTCAGTGCCCCCTAAGCATTGAGTCCTACCTTCCCCTTCCCTCCAGCCCACTGCTGGTAACCACTAGTAAACTTTGGTCTCTATACCCTTGCCTATTCTTGATATTTTATATAAGTGGAATCATACAATATTTGTCCTTTTGTGTCTGACTTATTTCATTAAGCCTAGTGTTCTCAAGGTTCATTCATGTTGTGTAACAATGGCCCTCCACTCATTGCTCTCACAGAGAAGAGTTAAGTACTTTTTATTTGGGCATTTGAGCCTTAATAAATGTGGAGACGGAAAGACACTAGGTCCCAAAACCATTACTGTAAGCCCAGACCCCTCAAAAGACATTTCTCACTGGGTCAGTAAAGAAAAAAATGAGAGCCAAAATTAGTACTTTATCTTGTTCGGTGTAAGCAAATCCCATCTATTTTTCATGTATGGATAAATCCTGCTCTTAATACCCTGGAAGAAAACTCTCAGGTGACGCAAATAAGTTGTGATTTTCTCTGGCTCTACAATGCTTATTTCTCAGGCATTGCTACCTACTAGTTTCAAACAGAAGCTGTCAGCTCAGAAGGGTGGCAATGGGAATGTATGCTCCAGAGTTTCCCAATATCAGACAAATATGAAATCTCAGTGCCACGAAAGGCTGAGATGAACTCATCGCCCATCCCCTCAAAATGTACTCTATTCTCTTAATGAAATCCCACATGGCAACCGTTCTGAAATATACAAATCAGTCTGAATTTCAAACTTTAAAAAGGAGATTTGTCACAAAGACAGGCTTGCCAGGGTAATCAGCTTCTTGGCAATGCAGTGGTCAAAAATGTCTGATCTTAAAAAAAAAAAAAACAGATCTTCTAGGATAGGTATAGAAACCGAAGTTTATTAGTGGTTATCAAGGGTGGGTGGAGGGAGGGGTAAAAGGGGACTCACTGCTTAGGGGACATTAAGCTTCTATATAGGGTCACTATGAGTAGGAAGGAAACCCTGGTGGCATAGTGGTTAAGTGCTACGGCTGCTAACCAAAAGGTCGGCAGTTTGAATCCACCAGGCGCTCCTTGGAAACTCTATGGGGCAGTTCTACTCTGTCCTATAGGGTTGCTATGAGTCAGAATCAACTCGACGGCACTGGGTTATGAGTAGGAATCAACTGGATAGTAATGGGTTTTTTGGGTTTGGGTAGGGTGGTTAAAAAAATTGGAAATGGATATATGGTAATGGTTGAACAAAATGATAAACACAGATAATATCACTAAATTGTACATGTGAAGAACACTGAAAAGGCAAACAATTTGTTACATATATATTTACCACAATAAAAAAAAAATTCTATTAAAACATATAGATGGCACAAATTGAAGCCAAAAAAGATCATTGACCTCCAGTGACGTCACTAGGGTTGGTGTCACCATTGCAGTAATTCATGGTGTCACCCCTCTCCACCGTAGATATCCTCCTATACCAGACCATACTTAATCCTTAGTAATGTTTTTTATACTAATGTTACTCATAAATTGTAATTCCCATACATCACTGAACGTAATGGCAATAGTAGTGACAAACAACTAGCAAAATTAAAAGTACATCCTCAAATCACAATATCAGACTTACTGCCTAAACATATTTACATAGTTTCATGTGGCTGAAGTGAAAATTCAGCAAGAGAACGATAGAACTTGAAGTAAAAAATTTAAGAACTACATCAACATTATGTTCGTTTTAACATCAAATTTTACACTGACGTGAGATACGTTAATGGATTTGGTTCACGTAATCAATAATGGCTCAAATAATGTAGAAGTTGTAGACAAATGCATATGGAAATATATTCATTAATGAAATAATATCAAAAATAAACAGGAACAAATACACAAGCATTTCAACAATAGTGGATATCTCAACTAAATATGTGATAAATATAGTTGTAAATTGCTTAAATGGCATATTTTCTAAATTATATGAATTGTTGTAGTTGGGTGTCGTCCATTTGGTTTCGACTTATGGTGACCCTATGTACAACTGAACAAAACACTGCCTGGTCATGAGCCATCCTCACAATCATTGTTATGTTTGAGCCCACTGTTGCAGCCATTGTGTCAATTTCATCTCGTTGAGGGCCTACCTCTTTTTCACTGACCCTCTACTTTACCAAGTACGAAGTCCTTCTCCAGGGACTGGTCCCTCCTGATAACATGCCCAATGCACTTGAGAGGAAGTCTCACCACTCTCGCTTTCAAGGAGGACTCTGGCAGTATTTTTCCCAAGACAGGCTTGTTCCTTCTTCTGGCAGTCCATGATACATTTCAGTATTCTTCACCAACACCATAATTCAAAGACGTCAATTCTTCTTCAGGCTTCCATATTCATTGCCCAGCTTTCACATGCATATGAGGTGATTGAAAATATCGTGGCTTGGGTCAGGCACATCTTAGTTCTCAAAGTGACATCTTTGCTTTTTAACACTTTTAAGAGGTCTTTTGCAGTAGATTTGCCCAAGGTAATGCATCCTTTGATTTCTTGACTGCTGCTTCTATGTGCGTTGATTGTGGATCCAAGAAAAATGAAATTCTTTACAATGTCAATCTTTTCTCCATTTATTATGGCGTTGCTCATTGGTCCAGTTGTAAGGATTTTTCTTTTCTTTTTGGAGAAGTATAATCCATTCTGAAGGCTATGGTCTTTGATCTTCATCAGTAAGTGCTTCAAGTCCTCCCCACTTGCAGCAAGCAAAGTTGTGTCACCTGCATATCCCAGGTTATTAATGAGTCTTCCATCAATCCTGATGCCATATTCTTCTTCATATAGGCCAGCTTCTCAGATTATTTGCTCAGCACACAGATTGAATAAGTATGATGAAAGGATGCAACCCTAAAGCACATCTTTCTTGATTTTAAACCATGCAGTATCCCCTTGTTCTGTTCTAACAGCTGCCTTTTGGTCTATGTACAGGTTCCACACAAGCACAATTAAGTGTTCTGGAATTCCCATTCTTCCCAATGTTATCCATAATTTGTCATGATCACATGGTCAAATGACTTTGTATAGTCAATAAAACACAGGTAAACACCTTTCTGGTATTCTCTGCTTTCAGCTAAAATCCATCTGACATCAACAGTGATAGCCCTCCTTCCCTGTCCTCTTCTGAATCTGACTCAATTTCTGGAAATTCCCTGTCAATGTACTGGTGTGACCGCTTTGGAATGATTCTTAGCAAAATTTTATTTGCATGTGATATTAATGACTTTGTTAGATAATTTCCGCATTCTGTTGGATCACATTTCTTCAGAACGGTACAAATATGGATCTCTTCTAGTCGACTGGCCAGGTAGCTGTCTTCCAAATTTCTTGGCATAGACAAATGAACACCTCCAGAGCTGCATCTCTTTGTCAAACCATCTCAATTGATATTCCCTCAATTCCTCAGGCCTTGTTTTTTGCCAATGCCTTCAGTGCAGCTTGGATCTCTTCCTTCAGTACCATCGGTTCTTGATCGCATGCTACCTCCTGAAATGATTCAACATCGACCAATTCTTTTTGGTACAGTGACTGCATGTATTCCTTCCATCTTCTTTTGATGCTTCCTGCATCATTTAATATTTTCCCCTTGGGCTCCCTCAATATTGCAATTGGAGGCTTGATTTTTTTTTTTTTTTTTTTTTTTCAGTTTTTCAGCCTGAGAAATGTCAAGCGTGTTCTTCGCTTTTGAATTTCTAACTCCAGGTCTTTGCACATTTCATTATTATACTTTGTCATCTTGAGCCTCCCTTTGAAATCTGCTGTTCAGTTCTTTTACTTCATCATTTCTTCTGTTCATTTTAGCTACTCGATGCTCAAGAGCAAGTTTTAGAGTCTCTTCTGACATCCATTTTAGTCCTTTCTTTCCTATCTTTTTAATGACCTTTTGTTTTCTCTGTGTATGATGTCCTTGATGTCATTCTACAAATTGCCTGGTCTTAGGTCATTAGTGTTTAATGTGTCAAATCTGTTCTTGAGATAGTCTCTAAATTCAGGTGGGATATACTCAAGGTCATATTTTGGCTCTTGTGAACTTGCTTTTTTTCAGCTTCAACATTAACTTCCATATGAACAACTGATGGTCTATTCCACAGTCGGCCCCTGGCCTTGTTCTGACTGATGATGTTGAGCTTCTCCATAGTCTCTTTCCACAGTTAGGCTATTTGATTCCTGTGTATTCCATCTGGCAAGGTCCATGAATATAGTAACCATTTCTGTTATTGAAAAAAAGGTATCTGCAATGAAGAAGTCATTGGTCTCGTAAAATTCTATCATGCAACCTCTGGTGTCATTTCTATCACCAAGGCCATATTTTTCACCTACCAATCCTTCTTTGTTTCCAACTTTCAAATTCCAATCACCATGTATATTGATTGTACTTTTGATCAATTTCAGACTGCAGAAATTGGCAAAAGTCTTCGATTTCCTCATCTTTGGCATTAGTGGTTGGTCCATGAATTTGAATAATAGTCATATTAACTGGTCTTCCTTGTAGGTATATGGATATTATCTTATCACTGACCAGCATTGTGCTTTGAAAAATTTCAATTTTCCTAGATTCATACTTCACAATTCCAATTTCCAATTAATAATGGATGCTTGCAGCTATTTCTTCTCATTGGGAGTCATGCCACATCAGGAATGAAGGTCCTGAAAGCTTTACTCCATCCATGTCATTAAGGTCAGCTCTATTCGAGGAAGCATCTCTTCCCCAGTTATATTTTAAGCGTTTTCCAACCTGAGGAGCTCATCTTCTGGCACTATACCAGACAGTGTTCCACTGCTGTTCATAAGGTTTTCACTGGCCATTTTTTCAGAAGTAGACTGCCAGGTCCTTCTTCCTACGTGTCTTAGTCTGGAAGCTCTGTTGAAACCTGTCCACCGTGAGTGACCCTGCTGGTATTTGAAATACTGGTGGCATAGCTTCCAACATCATAGTAACATGCAAGCCACCACAGTACAGCAAACTGACAGACACATGGGGTGTCTTCAGGTAGGACATATATTATCATCCCCATTCAGTAGATTAGGTAAATGAGAAGTTGGAAAGCTAAATGACTTGCCAAGCATCCCAGAACTAGTCAGAAATAAAGTATAAACTAAAAACCAAGCCTCCTACTTTCAATTGCATTTTCAGTATGCCATATTTGGTTTATCTAATAATACTTCAACCTGACATTATACGTCTATAAATGTGCATTTTTAGGCACAAATAATCCCTATGCACTCATTATTCCTTGTTGGTCCCAATAAAATGAGATCATCTAATAAAAAGAGTAGAAAGGAAAAAGAAAGGCATCTAAAAAAAGAAAGCCCTCTAAACTCAGGAATAAGAAAATAAACTGTCCAAAATGAGGTCTTTCACCCCCACTTTTAAATACTTTGAGTAATAGCTGATAGTCAAGATGTGCTATGTTGCCATACTCATGAATCTGGCTTTTACAATTAGAAATATCTGGATCTAATACTAAGGGAAAATAAGAGTCCAAGAAATCACTGCTAATAGCATTAACATAATCTCCAATCCTTCTTTTTTATTTGTTTGGGTAATAAACAAATCAAATTTTAGTGATAAATTGATTGCTCTGCCCTGTGCCATAAGACCATGGGATATTCTAATGCGCTGAATTGCAATTATGTGGTTTTGACATGACAAATATTAATCAATCTAAACTCTCTGAAGGCTTTTTGGAAAACATCACCAAGTAGGGAGAAATAAATCCTATTCTTGTAACTGATTAAATTTCTTTATGGTTATATCCTTCCCACGCCTACTTTTTGACTATTGGCAGAACAGATAATTGACTATTTCAGATCTCAACTACAAATGGTGTTTAACTAAAACAAGAGGGGAAAGACTAAACTTGTGAACTGATAAAAGTCCAAACTTTGGACTGAGCTTTCCCTGGACTGGAAAAATTAATTAGCTAAAAATTAATTTATCATTCAATCTGAAAGTATTATCTATTAATAATCTGCCTTTGCAAAAGTACAAATCTAACACAGATGTCAACTGGGTCAACCCACCTTCCAGAGTCTGATCAAATTGGTTCAAATCTCATCCCAGCCACAATGGGTAACCCAGCATATCTCTCAATATTTCTGGAGGTTCTTCGGGTGCTTATGTCTTACCTTGATTCCAATCTTTGACTATAATGTTCTACTGAAATCCTAGTTTCTCTCTCCTCTCTCCTTGTGGTTGTTCTTTTCTCTCCTCTTTGTGTCAACCCATTCCTAGAATATAGCCATTTCTCCTTGATTTTCCAAACTACTTACAAGTGGCCATGGTATATAGTAGACTCTTTACCAAAAATTCAAGGTAATGTTGGCTGAGGATAGGTCGTGGTTACTTACCATCAGCACAGACAATCAGAAGAAAGATTCCTGTCTTGTTTTTAAAGGTTCTAAAGCCATCATCAGCCCACCACCACCCCACCTCCATTGGAGAGTTTTTCCTGGTCATTCTTATATTAAAAAAAACTCTATCAATTTCTAAACACATACACACACATATACTCACACATACACACTTAACCTCGTTTTCCTCCTGTCTCCTCAAATTGCTAAGTCTTCTCTCCCTCATCCTATCCTGGCCATTGGGGATTTCTTTCACCACCCAAAATTATCAATCCAGATATTATGCCAAACAAAAGAATCTTCCTGTAAGAGGAAGTCTGTGGTCAGTCCTTAAAGCAAGATTTTCTACTCACTGCACATGATCTGGCAAATATTACCTATGTTCTCAAAGAATGGAAGAAAGAGCATCATCTGCCTTTCCAACTGCCTTTTACCTGGTGTCATAGACCATGATGGTTCTACTGATGCTCTCTTTTTACCCCCAACATATTTCTCAACACTAATGCCTCCGCTTCACCAGCTGTGATATTTACATCTCAGTAAAGAAGTACTCAGGCACCCTGATGGTGTGGTGGTTAAGCCCTTGGATGCTAACCAAAAGCTCAGTAGTTTGAATCCACCAGCTGCTCCACAGGAGAAAGATGTGGCAGTCTGCTTCCATAAATTTTACAGACCTGGAAACGCTATCGGGCAGTTCTACTCTGTCCTATAGGGTCGCCATGAGTTGCAATCAACTCTACGGCAACGGATTTGGCTTTTTTTTTTTTTTTAAGAAGCGTTCATTCTTCGATATGAACTGAAAAAAGAAAAAAAAAGGCTTATACACCTCATTTTCAAAGCTATATTGCCCCAGCTGGCAAGTCTCCAATTTGTGGCAGATTATGTGTCTACAAAAGGCACTGGAACTTAAAATATTGTAAGGCGGATCTTACTTTTCTTCAGAAACAGTTTCATAATAGTGGTATGTTCCTGATCAAGGACCTGATTATTAAATTTTATTCAGGTAAATGCAATCAATTCTTTGACCAGGTATTAAAAAAAAAGATGCTTACATCCAGTGTTATGCAAATGTAAAATAATCTTTTACCACTATTTTTATTATAAAAATATTTTTATGATTGCAGAAATAGTATGTGTTTATTGCAGAAATGTGTTAAAGAAAAATTACCTGCAATCTCACTACCAACAGATAATTACTGTTTACATTTGAGCATATTTCCTATAAGTTTCCTTCCTCTGCATATTTGTACAGATAGGAGATCACCACAGTACACTGTTTTGTGTTCTGATTTTGGCACTGAACATTGTATATTGTGCATTTTCCCATTTATAAACATAATTAGTAACACCTATGTATTAATCCATGTGTGTTATGCACTAATTTACATAACTATCCACCTATTATTCAGCATTTAGATTTTATACATACCAGGTTATCACCATATTAAATTAATTATTTGATCGACTGTAGATAAAGTGTACATACACTATATTGTATGAAACCCAATTAAACTATAAGAGAGCACCATAGTAAGTAATCACATAACATTTTATGTAATTTATTTAGCCTACATGTGAAACAGAGTTGTAGAGCTACAGGAAACTGAGCCAGCCTAGAAGTAACCTATACGTAAAGCTGGTAAACAGGGAAATATCTGCCTCTACCCTCATCCCCATCCCTATAATCAGTAGTGAAACCTCACAAGGGAAGGGTAGGGATGGTGGAATTCTAAGACCCAGAAGGAAAAAGATAGAATAGTTTTCAATGGTGCACGTCAAGTCCAGGTCACTTGCATTCCATTCTGCCTACTGAAAATACCATAAATGATGTTATGTGTGTACATGTAGTAATTAATTCATGATGCATGAAGGCCAGTCGTAAGATACATATATAGTTAGTTACAGTTATATGTATGTTATATATGTGATACGTGTATATATATATACATGTATGCAGTTGTTGTTGTCAGGTGCTGTCCAACTGGTTCCAAATCATAGCAACCCCATGTACAACAAAACGCTGCCCAGTCCTGTACCATCCTCACAATCATTGTTATCCTTGAGCCCATTGTTGCAGCCACTATGTCTATCCATGTTATCGAGGGTCTCCCTCATTTTTGCTGACTCTGTTTTACCAAGCATAATGTCCTTCTCCAGGGACTGTTACCTCCAGATAACATGTCCAAAGTACATGAGACAAAGTCTCGCCATCCTCGCTTCTAAGGAGGACTCTGGTTCTATTTCTTCTAAGATAGATTTTTTCTTCTGGCAGACCATGGTATATTATTCTTTAGTAATATTTATAATAATAATATTTATTCTAGTCCATGGTATAATATTCTTCAGCAACACTAAAAATTCAAATGCATCAATTCTTTTTCAGTCTTCATTACTCATTGTCCAGCTTTCATGTGCATATGAGGCTACTGAAAATATCATGGGTCAGGTGCACCTTAGTCCTCAAAGAGACGACCTTGCTTTTCAACACTTTAAAGAGGTCTTTGCAGCAGATTTGCCCACTGCAATAAGTCATTTGATTTCTATACTGCTGCATCCATGTGCGTTGATTGTAGATCCAAGTAAAATGAAATCCTTGACAACTTCAATATTTTCTCCATTTATCGTGATGTTGCTTATTGGTTCAGTTGTGAGGATTTTTGTTTTCTCTATGTTGAGGTGTAATCCATACTGAAGGCTGTAGTCTTTGATCATCAGTAAGTGCTTCAAGTCCTCTTCACTTTCAGCAAGCAAGGTTGTGTCGTCTACATAACGCAGGTTGTTAGTCCAATCTCAGGTTTACTTATGTATATGTATGTGTGGGTGTGGGTGTGTAGGTGGGTGGGTGGGTGTATATGTATGTATATAGATAGATGGATGGATGGATGGATGGATGGATGGATGGATGGATGGATGGATGGATGGATGGATGGATGGATGGATGGATGGATGGATGGATGGATGGATGGATGGATGGATTAGAGAGATAGATTAGAGAGAGAGAGATAGTTGTTTGTTGTCATCCAAGTGGCTCCAACTTCTGGCGGCCTTATGCACAACAGAACAAAATGTTACCTGGCCGTGTGCCATCCCCACGATCCTTGATATATTTAAGCCCATTGTTGTGGATAATTTGTCAATCCATCTCATTGAGGGTTTTCCTCGTTTTCACTGAATGTCTATGCAACACCATGTCCCTCTCTAGAAACTGGTCTTTCCTAGTAAGTTTGTGTGTGTGTATGTAAATATGGTGTCATTTACTCTGCTAATTCTTTGCCTCTCAAATACATTTTCCATGTATGTTTCCAAAACTATGCTCATTAAAATGCCAATAGCCATTGTATTCTGGTCTTCCTGAGATTTCCCATTTGAACTCTCATCTAAGGCAAAAACTAACTACCACTCTTCTTAACATGTTGAACCATGCCTGATTTATCTAGCATACCGCCATTCCAATGATCTGAGATTTTTAAAGCTGGAACACATATGAAAGGTTATGATGGTGACAGCATCTTAAAATAGTAATTCTACCCCTTTCCAAATCCCAATTTCACCTTCCTATCCACATCCCAAATTCTCTCCTGATATTATGGGAATGTCAAAGGCCAAAGCCTACATGACACTTCCAGAATTGAGGATAAGAGACTCAAGTCTGATTTCGTTCCAAATGCCCTCAGTAAGATGCTCAACTAAGTGTTCACGGTAAAATCATAATCTCTCATGACAATGTGTAAGAGACACTGTACTTGACTGCTTTCAAGAGGAATGGCTGTTAATATCACATTCAGACTCATAAACAAGGCTAAAAGGATTTGGAAGGCATAAACAGAAGAACCTAGGGAACTAAAGTTCGTTCCCTAAAAGTCAGTTTTTATTTTCCAGTGGCTCTTTATAAAAAGAGCTAGGATGTAAACAGCTCAGCCTCCCAGCTTCATCATTCTAAATATGGTCCTACAATCTTGTGAAGGGAAGTTCCTGGGTGGTGCAAACTGTTAATGCACAGCAGCTGTAATCAAAAGGTTGGAGGATCAAGTCTACCTAGAGGTACCATGAAAAAAGACCTAGCCATTGAAAACCCTATGGAGCGCAGTCCTACTCTGGCACACATGGGGTCGCCATGCATCAGAGTTGGTGCTGTGGAATTTTTTTTTTTTTTTTTTAATCTTGTGAAGCAACAGAAAAAGAGCCATAATCTAGAGGAAAACCCTAGGTCCTGAAGAGACTGTATGGAGTAACTGGCTTCACAGATGGGAACCCAAAGGTGCAACATAATAGGGAATATGACAATTGTGTAACACATTGGAGCCAGAGGCACAATAAAACTGGTGCTGTTCTGAATAAAGTGGATCATAAAAGCCATTAAATTCTGGGACTCCACAAGATTTCTCTCCAGCAAGCCCACTCTGAGCATCACCATAGCAAGATGGCTTTCTAAGAGTTAGCGCTATGTTGCAACCAGTCAACTGTCTCCCAAGGGGTCTGGGCCAGCCAAAAAATCCATTACCCCTTCTCTTCTTCCAGAAGTTTCCCAGTATAAGAAGTCAGAAAATGCCACAAAGGTCTTGCAGAGAACACTTGCATCTCATCAGAAGCCCCTGTAAATATCTAGTCTTGGTATTGTCCTGAGAACCAGGCAAGAAATAGGCCTATGAAAGCAGGCATACGTACCTGTTTACAGCTGCCTTCCTCCTTGCCTCACCCACCCTTATGCTGCCCATTTCACCTGGCCTCACCCTAAGGTCCCTGGGTGGTGCAAATGTTTTGTGCTTGAATATTGACCTAAAGTTTGGCCATTCAAACCCATCCAGCAACACTGTGGAAGATAGTCCTGGCAATCTGCTTCTGGAAAGGTTATAGCCAAGAAAACCCTATGGAGCACTGTTCTCCTCTGTAACACATGGGGTCACCATGCATTAGAATCGACTCCACTGCAACAGGCTTAACTTTTTTTTTGGTCTAGCATCCCTGGTTTATTTCTGAATCTCACCAGAAAAAACCTGAACCCCCAACTAATACTTGCACTTCCTTGGAAAGTAGGCCTCTAAGGTACTATTTGTATTACCCTCTGAGAGACTGTTCACCCTTAAACCCGGGACTTTGTCCAAAAATAAAAGTTGCTGGCTGCCTCTTACATGAGGTGTGGATGAGAGCTAAGGAAGGGGGAAATGGTTTTATTTTTTCTTGATTACTTGAATCAAAGGGATCACCTACCTAACTAATATCCCCAAATGACAAATTTCATAGTGCATTACATTGATTCGGGGATAATTGCACAGAAATGTATATGCTTTCTTTGTTTTTTAACCTGGGTTCATTTCCCATTTAGCTCTCTCTAAACCTTTTATACTATGCTTTTGGATTCTCCCTCTATCCTCCCATAAAGCGGGCTGTTCTAAAGGCCTAAATGCCTGGGCAGCCTTCCCTCTCTCTCCAGCTGAAGGGCCTGGGGGGTGGAGCCTGTAGGTTGGGGGTGGGGCCTGCAAGTTAGGGGTGGGGCCTGCAGATTGGGGGGCAGGGCCTGTAGGTTGATGTCTCAAGAAATGAGGCAGGCCCAGCACAACTAGATGATGCCTGGCTACCACCACTGACTGCTCTGACAGGGATCACAATAGAGGGTCCTGGACAGAGCAGGAGAAAAATGTAGAATAAAATTCAAATTTACACAAAAAAAGACCAAACTTGCTGGTCTGACAGAGACTGGAAAAACCTGCAGAATAAGGCTCCCAGTTGCCCTTTTTAACTCAGTACTGAGGTCACTCCTGAGGCTCATCCTTCAGTCAAAGATCAGACAAGTCTATAGGGCCAACAATAACACACTTGCGGGACATACTTCATAGTTCAATCATGTATATGAGACTAATGGGCACAGCAGCCTAAAAGCAAAGACAAGAAGGCAGGAATAGACAGGAGAAGTGGACGAATGGAAATGGGAAACCCAGGGTAGAGAAGGGGTGAGTGTTGACACATCACAGGGTTGGCAACCAATGTCACAAAATAATTTTTGTATTAATTGTTTAATGAGAAACTAATTTGCTCTGTTCACTTTCACCTAAAGCACAATTAAAATAAAAAAAAGAAAGAAAGAAAATCCTATCACTAAAAAAAAAGAAGAAAGAGAGATGAGGAAGGAAGAGGCTGGCCTCTTTTCTGGTGGCAGCTGAGTCAACGTTAGCAGGCAGCTGGCAGCAGCCCCCTGTTTGATAACGGGGGCAAAAAACAGTGATTCCAGCATCCTCTTAGGCAGCACCAGCTCCAACTCACTTCTTCCGGCCCGCACTTCTCCTGTCATGGTGATTATGGAGGCAGCAGTTGTGCAGTAATTAGGATCCTCCTGGGCCGGCCAATCTCCAGGAGAGGAGAATGCCAGCTGCTCCATCGCCAGAAACATCTCCCTGGCAGCCCTTCCTTCTCAGTCCTCTTCCTCTCTCCCAGACTCTATCCTGTCCTCCTGGCCACTGGAATCATTTAAGTCAGGCTAGACCAAGTAAACAATTTCTCTTCCACCACAAACCCAAGGTTATTTACCTCACTGGCTCTCTGGGAGCAGCCCCAGCTCATGACCAGGTGGAAAGACACTGCATAGTCAGACATTCTCAGTAACCTTTTTGTTGAGGGTGGGTTTCAGGGGTTGTCTGAGCAATTCTTTCTCCAATTCTCTGCCTCTTGACTTTATTGGTCACATAGTATTATAGGTTCCTCTGGTTCACTGCACTTTTAAATCTCTAGATCTCTCCCAACAACCATGATCCTGGGGTCTTTTCTACTCAGGGACCTGTCAACTCAGGACTCGGAGAAGATTGTCCCCTTGGTGGCATTGTCTAGGGTACAGGCTTCAAGGGGCTGTGATGATTCCATGGGAGGAGACCCTCTGGGGATACCTGGAGTCCCCTTCCCCTGCTGGTTTCTTATTCCTCACCTCTTTTCTCTCCAGGACCTAGAAAGAACAATAACATACAAGAAAGGCCAAAATTGCTCCTATTCCTATTTCCTAAGTGAAAACAGGGAGCTCGCCTGGCAAAGTGAGTTGTCTGTCTCTTCTCTAATTCCAGGAACCAGAAAAGATATGGAGCGATAAAATCCTACTATTTCTAAAGGAAACCCCACTGACTGGTAGACCACACTCATCTAACTGCCCTGCTCCAGACTCAAGAAGCCTATTTTCTCATGGAAGCTCCATAGACACACCCAAAATCCCTGAGGGACCAAATAACTGGTTTGAGGGCTAGGGACCATGGTCTCGGGGGACATCTACCTCAATTGGCATAACAGTTTATAATGAGAATGTTCTATATCCTACTTTGGTGAGTAGCATCTAGGTCTTAAAAGTTTGTGAGCTTCCTTCTAAGATACTCCACTGATCCCACCCTATCTGGAGCAAGGGAGAATGAAGAAAACCAAAGACACAAAGAAAAGATTAGTCCAAAGGACTAATGGACCACAACTACTACAGCCTCCACCAGACTGAGTCCAGCACAACTAGATGGTGCCTGGCTACCACCACCAACTGCTCTGACAGGGATCACAGTAGAGGATCCTGGACAGAGTTAGAGAAGAATATAGAGCAAAATTTTAAAAAAGAAAAAAAAGACGTCTATTTTCATATTACCTCCAGTTTCATTTTCTCTTCCCATAGTTAATCAAACTTGCCGAAGATAACTTTTCTACATTACAAAGGAGAATGGGTATTTTAACCCACATCGCTCCCCCTATGAGTCAGAATAAGGACAATGTCAGAAAAGGGTTCCACATTCCAGAAGGTTTCCCTAGTCCCTCAGGCCAACCCACCCAGCTCCATGACTACCCCTCTCCAGGAAGAAAGCCAGATTTTTATGAAAGTGAAAACACAGCAACATTAGTGAGGCCTGTGTAAGCCACAAGTACTGGGCAGAGTGGAGGGTGGAGAAACAGGGCTTTCAAAGCCCCCAGGCTTTTCCTCACACAGGCTAACAGTCTTTGAAGTGCCTAAGGCACCACTTGAATCAAGGATACTTATAGCAACAGGATCTTTGGGAAGCAGGAAACAGGAAAAGACCCTAAAGAAAGGGCTTGATTGTATGTAAGAGGTCATTCTAATAGCTCTCTGCCTGGAGGCTCTGCCTTCCTGTCCCTAACTGAAAAAAAAAGAAAAAAAAAAAGAAACCCTTGCCATCTGAGTTGATTCTGACTCATAGTGACCCCATGAATTACAGAGTAGAACTGAGCGCCATATGGTTTACTTGGCTGTAACGTTTACCGAAGAAGATAACATAGGCCTTTCTTTTGTAGCGTCACTGGATGGGTTTGAATCATCAACTTTTGGGTTAATATCCCAGCATAAATCATTGGCACCACCCAGGGACCTAACTAGGGGAGGAAATAACCAGTCCTTTCCAGGGAGCTGAGGGGACAACCCACAGGGACCTACAGATCAGAAAAGACTAGGCAGTGGACGGCAGTGGAGCCAACAAGGCGCCATCCCAACAGAAAGATGTCACAGGCAGCACCTGGATCTGAGCTTAGGCTTCTAGGTATGTGGCAAATCAACAGTATTGGTAGTCAAGGCTTGGAGTTATCAAGTCCAGAAAAGAGAGAAGTGGCCAGTCAGCCAAGGTAAAGGGCATGCATGACACCTGTCCTTGGGACCAAGTGATGGAAGAAACACCAGACTCGTACAAAAGCAGGGCAAGAGGAAACCCATCCTAGCCTAGGGTAATGTGGTACACAAATCTACTAAGGCTCAGAGGAGCAAATGTGACAATATGGGTTGCAGAAGACATTTTTGTAGCAAGGATAGCACAACGCTTATACCGTGTAATGAGACACTGGAAATACATTGGTCCCTCTGTGTTCTTATAGATAAAATCAACTCAGGCGTGAAACTCTAGGATATTAAAAATAAATAAATAAAAGAAACTATAAAGATTCAGGCTAAGGGTGAAACTTTGCTTCTAGACATCGTGGTTTGAAGGCAATATTGATCCCTGCCTGAGTAAGAATATCTTGCCCTTGATAACTGCAATAGTTTGGGCCTAAATTAATTATTTAATGAGCCAGTGTAGACTTTGCTACTACTTTCATTTTGAGTCTTCTCAAATAATTTTCATTCTCATTATTTTCCTCAGAGCCAGCACCACCAACACCATGTCCAACAACCGCACACAAGCCCAATCTTGGTGCCCAGGTAGAGATTGGTTTAGTCACTTCATTTATTTATAATTGCACCACTAGTACCAATTGCTGTCAAGTCAGCCCTGACTCATGGTGACCTTACGTGTGTCAGAAGAGAGCTGTACTCCATAGGGTTTTTAATGGCTCATTTTTCAAAGGGAGATGGACAGGACTTTCTTCAGTGGTACCTGTAGGCACAAACCTCCAAGCTTTTAGATGGCAGCTGAGAGTGTTAGCTGTTTGCACCACCCAGAGACTCTTACAGTTGCACACACAGAGGCAAAGGAGGCACCAGTCTTACTAGGTCTTGGCAAATACCCCAGTCCTAAAAATGGATCCTGAACAGAGCTTGAGGAGCCCTGGTGGCACAATGGTTAAAGAGCTCAGTTGTGAAACAAAAGCTTTTCAGTTTCAGCCTGCCAGCCACTCCCCTAGAGAAAACAACTGGAGATCTGCTCCTGTAAAGATTTCATCCTGGAAAATTCCATGGGGCGGGGCAGTTCTACTCTGTCCTATAGAGTCGCTTTGAGTCGGAATCAACTAGAGGGCATACAACAACAAACAGAGGTTATTATTTGGGGGTCAAACCCATTGCCTGCCAAACCTGTTGCCACTGAGTCGATTCAGACTCATAACAACCCTACAGGAGAGAGTAGAACTGCCCCCATAGGGTTTCCAAAGAGCTCCTGGTGGACTTGAACTGCTAAACTTTTTGGTTAACAGCTGTAGCTCTTAACCACTACCCACCAGGGTTTCCATTTGGGGGTCAGCCTAGGGAAAAATGAAACCTGACCTTGGTATGGATCTTGGGGAATGAGTAAGAATCAAGCATGTAATTCCCCCCTACCTTTATCTCTTGTCACGTTTGCTCCCACTCTTCCCAGCTTGCTCCTTCCACTGTGTTAGGTGATTATTTTCTTGAAAGCAAACCTGCTCAAAGCCTCCAAAATCGTGCACAAAATTGTTACTGTGATTCAATCTTTCAAACTTTGCAGCATTAATAATTCCTTTAGAGTCATAAGGAGCTTATCGGAACCAGTATTGGAATTAATTGAATTTGAAGTCTTACCAAACAGAGATGGCAATTTGTCTATTAGTATTAAGATTATGAGGGTGAGTTTTAGTTTTTTCTCGTTCTGTATGTTAAAAGGGCAGTATCAAATTAAGCGTACAACAGCCCCAGTTCTATCCTTTGTCCATATTCACAGTGCTTCCTGTGGCTCAATTAAAAGCAGATTATAAACCATGTTATAAGCTTCGCTGCTAACTGAAAAGAACTGAGAAGGCGGTTTGACCCCACCCTGCAGCAACGCAGAAGAAAGACCTAGCAATCTGCTGCTGTAAAGATTACAGCCAAGACAACCTTATGGAGCAGTTCTATTCTGTAACACTTGGGGTCACCATGAGTGAGAATCAACTCAATGGCAACAGGTTTGGGTTTTATTGGGTTTTTCTTTTTTGGTTATTTATTTAATGTCTATATCTTTATTATTAATGGTTCTAAATAAGTAACAGCAAAATTTCCTCCTTCCATAGTTATTTTTAGGTATTTTTATTTCCTATTAGACTTCTACCTTTTACGGAAGGCTTACTATTTTGCATCCTAGTTCATTTTTATTTAGGAATATTTTCCAAATGGGTTTCCTTTCCAGATTCTGAGTACTTACATAGTTTGGCTTTGAAATCTGATGTACATATCAACTTCAAAATGCTAGGGACAGCTTTCACTGATATTTCTACTGCAAGATGTAACAGAATCAGCTCAGAGCCAAAAGACCTGGTTCTGGTCCAGGTCACCAATAACCACCTGTGTGACCCCTCTGCATCAGTTTCTTCCTTGGTTAAGGAAAAAAAGAGCAAGTTGGGATGGATGATTTCTATCATTGCTGTCATTTCT
The DNA here is from genome assembly GCF_024166365.1 of Elephas maximus indicus. Classification (NCBI taxonomy): domain Eukaryota; kingdom Metazoa; phylum Chordata; class Mammalia; order Proboscidea; family Elephantidae; genus Elephas; species Elephas maximus. Next base: position 64,134,471 of record NC_064819.1, on the reverse strand, counting down.
AAACATTTTCTAAATCTCCAGCTCTTATGATTATAGTTATATGTTTTAGAAGACTCTTAAAATATCTCTCATACCAAACCCATTGCTGTAGAGCCAATTCGACTCATAGCAACCCTGTAGGACAGAGTAGAACTGCCCCATAGGGTTCCCAAGGCTCTAAATCTTTATGGATCTTTCTCCTGTGGTGGGTTTGAGCCTCTGACCTTTTGGTTAGCAGCTGAGCACTTAACCACTGTGCCAGTGGGCCTCCTCATTACTAAATCATAAATAGTGCTATTTTTACAATGAGATACTATCTCACCCCAACATTATTGGCACGATTCAAAAAATAGAAAGTAACAAATGTTGGAGAGACTGCAAGGAGATTGGAACTCTCATGCACTGCTCATGGGAATGCAAAATAGTGCAACCATTTTAGAAAATGATATGGTACTTCCTTAAAAAGCTAGAAATAAAAATACCACACAATCCACCTATCCCACTCTTAGGAATTTATCCTGGGGAAATAAGAGCCATTTCATGAATAGGCACATGTACACCCATGTTCACTGCAGCATTATCCACAATAGCAAAGAGATGGAAACAAACTAAGTGCCCATCAACAGATGAATGGGTAAACAAACTATGGTACAGTGGAACACTATGCAATGATAAAGAACAATGATGACTCTGCGAAACATCTCACCACATGGATGAATCTGGAGGGCTGAGTGAAATAAGTCAATCACAAAATGACAAATACGGTATGAGACCACATTATAAAAACTAATGAAAAGATTTACACACAGAAAAAAGCACCTTTGATGGAGGGAGGAGATGAGTGGGGAGAGAAAAAGGCTAACTGGACAACAGGTAAGTGGTAACTTTGGTGAAGGGTAAGACAGTACATGATACTGGGGAAATCAGAACAGCTTGACCACTGCAAAGCCCTAGAAACTTCATAGACACATCCAAACTCCTATGGAGATCAAGTTACTGGGCTGAGGGCTGGGGACAATAGTCCTGGGGGACATTTAACTCAACGGACATAACATAGTTTATAAGAAAAAATGTTCTACATCTGCTTTGGTGAGTAGCATATGGGGTCTTAAAAGCTGGTGAGCGGCATCAAAATACATCTACTGGTCCCACCCCTCTGGAGCAAGTGAGAATGAAGAAAACCAAAGACACAAGGGAAAGATTAGTCCGAAGGATTAATGGAACACAACTACCACAGTCTCCACCAGACAGAGTCCAGCACAATTAGACGGTGCCCAGCTACCACCACTGATTGCTCTGACAGGGACCACAGTGGAAGATTCCAGACAGAGTTGGAGAAAAATGTAGAACAAAAGTCTAGCTCACAAAAAAAGATCAGACTTACTGGTCTGACAGAGACTACAGAAACACCAAGATTATGGCCCTTAGACACTCTTTTAACCTAGTGCTGAAGTCACTCCTGAGGTTCATCCCTCAGCCAAAGGTTAGACCAAAAAACCAAAACCAAACCCAGTGCTGTCGAGTCAATCCCGACTCATAGTGACCCTATAGGACAGAGTAGAACTGCCCTGTAGAGTTTCCAAGGAGCGCCTGGCAGATTCGAACTGCTAACCATTTGGTTAGCAGCCATAGCACTTAACCACTACGCCACCAGGGTTTCCTTAAAGGTTAGACAGGCCTGTAAAACAAACAATAATACACTTAGCTCAGCCATGTATAAGGGACTAAATGGGCACACCAGCCCAGAGGCAAGGACAAGAAGGCAGGAAGGGACAGAAAAGCAGAAAAATGGAAATGGGGAACCCAAGGTCGAGAAGGGGAAAGTGTTGACATGTCGTGGGGTTAGCAACCAATGTCACAAAACGATATGTGTATTGCTTAATGAGAAACTAATTTTCTCTATAAACCTTCACCTAAAGTGCAATAAATAGTGCTGTTTGTTTGTTTATTGTAACCCTTGTTAATGTTATATGAGGAAAAGAGAGACTTCGCCCCCCACTAATTGCTAGTTGTCTAGCATAATGTCATTTGGCAGGGATTTTTGCCTTAGAACCTGAATGTGTGTGCGAGCATGTGTGTTTTTAGTATGTGGGAGTGTGTGCGTAGAATACAATAGGTACATACGTTGAAACCTGTGAGAGCTAGAACTCCATGGGACTGCCTTGTTTTTCTGGGTCTTGCAAGTTTTCCACCTTTGACAGGATGCAGTCTTACCACTTTTCTATCACTCTCTATTAGTGGAAAATAGTTGACTTTTCTTTCCTCTGACAGGTTTCTGTCTTACACAGGTTCCAGCTTTCATAGGTTTTACTCTATGGTATTTGTATGTATGTTGGGGGAGGTGGCTATAGTGAGGAGGAAAGTAGTATTATTTCTGAGCACCTTGTTTAACTACTCGTGTCCTGAGTTTCAACAAGTTAAAAAAAAATTGAGAAGATACAGTTACACACCTTGAGAATCAAAACTGTGTCTCATTCCTTTATGGGTGCATCTGGACTGTAAATAATCATATAAACTAACCAGTCTGATCAATCAGTGATTCTGTAATGAGCAGCTGCTAAAGGATCAGTCTTGGCAGTAGGTTTTGTGTCTAAGTCATAGTTCTCTGCCCTGGAGAAGTTACTACTTCAATTAGGAAGATTCAGAATCATAGAATTACAGGGTTGAAATAGTTATCAAAGTTCTTCTAGTCCACCTAAGATACGTCTACTGGTCCCACCCTATCTGGAGCAAGGAAGAATGAAAAAAACAAAAGACACAAGGGAAAGATTAGACCAAAGGACTAATGGACCACAACTACCACAGCCTCCACCAGACTGAGTCCAGAACAACTAGATGGTGCCCAGCTACCACCACTGAATGCTCTGACAAGGATCACAATAAATGTTCCCAGACGGACCTGGAGGAAAATGTAGAACAAAATCCTAACTCACACAAAAAAGTTCAGACTTACTGGTTTGACAGAGACTGGAGAACCCCAAGAGTATGTCCCCTAGACACCCTTTAAACTCACTACTGAAGTCATGGATGGAAGTCACTCCTAAGGTTCCACCTTCAGCCAGATTAGACAGGTCCATAAAACAAAACGAGACTAAGGGAGCAGCCCAACAGTAAGAACAAGAAACCAGGAAGGGACAGGGAAGCTGATAATGGGGTACCCAAGGTCGAGAAGGAGAGAGTGTTGACATGTTGTGGGGTTGGCAACAAATGTCACAAAAACAATATGTGTATTATTTTTATTATTTGTTTAATGAGAAATGTATTTGCTCTATGAACCTTCATCCAAAGTACAATAAAAAAAGAAAGGGAGAGAAAGCTCTTCTAGTCCAACCTCGAGCCCATGAAAAAATTATAAAGATTAAATGCCTTAAGGCAAAAGAGACAATCCAGTAGTGGAAGATCCAGGCACAAAGCGGGACAGATTAGAAGAATGGCCACTTACTCCCTCATTCAGTCATTCAGCTACCTCTGTGCTGTGCTTACTGAGGTCTACACCACAACTGAATTAAAAGATGCGGCTCATATGCATTGATGAAACACGTTCCCATTCCATCAGAAAGCTAAAGATCAATTCCTATGACATGCTAATTTGTTGCAAAGGCCTTAGGGAGCAGGGAAGGGTAACTGTGTGGATTGTAGAAACCACCCCCAGGCTAAGTAATTCCACGTAGTCGCCCTCCCTCTAGCGTTCAAAGCGGAGATGGCAGCTCTCGGCTTCAGCCTTCAGAGTCTGGAGGGATGAGGGAATAGGGGCTACCCAGTCCCCAAAGTCTTGCCTGTCTGTTTTGCATCCTTAGTCCTAAATTACAGAGCAAGTTGCCTTACAAAGACTTCTTAATTAGAACATCTTGCTTGTTTATAATGATCATGGCACTTACAAAAGACCATATGTCTTTGAGATGCTGCTTGGCAAGGCTTTTCCAATGTTTACCAAATCTATTTTGTATTCCATGCTAATAATAGTCCAGCAGGTCCCCAGGCAGAGTGATGGAGACTAAGGACTTCTTGTTTCTTCTATTACTCAGTATTCCGCCCTCAGAATGTGAAAGACCTCTTAGTTCCTGTGAAAGGACTAAAACAGAGCTCAAAGTTTCCCAACTGCTGTTATTTTGGGAAACATTTATTTCAAGAGCTAAATTGTAATCTTTTGGCAAATCAACATTGAGCAATGCTCTGCACTTTGTTATACACATGCTTTAAACTACTCCCTTTAAAAGAAACTTTCAAATGAGTGTCAAACCATTTTACTGTAGTACCTGTACTATAATTCTATCCTACAAAGCCATAACATTCTGGTCAGGAAAATAGAAGTACACTCCAATTTTACAAAGAGCTAAACTGATGCCTGTGGGACATTGGTTGTTCCGTGGTAGAATTCTTGCCTCCCATGCAAGAGACCCGGTTTCAAACCCTGACCAGTGCAGCTCATGCCGGTGGAGGCTTTTGTGTAGCTATGATTTTGAACAAGTTCCTGCAGAGCACCCAGACTATGACAGATGAGAAAGAAAGGCCTGGCTATCTATTTCCGAAAATCAGCCAGTGTAAACCCTATGGATCACAATGGTATCTGCAATTGCATCATGGGGATGGCGCAGGACTGGGCAGCATTTTGTTCTGTTGTGCATGGAGTCACCACGAGTGGGGGCCGATTTGACAGCTGAATGGCAGCTAACAACAGCAAACTGATGTCCAGAGTTGGTACCAGCTGGCTCAAGGTCTCACATCTGGCCTCTCTCCACTATACCACCATGCTGTCTGATTAAAAGTGAATTGAAAGTGACTGGCTGTGCCTTCATCAGTTACCACTAACACAACCCCCCAAAAAATAACTAAGCAATCATTTTATTTTGTTAACACAGCAATAAATAACATGCTCAGTTTATTTTTTTTCACTCCTTTGGTCTGAATCTCGTCATCCAGGAGACATTCTGGCACAAAGTTATACGACAATTTACATAGCAGTCGGGGAATCAATTGCTCAGGTTTGGTATAATGAATCATCCAAGTCATCCAAAAGATGTTTAACTTAGGTGAATCTTTGAAAGTCAATCAGACATTTTTTCGTGTGCAAACTACATGCCTGCTGGTACTAAAAATCTCTTCCTTATGCTGAGTTGATATGAACAGATAAGGAAGCCTTAAAGATTGTTCTTTTCTTAATAGTGATAACACTATAGCGTATATGGGATATTCCTTTGTGGAACATATTTTCACCCTTGGAATGACTATTGACAGGTTCCACCTCCCTACTTGAGGAATGGTGACAATACAGCAACTATTTATAAAGGGCTTTGAAATATCTCATAGCAATGAGGAATGATAAATGAAAATAACCAGCATATACTGACTGCTTAACATGTGTCAGCCAATATTCTAAACACCTTACCCCATTAATTCATTTTTTCCATATGATAAGGCTATGAGTAAACCTATCAATAAACCATTGATAGCCCCATTTGAACAGAAATGATCACTTTCATCAAGATATCTCCAGTTTTTCAACCTACTTGCCCATCAACAGATGAAAGGATAAACAAATTAAGGTACATACACACAATGGAATACTACGGAAAATAAAGAACTATCCACGAAGCATCTCTCACAACATGGGTGAATCCGGAGGGCATTATGCTGAGTAAAACAAGTCAATCACAAAAGGACAAATATTGTATGAGACCATTATAGAAACTCAAGAAAAGGTTTACACACTGAAAAAAACAATCTTTGATGGTTACGAGACAGGAGAGGGATGAGAAATGGAAATCACTAACTAGATAGTAGACAAGTGTTAACTTTGGTGAAAGGAAAGACAACACACAATATAGGGAAGTCAGCACAACTTGACCAAGGCAAAGCCATAGAAGCTTCATAGGCATATACAAACACCTTGAGTGACCAGGTTACTAGGGCTGAGGGCTGCGGACCATGGTCTCGGGGAACGTATAGGTTAATTGGCATAATGTAGTTCATAAAGAAAATGTTCTACATCCTACTTTGGTGAGTAGCATCCGGGGTCTCAAAAGCTTGCAAGTGGCCATCTGAAATACATCTGTTGGCCCCATCAAATTTAGAGCAAAAGAGAATGAAGAAAACCAAAAACACAAGGAAAATATCAGTCCAATGGACTGACAGGCCACATGAACCATAGCATCCAGCCTGAGTCCAGGAGAACTAGATGGTGTCCAGCTACCACCACCAACCAGGGATCACAATAAGGGGTTCTGGAAGAAAAATGTAGAAAAAAATTCAAATTCACAAAAAAAGACCAGATTTACTGGTCTGACAGAGACTGGAAGAACCCCCGAGATGATGGCACTGGACACTCGGCTAACTCAGAACTGAAGGCACTCCTGAAGTCCACCTTTCAGCCAAAGATTAGACAGGATTATGAAACAAACAATAACACATGTAAGGAATGTGCTCCTTAATTCAATCAAGTATATGAAGCCAAACGAGTAACTCCTGCCCAAAAGGAAAGACGATAAGGCAGGAAGGATCAGGAAATCTAGACAAATGGACACAGGGACCCCAGGATGTAAAGGAAAAGGGGGAGAGTGTTGACACATTGCAAGAAATTGCAAGCAACACAAAACAATTGGTGCATATATTTTTGAATGAGAAACCAATTTGCACTGTAAACTTTCACCTAAAACACAATTAAAAAAAAAAAAAGATACCTCCAGTTTTCAAATACATTATCCCACCAATTCTGACAATATTCTTGGAAGATCATTACATGCCTCAATTTTATTCTCTTTATAAATACCTTTATTTATACAACTTTTGACACTGTACTGTGTTTTCATTTTTTAATATATGTCATTGTTGCTGCCTTGAGTCCCTTGAGGGCAGAATCTGTGTTTTATTTTTCTGTGTTTTCGTCTTATAAATAACTTTATTATGTGCAGTTGGGTAGCTTCTCTGAATAGATTTGTTTCTTTATATCTAAATTTACTACCGAAGTTTTATTAATCACTAGGGCTGGGCAGTGTTTTGTTCCACTGTTCATAGTGTCACTATGAGTTGGAACTGACTTGATGGCACGTAACAACAACAGCAAAGGCTTTTGCTATAAAAATCCCTTATTTCCCAAAGAGGAAAGCAGAATTTCGTTGAAAGTTTATGAAGTAGCAATTAAATTTAACTCTGCGGGTGTAGAATGCTTTCCTTCAGCTATAAAAGTACTTTGCAATTAGTGAGCACTGAGGGGCAAGAAGTTGGAGAAAGTTCTCTGATGTGACTACGCACTCTTTAGAGACAAGAAAAAAAATTCACAGTGCATATGCTGGTGCCAGAAAATTTAACAAGAGTCAACAGTGGTGGTGAGTCAGCTCCTAAGGGGTGGAGTTGTAACTCTAGGAAATTTGAATGAAAGCCAAAGCTAAAGAGGTGATACATCTCCCCAGGTTTCAAAGAACGCTATGATAGCCATTCCCAGGACACCAAACACTTTGCATTTAATAATAGGCCACACAGACTACAAGGTTATTGTATTTTTTAATCAGTTTGCCAAAATTTCAATTTACACTGCCCCAAAACACTAACACACACCTACAAACACACTTGTGCTTCTTTATACTTATGATATTGATGCTTTATATGTTCTGTCTTAGAAATAAGTAAAACTATTTCGCATTTTATAGTTGGCTATGTCTATGTAGTTCAAAATCCAAATTTAGAAATGAAAACAAAAATTAGTCTAGTAAATATTTTGTTCCAAGATATATGCAGGTAATCACACAATAAATATTTTTGACCAACTTCTTTAAAAGGGTTGCAGAGTCCTGCCTGTTAAAATGCTTACAGCCTAGGAGATAAACACCATAGGCATATGTAAGGGTAATATCCTGCAGAATATGATGATGGCTGCCATGAGAGAGGGTCATGGGATAGCTACAGGAGCTCAGTGAAGGTAGAGAGTATATCCAGCTCTAAGAATCCAGAAGGATTTCATGGAGAGGGTGAAATATTAGCTGCCATCGAAGAGTGGTTAGAAATTTAAATTTGGTATCCTAGAAGAATACCTTCTAGGTAAGAACAAAGTCAGAGTCCCTGGGTGTTGCACACAGTTAATGCTCTCAGACACTAACCAAAAGATTGGAGATTGGAGTCTACCCAGAGGCATCTCAGAAAAAAGGCCTGGAGATGTACACCTGAAAAATCAGCCATTGAAAACCCTGTGGAGCGCAATTCTACTCAGACGCACATGGGGCTCACCATGTGAGTCAGAGTCAAGTCAACCACAACTGCTAGGACCAAGTTGCAAAGGTGAGAATGCTGAAGGCATAGATGGGAAAAACTGTGCTACTTGAAAGAAGTAATGGGAGATAGGAATGGAAAAGTAATCTCAGAGCCAGATAATGGAGAGTATAAATCCCAACAATGAGCTAAATTTTTTAATTCATCTTTATGGTGCTCTATAAAAAAAATAGCCACTTAAAACTCGTAAGTTCAAGGTGGTAGTGAAAAGCCAGTTCCAGAATGGATCCCATACTATGCCTGCGACAGAAATAATTCAGGGAGCTAGAGGTAGAACAAAGAAAAAGGAACCTTTCCAAACAAGTTAAATTAAAGTTCTGGGGACATTAAAACAAACAACGTAATTAGGACAAATGTTACTTAGGAACTAGTGTCTGTCTCTTGAGATGTACCAGAAAGATTCAACTAATGATAAGAAGTTGAACTGTAAAGAACTGGAGGTGAGCATTTTAAATGTGGAAACTTTGACTCTGGAACTATCTCTAAATGAGTACAATTTTATTGGTCCTCGGGGCACAAGATGAAGACCCGATTTTTCTATCTAGCCCTCTCTAATTATAATGAGGATGCTCGTTATTAACGTCATAGATAAATTCTGAGTGAACACACCCAGTGTTGGCAGGATAATGAGAGCATCTTCCACTAATAAAATAAAGAAACATAACTTTGGAATGGGAGGGGCTCATTCCTTTCCCTGAAAAAAAAAAAAAAGTTTCTCCTTCACTTGATAATTTTTAAAAGGCTTAATCTTGAGAACCAAAAAAATTCGTAGATGCAATGTGTAAGCATAATGAGATGACTGAAAAATTGAGGGAATCCTTGGCTAATGCTTTAGTTTCAGGGCTCTTTTCCCTGAAAAAAACATTACTTCCTCAAATCTCAAAGGTTTAAAACATTTAATATAAAGATGAAGAAGGCTTGACCAGAAAAGATGAACAAAACTTTGAGGCTAATGTGTCATTTTCATGGCTCCAACCATGACTACTACTTACTTAAATTTCATATCAAGTTCACTTATTTCTGTTGTACCCTCACAGTTTCTCTCTGAATTTCAGAAGAAAGACTTCATGCTCGGTAAAGTAGAGGGTCAGCAAAAAAGAGGAAGACCCTCAACGAGATGGATTGATACAGTGCTTGCAACAATAGGCTCAAGCATAGCAACGATTGTGAGGATGGCACAGGACCCAGCAGTGTTTTGTTCTGTTGTGCATAGGGTCACTATGAGTAAGAACCAACTCGATGGCACCTAACAACAACAATAGACTGCATCAACTCAGGATTATCTCTACCACGTGGCATTTAGCCGTCTTTATTCCTTAGTCCACCACCTATCTGTGACTTTGCTGTACTGTTGTGGCTTGTGTGTTGCTATCATGCTGGAAGCTATGCCACTGGTATTTCAAATACTAGCAGGGCCAAACATGGTGGACAGGTTCATCAGCGCTTCCAGACTAAGACTGACTAGGAAGAAAGTCCAGGTAATCTACTTCCAGAAATCAGCCAGTGAAAACCCTATGAACAGCAAGAGAAGATTGTCCAGTAGAGTACTGGAAGATGAGTCCCTTAAGTTAGAAGGCACTTAAAATACACAGTGGACTTGGCGTATCAATGTTCATGAAGATGGCACAGGACCAGGCAACATTTCATTCTGTTGTACTTGGGGTGGTCCATGAGTAGAGCTGGCTCAATGGCAACTAGCAACAACAACCACAAATGGTTTATAAACCTATATTCTGAGTGTTGAAATAGGCATTTGCGCAACCCGGGATTACAACAAAACTCAAAAATGCAAATTGCTACGCATAGGGGAAAAGTTGAAATATCAGTGTAAACCTTCCAACAAGAGAAAAGGAAAGAAAATAACTGTGAATGAGTCAAAGAGACATGAACAAAGAAAATGTTAAACGGTAGAAAAAAAATGAAATGAAATGTGAAGAAGGAGCACAGTAAATTTTGTGGGTAGTTCTGAACACAGACTCACAACCCTCTCAAACTCTCTGAGAAAATCACGAGGAAAAGAATTGGCATTGTCTTAGCTACCTACTGCTGCTATAACAGAAATACCACACGTGGACAGCTTTAACAGAAGTTTATTTTCTCACTGTCTAGGAGGCTAGAATTTTGAATTCAGGGTGCCATTTCCAGGGGAAAGGCTTTCTTTCTCTGTCCGCTCTGAAGAAAGGTCCTTGTCATCAATCTTCCCCTGGTCTAGAAGCTTCTCAGCTCAGGGATCTGGGATCCAAAGGACCCATTCCCCTCCTGGTTCTTCATTCTTGGTGGTATTAGGTCCCCATGTCTCTCTGCTCACTTCTTTCTTTTATATCTCAAAAGAGATTGATTTAAGATACAACCTGATCTTGTAGATTGAGTTCTGCCTCATTAACATAACTGCCACTAATCCCACCTCATTAACATCATAGAGGTAGGTTTGCAACACATAGGAAAATCACAGCAGATGACAAAATGGTGGACAATCATATAATACTGGGAATCATGGACTAGCCAAGCTGACACACATTTTAGGAACACAATTCAATCCGTAACAGTCATACGTCAGCTTAGAGTCTAAAAATACAATGCTGTGGCCCACTATGTAGAAAAGCACAAACATTTAGGATTTAAAGGGCTCAAACTCACCATTAAGGTTTTGAATGAAAAGTTCCAATCACAAATAGGTGTAAGCAGCAAAGCTGGGCTGTTTCTGTTGATCAAAGTATACATCTTTCAGCGTAAAAAATAGCACAGGCACTGTTTACTTCTCAAAAAAAAATTTAAGGGAAGCAAATGCCAACTGAATTAAAAAAGACAAATTTGAACCAAAAAAAAAAGAAAATGTAATCCCCTAATTCAAATGTTACTAATTAGGAAAAATAAGGTTGTTGAAGACTGTTATAATAACCCATTGCCATCAAGTCAATTCCTACTCATATCAACACTATAGGACAGAGTAAAACTGCCCCATAGGATTTCCAAAGCTGTAATCTTTACAGAAACAGACTGCCAGGTCTTTCTTCCATAGAGCAGGTGGTGGGCTTGGACCTCGAACCTTTCAGTTAGCAGGCAAGAGCTTAACCACTGAGCCACTAGGGCTCCTAAAACCCATCACGAGGAGTCTATTCCTACTCATAGCAACCCCACAGGGCAGAATAGAACTTCCCGTTTAGGGTTTCCAAGGCTATAAAGCTTTATGGAAGCAGACTGCCACATCTTTCTCCCACAGAATAACTGGTGGGTTCGAATCACCAACACTTCAGTTAGCAGCCAAGCGCTTAACTGCTGCACCACCAGGACTCCTTCACTATAATAAAGAACGCTTATAGTAAGGTTGTTGAAAACCCTTAGCAGTTGTGAAAACTATTAGAACAGCAGACCTTTGGAGTGTGATTATTTTCAACAGTGGTGAAGAGAATTGGAGGAGCTTGAAGGGATATAGAGGAATCAGTACCATATTCTCAGCTTATAACTCCCAATCTTATGGAGGGATAGTTTCTTCAAGTTGATTCATTCTCCCTTTCTCTCTCTCTCTCTCTCTCTCTCTCTCTCTCTCTCACACACACACACACCCAGTCCCCAATTTTCCTTTTATCTGTTCACTCATACACATATTCCTTTGAGTAAAATCACTTGTCTTGCCCGTTCTCACTTCTGTGCCAAATGTTGTCTGATGATGGCATTACATTTGAATTAGCCAGTAATGCTCCTGCAGAATTAGTTGATAGGTTCCTTAGAAAATAACGAGGTCCAGGGAGTATGGTACATGGGACAAATAAATTCTGATAAGGTAAGAGAAGGAGAAAAGGAGGAAAATGTGAATAACCCACACCAACAGTCTCATCCCTGCTTTTCTTAGCCCTGTTCAGCTTAATTCACAGAGGTCTGGCCTCTGTGGTTTGGCCCTGTTCAGGTCCTGAGCCAGTCCTGACCAGGAAAGGAAGCATATGAGGTGAAGATTTCCCTCCAGCGGGGTTGTGGTTGTTGTTGTGTGCCATCTAGTCCATTCTAACTCATAGTGACCCTGTATGCCAGAGTAGAACTGCCGTCATAGAATATTCTAGGCTGTATGTAATCTTTATGCAAGCAGAATTCCAAGCCTTTCTCCTGCAAAACCACTGGATGAGTTTGAACCGCCAACCTTCCAGTTAGCAGGAAAGTGCTTAACCATTGTTTCACCAGGGCTCTGGAATTAGTTACTCTGCTGTAGAGTATCCACCTAAACAGCCTATGGTTCAAGAGCAATAGGAATAATTTGAAGGCAGTGACGTTTGTCTCTCTGAAGCATTATATTTCTGCTTGCTCAGAACCTAACGAAGAATGGCAACACAGAAAACCTTCCCGGGCACAAAGGACCCCTGCTGACACCATGGCTCAATGCCTTTCCACATGAGGCTGTGAACCCATGTCTTTCCACCTTTCCCCAGTGCATTTTTATATACCCCATTCCTTGCATTTTTCATTATGCCCAGCCTTCTCTCAACTGCACATGCCCAGTTAGGTACTTGCATTCTCCTTTCCTCTGCCCCTGAGCCCGCATGCAGCATCTACTCTACAATCACACTGCCCCTTATACAAGTCCATGGACGTGATTGTGTGATTTAATGCTTTGAACCAAACTGGCACTTGGTACGCCCAGCATTTATGCAAGAATTTGCTTGTGCCTGGTTTTCTTCTTTGAGGTCTATCTCCTGATTCATCACCAACTGTTCTCATAGTGTTCACATGAAGAGGTTATGCCCTTTGTTTGGCTGGCATTGGCTGTACCAAACATGTTATTGTTGTTGTTGTGTGTTGTCAAGTACATTCCAACTCATAGCGACCTTACAGGACAGAGTAGAGCTTCCCCATTGGGTTTCCAAGGCTGCAATCTTGCAGGAGCAGATCACTAGGTCCTTTCTCCCACAGAACCACTAGTGGGTTCGAACCACCGACTTTTGGTTAGTAGCCGAGAGCTTTACAATTGAGCCACCAGGGCTCCTTTTAACATGTCCTTACACGTTTGAAAATACCCCAGTTCTTGCCCCCAGGAGGCCTTGCTCTTACATAGACATACCCTCTGTTATGGTTGATTTGTGTCCCCCAAAAGGGTATATTGAAGTCCTACGCCCAGGTTCCTGTTAAAGCGACTTTTTCTGGAAATGGCGTCTTTGCAGATGTAATTATCATTAACTTGAGGTCTAACCACTGCACCACCAGGGCTCCTACTGGAGCAGGCTGAACCCTAAATCAATATGACTGTGTTCTTTTAAGAAGAGATGCACAGAGAGAGTCAGAGGGAAGACAGCCTTGCAAAGATGGAGGCAGAGATTGGAGTTATGCTGCCACAAGCCAAGGAATCCCTGAAGCTACCAGAAACTGGAAGAGACAAGGAAGGGTCTTCCCCTAGAGCCTTCAGAGAAAGCATGGCCATTCCAATTCCCTGGATTTGGTCTTCTATCCTCCAGAACTGTCAGACAATAAATGTCTTTATTTTCAAGCCACCCAGTTTGTAGCACTTTGTTATGGCAGTTCTAAGAAACTAATACACTCCCTTTTTCCTCTTCCTAATGCCCCTACATCACCTGCTTTATAATGCCTCAAATCCCTTGCCCAGCACTCTTTACTCTCCCCTTTTCCCCAATGAAAAGTGAAAGGAAAGAATGTAAATACTCTTGAGAATAGGAACACATTGGTGGGAATTCATAGTCTCCCATCAGATCTTTCCTGAGAGCAAATTGTGGGGAAAAGGAGGGGAGATGAGGGAAGTCTTGGGCTCTTCAAGGATAGGATGGAGAATTTGCACCTTGCCTAGTGCAGAATCCCAGTGACTCCTGCAATATGATACAGGAGCACAGCACCAGACTGGTGGTCAGAGACTCTTGCCGCAGCTTTGAACTACCTGTGTAGCTTGGCCTCCATGAGCCTCCATTGCCTTATCTGTGAACTGAGGGCTTAGATAAGACGTCTCTAAGGTCTTTTCCATCACAAAAAGCCTGTGATTCTGATAATTCTTTAGGGAGAGAGACAACTCAGAGCCTTTGAGTTCACTGTGAGGACAAGGTACCATTTAGTACATGAAGACGGCAACTTATTACAAAGATGTCCTATTAATATTTCCTGGAAGACATGAAAGTGGTCTTCAAATACTTGGAAGCATCTCCCATGGACGCACTCCTCCTCAAGTAGAATTGTCCTGTCTAGCCCTGTCTTAGTTCCTCGGGCTGCCATAACCAAGTACGGCAACATGGGTGGCTTCAAAGAACAGAAAGTTATTGACTCATAGTTCTTGAGGCTAGAAGTCCACATTCAGGGCATTGACAGGGTCATGCTCTCTCTGTCCACTCTTGGGGAAGAGCCTTCCTTGTCCCTTCCAGCTGCTGGTAGCCCTGGTCATTTCTTAACTTTCAGATGTAGCTTCACATGGCATTTTTCTTCTCCCTGTGTCACTCTGTCTCCATGTCTGTCCTCCCCTTTTATAGGACACCACTGGGAAGCAACTAGGACCTACCCTACTCTGGCATGACCTCTTTAACTTAACTGATAACATCTTCAGAGAAAAAGACCTATTTCCAAAGGCAATCACATTCACAGGGACAGGGATTAAAGACTACAACATATCTTTAGGGGAGACATAATTCAGTCTATAACATAATCCCAAAGGGCAAAACTGAAATCAGTGGGTAGAAGACATATTTAAATTTAATACAGAAGATTTTATTTTCATTTTGGGAACAATCCAAAGGTGGAATCAGTTGATTAATGAACCAAAAGAATTACTGGATTCTATGTTTACCAGAGGAGTCCCTGGGTGGTGCAAAGTGTTAACGCACTTGGTGCTAACTGAAAGATTGGAGGTTGGAGTCCACCCAGAGGCACCTCAGAAGAAAGGCCTGGCTGTCTACTTCTGAAACATCAGTCATTGGACACCCTATGGAGCACGGTTCTATTCTGACACTCGTGGGGTCACCATGAGTCAGACTCAACTCAATGGCAATTGGTCTTTATGTTTATCAGAAATATTTAAGCACAGGCTCGGCAAACAGGTAGCACTGATGTGGTAGGGGTTAAGGGTAGAGATGGAGGTTTGGGCTACACCTGCCAATATGAGGGTCTACGGTTTGATGAATATTTTGTTCCCGCAAATACATCGCTTTCTCCCAAGAAGTTCTTGAGAATGGGAGGGTTTGACTCTGCAATTATTTGATGATACCTTTTCCACAGACTTTCTTGGAAAAGAATCCTTCCCAATGCTTCTTACTACTATCTGCCTCCGCCAACATCCTGCCCAACAGAGGGGCTTTTCAGCTCTCAGATCAAAGCCTCTGTGTGTGCAAAATGTCCATTGTTCATTAGTGAAATATGACTTGCACCTGCTCCTCTGAGGGATCCCGGCTGCAGGATGTCCCTCTTGGTTTCAGCAGGCTGTAGCAAGATCACAGGGCCAGTCACTTTGGTGACGAAGGAAGCAATGCTCTGCCCATCAAAAGCTGGACCCGGCTGTGCTGGTCCTGTGTGAACCAGGTGTCTACTGCTTCCCCAGGAACCTGCTGCCAGGCCTTGGCAGTGATGTGGACAGCAGCTGCTCCTTCAGCTTCAGTGTTGTCTCTCTCTCTTCTCCTCACTCTGAAAATCCAAGTTCATCCCCCGGGAGGCAGGTTCCAATGGGGAGGAAAGAGAACTTTGAAAGAGAGAAATACAAGGCTTGACCACAGACGTAAAAGAGCAGAAAACACAATCAACGTGAGAAGTAGGACAAATTTCAACCAATCGGATCTTTCCATATTCTGCATGGTATCATCCTCAAGACACAAAGCAAAGGAATTCATCACAAAAGGCAGAGATCTCGGCTAGTAAATAAATTGTGCATAATGTCACTGATAATATTATTATCACTGATCTGGTTTCATAGATTCTTAATCCATGCCACAAAAAAAAAACCCAAACCTATTCCTGTCAAGTCGATTCCAACACACAATGATCCCATGTGTTACAGAGTAGAACTGCCCCATAGGGTTTCCTTGGCTGTAATCTTTATAGAAACAAATTGCCAGGCTTTTCTTCTGCAGTGCTGCTAGGTGGATTTGAACCACCAAACTTTTGGTTAGTTGTTGTTGTTGTGTGCCGTTGAGTCAATTCCAACTCATAGTGACCCTATAAGACAGTAGAACTGCCACATAGGCTTAACTAGGCTGTAATCATTAACGGGAGCAGATTACCAGGTCTTTTCTCCCACAGTGCTGCTAGGCAGGTTCGAATCACCAACCTTTCAGTTAGCAGTCAAGCACAAACAATTCCTGCCACTCAGGGACCTGATCCATGCCTACACTGATCCAATTAAAGACATAAAAACTACTAGCCTCAAGTTAGATTCTCAGGAGTGCCATTGGCCCTGCTATTGGCACTTTCATGATTTTTCATGAATTGGCATGAACAATAGTGCCAAGGAATAACATTCGTCTTGGTTCCTACTAGTTTTTCCAGTAATACGTTCACTCTACATCATGATTCATGGCCCAGGAAATATTATTAGGTGATAACTAAATTGTATGGATTTGGGCCTTGAATTGCATGCTTGCGTCTCTTTTCTAGAAAGTATGCAAAACACCACCAAGTCACTGAGTTCTCTGTCTCTGCTGTTGTGTGTGGTCAAGTCAATTCCCACTTACATCAACACTATATGGCAGAGTAGAACTGCCCCATAGGGTTTCCTAGGCTGTAATCTTTCTGTGCGCCTTAAACCCTACTATCTCCTCATTAGATCCAAATAATATTACTTAACTAGGTGGACCAGGAATAAACAACCAATTTGCCAAGTGAGCTACTACTCCCCCCAAAAGGCTCTTCCTTCACATTGCCTTTGTAGATGTGGCAAAGTGCTACTTCCCAAGCAGTAAACCCCAAATCCGGAGGAGCTGGGAAGGGGGGAGGTGCGTCTAAATGACACTGTTGTGCAGTGACTCATCCTTTCACTGACTTCATTCACGTCTGTGTTTTCGGCCAGTTGGACAGCTGTGTTGGCCATGTGAAGTCAGAGAATTTTTTTGTTCCAAAGACAGGAAGATGGGGGTGGGGTGGGGAGAACAGATAAAACAGTGCGTGTGTGTGGTGCCATAATTGCTGCATGACTTCAGCTTCTCTGACCTGCTAACAGCCACTACATTAGTCACCAGTCCTCACAGGAAGAAACAGGCCTGGGTGGATTCAGCATGAAGTGAGACAGGCCTGGCAATTGTGGCCCAGGTCCAGGAGAAGGCCCTTGTTTTATTACAGTGACAGAGAGGCATATGTCTATTGCTAAAGAACATGATCTTCAGCTGAAAACTGAGGGGAGTCAGGCTTTTACCAAATAAATAAAGCAAAGGCTTTGCCCTAAAACAGTCCACAATTTTATGGGAGAGACTTCTGTGTTCAGCCAGAAATGCAGGCAATGCTCTGGAATCTCAGAAGAAGGAGCAACTCAAAATTGTGAGAGACCCACAAAGCAATGCAAGCGGAGCCACAGCCAAAACATCAGTTCACACCAGTGAACCCTTAGCTGCACTTGTGTCTTCTTTCTTGTTCTCTAAGCAACACTCACCCATCCCCTTTCCCCACAAAGACTAGTCCGATATTCCCTTCAAACCTTCAGCCCAACCTCAACCCAATTCAATGCAATTCAATTTGATGCAATTGAAAGACTCGATGCAAGGGTCAGCAAACTATGGCTCACAGGCCAAATTTGGCCTATTTATAAATAAAGTTTTATAGAAACACAGCTGTGTTCATTCACTTAGAGTAATGTCTATGACTGCTTGAGTAGTTGTGACAGGAACCATATTGCCCACAAAGCCTAAAGTACTGGCTCTCTGGCCTTTACAGAAAAAGTTTGTTGACTCCTGCTTAATGTGTAGCAGAAAACAATGCCTCCTTCTTCACCAAGAAAATGTTAAGATGAATTTCCTCGAACTTTTGACCCCAATACCTGCTAAACAGTCTCTACTCACCCTATCCTATCTGGCCCTGTCTAGACTGAATGGATGAAGGTGCCTCTTCTATTCAAGACCAATCTGTCCCCTCAGGTCCTTGATGCCATTGCCTCTCTTTGCCTCTTGGTGTTTTCTTTTAAGTTGTTAACTTAAAATCAGGAGATTTGTCTTCAGTTCACTCTTCACTCTCTGTCTTCTCTCTGAGTGATAACATTCCTTCTCTTGATAGGATATACTGAGTACTGAGTAAGTTTGGGTGAACTGTGTTGACTTTGCCTGGAGAATTTAAGGGAAGTCTTCACAAAAGATGAGATCAGGAAGTGAAGAAAAGGCCCCTTCAAAATCCCAACAACAGGAAAGGAGTCTAAAAGAAGAACCAGGAGAGAGCACTGTCGAGGACTCAAAATGAATGAATGAAGACAACAAGAGTCAGTACATCTCATGCCACAGAGAGGATAAATAAGAAGATGACTGAAAACAGGCCATTCCATTTGACAATTAGGTCATTAATGACTTTTCTCTGGTGCAGGCAAAATCTCATTATGTTGAGTTTTAAGAGGGGATTCCAATCATTTTACTGAGCTAAATTTTATAGTACGAATGTTGCTTAAAACAGATGGCTGTTTGAAACTTGTGGGTGCTTTGTTACTAAGAGATTTTTAGCCTTAATAAAATTTCTGGCTACAAAATAGTAATAATAAATCGTTACCATTCATCACATACTTGCTATGTGCCTAGCACTATGTTAAGTATTTTCCTCACATTATTGCTAATGTTTAATAACAATCCAACAAAGAAGGTATTCTTACATTCTGATCCCACAGTCAGTATATGCTGCAGTGAGGATTTGAACCCAGTTCTGCCTGGTTCCAAAGTGTGTGTCCATCCTTCCTTCCTTCCTTCCTTCCTTGCTTCCTGTAAAAATATACACGGTCATAGACCGTTTCAATAATTTCTGCATGTACAACTCAGTGACACTGATTACATTCTTCAAGTTGTGCAAATATTCTCACCATCCTTCTCCAAATTGTTCCATCACCATTGGCTTAGATTCACTGCCCCCGAAGCTTCTCATCTAACCTTTCGAGTTGCTATGTCAATTTGATCTTACTTAGAAAATTCTTTAAAAGAGCACAATTCTAAAAGTAGTCATACTTTACAAAAATGTGTGCTCCTTCAACTACATCACGGTTCTGTTCCCTCAATACATGCAGTGGTTAAAGCTGTAACTATTAGATCTGGAAAATTTCTTAAAGAGTAAAATAATAGGATTGGCTCCCTCATGCTGAATTAGACTATCCTTTTACCTTTAGTCTTGGAATTATTCCATACCAAGACATAGCTATTGTTACAGATATTCTGAATTATCATTCTGAAATTTTCCTCACTTAATGAGATAAATTATACAATGCTTGTTGTTGTTCTGTGCCTTTGAGCCAATTCCAATTCATAGCAACCCTATAGGACAGAGTAGGACTGCCCCATGGTGTTTCCTTGGCTATAATCTTTACAGGAGCAGATCACCAGGTCTTTTCTCCCACAGAGTGGACAATGGGTTTGAACCGCTAACCTTTTGGTTAGCAGCTGAGGACTTAACCACTGCGCCACCAGGGCTCCTTAGAGTATCAAAACTTTCTAATATTCTTTCCTGTCTTGCTTACTTTTCTTCTTCTCAGCCTTTCTATGACTTGTGTAAATAATAATTTGGTAACTATAAATCATTTTGGACATAGTTAATCCTCAGGTGTTTTCTCTTTCACACAAAATTGTGATGAGGAACATTTTCACAATAAATTAACAATAAAGTAAAATGTGTACTTCTCAAATTTTCTGTGGGTCAGTGGGCAACTGGTAAGGAAGACTTGGAAATGCTATCTTGGCCATACCAGTAAGCAAACAATTCAACCACTCAATTAAAGCTCTTGGAGAAAATGATTCTTATTTCCACCCTTAGTTGATATAATCCTATAGTTTTATGATACTTGATTGTTTAATGACCCTGAAATGACCAGGCAAGTTGCCTTTTTCAGTTCACACCTGCTATTGAATCCTTACCTGATTAGCCCATCTGGACCATGACTTAAGAGCACGCATTCCATATACTCTTCCAAATTCATTAGACTTTCTAAGTGAGGGATGTTGAGCTACATATTACACATTGACCTATTAGCTCAAAAGTGTGGGCAGTTTAGCATTTGTAAATTTCATCGTCATTTTTGTTCTCAGCTTTACCAGGAGTTTCAAGTTTATATATTACTCTCAGAGCCTGAAAATTACAGATTATTAAAAATCAGAATTATTTTATGGGGATCTTTAAAACTGAGGTTTTTTTAAGTAAATGTTAAGCAGAGTGGAGCATTATAGGTGTGTTTCATTTATTAATTTATCAAATTTTTATTAAATAAACACCTGAAGTGTGTAGAGTACTGGAGAGGGCGGAATAGGAAGCTATCCTATACCCTTAGTGAGTCATAATGTAGAAGACAAATGAAACTAGGTGAATGGATTTGCATAAGAAACATGCAAAGCAATATGTCCACAGATGCAAAACAATACAAAATCTGTCCCAAGCTACTGTGTACATCCAACTTACAGAAGATGTAAAGTCAAAAATCAAAACCAAACCCATTGCCACTGGGTTGATTCTGACTCATAGCAACCCTATGGGACAGAGAAGAAGTAATTGCCCCATAGGATTTCCAAGGAATGGCATGTGAATTTGAACTGCTAACCTTTTGGTTAGCAACCATGGCTTTTAAACATGAGCAACCAGGGCTCCAATAGTTTAACTAAAAGACTTGATGCAGGTTTTCTTTAAACAGCAAATTCTTCTTACACATATTTCTACTATGATTCTCTGGAAGCTTGGTCTCCCGTTCTATTTTGTGTCATTTTTTCTGTATACTGCTGACCCTTACTGCAGTCCTAGCCCTCTGTTTTCAGTGGATGGACTTGACTTTTACTTCTTGGAAGAAGAACAGAAAGCATCTTCCTTCATCAAAATCAGCTTTACCTTCTTCCTTCTGCAAAACAAAAGAACTATCTCACCTCCTTACAATATATTCTGGATCCTACCCCCCTGAGCCTGCTTTCAAGCTTTACCCCTTGTGTTATTCCATCTCGCTATTGAGTCATCATTATTCCTTCCTTTGCTTTGGACTTAGATCTGCAGTTAAATAAAACCAGTTGCTGTCAATTTGGTTGCCGTCAAGTTGATCACAACTCATGAAAACCCCATGTGTGTCAATGTAGAACTTTACTCCATGGAGTTTCCAATGGCTGATTTTTTGGAAGTAGATCACTGGAAATTTCCTCCAAGATGCCACTGGGTGGACTCAAACCCCCAACCTTTCAGTTAGCAGCTGAGCATGTTAACCATTTGCACCACCCAGGGACTCCTACAGTTAAGCGTATTTAATGCTCTTTGTCAATCATTTCACCAAAATGTCCCCAGCCATTGCTTGGTCAGCTGGAGTTTGTCTTCTTAACAGTTTTCTCAAGACAGACTTACATGAATAATATTCCCTGTGTTCTTGCCAGTTCAAAACTGTTTTTCTGTAGTGTTCTAGACATGACAGATACCTCCATATATAAAATCTTTAGCCCATTCTTTCCTTGTTGGAATATTTTGTAAGGATAGTTTACCGTCTTCTGCGGTTGATTTGCATCTTTAGAGAAGTCTGAAACCTGCCTGATCTCTTTCCATTATTAGTGATGCAATATTTTTACCTCCTCACCCAAAATAATTCTGTCTTTATTCTAATAATTTTAGGATATTCTTGGTATTGACTTTTCTAAATCAATTTCTCCTGGTCCATGGTTTAAGTCCTTTAAACAGGCAGATTCAAATCATCTTTTTAGAAAAGTTCTCTTAAATTGTATTTCTAAATATTCCCCCCCCCCCTTTTTTTTTTTTCTTGTTCTCTTTAGGGAACTCTATAAGCATATATTTAATTTTTCTTGCTTGTGTTTTATTCCTATAATTTTGTCCCTAGCCCTTTTTATCTCTTTATTTCTTGATTGTTTCATTCACTTTTCTCATGTTTATCTCCTTTGTTCTTTACAGTGCTTTCAAAAGTGTCTATAATTCCTCATACTCCACCTAATTTAGTCTTCACTTGTGAAATAATTTTGTCTTTTTCTTTTATTTCTTTCACAATTTCTGCCAAATTCCATTTCACCTCTTCCTCTAATTTGATCATCATCTCCTGTTGTCTGGTCCAGAGTCCTTGTATTTCTGCTTTGTATAATTTCTTTAATAGCTGTTATTACTCTCTTAGGGTTTTTGTTTTGTTTCAATTCGTGGCATCTTAAGTTACAGTTTTCATCCACTTTGTGGCAACAATTTTCAGGTATTTTTCCTTCATCTGTAGAAAAACTTTCCTGTTCTTTTCCACGGTTTAATAGTATCTCTGTATAGACGCCCTGCCAACTCCTTTCTGTTACTCACATTTGAATGAGTTTGATTTTCCTGGACCAGCTATTCGAGGAAGGTTACTAAGGGGTAAAAGGGAAGGACAGGTCTGCCAGTCCTCCAAACTTCGCAGCTCAAACTCTTCCTCCCGCATTGCAGCAGACTTTATTTCTTTCCTTTTTTTCATTTTTGCATTAATGATGCATCTATGCAAACACATTTCCTTTGCCTTTAAGGTTCAGAATGTCTTCAACCCACATGATCCTCTGGCTTCTTCACAAGCTACTGCCACCAAGGGACACATTTATTTTCTTCCAGAATAATAGCCTCATGTTTTGTTGGTATATTTTTGCATGTACTTTCTGTAATCTATGACCCCCATGTCACAGTGGTTAAGCACTTGGCTGCTAACTGAAAGACTGGCAGTTCAAACCCACCAGTCACTCCACTGTGGAAAGATGCAGCAGTCTGCTTCCATAAAGACTGACAGCCTTGGAACCCCTATGGGACAGTTCTAATCTGTCCTACAGGGTCCCTATGAATTGGAATTCGACTGAATGGCAATGAGTTTGGTTTTTTGGTTTGGCCACTCTGGTGGCCATCAGGCACTTCCCACCTCACCACAATGCTACAACATGTTCAATCTTATCCCAGTTTGCCCAAGACTGACAGGGTTCCTGGGACATGGGACTTTCAGGGCTAAAACTGGGAAAGAATTCATCCCAGCTCCCTGCAGTTGCCACTCTGGATGAGGCACTCCCCTTGTGGAAGTGAACATGTACGTGTTTCCAGAGACTCTCCACAGAAGATGCCGTCCACACTCATCACCCTTCCCACTGCCCATCGCCATTTACCATGCAGCTTATTGCATGCTTCTACTGACCTCAGTTGCTTTCGGCAGCACATACTGATAATTTATAGTTTAAGAGTTTTCTGGGCCTCCTAGTGTCACTGAAAATGGTGCTTGTGAAATTGTTTTTCATTCAACTTCTTGCTCTGTATCATTTCCAAGAGGAAAAGTATAAAAATCCAGAATTCAGCTGCTACCATGTTTCTTTGGAGCTCAATAGATATTTTCTACTATCTTCATACAGCTCCAAGTTGAAGAGTCCCACTTCTGTTATAATTGAATTTCTTGACCACATAAACACTGCAGTTAAGATTGTGATGCACAGAAAAAGCATACCATGTAGCAATACCCCATATAGAATGATGAGCTAACTAGATGAATTTCAGTTTGTGCATGCTACACATTACAAAAGCACACTAAAGCATATGAAAGCACAACAGCACATTATAAGCATCAAGTATTACATGGATAAAAAATGATTATATAAATAATATAGGAAACACTGGTAACTAAGAATTCAGAATGGGGATAAATAGCAGTTTATAGAGCACAGGCAGAATATAGAACCAAGTTTGATCAAGCCATATTATTGTTTCTTGATTATGGCCAAGTTCAAAAAGATAAATATAAAAAAATAGGCAGGATGAGTGCCACTATATGCAAATATCATACTAGATGCTGTTGCATGGATTATTTTACTTAACCCTAATAATAATTTAAGGTAAGTGTAATGAAACTGAGTGTCAGAAAACTTATAATATCCGAGATCTTCCAGCTAACAAATTTCAGAGCTAGGATTCTGCCTTAGTCATCTAGTGCTGCTATAACAGAAATACCACAAGTGGATGGTTTAACAAATAGAAATTTATTTTCTCACAGTCTAGTAGGCTAGAAGTCCAAATTCAGGACATCAGCTCCAGATGAAGTCTTTCT
The DNA here is from genome assembly GCF_024166365.1 of Elephas maximus indicus. NCBI lineage: Eukaryota > Metazoa > Chordata > Mammalia > Proboscidea > Elephantidae > Elephas > Elephas maximus. The sequence continues at coordinate 64,110,098 of NC_064819.1, read as the reverse complement.
CTGTCAGCTCTGGAGGAAGATCCTTGTCATCAATCTTCCCCCAGACTAGGAGCTTCTCTACACAGGATCTCTGGGTCCAAAGGGCATGCTCTCCTCCTGGCATTGTTTTCTTGGTGGTATGAAGTCCCCACTCTCTGCTTGCTTCCCTTTTCTTTTATCTCTTATAAGGTAAAAGGTGGTGCAGGCCACACTCCAGGGAAACTCCTTTTACATTGGATTAGGGATATGACCTCGTAAGGGTGTTATAATCCCACCCTAATCCTCTTTAACATAAAATTACAGTCATAAAATGGAGGACAACCACACAATATTGGGAATCATGGCCTAACCAAGTTGACACATATTTTGGGAGGGACACAATTCAGTCCATGACACTCCACCCATTGGCCCCCAAAAATTCATGTCCTTGCTACATGTAAGACACATTCACCCCATCATGTCATAGCAAAAGTCTTAAATCAACTCCAGGTCCAAAATAAAAAAATTCCTCTCCATCGATGAAATCTAGAATACAAGTTTTCTGCTTCCAAAATACAATGGCAGAACAGGCACAAACAAACTAGACATTTTCATCACAAATGGGAGAAATTGGAGGGAAAGAAGGCATAACAGGCACCAAGCAAGTCAATAGAACACATTATATTAGTCCTCAAAGCTTTGAAAATATTCCTCTGCTCTTTGAAACCTTCTACACAATAGCCCTGCCCTCCAGACTCTAGGAATTAGCCACACTCTTTGGATTCCAAGAGGAGGCCCCTCAGGCCTGGGCTTCCACTCCACCTTCCAGGCCCACTGGGACAGTAACTCCGTTTCCTCGGCTTTATGTGCACCAACCTCCTAGTGCATCTGAGTAGCGTCTCCACTCTTAGAAACACCAGAGGCCGTGGCTCCACCCTTTGAAACTCCAGAGGTTCTGGCCATACCTTTTGAGACTGAGGCAACTCAGTTTCCTGTGTTCCTTGTCTCTTCAACTTCTGCTTCCTCATTCCTTGTTCCCTTGGCCCTCAGGCCTCACACCCACACCTGCTGTGCTGGGGCAAGTGTTCCAAATCTCAGTAGCTCCACTGATAAGTGCCTGGAGGTACCCCAGTCCACCAGGAAGCCTCCTGCACACAGGCACTCAGATCTCTTTCTATGTGGGTCAGCTCCAGCGTTGTCTGTCACTAGTCTCCTGGTTTTGCTGCTGTCAGTCATTTGCTGCCTTTTCTCACCATCTGTTTCTTCTCTGTTGTTAACAGTTCTCCTCACTTCCTTCTGAGTCTTCTATCCATTCACAGTTTTGAAACTGCTTCCACATTTTAGGTATCTGTTAGAGTAGCACCCTACTTTCAGCACCAAATTCTGTCTTAGTCATCTAGTACTACTATAATAGAAATACTACAAGCGGATGGCTTTAACAAACAGAAATTTGTTTTCTCAAAGTCTAGTAGGCTAAAAGTCCAAATTGAGGGCATCAGCTCCAGAGGAAGCCTTTCTCCCTCTGTCGGCTCTAGAGGAAGGTCCTTGTCATCAATCTTTCCCCAAACTAGGAGCTTCTCTGCTTAGGAACTCTGGGTCCAAAGGACATGCTCTGCTCCTGGAACTGCTTTCTTGGTGATATGAGGTCCCCACTGTCTGCTTGCTTCCCTTTCCTGTTATCTCTTGTTAGATAAAATGTAGTGCAGGCCACACTTCAGGGAAACTCCCTTAACATTGGATTAGGAATGTTACCTTTGTCTTACAATCATAAAATGGAGGACAACCACACAATATTGGGAATCATGGCCTAACCAAGTTGACACATATTTTGGGGAGACATAATTCAATCCATGACAGATTCCAACCCAGGCTTCTCTAGGACCAATGCCCTACCCTTCTTACTATACCACTGTGCCTCTTTTCAATCAAAGAAAGGAATTAATGGAAGTTCAATGTACAGAAGAGAAACCTTGAGGGAGACAATAACTTAAAGTAGGGCGAATGGAGAAGACAGTTATTGAGTTTTAACCAGATGTGGCAAAAGCTCAAGCGTAAATAGTGCAAGTGCAGCAGAAATACAAGGGAGCAAAAACTCAGCAACCATATTCATTAAGATTTTTAAAGCAGTTGTTTCAACAAGCTGGAGATATTTAAGACTTGAACAACTCAATGCATCTGGTTTTACCCCATAACGGAAGCCCATTTTGACCAAGTGGGAATTAAATTCACAAATCTAAGAAACTAGGATAGTTTATCAAATTCCTTCCTGCTGTTATAAAAAATAATGTTGTGATAGGGAATGAGATTAAATCCTTCAAAAATCAAATTTAGGTTAAAAAAAGAGAGAGAGAAAGTGGCAGGCTAACTGATCTGCCGAAGGGAAAAGTAGCCTAATTCTTGAAAAATGGTTTGCAGAAAGTCTGGTTTTTCGCGTCTCTGAAAAGCTATTAAAATTAGAGAAGCTCGAAGCATTTGAAAACTGTTTGCCTATAGCCCTTTTTTAAATTACAGACATAATACATCCAAAAACTCAAGCGGTCAGTATGTTGCTGTTATTGTTGTTAGATGCCATTGAGTCAGTTCCAACTCACAGTGACCCTATGTACAACAGAACGAAATACCACGTCATCCTTTGCCATTCCCACAATCATTTTTATGCTTGAGCCCATTGTTGCAGCCACTGTGTCAGTCCATCTCATTGAGGGTCTTCTTCTTTTTTTGTTGACCTAGTACTTTACCAAGGATGATATCCTTCTCCAGGGACTGATTTCTCCTGAGAACATGTCCAAAGTACGTAAGACATAGTTTCACCATTTTTGCTTCTAAAGAACATTCTAGTTGTACTTCTTCCAAACACATTTGTTTGTTCTTTTGGCAGACCATGGTATATTCAATATTCTTTGCCGACACCACGATTCAAAGGCATCAATTCTTCTTCTGTCTTACTTATTCATTGTTCAGTTTTTGCATACACATGATGTTATTGAAAATACCATGGCTTGGGTCAGGCACACCTTAGTCTTCAAGGTGACATCTTTGATTTCAACATTTTAAAGACATCTTTGCTTATGTCATCATAATACTTTACATTGTCTTCTCAAGCCACCCTTTGAAATCTTCCGTTCAGTTCTTTTACTTCGTCATTTCTTCCTTTTGCTTTAGCTACTCAACATTTAAGAGCAAGTTTCAGAGTGTCTTCTGACATCCATTTTAGTCTTTTCTTTCTTTCCTGTCTTTTCAGTGACCTCTTGCTTTCTTCATGTATGATGTCCCTGATGTCATTGCACAACTCATCTGGCCTTTGATCATTAGTGTTCAATGTGTCAAATCTATTCTTGAGGTATGATATATTCAAGGTCACACTTTGGCTCTTGTGGACTTGTTTCAGCTTCAACTTGAATTTGCATATGAGCAATCGATGGCCTGTTCTGCAGTCAGCCCCGCGCCTTGTTCTGACTGATGATATTGAACTTTTCCATCGTCTCTTTCCACAGATGTAGGCAATTTGATTCCTGTGCATTCCATCTGGCAAGGTCCATGTGTATAGTCACCGTTTATGTTGGTGAAAAAAGGTATTTGCAATGAAGAAGATGTTAGTCTTACAAAATTCTATCATGCAGTCTCCAGCAACATTCCTATCACCAAGGCCATGTTTTCCAACTACTGATCCTTCTTCTTTGTTTCCAACTTTTGCATTCCAATCAGCAGTAATTATCAATGCATCCTGATTATATGTTTGATCAATTTTAGACTGCAGAAGTTGGTCAAAATCTTCAATTTCTTCATCTTTGGCCTTAGTGGTTGGTTCATAAATTTGAATAACAGTCATATAAACTGGTCTTCTTTGTAGGTGTATGGATATTATCCTATCAATGACAGCGTTATACTTCAGGCTAGATCTTAAAAGAACAGTGGTCAGTATGGCATCATTGAAATCATCTTCATCTTCAGTCAGTTCTCATGGAGACTCTCCTGGGGCCAAGCCCTGTGCTTATTTGATCTTGGATTATGCATGAAATCCCAAGAGTATGAGAAATTTAGAGTTGCAAACCCTCAGTTTATAGGATGAAAGTGTATCATGTAGGAAGCTAAGTATTTGTAGGAAGCTAAAAAAAAAAAAAAAAAAAAATTTTTTTTTTTTTTAATGACATGAGGGGCATATGTTGCCTTGACCCAAGATACCTCCCTGAAATGCCATAAATCTTTCTTTCCCTAATTCCCAGTTTTTCCTATAAGTTATACAATAAGAAAATAAAATATTAATCCTTCGTATCCAGATACTAGTACATTTGAGTTCTACGAACCTTTCTCTAACTAGTATTGAGGCCTTTGCTGACCTCTCTCATCTCTAATCAATTATGCCTGTGGCTGGTATAACACAAAAATCAAAACACCAAACCCGTTGCCATCAAGTCAAATCCAATTCATAGTAACCCTATAGGACAGTGTAGAACAGCCCCATAGTGTTTCCAAGGAGTGACTGGTAGATTCAAACTAACTACCTTTTGGTTAGCAGCTGAGCTGTTAACCACCGTGCCACCATAGCTCAATTTGACCCTTAATTGCTTTCTTGTGATTATTTTATGTAGGAAAACTTTGATTCGAGCTAGAATATAAGTCTTTTAACCATGGAAGTCAAACACTGTGATAAGTGAGAGCAGATAATTAACAAATGTCAATTAATTTATCAAGATGGAAGGGAAATTGTGACATAAGGGTTATAAAGAAGGAAAACAATGAAATGAAGAACTTGGACCATGTTAGGGAAGGAGAAGCCTGTGTGAAATATCACAGCATTGAGCTTTGGGCAGCCAAAGTTTTACGTAGGAATTTTAGACACCTGGGAGAACAGAGGGCAGAAGCACAATTGAGGTTGACTGGTGTGTCAAACTTTTTGTATGCGTATTCACGTGAACACTAAATCGAAGGTTCTGCTGTTCAATACAACATGCAGTTTCAGGAGGGACGCATTTGGATCACAAAGAAGAATGACCACATTCTCTTTTCCATAAAGGTTAACCACAGAGAAAAATGTAGTGACAGTTGTCAACGGTAATTTACTCTTTCATCCCAGAAAGGAGTATATCGATATATCAAAAGCAAACACAATTTGTCCAAGGAAATAGAAATCAAGACTTGGTTATATCTTTAGGCCACAGAATTGAATTTGTTGTCTTTTCTTAATTCAAGTTACTCCATTCTCACCCTTCATTATTATCTCTGGTTTCCAGGTTTAAGAAAGAAAATTAGCATTTACAAATGGTGCACTAGAAATTACCTATTTAACACAAAAGAAGACAGTAATGGAAGAACAGAAGAACAAAAATAAATAACATATTTAGAAAACAAATAGCAAAATGGTAGATATAAATGCTACCTTATCAATAACTACATTAAATGAAAACGGAATAACACTTCAGTCAAAAGAGAGATTGGCAAAATGGATCTGAAAAAAATACATGATCCAACTATATTCTGTATACGCAAGACACAGACAGATTGAAAGTAAAAGTGTGGAAAAGATATACCATAGAAACAGTAACAAAAAGAGAGCTGGAGTGAGTACACTAATGTCAATCAAAATAGGCTTTAAGACAAAAACTGTTACTAGAGAGAAAGAAGGGCATTATATAATGATAAACAGGTGAATCAATCAAGAAATATAAAAATTATAAAAACATATGTACCTAACACCGTGGCCCCAAAATACATGACGTAAAAATTGACAGAACTGAAGAGAGAAAAAGACAATTCAACAATGACAGTTGGAGGCTTCAAAACCCTATTTTCAACAACGAATAGAACAACTAGACAAAAAATGAACAAGAAAATAGAATACTTGAACAACACTATAAACCAACTAGACCTAGAAAGCATCTACAGAACACTCCACTCAACAACAACATACTCATTCTACTCAAATCCACATGGAACATTCTGGAGGATACACCATATATCTGGCCGTAAAAAAAGTCTCAACAAATTAAAAAACACTTGAAATCATATAAAGTGTTTTCTCACAACTGAAATTAGAAGTCACTAACAGGAGGTAATTTTGGAAATTTATGAATATATGAAAATTAAGCAACACACGCCTAAATAACAAATTGATCAAGGAAGAAATAACAAGAGAAATTGGAAAAGATTTTCAGATAAATGAAAATTTTGATATATCAAAATTTATGAGATGTAGCTAAACCCACGCTTAGGGAGAACTGTATAACTGTAACGTCTATATTTTTAAAAAAAATCTCAAATCTATAACCTAACCTTTCATCTTTAAGAAACGAGAAAAAGAAAAGCAAGCCAAATTCAAAGCAAACAGTAGGAAGAAAAATAATAATAAATAAAGATTAGAGCAGAAATAAATAAAATGCAGAAGTGAATATCAAGGCAAAATTAATTAAATTAAAATTTATTTTTTTGAAAAGACCAGCAAAAATGCCAAACCTTTAGTAGAGGTATAGTGGGAGGGGGTGAGGGGGGTACTTATTCTTGGGCACAAGTCCAAGGTGGCCTCAGATGAGATGCAGGATGACATTCCAAGGCACCACAAATATGAAAGTCATCTGACTGAGAGAGCCGAACAAGAGGGAGGAAAGTGTTTATGCTGACGCATCACCACTATCAAGGTCTATTCATCTTGAAATTGAGGGGAGGGGTGCAACTTAGAGATGCCCCTGAGTGCTCATTACCCTCACTACACCCCTGACGTTTAGTTGATTGATCAAGAAAAAAAGAGAGAAAATTCAATTTTCTAAAATTGGGAATGACAGAGGAGACATTACTACCAGTGCTACAGGAATGAAAAAGATTATAAGGAAATACTATGAACAACTGTATTAGATAACACAGATGAAATGAACAAATTCCTAGAAACACACAAACCACAAAAACTGCCTCCAGAAGACATAAAAATAGGCCAATAACAAATAATAAAATTAAATTAGTAATCAAAAATTTCTGGCAGAGGGGATGAAAATGTTTTAGAAATAGATAATGGTAATAGTTGGCACAATATTATGAATGTAACTAATGCCACTGAGTAGTACATTTAAAAATGGTTAAAATGGCAATTTTTATGTTATATATATTTTATCACAATAAAAAAAATCTAAACACAAAAAGCAAAAATTCTCCTGGAGAAAAAGCCAAGGGCCAGATGGTTTCACTGGTGAGTTCTACCAAATATTTAAAGAAGAATTCATACTTAATGAACTCTTCCCAAAAATAAAAGAGGAAGGAACACTCAGCTTATTCTATTAGGCTAAAATTATTCTGACACCAAAACCAGACAACAATCTCAAGAAAAGAAAACTATAGATCATACCCCTTATGAATATTAATACAAAATCCTCAACAAAATACTAACAAAGAAAATCCATCAACATATAAAAAATGATTATACACCATGACCAAGAATGCAAGGTTGGTTCAACATACAAAAATCAATGTAATACACCATATTAGTAAGATAAAGGGTAAATATATATATATATATATATATATATATATATATATATATATATACATGATCATCTTGGTAGATGCAGAAAAAAAATTTGATAAAATCCAATGCCCTTTTATGATTAAAACATTCAAGAAATTATAAATAAAAGGTAAATTTCCTCAATCTGTTAAAGGGAATCTACAAAAAACCCACAGCTAACATCATATTTAATGATGAAAGACTGAAAGCTTTCTCCTAAGACCAGAAACAAAACAAGGATGTTCATTCTAACCACTTCTATTCAATGTTATACTGTGGGGTTTTAGCCAGGTTAAGTGGGTAAGAAAATGAAATAAAAGGCATCCAGAGTGGAAAATAAATACGGTCTGCAAGATTGCAGAATGCAAAATTAATATACAAAATCAATTGTATTTCTATATACTAGCAGGGAACAATGTGATAATGACACTAAAAAAACAACTCTATTTACAATAGCATCAAAAAGAATAAAATACTTAGTAATAAATGTATCAAAAGAAGTACAGGGCTTGTACACTGAAAACTACAAAATACCATTGAAAGAACTTTTAAAAAGATCTAAACATATGCAAAGACATACCATGTTCATGGATTAAAGAAACTAATAATTTTTAAGATAGAAATACTCCCCCAGTTGATCTTCAGATTCACCAAGTCAACACAACCCTTAACGAATCCCAGCTTCCTTTTTTCCAGGCATTGATAAGGTGATTCTAAAATTCATATGGAAATGCAAGGTACCCAAAATAGCTTAAACAATCTTGAAAAACAAGCACAAAATTGAATGATTCACATTCCCTGATTTCAAAACTTACTGCAAAGACTGCATGGTATCGGTATACAGATAGACATATAGATCAATTGAAAAGAATGGAGAGACCAGAAGTAAATCCATAGATTTACCATTTTTCAACAAGAATGCTAATTCAACAGGAAAGTATATCCTAACTCATAGTGCTAGGACAACTGGACATCCACATGCAAAAGAATTAAATTGGATCCCTACCTCATATCATAGACAAATAATAACTTAGAATGTATCAAAGACCTAAAGGTAAAAGCTAAAACTATAAACTATTAGAAGAAAACATAAACATAAATCTTTCGGACCTAAAGTTAGGCAACAGTTTCTTAGGCATGACATTCAAAGCACAAGCAACAGCAAAAATAAATTAATAAATAAATTGGACTTCATATACTTTTTTTTTTTTTTTAATTTTGCAGTTCAAAGGACACTATGAAGAAAGTGAAAAGACAATCCCATTAAATGGGCAAAATATTTGCAAATAATATAGTATGCAGAAAATATAAAGTTAGTATCCAGAAAGTATAAAGAACTCTTACAACTCAACAATAAAAAGACAAATAAATCACTTCAAAAATGGAAAAGGGTTTGAGTATACATCTCTTGAGATATACAAATGGTTGATAGCACATGAAAAGGTGCTCAACATCCTTAGTCACTGTTGTTGTTAGGTGCTGTTCAGTCAGTTCTGACTCATAGCCTCCCTATGTACAACAAAAGGAAACGCTGCCTGGTCCTACCCCCTCCTCACAATTGTTGTTATGCTTGAATCCATTGTTGCAGCTACTGTGTCAATCCATCTTGTTGAGGGTCTTCTTCCTTTTTGCTAACCTTCTACCAAGCATGACGTCCTTCTCCAGAGATTGGTCCTTCCTGATAACATGCCCAAAATATGTGAGATGAAGTCTCTCCATCCTTCCCTCTAAGGATCTCTCTGGCTGTACTTCTTCCAAGACAGTTCTTCTGGAAGCCCATGGTATATTAAATATTCTTAGCCAGCAGCATAATTCAAAGGCATCAATTCTTCTTCCACCTTCCTCATTCATTGTCAGGCTCTCACATGCCTGTGAGGCCATTGAAAACACTACAGCTTGGGTCAGGCACAATTTAGTCCTCACAGTGACATCTTTACTTTTTAACACTTTAAAGAAGTCTTTTGGAGCAGATTTGCCTAATGCATCATGTCATTTGATTTCCTGACCACTGCTCCTATGGGTGTTGATTGTGGATCCAAGTAAAACGAAATCCTTGACAACTTCAATATTTTCTCCATTTATCATGATGTTCCTTATTAGTCCAGTTGTGAGGATTTTTGTTTTCTTTACTTTGAGGTGTAATCTATACTTTTTTTTTTTTTAAGATGATGAAAATGTTCTGGAATCAGATAGCAGCTATAGTCACACAACATTGTGAATATACTAAAAACCATGGACTTTAAAAGGGTGAATAATATGTATGTGAGTTATAGCTCAAAAAAAAAAAAAGAGAGAGACAAGATATAAAAATATTCACAGGAATTAAAACATCAAATTCAGGATAGTTGTTACCTCTGTGGACAGTAAGAGAGGAATGGGATTGAGTTGGTTATGTAGCCATCAACTATATCTGTAAGATTTTAACTTGGAAAGAAAGGAGAGAGGAAAAAGGAAGGAAGGTGGGGGTGGGGAGTGAGGAATGGCCCTTGTAACTTGCTTTGGTCAATGGGACCTTCTCAATCATGACACAAACAACAGCTTAGAAAGAGCAAAAGAGGGAGAGAAGGATGGATGGAAGGATAAGGAAGGAGGAAGGGAGGGAGGGAAATATGAAAAGCATATACGGAAAATTTCTACTGTATGACTGAGCTAGGTGGTAGATACATGATTTTTTATTATATCATCCTGTACACTTTGTTGTGTGTTTGAGATACCCTGTAATAAAATGAAAGATGTGCCTATCTTAAATACATATATATATTATGGCCCAAACCATGGTCAGATTTCATTTAAATTTAATTCATTGGCTCTTCCAAGTGCAGTGACTAAAGAAATTAGAGCTGAAAGTGGACTTATTAGGCCACTGATTTATCTCGCTAACAAATTCTCTATAGGATCTCTATAGGATCCTTTTTAACATAATTTTTTTTACAAAAATTTATGATTATTCTCAATATTTGGAAAATACAACAAAGTATAAATAAAATTATGCATAATCATACTGCTAAGAGATAGCCATTGTTTATATCTAGGTATATATCTTTGTAGTCTCTTTTCTATGCAGACATGTATCTTTTTATATAAAACTAGGGTCAAGTTACTCATATTTATATCGTTGCTGTTATTAGGTGCCATCAAGTCACTTCCAACTCATAGCAACTCTACATGCAACAGAACAAAGCTGCTCCTGCACCGTCCTCACAATCACTGCTATGCTTGAGCCCATTGTCACAGCCACCGTGTCTATCCATCTCATTGAGGGTCTTCCTCTGTTTTACTGACCCTCTACTTTATGAAGCGTGATGTCCTTCTCCAGGGACTGGTCCCTCCTGATAACGTGCCCAGCATATGTGAGACGTAACCTCTCCATTCTTGCTTCTAAGGAGCATTCTGGCTGTACTTCTTCCAAGACATCACAGTGCTACAAACTGACAGACGAATGGTGGATTTATTTTACATTCTGTCGTTTCATGGCTAAAAACTTCCAATGGCTTCCTAACACGCTTATATAAATTCTGAACCCTTTACTTAATCTTGGCCTCAGAGACCTGCTTTCCTCATCTCTATCTGTCCTCCTTGCCTATTTTACTTTAGCCCCACTAGCCTTCTCCTGAATCCTGGTGGTGCAGTGGTCAAAACGCTCAACTGCTAACTGAAAGGTCTGAGATTCGACCCACCAGCGACTCTGTGGGAGAAAGATACGGCAGTAGGCTTCTGTAAAAATTACAGCCTTGGAAACGCTATGGGGCAATTCTATTCTCTCCTATAGGGTCACCATGTGTCAGAATAGACTTGATGACAGTGGGTTTGTTTTTGTTTTTTGCAGGGGATGCAGTTTTAGCCTTCTCTTTGGACCATGCTTGTTTCCAACTTAGTACTTTTGTACATGCCATTCTTTCTGTCTGTGGTACCGTTCCCCCATGTGACCTTTGGATTATTATTGATCAAATATTTACTCACCTACCTCTTCCACTCTAGGTACAATATAATATCCAGTCCCATTGATATTGGGCTGGTCCACGCAACTTGCTGTATTCAATGGTATGTTAGCAAACATGGCATAAACAATAGCTTGTAATATGAGTGCAAGATGGGGTTTGCCCTCTTACGCTCTGTCATTGCAATGAGAGGAATATTCCCCCACTGGATTGCTAGTCCCAGAACACTAAGACACAAATGGGTCTGGCCTGGACCCAATTCTCAACTTGGTGACAAGTCCAGCCAAACCAAAACTGAATCAGCTAAACCCTGCCTATTCACCTCAGAGGAAATAAATTGCTATTAATTCTAAACCTGTGAGTCTGGAGATGATTTGTTATGCATTGTATCTTAGTCATCTAGTGCTGCTGTAACAGAAATACAACAAGTGGATGGCTTTAACAAAGAGAAATTTATTCTCTCACAGTCTTGTAGGCTACAAGTCCAAATTCAGGGCATCAGCTTCAGGGGAAGTCTTTCTCTTCACTGTCGACTCTGGAGAAAGGTCCTTATCATCAATCTTCCCCAGTTGAGGAGCATCTCAGTGCAGGTACCCAGTGTCCAAAGGATGCGCTCTGCTCCCAGCACCAGTTTCTTGGTGGTATGAGATTCCCATGTCTCTCTTCTGGCTTCTGTCTTTTATATCTCAAAAGAGATTGGCTCAAGACACAATCCAATCTTGTCGACTGAGTCCTGCGTCATTAACATAACTGCTGCCTATCTCACCTCATTAACAAAGATTTTCAACAGATAGGAAAATCACATCAATCACAAAATGGGGGATGACCACACAATACTGGGAATCATGGTCTAACCAAGTTGACACGTATTTTTGGGGGGACACATTATTATGGCAATAGTTGAGGGATACAAAGCAAATCTTTGCATAGCCTCTTGCTTCACTTCATTCAGATTTTGGTTCATATTTCACCCCCTCAAAGAAGCCTTTGCACTGCTTTCTCTCCCTTTGACTCTGCTTGATTTTTCTCCACAGTATTGATCATCATGCCTGTGTCATATGTATCTGTTTGTTTCTTGTCTCTCTCTCTAGAATGTAAGAGAACAGAGATTTTATATTGCTCACTGCTATTTCTCTAGTGATTAGAATGGTGCCTGGCAAATTGTACATGCCCAATAAATAACTGCTGAGTGACTGAGTAAATAGTTGGGCCCCCTGCTTTTTTAAAACTAACCATTATATTATAACCTTTTTCTCAATTATTCCCATGTCCATATTATTAAGCATTTAGTTAGCTTCTAACTTTTGCTGTTATAAATAAGATTACCAGTCCCTGGGTGGCTAAAACAGTTAAACTCTCAGCTATTAACTGAAAGGTTGGTGGTTTAAACTCACCCAGTGATGCCTTGGAAGAAAGACCTAGAAATCTGCCTTGAAAACCTAATGGAGTACAGTTCTACCCTATACACATGGGGTCACCATGATTTCTAAATAGATGTACATAAACAATATCACTATAAACATCCTTTAACAAAAATCTTTCAATGTATTTGTCATTGTTTTCTTAGGATAAGTGCCTAAATCAAAGGTACTTAACAAACTCATTTTTCTTTCTGAAATTTACATAAATTTTTACTTTGACCTTTAATGAGACAGATTTTTCACTTAACCTTTGCCTAAACTTAATTTTACCATTTTTTCATCAATAAGAGAGTTGAAAATGGTATGCCATTGTTTTAATTTGCATTCTTTGTATTATCGATGAGGTTAAACATTTTTTACATGTATAGGCCATCATCATTAATTCTTTGGGAAATAGGTTCTCATGTCCTTTGCCCATTTTTTTTCTGTTAACATGTTAAGCATTTTTCTCATCGATGATTAAGAATTCTTTATACCTCAAAGCTATTAAGATTTATGGATTGTCTCCAGTGTGGCAAATATATTTTCTGTTTATTTTTCTTTCCGTCTTAAGCCATTAAAGCGTAGTAGATGGAACTTAACTTGAAACACCAGCTCTGCCACTTCCTAACTGTATGATCTTGATCAAATAACTTGTCCTCACAAAGCTCCAGTTTCCCATCTGTAAAGTGTGAAGAATAATGCCTATTACGTAGGATTAGTATGAAGATTAAGACAGATAATATATGTCTGGTCAGTTGAAGTTCTTTGGTTTTAAGCAACATGAACTAACAGTAATTTAAGTAAAACAATTAACATATTGGAAAGATACTGAAAGAGCTCAGCAAATTATGAAAGAGGTGAATAACCAGGCCTTAGGAAGAACAAGAACGACAGGAGCAGGAGCCCTTCCATGAACTATTCACCTGAAGCCCAGCCATCACGTGCCCCAGCTCCAGTTGCTTTTTGCCCCTAGTGCCCATACTAAATGTTCAAATCTTTGGCTCAGAGAATATGACTATCCTAGTCTGGATCTCATGCCCCCCTCTATAATACAAAAGCCCTGATGGTATAGTGGTTAAAGAGCTTGGCGGCTAACCAAAAGGTCAGCAGTTCAAATCCACCAACTGCTCCTTGGAAACCCTATAGAGAAGTTCTACTCTCTCCTATAGGGTCACTATGAGTTGGAACCGACTCGATGGCACCTAACAAACAACAACATAATACAAAAAGAACCATTGGTAAGTATGTGAAGTATGTACCCCACCACCTCCCCCCAAAAAAAGGGAAGAAGAAAGGAAGGAAGGAAAGAAAAGCTACTTCTGTGAAGTGCTTAGCTCTGTATCTGCTCCCTTTAGTAAACTCTCAAAAATAGCAGGCATTTATAATCCCATGCAATATTTTTCTCTGGATATTATATTTAGAAAGAGATTCTATTTAAGACAGGACCTTAAATAAGTTTCTAATGGTAAGTAATCCTCTGATTTAACTTGATCTCAAGACAGGGTGCCCTTGAATCAGACTGAAAATCTTGTCAGCATTCTAAGGATATAACGCTTAGCAGTAACTAGAAAGAAGCAGCAGGTCTCCTCAGCTGACTCTGCTTTGTTGGGATATACCCTGCATGCTTAAGTGTATTCTTGAATCGAGTAGAATGCTTAATGGGTCAAGTATTTGAAGTCAACATTGCAAGAGATCTGATATTTCAAAGTCAAAATACTAAAGTCAAAATACTAGGTTTTAAAATTCACAGACTTCTGATCAGTTATACAGGGAGGCTCGGTAGTGCAGTGGTTAAAGTGATTGACTGCTAACTGATAGGTCAGCAGTTCAAAACCAACAGCAGCTCCACAGGAGAAAGATGTGGCAGTCTGTTTCCATTGAGATTTATAGTCTTGGAAATCCTGTGGGGTCACTGTGAGTCAGGATCAACTAGACGGCAGTGGATTTGCTTGCTTAATCAGTTATATAATATAAACATGGTGGAAAATCCCTCCAAAGATATTTACCCTTGGGAGGGACATGCCCTTTCCAAGATTTAATTTCCTGTCTTTAAAATCAGTGTAATGATATTTACCTCTCATGATTACTCTGAAGATGAAAACAATATGAAAACTGTAATCACTCTGTAATAGAAACCCTCATTCCCCTACACATTTTCCCTTTGAGCTAGTTGAAAGCAGTATGAAAATTTCCTTTGACAGACAGGTAGATAGATACATGATAGATAGACTGATAGACGGATGGACGGATGGGAGGAACGCACAGACAGATGGACGGAAGGAGGTGCCATCAAGTTGATTCCAATTCATAGCAGCCCCATGTGACACAGCAGAACTGCCCATAGAGTTTTCTTGGCTGTAATCTTTACAGGAGCAAATCTCCAGGTCTTTCTCCCACAGAACTGCTGGGTGGGTTTGAACCGTCAAACTTTTGGTTAACAGCCAAGCACTTAATTGTTTATGCCACCAGAGTTCCTCCTTATACATACACATATATGTACATGCATGTATATATGTGTACATATGTATGTATTAAGACTGCTAAACCTTGGTGTTTCAAGAAAATGTCTACCTTAGTTACAAATGAAGAATAACCACCCCTGCCCCTGAAGATGCAGAAAAATGAGTCCTAACATGGCATTTCACGCCTTTCCTGACAATCTTAACACATCTCCAGGAAAAACAAGTTCATTTTCCACTAGGGTGACTAACCAGTTTTTCCTGGAACTGAGGGGTTTCTGGGACACAGGACTTTCAGTGCTAAAACAAGAAAATTTCCAGGCAAATCTGAATAAGCTGTTCACTCTGTGTCCATCACCTAAATCCCTTTTAAAAAGGTAAATCAAGGAAAGATCATAGCCGCAAGTCCTAACTCAAGAACATGTCTGCTTTAAATAAAATGAGGCTAAGCTTCCAAGCGGCAATTAATTCTCAGGTTAAAAAAAATCCCAAAAGCTGTGTGTTCCATTGCTGTCTGGAAACAGGCTGATAATTCACTTCACTTTAACAGATGCCATCAATCCAGCATACATTTACTGAACATCTTTTATGTGCAAGACACTATGTCAGCCATCGAGGATAACAGCAGTTCTTAAGTGCTATGAAATATGCTGGTGTTTCATAATAGGCTAGGAATCCTGGTCTGAGTTAGAACTACACTCTACTATGTTATATGACTACATTAAATAACTACGCAGTATTATACTCTAATATAATACAACACAAACTGTGATAAATATTATAACCATATTTTCTGAACCAAAACTCAGGACCTAAGCCTAATGAAGAATTTTACTTTTCCTATTTATATATCTATTTATTAAACAATTAGGGTTTAGATAATATTTTTAACAATTTCCTTAGAGGAAAAAAATTAAAATCAGGGCTGTACTGGAATGCCAGAATAAATACCAGTTTTACAGTTGATGCCAAGCTGATTCCAAATCACGGCAACCCCATGCGCGTCAGAGTTGAACTACACTTCATAGGGTTTTCAATGGCTGATTTTCCAGAAGTAGATAGCCAGGCCTTTCTTCCAAGCTGCCTCTGGGTAGACTCAAACCTCCAACTTTCTGTTAGCAGCTGAGTGCATATTAACCATTTGCAGCACCCAGGGACTCCCTAGAATGAATAAACCCATTGCCATCGAGTCAATTTTGACTCATAGTGACCCTATAGGGCAGAGAAGAGCTGCCCCATAGGTTCCTCAAGGAGTATCCGGTGAATTTGAACTGCCGACCTTTTGGTTAGCCATTGTAGCTCTTAACAACTATGCCACCAGGGTTTCCTAGAATGAATAGAGAATATAATAATAAAGACCATAATAAAGATATAAAAGAGGAGGTGTTCTTAAACTTCCAGTCAGCTTCCCAATATGACGTTATTTCTCACAGTAATCTTGCAAGTTCAATTCTATAGATGAAGAAAGTGAAGGTCAGAAAGTTTAAGCAAGGTGCAATGTCGATATCATAACTCAAACTTAGTTCTGGCTCAGAGCTTATGTTCTTTCCACTAACCTCCCAGGAAGATAAGATGTTTCACAAAGAAATATAAACATATAAACAGAACTGCTAAATAACAGGGTAATCAATTACTCAAGAATATGATTTATGCAGTCAATGTTCTGAAAGGACATGAAGAAGGCAATGAGTTGTTTATCTTTTTGGACTCAGCACCTGGTCTAATCCACAGAAGATGCTCAATACAAATGTATGGAATAAATTATATGGGTGGATACAGCTTTGGGGGATGGCTTCACAGAGGATATGAGATTCCAAATACCATCAAACACTTCAAAAAAGAAAAAAAAAGGGTTTGACATGCTGAGTGAAACAAGTTAGTCACAAAAGGACAAATATTGTACAATTCCACTTATATGAAATATCTAGCATAGGCAAACGTATAGAGACAGAAGTTCATTAGTGGTTACCAGGGGCAGGAGAGAAGAGAAAAGATGGAATTATTGCTTGGGGCGGGGGGGGCCTGAGTTTCTATTACGGAGGATGGAAAAACTTGGAAACAGATAAGTGGTGATGGCAAACATAAATAATGTCACTGAATTGTACAGGTAAAAAAAGGTTGAGATGGCAAACTGTTCTGTTTTATATATGTATATATATCTGCCACAATGTTTTTTAAAAATAATGTTGAGAAAACCACCAAATTTCAAGTTGGTAAAATTCTTTCATTCACCTTCGCCCTCTCCCACCACCACCATCTGGGATTGTTTTTGTTGTTTTAGATGAGGAAGAGGGAGAAAAAGAAGAAGAAAGGAGAAAGGTCGCAATAGTCTTGATGACTCAGTAGTTTCCATATTCTCACTAGTTTTCATCACTGATGTCCTTTGGGCTTGCATCTTTCTCTCTGATGGGTCACAGCATTTGAAGTTGGTATCAGAGGATCTAATAGTTCAAAGTCAAATTTCAAAGCCAAAATGGAAACTCCAGGACACCAAGCTTTAAAATTTGTAGACATCTATTTCTTTGTATGGGAGCCCTGGTGGCACAAAGAGTTAAGCACCTGGCTGCTAATTGAAAGGTTGGCTATTCGAACCCACCCAGAGGCTCCATGGGAGAAAAGACCTGGAGACCTGCTTCAGTGAAGATTACAGCCATGAAAATTCTATGAGGTACTTCTGCTCTATGACACGGAGTCACTATGAGTCAGAAATTGCCTCAACGGCACCTAACAACAACAATTTTTTGTATTAGTTAGCAGCCATAGCACTTAACCACTTCGCCACCAGGGTTTCCATATAATACATACATACTAGAAAATCCTCCAAAGATATTGATCCTAAAGTATACCTGATTTGGATAAAGTTCATAGCCCTAAGAGATATTTCCTCACATTCTCTGTGTTGGAGCTGAGATGAATGTTACACAGACCTAAGGTTTTTCTTTTAGTACTTGGAGATGAGGTGTTTTTTGTTTTTGTTTTTAACTGAGGTTAGGAAGTGCAGTAAAACAGATTTTTATAGAGAACACCAAGAGGGGTTCCATATGCAGAGCAACTCTCTTTCCAAGACACTCCATCCAGCTAGATGCTGAATGAGGGAGTACTCTCAGAGGATTGGCATCGGCCCCACCCACCCTCGAGAAGTCTAGTTATTAAATTATTTTTTAAAGACTCTTCTTCCCCAAGTCTTTGGAGGCAGTACAGCTGGGAATCATTAGCTGTAATCAGGGGGCAGCCAACAAAAAGAGGAAGCGGTGGGTGAATGTTCTTTCTGTAGCAGCCATCTGGGCAGAGGGAATTTGGTTTTAAACCCTAGGGGGTGGGGAAAGCTATAGAGATCTTGTTATATTTGGACTTGACTTCAGACCCTAAACAAAAGATTTTCTCCCTCCCCCCACCCACCCAAGGTCTGCTTTCTGAAAATAGAAGGAAAAGATAGCCGTAGCAAGCTAGTGGACTTTTCACAGGACATATAGCCCAAGCAGACGGACAGTCTGAATACAAAAGCCCAACCCTGGCTGGTTGGAAGCCTTACCTATTTCCAGCTTAGAGTTCTGCAAGAAAGGAGGAGCTCATCCTATTGGGAGCAATCTCTTTTTCTCTCCCGTTTCCCCCCAGTTTCACAAAAAAAAGCATACTTCTTCCATTTCAGAAAAGAGGACTATGGTTGTCCTTTAAGTTCTCCACTTAGCAAGACCACTTTTGACTTATTTCAAAACAGAGCAAGTGCCACGTCTTTCACTGCATCCTTGATATCTTGTCTGAGGGTGTTGGCAAGATGGTAGAATGAAAAGCAAGAACAGATGCTGAAGCCAGAAATCCTGGGTTTGATCCTGGTCCCCCATTTTCTGATTGTGGGTCAGCTCCGTGCCTCAGTTCCCTCATCTAAAATAAGGAAAATAATAGCTACCTCATAAGGTTTTGAGAAGAATTAGTGATAATGTGTACAAAGCACCTAGCATCCTCCCTGCAAAATAGCAAGAATCCAACAATTGGTGACTATTCTTCTTTGTGTTGTTGAACCACACTTTTAATAAAAGCAGCAAAATTCACCAAATCACTTCAGATGATGTTTTTCAGGAAACTCACAGAGTTAGTTAAACATGACTCATATCTCATAAGCAGAGATCCCTAACTTAGGGGTCTAAGGACCAAGTACCATCTCACAGGGTTTTAATTTATTTTGAACACTTTAAAATGCAGATTTTACATTAAAATATGCATTTCTAGCTTCTCTTGAAAACCTGGAAATTTAGCGACCTTGGGCCAGCATTCCCGAATGGCAGCAAAGGGCTAGGGTTGAACAGAAAGGACATGCGTTTTTCGATTTGTCAGTCCCCTCCTTCCCTATTGTAAAACTCTGCTTCACTAACCTATGCTGCCTGACTGGCTCCTTTAGGCGTTTGAATTTATGACACCTTCTCTAACTCTCCCCAGCCCCAGCAAAGTATACATGGTTGGGAATAAGAGAAGCACCCTCCTGAAGGGTGCTGAGTTAATAGTTGTAAGGCAGGGAATGAAAAGCAAATCGTGTAGCGTCTTGGTTAGAGGGTTAGTACGACAAGAGGCAGCGACCCTACACCTCTCCCAGGACCTGGGGCTTGTCATTTAACTTCGACATCTCAAGTTCCTAACAGGTAAAAGGCAGCGAATATTCACCACTGACATTTCACTGTGAGGATCTAATAATGTAATGTATGTGATCTAATTGTAAAATGCTATGTATAAAGGTAAGATAGACAGAAGGACACAATTTTAGAGAAAAAAAATCATTCAGTAATTTCTAATATTATATCTCCCTTGGGAATCACACAATTGAAAGGGATCTTCAAGATAATATAATCTAGTCCTCAGTTTTACAGATAAGAACCTAGAACACAAAAAGCAGCTCTTAAGAAACTTACAATATAAAAGTGAAGACAAAATTATACATATAATATATATAAAATATTGTTATTGTTGTTAGATGTCATCGAGTTGATTTTCAACTCATATTGACCCCATGTGACAGACTGGAACTGTCCCATAGGGTTCTCTTGGCTGTAATCTTTATGAAAGCAGGTCTCTCTCCCATAAAGCTGCTGGGTGGGTTCGATCCACCAACTTTTCAGTTAGCAGTTGAGTGCTTAACCATTGCGCCACCCAACCCAGCCCAAACCCACACAGGGCTATTGCTCACAGACTGCAAAGATCAACGAATCCCAAGATCAGCAGGTAAGATGGCAGATAAGCTGCTAGTTCAAGTTCCAAGAACCAGAGGCCAGACAAACAGGAGCCAGATGTAGAATCCAGAGCGAACAAAAGCCCTGCTCTGTGACCTGCCAATCTTGGTTCACCAGCACCTGCGGCTGCATGAATCCGGAGAGCCCTCTATCCTGACCCATGGACTTGGGACATTCCAGCCTCTACAATCATGTGAGCCATTTCCTTGATATAAATCTCTCTATGTACATACTTACACCCTTTACTAGTTTTGGTTCTGTAAGGAACTCAGCCTAAGACATTCGTTAGTGAGAGTGGGGTGCTGTGCTAACAGATGCCTAAAATAAGGAAGCTGTTTTGAAACTGTGACTGAATAGAAGCTGGAAGAGTTTTAAATTGCCTAATAATAAATATTCTCTCTCAATAATAAAAGCAAAGATTGTCTTGAAGAGACTGTTGGTGGCATTATGGACATCAAAGACAACTCTGGTGAGAATTCAAAAGGAAGTGAGGAGAGCTGTTATACTGGACATGGCACAGACAGCGAGAAGCAGCAGCAGAAAAGTGGGATCAGCAGAGCTAGGAGACCAGCATGAGACAGTGCTAGAGCCAACCCATGGTGTGAGAGAGCTGAGCGCTTTTGTGCAGGAGGCTTCCTGGTGGAGTAGGGTGCCTCCAGGCACTTATTGGTGGAGCTAGGCTTGCTGACCTATGGAACAAAACAGCTAAGTGCCTTCTGTCTGAAGTTTACTGGTGAAGTGGGGTGTCGCCAAGCTAAAGAGCTTTGGAACACTTGCCCCAGCAGGGCAGACACAGGCAGAGAGTAGTGCCAGGAGAAGAGAGCGTCCTTTAGAACCAGGGTCCTGCACTGAGAAGTTCCTAGACCAGGGGAAGACTGATGACAAGGACTTTCCCCCAGAGCCAACAGAGACAGAAATCCTTCCCCTGGACCTGGCACCCTGAATTTGGATGTCTAACCTCCTAGATTATGAGAGAATAAATTTCTCTTTGTTAAAGCCATTCACTTGTGGTATTTCTGTTATGGCAGCTCTAGATAACTAAGACACCTCCTAAGCAGAGTTTCCTAACTTGGGGATCTATACACCAAATACCTCTCACAGATGTGTATGTTTGGGCCTCATAGGGTTTTATTTATTTATTTTTTGAACATTTTAAAATTTTACGTATGTATATATAATTTCCAATTTCCCTGGTAGAATGTCATGCTGAACAAGTAAATGTAAACTCCCTCCAAGAAAGCCTGTTGTGGGGAGCAGAGCTCATTGGCAACCTGTACTGTGGCACCTTTGGACTGATGGTGGTGAGAGAATAGGAAAGGAGGTACTAGAATGCAGACGTATCCATAATGCTAGTCAAAATCAATGTCTAAGAGTAGACTGGTTTTATCTGTCTGTTTGTTTTGGTGAAAATATGCACAGCTAAAAATATGTCATTTCTACAATTTCTACATGTACAATTCAGTGACATTGGTTATGTGCTTCAAGTCTGCTACCGTTCTCGCTAACCTTTTCCACATTATTCTACCACCATTATCTTAAACTCACTGCCCCATGAGCTTCTCAACCAATCTTTTGAGTTGCTGTTGTCGATTTGATCTCACATAAACAATTCTTTAAGAGAGCACTATGCTTAAAGCAGACATACTTTACTAATTAAAATAAGCTATTTTTTTGGTTCAAAGAAGACTTCAGGTGATAATTTGGGTTTAAGGCTTAGAGATTATCTTAGGGCAATACCATCTAGGGCTCTTTCAGCCTCAATGGCTATAGAGAGTCTGGATTCCACAGAAAATTTGAAATTCTGTTCTGCATTTTTCCCCTTTTCACCGGGATTCTTCTGGTCTTTGATCAGAACATTCAGTAATGGCAACGAGGCACCATCCAGTTCTTCTGTTCGCATGGCAGAGGAGGGACTAACTGGTATTTTCAGTCCTCTCTGTGCCTTTCTTTTAGAAACAAAGCTTGTCCTTGTTGGACTGAGAAAGCCCCCAGGTTCCTAACCAACCAGAGAAGGAGAGTGTTGGGGGATTCCAAAAGGGAAATAACAGACTTTCAACTAATAATGATAGACATGGGGGGGGGGGGGGCCGGGAGTAGGTCAATCAATTATTACGAAAAAAACATGAAATATCACTTCATTTGTACCTTCTCTGGTGAATTGAATTCTACTGATTACATACAGACATAAAAAAAAAAAAATTAAATAACAACAGAGGATTTTGCTTTCAAGTCAATTCAATTTTGAAGATCTTTTAACAATAGATATGGTAACTTATACATGTATAGGACTTTATAGGTCACAAGAACTTTTACATATATTTATTAATCCCCATGACAACCAGGAGAGTAGAAAGAATAGTTTCACTGTCTCCATTTTGGGAATAAGAAATTGGAATCAATAGTGATTAATAAATTTGTCTGAACTCATTACCTATAAGTAGCTGGGATCAATTTTTTTACTACTCCTTTCTATCTCTTTTAATTCCCAAGGTTGACTCCCTAGATTATTCTATCAATGCACTTGACAATGAACCCATAAAATGTTAAAAGAGGGAAAGATCTCATCAGACCAGGGTGACCAGGATTCCAGAACAGGAGAGATAAGGTCTGCTTCTTGAATGATGAGCAAGATTCACACAGGCAGAGAAATGTGGAAGGGTGTCCAGATGGGGAAAATGCAGGGCTCTGGGGAGAAGGTGGAAACTCTAGTGGCACAGTGGTTAAGTGCTATGGCTGCTAACCAAAAGGTCAGCAGTTCGAATCCTCTAGGCGCTCCTTGGAAACTCTATGGGGCAGTTCTACTCTGACCTATAGGGTCGCTATGAGTCGGAATCGACTTGACAGCAGTGGGTTTGGTTAGTTTGGGGAGAGGGTAGAAACCCTGGTGGCATAGTGGCTCAGAGCTATGGCTGCTAATCAAAAGGTTGGCTGTTCAAATCCACCAGGCACTCCTTGAGAACTCTATGGGGCAGTTTTACTCTGTCCTATAGGGTTGCTATGAGCTGGAATCAACTCAACAGCAACGAGTTATGGCAGGGGGAGAGTGGGTAAATAAAACAGCCTGACTGACATGGAACAGTAGAAAATCGAGAACCGTAAATTGAGACCAGGTAGGGAGCTTTATCCAGAAGGAAGTAGAGAGCATCAGGGTTTTGAAGAAGGGGTAACTTCATCAAAGTCATTGGAAAGAGCATTGTGCCCAGAGCTCTGTGGCTGATAGTTGAAAGGGGAAGTGATGGACCTAAGGGTTATGGAATTAGTTCAGGCAAGCTAACAAAAGGATAGGAAATGATTACATTAACAATGAACACAATAGAGTCAGGTGTTAGGGAAGGAGAGAATGAGCACATTCTCATCACAGACAACACAGAGGTCGTTTCCAGAAGGGAGGACTCGAGAGACAGCATCAAAACATAGATATGAAACCACTTTAAATGGTTTTTATCTTGAAGATTCTATATCCAGACCAATGCTGAAGCAAATGAGGTTAAGAAATGTTTATGTTAAAAGATTTGCATGTAGAACACTGTTTTCCTCTTCTTGGTTTCAGGGCAGCCAGACAGAAAAAATTAAGTGTAATTAAATATAAAAAGTATCAATTAGCACTGATTCTCCCATCTACAGAGAGAAATGACCAGTTGGGAATGAGTGAGCTAATCCTGTCAGACTTCAGGAGTTGGAAATCCAGACATCCTTCTAATCACATGCAAAGAAATCATAGGAAATAGAATGCTAAATACAGACAGGGGATTTTTTCTTTTTCAAAGTAGATCTTGTTCAACAGATCTTCCTAACCTCTAAAGTAACATTGTCTGATGTCCTGTTAACTTACACTTACACAAATCTGACAGCTTTGGGTGAGATGTAATCTCAGCCTTATGCAGTCTCACTCCTATCAATCATTGGATATTTAAAATTTTTATATCTAATAAGAGTGAGCATGGTAATCTGGCAAACTAAATAAACTAAGCCTCAGTACCCACTTTCATTAGTTTTCACCAAGTACATTCAAACAGCCCGCTCCCATGATACAACCTCCTTTCTCAAAATGACTTCACATTTCAGTGCTGGAATGGATATTCCTGGATTATAACTTTCTGTTCCTCTGCAATCATCCTCTATGGGTCTCACCAATATCTATGTCATTCTGCCTGTCCCATCTCCCTCCTTGTTCAGTGAGAATCACATTTATGCATCACCAGTGTCAGCATTTTTGCACAGATCTCCCCAGGGCACTGTTTCATGGCATATTCCATTTGGCAGAGTTTCCCTCCCCCTTCCCCCGCCTTTAATATTCACCCTTTCCCAAAAATACACATATACATACATAGTTTTTTAGGACTATTTTGAATATAGAGAAGATTCAGAGTTATATTAAATGTAACTACATAAAACAATTCAGCCGTTTCTAAAATTTGGCAAATCTCCCTCAACTAAGCACACACCAACTGTATTAGTCAGGGTTCTCCAGAGAAATAGACCCAATAGGATATGTATAAACATAGACATAGATGATATACAGATAGACAGAGGGATAGATGTAGGGATGGCATAGGTGATATATAGATGACATAGACATAGATAAAATATAGACAGATTTATTTTAAGGAATTGGCTTACCCAAGTGTGGAGGTTGGCAAGTCAAAAATCTGTTGGACAGGCTGACAGGCTGGAAACTGAGGCAGGATTTCTATGTTACAGCGTTGAGGCAGAATTCTTTTTTTTTTCCAGGAAAGCTCAGGTTTTGCTCTTAAGGCCTTCAACTGAGTAGATGTGCCCATCCACATTATCAAGCATAATCTCCTTTACTTAGAGCCAAATGATTGTAAATGTTAATCATATCTACAAATTACCTTCATAGCAACATCTAGACTAGTGTTTTATCAAATAATTATGCATCATAGCCTAGCCAAGTTGACGTATAAAATAATCATCACACAAATCTACCCATCCATCCCCACTCCTGACCTTGTCTGACAACTGGGGTGCCCCAGACACCTCCAGACTGAATGGCCCCCATTTTTCTTGAATAAACCTTTCCATTAATAATTCCAGAACACTTAATTATGCTCATGTGGAACCTGTACATAGACAAAGAGGCAGTCGTTGGAACAGAACAAGAGGATAGTATGTGCTTTAAAATCAAGAAAGGTGTTCATCAGGGTTATATCCTGTCACCATACTTATTCAGTCTGTATGCTGAACAAATAATCCGAGAAGCTGGACTATATGAAGAAGAATGGGACATTAGTACTGGAGGAAGACTCGTTAACAACCTGAGATATGCAGATGACACAACCTTGCTTGCTGAAAGGCAGAAGACTTAAAGCACTTACTGATGAAGATCAAAGACTATAGACTTCAGTATGGATTATACCTTGATATAAACAAAAATCCTCATAACCAGACCAATAAGCAGCATCATGATAAACAGCAAAGAGATCGAACTTGTCAAAGATTGCATTTTATTTGGATTCATAATCAATGCCCATGGAAGCAACAGTGAAGAAATCAAACAACATATTGCATTGGGCAAATCTGCCGCAAAAGACCTATTTAAAATTTAAAAAACAAAGATGTCACCTTGAGGACTAAGGTGCACCTGACTCAAGGTGGTATTTTCAATCACCTCATATGCATACTAAAGAGGGACAATGAATAAGGAAGACCCAAGAAGAATTGATGCCTTTGAATTTTAGTGTTGGTGAACAATATTGAATGTACCATGGACTGCCAGAAGACCAAACAAGAAGTACAGAAAGAATGCTCCTTAGAAGAGAAGATGGTGAAACTTCGTCTCACGTACTTTAGCATGCTATCAGGAAGGACTAGTCCCTGGAGAAATACATCATGCTTGGTAAAGTAAAAAAAAAACAAACCAAACCAGTTGCTGTTAAGTCGATTCCAACTCAGAGAAACCCTATAGGACAGAGTAGAACTGCCCCACAGGGTTTCTAAGGAGCACCACAGAGCTCTGGCACAATGCTCTTTCCAATGACTTTGATGAAGTCACCCCTTCTTCAAAACCCTGATGCTCTCTACTTCCTTCTGGATAAAGCTCCCTACCTGGTCTCAATTTATGGTTCTCGATTTTCTACTGTTCCATGTCAGTCAAGCTGTTTTATTTACCCTCCCTCCCACCCCCCGTAACCCACTGCTGTTGAGTTGATTCCAACTCATAGCGACCCTATAAAAAAACAAAGTAAAACTGCCCCATAGAGTTTCCAAGGAGTGCCTGGTGGATTTGAACAGCCAGCCTTTTGATTAGCAGCCATAGCTCTGAGCCACTATGCCACCAGGGTTTCTACCCTCTCCCCAAACCAACCAAACCCACTGCTGTCAAGTCAATACCAACTCATAACGACCCTATAGGTCAGAGTAGAACTGCCCCATAGAGTTTCCAAGGAGTGCCTGGCGGATTCAAACTGCCGACCCACAGCCCTTAACCACTATGCCACCAGGGTTTCCACTTGGAAAAGCAGACAGAAAAAGAGAGGAAGAGCCTCAATGAGATGGACTGACACAGTGCTGCAAAGATGGGCTCAAGCATAGCAACGATTGTGAGCATGATGCAGGACTGGGCAGTGTTTCATTCTGCTGTACATAGGGTCACTATGAGTTGGAATCAACTCAACGGCACCTAATAATAAAATAATTGTTAATGCCTAAGTAAAGTTCCCAGACCCCACACAGCAGGAGGTCTAGAATCTCCCTCAGGATCTGCTTCTGTTTCCTCTGAATCCATGCAGTCAGCAGCCTGCTACTCTGCCATTGCTGCTTCTGCCACCCTTAGTTTCTGTGACAGATAGCCTCTCGTCAATCACTTTACTTCAACTGGATATTATGGGTTTTCTGCATTTCCTGAAGCATCTCTAATATAAGATTGTATGTGTGGTAGAATTGTACTTTGATGGCTTAAGAGTAATAAACACTAATCACAGCACAGGGCAGGAAGCAACTTTCTTTCAACATCAGATAAAGGTGCTCCCAGCTAACCAAAAGGTCGGCAGTTCGAATCCAACAGCTGCTCCCTGGAAACCCTATGGGGCAGTTCTATTCTGTCCTATAGAGTCGCTCTGAGTTGGAATCAACTCGATGGCAATGGGCTAGGTAATGGACCTTCCTGACCACAAGGAATTGCTAAGGGGCCATATTTTCCACAGACCACACATGTTTTCCGTAGACCACACATATTTTCCATAGACCACACAACTTCCTTCATAGTTGTAGGACCTCTTCCTCTTATTCTGACTTCCTTAATCTTCCCTTCCCTCTCCATTTGCAGACCCTGCCCCCTCAATACTGAATATGCCCAGGAAGTCTGATTTTTTTCTCAATCAGAAGGCTTATCAGGGATTTTTCCAAAGCAATAGTAACCTTCCTCTTAGGGATATAGTATACCATTGCCCTAGAAGGCAGAAGCAGTAACAAACTTTTCCTTTGTAACCTCCTTGCTTTGCTACATTTGCAATGGCTGAATATGTTCAAGGTTGTCTCACTGTGGTATGACCCACAGCACTTCTTCCTGAAACTCATACTGCAATGCCCAGGGGTTAGTCCTGCAGTCCTGAAAAGTGTGAGGCCCAGCAGGAGTCAAGGGCCGTGCGGGCTGAGCTCATCTGAAACCTAACTACAAGACCACCAACACCCACCTATTTCTCCAGGGCAAGGGAAGTTTCTTTTATTTCCTTGTAGAGCCATCTTTTATTATTCTCCCTGAGGTAACCCTTTGCTGGGCATAGATATATAGATAATATAGACATAGATGATATAGATAATAGACACAGATGATATAGACACACACTTAGATATAGATAATGCAGGAGCCCTGGTGGTGCAGTGGTTAAGCACTCGGCCTCTAACCAAAAAGTCAGTGGTTTGAACTCACTAGCCGCTCTGTGGGAGAAAGATGTGGCAGCCTGTTTCTGTAAAGATTTGCAGTCTTGAAAACCCTATGGGGCACTTCTACTCTGTCCTGTAGGGTCACTATGAGTTGGAATCTCTTGATGGCAATGCGTTTCTTTTGTTTTTTGGGTTTTTTTTTTTAATAGATGATATAGATATAGACATAAACATAGATTATATATATATGTATATATATATATACAGAGAGAGAGAGACATACAGATATCGTAAGAACAACATGGAGGGGGTGGACATCTGACCTCCTCCAACCCCACAAGGGGGAAGGAGAGTCAAGATCAACAGCCCAAGGCTGATTCCTATGAAGCTGAGGTCAGACATGCCTCCTCTCTCTACCATCTCTACCAATTCTGACACCAACCGTCCCTCCCACAGTGCTCTCTACTTCTGTACTGGGTTCGATAATTCAGTGCAATGGCTGCATAGAACTCACAGACCATACTCACAATAATGGGGTTTATTAGGGAAGTAACAGTTACAATTCAGGCTCAGAAATACTCAAGAGACAGTTCTATCATCTGGATAGACTCTACCCAGCTGTGCTCTCAGGCATGCCTCTCCCTGGCCCTCAGCCTCTGCCCAAAGGCACTCAGCTCTCTGTCTCCATGGGCCAGGAAGCCCACTGCACCGCCTCCTGCTGCCGGGTCTCTTCCTGCTGATCTCTCCTTCCTTTGTGGTGATGGGCTCCTCTCTGCTCTGGAATTGGCTCTCTTTTAAGGCAAAACTGACCAATCCCCTTGGTAGACCACAATTACCCTATCACACAATCACTTGGGTGGAAGTTAAAAGATCATGGCTAGAAAAGCCACATACAAAAGTAATTAATCACACAGCAGACGTAGACGTAGATTATACAGAAATAGAGACAGAGACATAGACATAGGAAATATAGATACAGACAGAGACAAACCAAAAAACCGAACCCACTGCCGTCGAGTCGATTCCAACTCACAGCGACTGTATAGGACAGAGCAGAACTGCACCATAGAGTTTCCAAGGAGCTCCTAGTGGATTCGAACTACCGACCTCTTGGTTAGCGGCCGTAGCAATTAACCACTATGCCACCAGGGTTTCCACAGACAGAGACAGATGATGCAAATACAGACATAGATGATATAGAGAACTTAAACCTCCTGTGGTGGCCTTGCTCTCTAAACAACCCACATGTATGTTTCATTCAATGTTTCCCACAATTTTGCTGCTTAATTACAAAAAAAAAAAACCAAAAAATACATTGCCATCAAGTAGATTCTGACTTATAACGACCCTGTAGGACAGAGTAGAAGTGCCCCATAGAGTTTCCAAAGAGCAGCTGGTAGATGCGAACCGCCGACCTTTTGGTTAGCAGCCAAGCTCACCGGGTGACCTGTACTTGCCACATGAAAGCTCTGAAAGATTCTTGTATCTCCACTTTTCAGAGAACTCTCTAGGAAGATCCTAGCCTCTAAATTTATCAGTCCTCATGCTCCAGCCTTGCCCTCTTCTCTGTCAGTTTCCATCTTTCCTCAACTGTTCTTGTTGTTAACAGCCATTGAGTTGGCCCTCAACGTATGGTGACCTCATGCACAGTGGGATCCAACCATTGTGAGCCACTGGGTTTTCATTGACTGACTTTCAGAAGTAGATCACCAGGCCTTTCTTGCTTGTCTGTCTTAGTCTGGAAGCTTTGCTGAAACCTGTTCAGCATCATAGCAACATGCAAGCCTCCACTGACAGATGTGTGGTGGCTGCATATGAGGTGTGTTGGCCTGGAATCCAACCCTGGTCTCCACCTTGGAAGGTGAGAATTCTACACGGAACAGCCAATGCTCCAGTGGCTACTTGTATGATCCCAGATAAATCTTTCTGAACACTGAGTTCTTTTCTGGGGTTTCCAAACACACAAAAAAGGACATATTAATATGTCCTCTCTAGCCTCCTAAGGTAGTTGTGACACTTAAATGTGAAAATATATTCATTTGTCAAAATTTAACAACTATTTCTGATAGCTATTATACAGCAGGCTCTGTGTAGACACTGTGGATGCATCTCTGAGAGACACCAGATGGGGCCCCACCCTCACAGAGGGCACAGACAGGGAAGATCATTGTAACAAGTTTTCCTAATATTAAGAATATTTAAAAATCTTTTGCCTCAGAAATGTAGGCTTTGCTCTCATAGGGCCAGAAATGGATTTAAAAAATTAATGTTTTTGCAAAATCACATTAATTCAAGCCATAAAGCTAAAGAGACAACGAACATAAAGCACCTCAAGAAAACCTCAGTATTAGATTTGGGTTTACAAAAACATTGTTTGGATCATTATTAAGCACAAAGTCTACAGAGCATTTTATAAAGAGAAGAAGATCAAAATTCCCAGCCAGTCTTGAGAAAATTGAATTTACATCAGGGAAAGAAGAGACATATAACAAAGAGATATTGTGTTACCAAGAGTCATTTGGTCCCAGGCGCCCAGAAGACTGAACAAATAAAGACAATTCTTAACAAGGCAGAGTTATTAGTAAAACCAAGAAAGTACAAAACGAAAACTAAGAAGTTCACCTGGATATTAATGCCCTTCCCACACTATCCAAGTTACAGGCACTAGAGAGTGTTAGAGAGAAATAGCAGTAGTCAAGATAGGCAAAGGAGTCCCTGGGTGGTGCAAACTGTTAACACACTTGGCTGCTAAATGAAAAGTTGGAGGTTCGAACCTCAGGAACCTCAGAAGAAAAGCTTGGCAATCTACTTCTGAAAAATCGACCATTGAAAACCCTATAGAGCACAGTTCTACTCTGACACACATGGGGTCTCAATTTGTCAGAATCAACTAGATGACAACTGGTTCTTTATTTGTTTTTAGTTTTTAAGACAGGCCAAAAGATGCAAAGTCAAAAAGGATATTTTAATCACCATTCCGTTTTATCAGTCCAGTTTTACCAATGAGACATCTAATACTATTTTGAGACAATTGGGTTAAAATGTTTCAGGTGTAGAAAACCCATTGCCAAGTCGAGTCAATTCCAACTCATAGCAACCCTATGGAGCGCCATATTGAATGGTTATGCAGTTTCTCCCAATCTATTTTCCCCAACTTCACTATCAACTGATTGAAAGAGCTTAGCATTTTGAAAATGTAATGTGCCTCACTTCCCTGGGTGGGTATGTTGCTATGAAACAAAGAACATGCCAGTTCATCTTCCCCTAGCACTAGGCACAGCTGGAAAGAAAGAAAAGAAAACCCATTTTAAAGTATTTTAAAGCGACTCTCTTTTCCAGACTTTTAGACTGCTCTGTTTAGGATCTAAAATATGCTTACTTTAAATCATCTTTGTTGACGCAGCCACAAACTTCAGCAAATCCTGGAGCCAGACTCAACCAGATTTCTTGTCAACTTTCATATGTGAGTGAGCATCTCCCTTTGATTTTGCCTAATGTTCATCCGCTATAGTTTTTGCCAAGTTCTAAAAAGGAAGCCTTCTAGCATTTTCTGGCCTGTATTTTACAGTAAAAACACCAAGTGGACAGCATGTATCCATTTCAAACTAGAGTAAATTTTGCCTCTTTGTTGTCTCAGAAACTTTTTTCTGAAAGTCGTCATTTTATGTTTTATATAAATACAGTATAAATATTATATGATTATATTATACCCTACATTTTACATATGTAATAATGTAGGAGTCCCTGGGTGCCACAAACAGTTAATTACTCAACTGCTAGCTGAACATTGGCAGTTCAAACCCACCTAGAGGTGCCTCGGAAGACAGGCCTGATGATCTACTTCGGAAAGGTAGCAGCCTTGAAAGCCCTATGGGGCAGTTCTACTCTGCACCCATGGGGTCACTGTCAGTTGGAACTGACTCGATCGCAGCAAACTCTGCATTTTTAAGCCAAAGGATTTTTAAATATTCTTAATATTAGAAAAATATTAGAAAAACTTGCTA
This sequence comes from Elephas maximus indicus, assembly GCF_024166365.1. Taxonomy (NCBI): domain Eukaryota; kingdom Metazoa; phylum Chordata; class Mammalia; order Proboscidea; family Elephantidae; genus Elephas; species Elephas maximus. The sequence continues at coordinate 64,077,786 of NC_064819.1, read as the reverse complement.
AAATTAGCATTAAAGTAAATTCAGCATAATTGATTTTAACAGATGTTCATTAAACAATTTATTAGATTAATTCATAATCCTTATAAATTTACTTCACTGTTTCAGTCCCTCTTCCAATAAAAGTGAATGTAAAAGACATGATCATATTTGCTAACTAGATTGAGACCAGCTAAAGAAAGAAAAAAGGAAAGCAAAAACCTCTTATGAAATTTACAAGGTTATACAGGAAACATAAGCCATAGATACAGGGACATCAAAATCTCATGGTTTCAGGAAAATACAGAACGAGATTTTAAATTTTCATGGAACCCAGACCTCCCGGAACCAGGGAGACTTGATGAACTACTGAAACCATTGCCCTGAGATAATCTTTAAACCTTAAACCATGAACCAAAAATATTCCCCTGAAGTCTTCTTAAAACCAATTGTTTAGCTTAACTAGTAAAGAATGTCTGCCTTGAGCATTGTACTCTTTTAAGAATTATCTATATGGGATCAAATTGACAAAACCAACTCAAAAGATTAGATAGGAAACTTGGGGGGGGGCAGTGAGTTTATGTTAATGAGGAGAAGAAACAACTTAGAAAAGGACGGTGAGAATGGTTGCACAACTTAGAGAATGTAATCAGTGTCACTGGATTGTACATGTAGAAACTGTTGAAGTGGCGTATGCTCTGCTGTGTATATCCTCAACAACAAAAATAAAATAATTAAAAAAAAAAAAAAAAGAAATCTTGTGGTTTCTTCCAGTCTCCTGATTCCGTTTACTAAAATTTTGGGGATAAACAATGTGTATGTCTTGCAGCTGGCCTCATGATTTCATCCTTTAGCAACATGTCTCCTAGACCAAGCCTAATCAGGATACTTCAAGATGCTCTCCATCTACAACAGGTGAGACAACCTTGGCCTCTTTTGGTACTTGAAACTCTGAACTCTTTCTGACATTATAAAGCACATTCATTACTACACGTACTGGAGGAGTGGGATGGGGAAGAACCTTAAACCCTTGAAGAAATATCAACCTTGAAGACAGATGTGAAATCGATACATTTTAATGTGCTTCTTTTGTGAGATGATACACTCCTATGCAGTTAAGTAATAAGGCTGCCATGGATATGGTTTTTCTTGCATAGAAACCAACCACCTTTCATCTAAAAAACTCACCTGTGACCTCTCAAGTGTTACAAGTCAGTGTTCTTGAACATATGTAATGAAACACATTTTTTTTTAAATGGGGGTTCAGAGAGGAGTGGAATCAGAAGGCCTAAGTTTGAAGCCACAAGCTCACATCACTCATCCACATTGCTATTCTAGTTCTTCTTGCATAAGACACAGCGCAGGTCCTGCTCTAACCTGGACCCATTTACCTCCACATTCTTGGACAGCTAGCACATTCTCTGGACACACCGGACATCTTTTCAGCATTACACCTTCACTCGTTTCTTAACACCCTCCTTCCTCTTCTCTGCTAGAAGGCCTTAAAGCTACAACAGCTCTCCTGCATGAGTTCATCCCTGAATGAGTTGTCTGTCCCTGCATATGTGCTCACATATGACTTTATAAATATTGGAATATCCTGATTTGATTAGCGGGATACCCACATAGCTCTTGCCACCCTAAAGGATAATGACTTACTCATCTTTGTATCTCCATAAATTAGCTTGGTGCCTGATGTACAGTCAGGTCTGCTCAAATCTGTCCTTCCAGTCCCATAGTATAGAATTGTAATCTCAAACTGTCTATTCAGCCCAAAACTAAAAACTTCCAAGTCCCCTTCCATCTAGGTAATCCATCTAGGCAGCTCTCCCCCATGGTATATGAGCAAAAATGATGTGTGCCACTTTCAGGCCAAAATAGTTAAGAAATCGATATGCCTTCTCCCCCCTCTGTTCCCCTTTCCACCAGCTAGAAGCAGAGGATCCCAAGACCATAGGGGATGGCACGGCTATAAGATGGAAGGAGCCTGAATCCTTGAATGATGACATGGAGGAAAGCTTCCCACCAACCAGGGACACCCTCATTAAATGAGCAGGAAATAAACTATCGTGTTAAGCTACTGATATTTGGGGCTTTGTTATACAAGCTATCCTAACTTAGTTTCCCAGAGCTGCTGTAATGGAAATACCTCAAGTGGGTAAATTTAAAGAACAGAATTCTATTTTCTCACAGTTCGAGAGGCTGAAAGTTCAAATCAGGGTCTCAGCCATGTCATCCTTTCCTTGTCAGCAGCCCAGGTGTTCCTTGGTTCCTTGGCTTGTAGATAATCTTCACATGGCATCTGTCTTCAGTAGCCGTGTGTGGGTATTTCTATGTCTAATATGCTGTTTTTGAAACTCAAAAATGAATAGATTTAGAACCCAACCTACTTAGGTATGATCTAATTAACATAACAAAGATTATGTCCACAGGTATGGGAGTTAGGATTCCAACGCATATTTTGGAGGGGGACCCAATTCAACACCTAACATTACTAATACAGATTACTTCTCAAAAATATATATTTTAAAACCTAATTAAATAATTCTGTGTAACAAACAATGCTTGTGCTTGTCCCTCCAAGACCTAAATCATAAAGCAAAGATTAAGGACAGAGAAGGAAAGAGAACAGAAGAGAAAAGGAAAGGTGGGAAAGAGAGAGGGAAGGAGGAAAGGAAGGAAGGAAGGAAGGAAGGAAGGAAGGAAGGAAGGAAGGAAGGAAGGAAGGAAGGAAGGAAGGAAGGAAGGAAGGAAGGAAGGAAGGAAGGAAGGAAGGAAGGAAGGAAGGAAGGAAGGAAGGAAGGAAGGAAGGAAGGAAGGAAGGAAGGAAGGAAGGAAGGAAGGAAGGAAGGAAGGAAGGAAGGAAGGAAGGAAGGAAGGAAGAAAAAAGATGTATACAATGATACAATGAAGGAAGGAAAAAGATGTATACAATGAAGAATTGCAGTCAAGCTGCCACCTCAGATATAACCATAAGCTGCCTATCTTGTCACCATCAGTTGAGTACATTATGACTGGGTCATTTGTTAAATTTACTGCTGTATCACCAGTGCCTAAAACAGTCCCTCAGATACGGTAGACATTCAACTTGTGTGCCAAATTAATTCGTAAATAAAATTATGAAATTAATACCATGCCTTTGTTTTTCTTAAAAAGTGACCCTGAAACATCAAATCTCACTAAACCTAGAGATTATGATATTTAGCCTGGTAGGAAATAATTTCTCTCCCCGGAGAGTTGATAAAGCAACACATATGGCTACCACAGGTGCCCCATGGAGCCTATGTTCTCTGGGAGTTTTCTTCTAAAATTGTAATGCTTGTTATTAAAGAACTGATATTTCATAGTTGGCTCTGCAAGAGATAAAAGGGAACATCTTTCCCTTTTCTTCTCTTACTTTCCAAAAAAAAAATTGCTTATTATTGTAAGAATGTTAAGAAAAATCTCCAGAAGACATTTTTGGGGAGGGAGGGCAGAGGGAAGGAGAAATGTCAAAACCAAAAAAGGAATAATTCAACCCAAGCATCAGGTAAATAGGGAAAAGAACACATGTGGTGATGAGACCCATTTAATCTCCATCCTACGGTCCGATGGCCCAACTACTGCAGCATATAGATAATGCTCAATTTTGCCCAGTCCCACTGATCAGGCAGTAGCTCACAGTGTCTGTTTCTGTCTCAGCCTTTACCCAGTTGTACAGTAAAGCTGCACTCCCAGTGATAGATTAAAATAGAAACCCAGGCTGGCTAAATTTGTTTTGGGACATATCAGGCAACAGCTAGACATTTTTAAATGACCAACTTGTATTCCACTGAGGCACTGAATGAATTGATTAGGGAAAAGCTAAAAACTGAATCTTTTTTTTTTTTTTTGGAGTAGGCTAAGGTTAGTGCCACCAGTGAAAATATGTAACTACGGAGAGAATGGCTATCAATCAGAGCTGATTTTCAGATAGAAATAGAGAGAAAAATGAGATTATATGGGCAAGGGGAATGTCTTATGTTCCCTCCTATATGCCCTTTCCAACAAGGTCAATAATAGAATTATGTCATCTGAAGTACACTCAGACTCCCCCCACTAAAATTATGAAAAGAGATAACAAGGTTTCCTAGGGGCCAGAAGTTGTTTCTCAGTCCAGACAACCTTTGATCACAAGATCGGCACATGTTCTCTGCAAAGGATGAACCCTCAATGGACCAATATCGTGTGATTGATTGGCTTATAACATGGAGTGTGTGGTTCAGTCTTTGAGAAGGGGCTCTCTTGAGAGACAAGCCCAGCTATTGTTTGGCTGCTCTCATGTTAGCGAGTGCCCCGCGGTAACCCTCGTGCTCTGAAATACTCATATTGGTTATTTCAAAGTTGGGTGCAGAATTGTGCTTTCCCGTGTCTGTCAGTAATGACTTGCAGCTGTTGCTAATCTGTGCCTCTGATTTCCTTGATTACTATGTGTATTGATGCCTGTGGTAAATAGGCATCTGCCAGGTGCCAGCACAATCAGGGGAAAAATATAAAAAGTTCCCTGTTTCAAATTCAATGTGACATTGTGCAAGTTGAGAGGCAGCCATTTAACTATTCAGAGGAAACAGCTTCCTGGGGCACCTCCGGCCTCCTGGCCAGAGACATCCCTCCCATTCTCCCCCACCCCCTCCCCCAGGATGATGCTGACTTTCTTTAGGGTGGTTTTCAGCCACAAGAAGAGGGTTTCCGTAGCACATGACATCAGCAGAGGGAAATATCTAAGATGCGTGGTTATGACCCAAGTTTCTAGAGCATGAGTGTCTCACTCCTTGGAAAACTTGAGCTTTAAAAGACCTCTTCTGCCCCCAGCAATTTCCCAGAAGTTTCTCTACAACAACTGTCCTGTGTTCTTCCCTCTGAGGAACACATCTTACTCAGAAAGGGCCCTGGGCAGTACCATCTTCTCCTTGGAGAAGCAGGTTGCGTCTGGAAAACAGCAGGGCAAGATGGAAGCTTTCCCAGGAAAGATGCAAGAATGATCAAGACCAAAAACCAACACCTGCAGATACAATGGAAAGTGGCTTCCCTTGAGAAATTTTTTGTTTTTGTTCTTAGGAAAGCTAAAGACAGAGGTAGAGCTTATCCATTTCTTACTCATACAGTAATCTTGGGGCCCAACACTGACGAAAGGATGCTCCGGTATGCCCAGGTGGGAGTTTTTCCCCCTGGCTTTCTCACCCACCTTTACTGCAGCAGCAAGTGATGTGCTCCCGGACAGCAACAGGTGCTGCTCTTGCCATTCAGCACTGGGAATTACTCTGCTTTTTGCTGGCAGCTCCTTCTTCCACCTAGAAACCATGACTACATCTTAGCCACAATTTGACAGGTTTACCATTGTTTCCAGGTCTAAAGAGAAAAATCTTCAGTTCCTGCTTTCCATTCACTGTTTTAGTATTACTAGGAAAATAGAGCAAACCCTGGTGGGGTAGTGGTTATGAGCTATAGCTGCTACCCAAGAGGTCAGCAGTTCAAATCCACCAGGTGCTCCTTGGAAACCCTACGGGGCAGTTCTATTCTGTCCTGTAGGGTTGCTATGAGTCAGAATTGACTCAATGGCAACAGGTTTGGTTTGGTTTTTGGCTTAGGAAAATAGAGCAGTGAGTTCAGGTGGCATAGTGGTTAAGAGCTTGGCTGCTAACCAAAAGGTTGGCAGTTCAAATCCACCAGCCACTTCTTGGAAATTTTGTGGGGCAGGTCTACTCTGTCCGATGGGGTCTCTATGAGTTAGAATCAACTCGATGGCAATGGGTTTGGTTTTTTTGTTTTAGGAAATAAATCAAGGGGTAGGTCTACTTTGGAGTTAGTTGTTAGGTTGCAAAATTAGGGACCCCAAGGCAGGGATCAAAGAATAAAGGCTAACCAAACAGGGCTGAGAGAGTGAGAGAAAAATCCATGAGATCTCAAGATATGTTAACATGAAAGAAATTATTTGAACCTTACAAAAACCTGATAAGAAAAGCAGGATCAGAAGGATTTTTTAAATCCCCAGTTGGGTGATTTTTAAACACAGACTGTGGGTGTGACACTGATTTACAAGCAGAGCTCAGGGATGTTTGATCATCTTCCATCAAATTGGAATAAAGTGTCCACTCCAGACACTTAAACACAGTAGCTTCAAAAATCAGTCAGTAGGATTGCAGATAAAAGTAGTTAGAACATAAATGAAAGAAAATCTCATATCTCATTTAGAAGAAATAACTATAAGACTTTAGTAGATGCTTCTTAGTTCAGTGATTAAGTTAAACAGATGTATTATAAAAGTCATCTGGATTCTGTAGGATCCAGAAAGAAACCTCTGAGCCAAGCGAAGCACAGAATTAATACTAAGAGGATTTTGTTGTTGTTGTTAGTTGCCTTCAAGTGGATTCCAACTCATGACAACCCCATGTGTGCAGAGTAGAACTGCTCCATCGGGTTTTCAAGGCTGAGACCTTTTGGAAGCAGATAGCCAGGCCCGTCCTCCGAGGCACCTCTGGGTGGGTTTGAACTGCCAACCTTTCAGCTAGCAGTTGAGCACTTAACTGTTTGTGCCACCCAGGGACTCAAGAAAGGCTGGTAGTTCAAACCCACCCAGAGCCACCTTGGAAGAAAGACCTGGTGATCTGCTTCCAAAAAGATCATAGCCTTGAAAATCCTATGGAGCGCAGTCCCTCTCTGCAATACATGTGGTCACCATGAGTCAAAATCTACTCAGTGGCAACTAAGAGGACATAAGATAATGAACTGACAAAATTAGGAGTCAACATTCTTGAAAAGAAATATTATAACATCCCCAGTATATTCAGACAACAAATACTTCAAAAACATTTCACTACACTACATTTGAAACGAACCTTGGTGGCATAGTGGTTAAGTTCTGGGCTGCTAACTGAATGGTTCAAATCCACCAGCGGCTCCACGGGAGAAATACCTGGTGATTTGCTCTCATAAAAATTATAGCCAAGAAAACCCTATAGGACAGTTTCACTTTGTCACGTGGGGTTGCTATGAGCTGGAACTGACTCAACAGCACAAAACAACAACAACACTACATTTTACTTTAAGACTGGTAAAAATTCCCAGATCCACACTAGAAGCAAGTCAACATCTAAGAGGATCTGGATAGATTGAAATGGGAAAAGACTTTACTGAGATACAGAAAATGCTGCCAAGGGAACTGGTTGAAGGTAAAGACATCAAAGAGATTTGACTCTGCTGCTGCCCTTTTAATCAACTGTTCACAAAATCTACAAGAACATCCCTCTTCTCTTTGACAGTCAATGAACTAGACTGAGGTGAATCGTAGGCTTGACAGTCATCCAGAAAACCAGTAGGATAAGGCTAGTTAGGGACACTTAATATCCTATTAACGCCAATCCACATGGCTACCTCCCCACCACTCACATTCCCCAAAGGAATGCAGAGAATGACGTCTGGAACAACATACATGACCTCACAAACAAACTGCATGGCAGAGAAATCCTTTGTTTCCAGTTCATTGATGTGACCTCTTATAATTACCAATAATCTTAACAGTTGGCTTTAAATAGATATCAACACATCTAAACACAGTATTTTCCAGATAGACGTGTCAAAAGACTGGATCCTGCTCAGGCAATGAGGGTGAACAGAATCACGTACAGACAGCAAGAGTTGTTCTTGTTAGGTTACCTTTGAATCTGCTCCAATACATGGTGACCTACGTATAACAGCAGGACACCTTGCCTGGCCCTGCACCATCTTCATGATCATTGGTATGTTTGAGTCCATGGTTGTGGCCATTACGTCAATCCATCTCATTGAGGGTTTCCATCACTGTCATGGATTGAATTGTGTCCCCAAAAAATATCCATCAACTTGGCTGGGTCACGATTCGCAGTACTGTGTGCTTGTCTACCATTTTGTCATCTGATGTGATTTCCCTATGTGTTGTAAATCCTATCACTATGATGTAATGAGATGGATTAGTGGCAGTTACATTGATGAGATCTACAAGATTAGATAGTGTCTTAAGCCAATCAATCTCTTTTGAGATATAAAAGAGAGAAGTGAGCAGAGACATGGGGATCTCATATCACCAAGAAAACAGTGCTGGGAGCACAGCGCATCCTTTGGACCTGAGGTTCCTCTGCTGAGATATCCCCAGACCAGGGGAGGATTGATGATAAGGACCTTCCTCCAGAGAAAGAAAGCCTTCTCCTGGAGTTGACACCCTAAATTTGGACTTGTAGCCTTCTAGATTGTGAGAGAATAAATTTCTCTTTGTTAAAGCCATCCTCTTCTGGTATTTCTGTTATAGCAGTACTAGATGACTATCACCTTCGCTGGCCATCCACTTTATCAATCATGACATCTTTCTCTAGCGATCACTTCTTCCTGATGATATGTCCAAAGCAAGAGAGTCAAAGCCTCAGACCATATTCTGTCATCTATGAGTTTTCATTTGCTCATTTTCAGAAGCAGATCACCAGGTCTTTCTTCCTAGTCTTAGTCTAGAAGCTCCACTTGGTGACCTTGTTGTATTTGAAATATCAGTGGCATAGCTTCCGGCGTCACAGCAACATGTAATCCACCACAGTATGACAAACTGGTGGGTGGTGGCAGCAGGAGCTAATCACAGCCAAATGAAGTGACCAGCTGGATCTTTTGTTCAGCAATCTCTCTGCCACCCCCTCAACAAAAGTCTTGCCCAGTAACTTGTCAGAGAAATCAACAAAGAAATCCACTCCATGTGAACTCAGAGTTGTAGACTTGGGTATCACTTTCATCGTTGGATGAAGGTATGGACATATCTAATGGTAGTGTGATCAATTTCACTTTTAATTCAGGGCTTTGGAGTACCAATTGTCTCTTCCAAACCCACACATACAGGATTTTTGTGCCTAAGTCCCAAAGAGTGAAGCAAGGGAAGCTATTCCTGTCAGCCGCTCTGCAAATTAAAATAATTAAAGCATAAAAAGAAATTTGAAAAATGCTGAATATTGTGAGTCCCCTTTTAAAGATTCATGAAACACTTCAGCACATCATGGACTCTGAGGAGTCCTGCAGTTCAATAAAGTTTAACATAGCTTAATCTAGAATTTTCTGAATGTTTTTGATGAAAAATTTCTTTATATATGCAATGCTTATTAATACACCAGGCACAGTGCTTTGTGGTCTTGCTGTTTTAATATAATTCTTCATTTGTCTGTAGCAAAATAGAACCTTTTATTATTTACAAATTGGCAAATGTAGGGAGTACTTCTATGACAAATTGTCATCTATATAATTTGCTTAATAAATTGGCCATAATATTTAATTAATTAATATTTAATTAATAAACCAAGATGAGGCAAAAATTACTGTTCAGTTGAAATCCCACAGTACAAAGTGCTCATTTTGCATCTTTATGTCTTAATGGCTTATTTTATGTTTTGAGAAATATTTCATTTGGACTAATGAAATTGGGAAGTGTGATGATTTTTGTCACCAAGGGTATAATCTTGGAGAAATTCTACAAGTTTTTCATAAAAACATTTGTCCTCTCTCCCCCATCGCAACAGTCTCTGTATAATAGCTCAACAAGTGAATTTTAAGGAAGACTGTCCATATGAAAAGCATGCAATAGAGACTGGGGATCCCTGCTCCTTGTGCCGGAGCTTATTAAATTCAGTAGAAGAGATAAGATAACTACCAAATAATAAAAGCATGATGTTATAAATTCTGTAAGAGAATAAAAGAAGGCTAGTGCTCAGCTGGAGTCTCTGGGTGATACAGTTATTGAGCTGGGCTGCTAACTGAAAGGCTGGGGGTTTGAATCTACCCAGAGGCACTTAGGAAGAAAGGCCTGGAGATATACTTCCCAAAAATCAGCCATTGAAAACTCTATGGAGCAGAGTTGTACTCTGTCTGACACACATGGGGTCGCTATAGTTGGAATCAACAGCGTCTGTTTAGTACCCAATTACAATTGGGAATATCAGCCATGTCTTCCTAAAGTAGATATCATCCAAGTAGAGCCTGAGTTGAACATCTACTGAGCATAAGTTGAACATCAAAAAGCAGAGATGAGGAAAGGAAGAGAAGAATATTGCATGACTAAGGAGAAATATCGGTAAAGGAAAGAGACAAATTGTATTCAGATTATTCAGGGTCTTGAATACCAGAAAGGACATCTGGAATGTGAAAGCAAATTCAGGAAACAATGAAGGACCACTGAAGGTTTGTGAGAAAAGAAGTGGCCCCAAAAGAGTGATGGTGTGCAGCGTGGATGAAGGAAGTGGTCTAGAACAGTGGTTCTCAAAGTGTGGTCCCAGGCCAACACTATCAGTGTCACCTGGAAGCATGTGAGAAAGGCAGATTCTAAGCCCCCACAGCCAACCTACCGAATCAGAAACCCCGGGGGATGGATCCCAGCAATCTGTATTTTAACGAGCCCTCTGGGTGATGCTGATGTTTTCTCAAGTTTGGGATCTGCTAGTCCTGAGGCAAGAAAATCAATTAAAAGGTCATTCCAATCATCCAGCTCACTGGTAGCGAATAGTTAATGCAAGTGAGGTAATTGCAGTTAGAACATAAAGGACAAAGTTTAACAACGAATGCAGGAGATGAGTGCACAATATGATTAATGTAATTGATGTCACTGAACTGGACATGTAAAAAAAAAGTTGAATTGGATTTTTTTAAAACTTTAAGTGAATATTTGAAAGTGGAAAAAAAAAAAAGGAATGAAAAGGACAGAACAGATGAGAAAAAAGTGGAAAAAAAAAAAAAACTATTTTACCAAAAGGATTAGTGTCCTGAGGGAAAGCAGGTCATTGATGTCTCTTCAAACTCTGCCCCAAAATTCCCACACAGGTGATCGTTTTTCTTTCTTTCTTTCCTAGTTTGTGAGAGCTACTGTGGAAGTACAACTAAAAAGCTTCTGGGAACTAATTAGATACAGGCAGTAAGAAGGAGAGAGGATTTACAACAGCTCCAATTTTAAGCCTGAGTGATAGGCAGTATAAAGACCCTTTAACAAAAAGACCAATAAGAATAGCAGAAGGAGGAGCAAATGGAAGAATGTAATTTATTTATAAAACCAGTTGCCATCAAGTCGATTCTGACTCATGGCGACCCCATGTGCCTCAGAGTAGAACTGCACTCCATCGGGTTTTCAAGGCTGATTTTTCAGTGGTAGATCACCAAGCCTTTCTTCCGAGGTACCTCTGGGTGGACTCAAACCACCACCATTTCAGTTAATAGTGCAACATGTTAACCCTTTGGACCACTCAGGAAGTTATACCCCTAACTGCACAATGCATTTACAGAGGCTTACAAAAATGTATACATAAAAAATAAAAAGAATAGGGCCAGAGAAAAATCAGGGTAGAAAACATAAGATGAAGCCATGGATAAGCCAGAAGTCATGAATTTGGCTTTAAGCTTCCTCGTGATCATTACACTGAGAGATTCACACTGTCCTTGAGAGCAAAGCAAACAAGCTGCTTAGGAAAAGCAATTCATTCTTTATACTGAAACCAGGAAGAAATGTCCATGTTGAACCATCACAGAGGAGATTCTACAGTGTAGCAGTGTTCTCAATAATGCCCTTTGAGAGAAGCACCTCGATTTGAGGATGTCACGTGCAACTGCATGTGCCCATAGAACAAGGAAGCGAGTACTTCCAGCAGAAAGTTGTAAATGTGAGTCTAAAGCTCAGGAGAAAGATTAGGAATAAAAATGAATTTGGAATTTTCTTATATAAAAGAGATGCCTGGTGGGATAGATAATAACGTAACAAGAGAAACAGAATTGAAAAAGTTCTATTGCTGTTAGGGTTTATGCCTGTGGTGTAGAAAATACTGCCTAAATAAAGGTATGATATCATTAAGATTATATATTAATAGGTTTTAAACAGAAATTATTACTTAATTGAAAACACAAAAAATATTTCCTCTTGGGAAAAAAATTAAATTCACCAAATTTTAAATTTATAATACAGACGATGATTAACATTCCAAAAAATTCAACACTGGATGTCATCATTGATTTTTATTGAACAACAATTAGCAAAGTCTATCTGTAAAACTTCACTTACCACTAGTTTTTCAAGAACTCATATATTGCGTTAGATGGGGCAAACATTTTAAAACTACAATCCCGAAAATGTGTTGGAAAATAGTTTCTACAATATATGTGGTACTAGATTAACAAACTGTCATTGTGCTGTTTCGTAGAATAGCAGAACTTTCTAATAATGTTATTTCAACATAACAAATGCAGTCCAAAGATCAGTGTATGAATTAGGATTTTCTGTTGCAATTATCAGAAATTGATCCTGACTTTTAAAATTATACATATATTATTTATATATACACATATAAATTATATATATAAACCAAAAAAGCCAAATCTGCTGCTGTTACGTCAATTTTGATTCCAACTCATAGCAACCCGATAGGATAGAGTCGAACTGCCCCATAAAGTTTCCAAGGAGCGCCTGGTGAATTTGAATCACCTGCCTCTTGGTTAGTAGCCATAGCACTTAATCACTACGCCACCAGGGTTTCCATATATATAAATATACACAGAAATATGTTATTGTTAGCTGCCATCAAGTCAGCCCCCAACTCTTATTGACCCCATGCACAACGGAATAAAACGTTCCCTGGTCCTGAGTCATCCACATGGTTGGTTGCAGATCAGAAAGCTGTGACCCGCAGGGTTTTCCCTGGCCGATTTTTGAAAGTAGATCACTAGGACTTTTCTCCTAGTCCCTCTTAGTCTGGAAGCTCTGCAGTTCAGCATAATAGCAACAAGAAAGCCTGCACATGGGGTGCATTGCCATACACATGTATATCATTGGGATGACACGTGAAGTGGTTTGCAGAATCAAAGGAAGCGTTAAAAGCCAGGCCACAAGATTGGAACAGCAGGACCTAAGGGACAGACTCCTCAGAGGCACTAGCGTCATCAGAATGAATTAGCCTCAACCATTTTCCAACCCGTATCACTTGACTCAAGGTTTCAAGTCCTAGGACTGATCTCTTTACAAGGCCCCTTGATCAGCAGCCCATTTTACACAGCACGCTGCTTTCCTTAGAGAGATGCTATGGTCAAACTACAGCAAAAGATACCAGAAACAGTACTAGTTGCTGTCGAGTTGAGTCCAACTCATGGTGAGCCCATGAGTGTCAGAGTAGAACTGTGCTCCACAGGGCTTTCAGTGGCTGATTTTTTGGAAGTAGATCTCCAGGTCTTTCTTTGGAAAGAGGAAGAAAGCATTAACTGTTTGTACCCCCCAAGAACTCCATGGCAAAAGATAATGGACAGGAAAAAGCAAAACAAATGTCCACCCTATGCAGCAAGCATGCATTTATGATAGGAAAGCAAAAACCAATGTGGAGATTGTTGTACAACATGAATCCAATCATTTTCCAGAAACGGCAGTCTTTTCACATTCACACCACTTCAGTATCTTAAAAAAGAAACGAAGAAAAAAAAAAAACAGGCATTTTTTATATAGGCTTTTTTATCAATTCAGAAGGACTCCTCATCAGATCCAGAGGATTTTTTTTCTATCTATAAGAATGCGATAGAATCACCTTGCCTTGGTCTTACATTTTATAAAAATTAAAATAAAACTTAAAGTAACAAGGGATATTGTTGACCTTATGCTAGAAATAAGTCAAGATTACACTAAAATACTAATGCAACCTTGTTGTTGTTGTTAGCTGGTATCAGGTCAGCTCCCGACTCATTGTAACCCCATGCACAGGATTAGATTGTTGTGATCTGTAGGGTTTTCATTGACTGATTTTTCAACTATAGATTGCCAGGCCTTTCTTCCTAGTCTTTCTTTGTCTGGAAGCTCTGCTGAAACCAGTTCACTATCATAGCAACACACAAGTCTCCATGGACAAATAGGCGGTGGCTGCACATAAGCTGGAAATTGAACCCCAGTCTCATGTACAAAAGGCAAGAATTTTACCCTTGAACCACCACTGCCCCCCTAGACAGTGTTAACAGAAAATCAAGTCCAAATGACAGTAAGTAATAGACTCTGTGCTGTCTGTACTGCTCAGAGAGAGCATTGTTTCAAAACCTGAGCTTTACAATTTAGAAAGGATGGAGACAGATTAAAAGCATGCTCAAAGGACATGACAGGATAGCAAGGAAACCATCAGGAAAACAAGGAAATGGGAACATGTAACATATAGAAAATAGGTAAGCCACAATGGTCTTGAGTGTCCTGTGCTACAGTGGAAAGAAAAACTGAACGTGTTCTCCAAACATCAAAAATGAAGTTCCCACTGTTTTCCTATTTAGCTGTGTGATCTGGGGCAAGGTGCTTAAAGTCTCTGGGTCTTAGTCTCCACATCTATACAAAGAGGTGTTGTACGGTGGCCAAAGTGAGGGATTATAATCAGACGGACCTAGGTTCAAATCCTGCCTTCCCTACTTACTGGGTTGTGATTTTGGTCTGGGCCTCTATAAAATAAAGATAACAAAAGATAAAATCTCCCTCAAAGTTTATTGTGAGGATTAAATAAAACAATGTTAAGTAAGATGTCTGGTACAGTGCCTGACGTATGCTAGATACTCCATAAATGGTAATTATAAATAACTTAGTAAATTTTTAATATTAGCCTATGAAATATTTTAAATGCCACTATGAGAATGCCAGATAGATTTTGCTGTGATGCTATAGCGTCAGCAGGTAAAAGTTACAGGTAAGTACCTCAGTTGTTCTTTAATTAAAGAAAGAACTTTCTAGTAAATAGAATTAACAAGAGAAAAACCAGACCGATGACATAGGGAAGTTCCCAATACTGAAAAGATTCAAAGGCGGCAGGATGCATATAAATCCTGGATACTACAGAGTATATTTTGCATGAATACTATAAAAGGTCCCTTCCTAATCCAAATGTCTATGATCTGCAGAGTGTGGCACCAAGTGTACTCGGAGTTTACAATATTAATATCCTACTGCCCTCTAGTGTATAACCTAAGGAGACAAAATCACTGCTAGAAAAACAATGAAAATTGCACAAGTGTCATGCAAAATCCTTTTTATTGGCAAACAAGCATCTCACTAAACATTAAGTAGAACCTTCTCATTTTCAGGTAAGGAAGCTAAGGAACAGAAAAGCAAAATGAATAGCCTGAAGTCACACAGCTACAGAGGGGAGACTAGAACGTTGGTCGGCTACTTCTCAGGTCAGGGCTCCTCCCAAGACATTACATTCTTTATGCTGAAGAGTACTAAAAAAATCGGTTGCGTAGTCGATGCTGACTTATGGTGACCCCATGTGTATCAGAGTAGAACTGTGCTCCACAGGGTTTTCAGTGGCTGATTTTTCAGAAGTAAGATTGCCAGGCCTTTCTTACCAGGTGCCTCTGCATGGACTAGAACTGCCAACTTTCTGGTTAGCAGCCAAGCGCACTAACCATTTGCACCATCCAAGAACACCACTGAATAATAACCCCCCCCCGAAAAAAAAAACCAAACCCATTGCCGTCAAGTTAATTCCAACTCATAGCAACCCTATAAGACAGAGTAGAACTGCCCCATAGGGTTTCTAAGGAGCAACTGCTGGATTTCAACTGCCAACCTTTCAGTTAGCAGGCGAGCTCTTAACCGCTGTGCCACCAGGGCTCCACGTTGAATAAATAGAGACAGGTTTTTCCTTGATAGTATCTCTCGTCTGAGCCTGAAGCCCTTCGTCCTAGCCATGTAACTGCACAAGAAGTTTCCCTCAGCACCCTGAGCCCAGTGTGTCCTCAACCACAAGTTCAAACTCTTACAACCATTTTTCTGGAAAAACAATGGCTAACAAGGCCTTGTTGACAAGAACAGTCCGTTATCAGCAAGCTAATGACCACTCCGGCCCCCGCAGAGATGCCAGCCTGCAATTAGGTCTGCATTGATGTACAAACAGAAAGGGACTCCAGTTATAATTAACCCTGATTCTTTAGTCCAAATGCTCGTTAGGAAAGAAAATAAAACAAAACACAAATTCCATAACCAGAAGGCTTAAAACTAATACTTTGATCTAGGGATGAAATTCTAGGCCATTGGTCAATTAGTCCATGTCAAAGTACCTACTTCTGCGTGAGCAGTAAAGCTTATGTTCTCATTCAAATTAGTTTGTAAAGAAGGAGGATTGTGATTTTCAGTCATGGCATATGGGATGATAGATGGGCTTGATTTTTTTATTTTATCACTACTTTCCAATGAACATTTATTGTGCAATTAAGCATATTAAATATGTACTAAATCTTGGCATCAGGATTGGAGGAAGACTCTTTAACAACCTGTGTTATGTGGAGATGATACAACCTTGCTTGCTGAAAGTGAAGAGGACTTGAAGCATTTACTAATGAAGATCAAAGACTACAGCCTTCGCTGTGGATTACACCTCAACATAAAGAAAACAAAAACCCTCACAACTGGACCAATAAGCCACATCACGATAAATGGAGAAGATATTGAAGTTGTCAATTATTTTTCTTGGATCCACAATCAACGCCCATGGAAGCAGCAGTCAAGAAATCAAACGATGTATTGCATTGGACAAATCTGCTGCAAAAGGCCTCTTTAAAGTGTTACAAAGCCAAGATGTCACTTTGAGGAATAAGGTGCACCTGATCCAAACCACGATATTTCCAATTGCCTCATATGCATACAAAAGCTGAACAATGAATAAAGAAGACTGAAGAAGAATTAATGCCTTTGAATTATGGTGTTGGTGAAGAATATTGAAAATACCATGGACTTCCAGAAGAGCAAACAAATCTGTCTTAGAAGAAGTACAGCCAGAATGCTCCTTAGAAGCGAAAATTGTGAGACTTCTTCTCACTTACTTTGGACATGTTATCAGGGAGACCAGTCCCTGGAGATGGTCATTGTGCTTGGTAAAGTAGAGGGTCAGAGAAAAAGAGGAAGACACTCAAAGAGATAGATGAATTGACACAGTGGATACAACAGTGGGCTCAAGCATAGCCATGATTGTGAGGATGATGCAGGACTGGGCAGTGCCTCATTCTGTAGTACTTAGGGTCACTGTGAGTCAGAACCAACTCACTGGCACCTAACAGCCACAACAACAACAAATCTTGGCAAAAACTTTAAGTGTTAAATTTAGGAACAGATATAGGCACAAGCCTTTCATTTTTAGAAGGAGGTGATACACCCTATTTAAAGGCAATGTGATGTTAAAAAGTAGGCATGGGTTCCAGAGCCAAACAGTCCTGAGTTTGCTTGACAGCTTTGCTACTTAATGCCTATGAGACCTTGGACAAGTATCTAAAATCTTTAAGGAGAGTGTATTAGTTTCCCAGGGTTGCCATAAAAAAGTACCATAAATTGGGTGGCTTATGAGAACAAAATTTTATTGTCTCAGAATTCTGGAAGCTAGGAGTCCAAATTCATGGTGTTGGCAGGGTATATTCTCCCTGAAGACTCTAGGCGAAGGTCTTCTCTCGTCTCCCCTGATTTCTGGTAGCCCCTGGCTTTCCTTGACTTTCAACTGCAGCATAACTCAATTGTCACATGGCCATCTTCACTCTGTTTGTCTCTCTGTGTCTCTTCTCTCATTTTTAAGGACTTCACTCATACTGTATTAGCACCCAACCTACTCCAGTATGACCACACGTTAATGTAATTGATGACATCCTCAAAGACCTTATTTCTAAACAAGGACACATTCACAAGTATTGGGTGTTAGGGCTTCAACATGTCTTTTTGGTGGGCACAGTTCAATCCATAACAGACAGTGTAATTAAATGAAAGATGTTAGAGAAAGATCCTAGCAGATAAAAAAATAATAATAATAATCCATAAATGTCTTAGTTGTTTAGTGCTGCCATAACAGAAATACCACAAGTGTGTGGCTTTAAAAAAGAGAAATTTATTTTCTCCCAGTCTAGTAGGTTGCCAAGTCCAAATTTAGGGCATTGGCTCCAGGGGAAGGCTTTCTTTCTGTGTCGGCTATGGAGGAAGGTTCTTGCCCTCAATCTTCCCTTGGTCAAGGAGCTTCTCGGGAGCAGGGACTCCGTGTCCAAAGGATGCACTTTGCTCCCAGCACTCTTTTCTTGGTGGTGGGAGGTCCCCCACTCTCTGCTTGCTTCCCTTTCCTTTTATCTCTTGAGAGATAAAAGGTGGTGCAGGCCACACCCCAGGGAAACTCCCTTTACATTGGATCTGAGTAAGGGTGGTGTTATAATCCCACCCTAATCCTGTCAACATAAAATTACAATCACAAAATGGAGGACAACCACAGAATACTGAGAATCATGGCCTAGCCAAGTTAATACACACATTTTTGGGGGGACATAATTCAATCCATGACAGTGAGTTATAGACTTCTTCCTCTTCCTCATTTTCCCCTATATTGCCAACTCTTTCTCCTCAAAATTCCAAGAATATGTCTAAATCTACAGAGAGGTGACACATTAAGAGAGACCTGCCTAATTTTAGCCTTGGGGAGATGAGGAAAAGAAGGTTGGAATAGGGTTATAGAAGTAAAGCAGTAGATAAGAAGCTGTAAAGAAGAGTAGGGAGTTGGGCTTTGAAAAGAAGATGGAGAGGGCTTCATTTTGAGATTAACTCTCTGAAGTGTTGAGAAGAGGGTGATGAGGGAAAAGAAGAGAGAAGAAATAAAGCTAACGAGAAGAGGAGGAGCTTGTTTTCTTCATTTCTTTCCATTTAGCCCCCTTCTTTCCTAAGTGATGAGGAGCATCCTTATTCCTGCCCTTTCATTCTTCATCTGCTACTTCTCCTTGCTCCTTGGGAAACCTGCCCCTGAACTTGTGAATCGATATCACCAGCATCCTCTAGATCCATGTATCATCAGTTTTCTTTTCATTATGTTACATTTTCTCACACATTTCTTCAATCTGTTTGTCTCTACTGATCGCTTATCCATGTGTCTACAAATTTCCTTAGGTTTCACCTGTACTTAATATTCAATCCTGCAGGCCCTTAAATGGCCATGTTCTCCTTTCTCCTAATAGAATTAGAAGCACTGTGAAGAATATATGAGTTTAAAAAAAAAACAAACTGATTCCTATGCTCAAGGGGCTTATAAATTAGTTATGGAGACAAGACCATGTCAGTAGAATAATGGTGAGCAATACAAGGCAGTATATTATTAAGTCTTGAGTTATGTTGTCAGAATCTGAGTTTCTACGGCTTGGGGGATGGAAGAGGGGGAGTTCTCCAAGGTGGTATTTTTGGGGGTGGCCTGGAGGAAGCATCAGATGAGAATATTACACACAGTAATTATTCAATAACTGTGACTTTATTCAAAAGTTGCACCAAACCTTCAAAACTATTATCATAATATTATCAATTCTCCCACCATTTGACAACTACCATAATTCATTGACTTATCAGGTGCACATTGTTTCACATTTTAACAACGCTGAAACAAGGGTACATCTTTTAATTAATGATATCTCAGCATGTGTCATAATTTAATCAGCAGTGCTTTTTCTTAGTCACATAAAATAATGACACAGCTTACAACTGATGGCTTCTTAGATTCCATAAAATACAATGTTTATCAAAGATGTAGTATATTCCATATCACTATTCTAGACCCTGAGGATATCGTAATGAGTAATAAATACAAAATTTCTTTCTTCCATTGCAGTCATGGGCATAAAAAACAATATAACAGAGAGAAGCGGGGCCAAGATGATGGAGTATTCAGATGCTTCCGGTGATCCCCCTTACAGCAAAGACCTGAAGAAACAAGTGAAATGATTATATTTATAACAAGCTGGGAGCCCTGAACATCAAAGGCAATGTTAGAAGAGGGGCTGAGCAGCAGGGGGAGGGAGAGACGGTTCAGAAGTGGAGAGGAGTTGCCAGACCTGAATGGCCAGGAACCCTCAGGCACCACTCCCTGGAGCAACCATGGTGCGGTTGGAGGTAGCATTCCAGAGGCGGTTTCCTCAGAGAAAGACAGCTAGCCACACAGCCTACTCGCACCACTGGAACCAGAGAAGAATGGTGCCCTTGGCAAAAGCTAAGTACTTGTGTTTATTTTACCATGCCCCCAGTCCCTAAGCCAGCTTCAGTAGCTGTTGATTTCCCTGGGCCTCAGATGGGTTCTGCTGAGCTCTCTGAGCCATTCCCCTGGGCTTGGAGAAGGAATAAATTCACAACTGGGGGAAAAGATAATCTGCCAGCTCCACTAAAATGGGGAGCTCAGGACAGAAGCAGCTCCTGTCCAGGCATAAACTGTCCATGGACTTTGAATATCTTTCCCCTCTGCATGGAGTTGTGTGGGCCTATTTCAGGAGAATAGGCCCTTGTTGGCATACTGTAACTGTTTCAGCTTTGTGGTGGAGACGTGGATGTTTGATATCGCTTTGCCTATTAAACAGGGTCCTCACCTATCCACATCAGGGCCTAAGGACTGGTGGCTCCACCCACATCACCTAGCCACCTGTGACAGCAATCCAAGGATAACTGGTACCTCCCAGTCCTTACAACCAAAAGCATTGTCTGCCCGTGGTCCATTTGCAGAACCCACCTACCTGTGCACTCTAGGGAACAGGGGCACATTTCCTCAGAGACACTTGGGGGAAGGTTGTCAGCCCCCTACCTTGTTCAGAGAATGACCCCCTGCTGCAACCAGATACCTTTACCTAAACTAATCACCCCTGCCACTCTAAGACTGGAGAACAGAGCCTATACCAGATACTTGATGACCAACTACCTGGACACCTGGGCTGAATCCGTACAAGAAAAGTGAATGGACTCCTAGACTGATATACCTGATAACGGCTCTAGCCATCTGTTGACAGGACGTCAGAGCTTCAAAGGTGAAAGTAATCAAGCTAACTCACTCAAGGAGCCTATACGGGCATATTAAAACAAAGGAAAGCAAGAAGCTAGTATACAGTGAGCAAAGATAAAATAAACTAATACAATAACATGGATGACTTGGATACAACAGTCAATATCAAATCACATAAAGAAGCAGACCATGATCGCTTCAACAAGCTCTCAAAAAAAAAAAAATCAAGGGATCTTCTGGATGAAGGTGCCTTCCTGGAATTCCCAGATGCAGAATACAAAATATTAATATACAGAACTCCTCAAGACATCAGGAACAAGATCAGGAAGGAGATCAGGCAAAACGCAGAACAAGCCAAGGAACACACAGATAAAGCAGTTGAAGAAATTAAAAAGGTTATTCAAGAACATAATGAAAAATTAATATGCTGCAAGAATCCACAGAGAGACAGAAATGAGAAATTTAGAAGATTAACAATAAAATTACAGAACTAGACAACTCAATAGAAAGTCAGAGGAGCAGAATTGAGCAAGTGGAATCCAGAATTGGTGAGCTTGAAGATAAAGCACTTGGCACCAAGATATTTGAAGAAAATCAGATAAAAGGATTAAAAAAAATGAAGGAACCCTAAGAACCATGTGAGACTCTATCTAGAGAAATAACCTACAAGTGATTGGAGTACCAGAACAGGGAGGGATAACAGAAAATACAGAGAGAATTGTTGAAGATTTGTTGGCAGAAAACTTCCCTGATATTGTGAAAGATGAGAAGATGTCTATCCAAGATGCTCATCGAACTCCACATAAGGTAGATCTCAAAGGAAAGTCACCAAGACATATTATAATCAACCTTGCCAAAACCAAAGACAAAAAGGGAATTTTAGGAGTGGCTAAAAGTCACCTACAAAGGAGCATCAATGAGAATAAGCTCGGACAACTCGGCAGAAACCATGCAGGCAAGAAGGCAATGGGATGACTCATATAAATCCTTGAAGAAAAAAAATTACCAGCCAAGAATCATATATACAGTAAAACTGTCTCTTAAATATGAAGGCAAAATTAGGACATTTCCAGATAAACAGAAGTTTAGGGAATTTGTAGAAACCAAATCAAAACTACAAGAAATACTAAAGGGGGTTCTCTGGTTAGAAAATCAATAATATCAGCTATCTACCCAAGACTAGAACACAGGACAGAGCAACCAGATGTCAACCCAGATAGGGAAATCACAGAAATAAATCAACACAAAAAAAATGCTCAAAACAGGGAAACAGTGATGTCATTATGTAAAAGAAGATGACATTAAAACAATAAAGAGGGAATAAGAAATGTAGTCATAGATCTTCAATATGGAGAGGAAGACAAGGCGATATAAAGAAATAAAAGTTAGGTTTAAACTTAGAAAAGTAGGGGTAAATATTAAGGTAATCACAAAGGAGACTAACAATACTACTCATCAAGATAAAATACAAGAAAAAAATAAAGACTCAGCAGAAACAAAATCAACAACAATGAATATGAGGAAAAGACATATAAAGGTAAACTATTTAGCACAAAAAATTAAGTGGGAAACAGGAACTGTCAACAGCACAAAAAAAAAAGACATCAAAATGACAGCACTAAACTCATACCTATCCATAATTATGCTGAATGTAAATGGACTAAATGCACCAATAAGGAGACAGAGAGTGGCAGAATGGAGGAAAAAAACACGATCTGTCTATATGCTGCCTACAAGAGACACACCTTAGGCTTAGAAACACAAACAAACTAAAATTCAAAGGATGGGAAAAAAAAATTATCAAGCAAATAACAATCAAGAAAGAGCAAGAGTGGCAATATTAATTTCTGACAAAATAGACTTTAAAGTTAAATCCACCACAAAGGATAAGGAAGGACACTATATAATATGTAATGATTAAAGGGACAATATACCAGGAGGGGAAACCCTGGTGGCATAGTGGTTAAGTGATACTGCTGCTAACCAAGAGGTCGGCAATTCGAACCCACCAGGCACTCCTTGGAAACTCTATGAGGCAGTTCCACTCAGTCCAGTAGGGTCACTATGAGTCAGAATGAACTCGATGGCAGTGGGTTTGGTTTTTTTTGGTCTTTTTATACAAGGAGAATATAACCATATTGAATATTTATGCACCCAATGACAGGACTGCAAGATACATAAAACAAACTCTAACAGCACTGAAAAGTGAGATAGACAGCTCCACAATAATAGTAGGAGACTTCAACACACCACTTTCGGTGAAGGACAGGACATCCAGAAAGAAGCTCAATAAAGACACGGAAGATCTAAATGCTACAATCAACCACCTTGACCTCGTAGACATATACAGAACACTCCACCTAACAGCAACCAAGCAGACTTTCTTTTTTAGTGCACATGGAACTTTCTCTAGAATAGACCACATATTAGGTCATAAAGCAAGCCTTAGCAGAATCCAAAACATCGAAATATTACAAAGCATCTTCTCTGACCATAAGGCCATAAAAGTAGAAATCAATAACAGAAAAAGCAGGGAAAAGAAATCAAAGACTTGGAAACTGAACAATACCCTGCTCAAAAAAAAGACTGGGTTATAGAAGACATTAAGGATGGAAGAAAGAAATTCATAGAATCCAGTGAGAATGAAAACACTTCCTATTAGAACCTTTGGAACACAGCCAAAGCAATGTTCGAAGGTCAATTTATATCAATAGATGCACACATACAAAAAGAAGAAAGGGCCGAAATCAAAGAATTATCCCTGCAACTTGAACAAATAGAAAGAGAGCAACAAAAGAAACCTTCAGGTACCAGAAGAAAGCAAATAATAAAAATTAGAGCAGAATTAAATGAAAGAGAAAACAGAAAAACAATTGAAAGCATTAACAAGACCAAAAGCTGGTTGTTTGAAAAGATTAACAAAATTAATAAACCATTGGCCAGACTGACAAAAGAAAAGCAGGAGAGGAAGCAAATAACCCGAATAAGAAACAAGATGGGCAATATCACAACAGACCCAACGGAAATTAAAAGAAGAATATCAGACTACTATGAAGAATTGTACTCTAATATATTTGAAAACCTAAAAGAAATGGATGAATTCCTAGAAACACACTGCCTACCTAAACTAACACAAACAGAGGTAGAACAACTAAATAGACCCATAACAAAAGAAGAGATTGAAAAGGTAAAAAAAAAAAAAAAAAACTCCCAACAAAAAAAAACCCTGGCCCGGATGGCTTCCCTGCAGAGTTCTACCAAACTTTCAGAGAAGAGTTAACACCACTACTACTAAAGGTATTTCAGAGCATAGAAAAGGATGGAATACTCCCAAACTCATTCTATGAAGCCAGCGTATCACTGATACCAAAACCAGGTAAAGACATCACACACACAAAAAAAATTACAGACCTATATCCCTCATGAACTTAGATGCAAAAATCCTCAACAAAATTCTAACCAATAGAATTCAATAACATATCAAAAAAATAATTCACCATGACCAAGTGGGATTCATACCAGGTATGCAGGGATAGTTCAACATTAGAAAAACAATTAATGTAATCCATCATATAAATAAAAGACAAGAACCACATGATTTTATCAATTGAGGCATTTGGCAAAGTTCAACACCCATTCATGATAAAAACTCTCAGCAAAATAGGAATAGAAGGAAAGTTCTTCAACATAATAAAGGGCATTTATTATTTTTGTATAAATTTTCTTTATACAAAGCCAAGAGCCATCATCCTAAATGGAGAGCATCTAAAAGCATTCCCCTTCAGATTGGGAACTAGACAAGGATGACCTTTATCACCACCCTTATTCAACATTGTGCTCGAGGTCCTAGCCAGAGCAATTAGGCTAGATAAAGAAATAAAGGGCATCCAGATCGGCAAGGAAGAAGCAAAAGTATCTCTATCTGCAGATGACGTGATCTTATACACAGAAAACCTTAAAGAATCCTCAAGAAAACTACTGAAACT
Source organism: Elephas maximus indicus (assembly GCF_024166365.1). Classification (NCBI taxonomy): domain Eukaryota; kingdom Metazoa; phylum Chordata; class Mammalia; order Proboscidea; family Elephantidae; genus Elephas; species Elephas maximus. The sequence goes on along the minus strand of NC_064819.1, from coordinate 64,053,047 downwards.
AATAGAAGAGTTCAACAGAGTATCAGGATACAAGATAAACATACGAAAATCAGTTGGATTCCTCTCCACCAACAAAAAGAACATCAAAGAGGAAATCACCAAATCAATATCATTTACAGTAGCCCCCAAGAAGGTAAAATACTCAGGAATAAATCTTACCAGAGACATAAAAGATCTATACAAAGAAAACTACAAGACATTACTGCAAGAAACCTACATAAGTGGAAAAACATACTTTGCTCATGGGTAGGAAGACTTAACATTATAAAAAGGTCTATTCTACCAAAAGCCATCTATATATACAATGAAATTTCGATCCAAATTCCAATGACATTCTTTAGTGAGAAACGAATCACCAACTTCATATGGAAGGGAAAGAGGCCCCGGATAAGTAAAGCATTACTGAAAGAGAAGAACAAAGTGGTAGGCCTCATTCTACCTGATTTTAGGACCTTTATACCACCACAGTAGTCAAAACAGCCTGGTACTGGTACAACAACAGATACATAGACCAATGGAACTGAATTGAGAATCCAGACATAAATCCATCCACATACAAGCAGCTGATATTTGACAAAGAGCCAAAGTCAGTTAAATGGGGAAAAGGCAGTCTCTTTAACAAATGGTGTTGACATAACTGGCTATCCATCTGCAAAAATGAAACAAGACCCATACTTCACATCATGCACAAAATCTAACTCAAAATGGACCAAAGACCTAAAAACAAAATCTAAAACTATATAGATCATGGAAGAAAAAATAGGGACAACACTAGGAGCCTTAATACATGGCATAGACAGTATACAAAGCATTACTAACAACGCACAAACACCGGAAGAGAAACTAGATTACTGGGATCGCCTAAAAACCAAACACCTATGCTCACCCAAAGACTTCACCAAAAGAGTAAAAAGATTATCCACAGACTCAGAAAAAGTTTTTAGCTATGACATTTCTGATCGGCGTCTGATCTCTAAAATCTACATGATACTGCAAAAACTCAATTACAAGAAGTCAAATAACCCTATTAAAAAAGGGACAAAGAATATGAACTGACACATCACTAAAGAAGACATTCAGGTAGCTAACAGATACATGAGGAAATGCTCATGATCACTAGCCATTAGAGAAATGCAAATCAAAACTACAATGAGATTCCATCCCACTCCAACAAGGCTGGCATTAATCCAAAAAACACAAAATAATAAATTTTGGAGAGGTTGTGGAGAGACTTGAATGCTTATACACTCACTGCTGGTGGGAATGTAAAATGGTACAACCACTTTGGAACTCGATTTGGCGCTTCCTTTAAAAGCTAGAAATAGAACTACCATAAGACCCAGTAACCCCACTCCTTGGAATATATCTTAGAGAAATAAGAGCCTTTACACGAACAGATATATGCACACCCATGTTCATTGAAGCACTGTTTACAATAGCAAAAAGATGAAAGGAAGCAACCAAGATGCTCATCAACAGATGAATGGATAAATTATGGTATATTTACTCAATGGAATACTATGCATCGATAAAAAACTATGACGAATCCATGAAACATTTCATAAAATAGAGGAATCTGGAAGGCATTATACTGAGTGAAATTAGTCAGTTGCAAAAGGACAAATATTTTATGAGACCACTGTTATAAGAACTCGAGAAATAGTTTAAACAGAGAAGAAAATATTCTTTGATGGTTATGAGAGTAGGACGGGAGGGAGGGAGGGGGTATTCACTAATTATATAGTAGATAAGAGCTACTTTAGATGAAGGGAAAGACAACACACAATACAGGGGAGGTCAGCACAACTGGACTAAACCAAAAGCAGAGAAGTTTCCTAAATAAACTGAATGCTTTGAAGGTCAGTGTAGCAGGGGCAGGGGTTTGGGGACCATGTTTTGGGGGGACGTCTAGGTCAATTGGCATAATAAAATCTATTAAGAAAACATTCTGCATCTCTCTTTGGAAAGGTGCATCTGCGGGCTTAAACGCTAGCAAGTGGCCATCTAAGATGCATCAATTGGTCTCAACCCACCTGGATCAAAGGAGAATGAAGAACACCAAGGACACATGGTGATTACGAGCCCAAGAGACAGAAAGGGCCACATAAACTAGAGACTACATCAGCCTGAGACCAGGAGAACTAAATGGTTCCCGGCTACCACCGATGGCTGCCCTGACAGGGAACACAACAGAGAACCCCTGAGGGAACAGGAGAGCAGTGGGATGCAGACCTCAAATTCTCATAAAAAGACCAGACTTAATGGTCTGACTGAGACTAGACAGACCCCGGAGGTCATGGTCCCCAGACCTGCTGTTAGCCTAAAAGAGGAACCATTCCCAAAGCCAACTCTTCAGACTGGGATTGGGCTGGACTATAGGATAGAAAATGATACTGGTGAGGAGTAAGCTTCTTGAATCAAGTAGACACTTGAGACTATGTGGGTCGATTCTGTCTGGAGGGGAGATGAGAGGGTAGAGGGGGTCAGAAGCTGGCTAAATGGACACAAAAATAGAGGGTGGAGAGGAGTGTGCTGTCTCATTAAGGGGAGAGCAACTGGGAGTATATAGCAGGGTGTATATAAATTTTTGTATGAGAGACTGACTTGATTTGTAAACTTTCACTTAAAGCACAATAAAAACAAAATTTAAAAATAACAAATGTATGATCCATTGAAGCTAGAAATGTGATAGAGACTAACAGCAGGAACTAGATTTAGGCCTACATCCAAATCTACTGTGTTGGGGGCAGAGCGAGGGCCATAGAGAAACAAATTTTTAAAAAATCTTACCAGCATCCTCTGGAATTTTCTTATAGTTTGGGTATTCATCTTTCCTGTTATACCCATGAGCTCCTTGAAAACAGGAATTGTTATTTATCTCTCAATCCCCTATGCCTGAAGCACCATATATACAACTAAGTAGCAGAAAAAGAAATGAAACCAACATTTATTGTGCAGTTCACCTTGCTCTAGGTGTTCTAACAGACACTTTATGTTGCTTCATTTCAATAAATTTCTGTTGAGTGGGTTTCTGAAAGAGATTCCAGATAAAAGCCAGTAGAAGTTCCCCAACAAAAACCCATGCCAGATGAACTCTACTTTCTCTTCCTTTCTTTTCTTTTTTGTATTTTGGCTTTTGTTATTCTGTTTTAAGCCTGGTTATCATATGGCAGTTAATAGGGATACTGTAGGCTCAGCTTTTGTTTGTTTGTTTCAGAAGAGTATTTGATAAGGGGGATAGTATGTAATATAATTAAAGAGCTGTGAATTGGATATAATGATCAAAGTAGCTGTTTAATGGAAACACATCAAACTTGGCAACTGTCTTCAGAGCCATATTCAAGCCCTGTGCAGCCTTGTCTTATTCAGCAATGTTGTCAATGATTTAGACAGATTAGAAATTACATGCACATCCAATCTGCAGATGATGAAGTTTGGGAAATAAAAACAAGTACATTAGTTGACGGAATTACTATTCAAAATGATCAACACAGAATGAAATGATGAATGCAACCTATATTAATAAAAATAACTAGGAATTCCTGCTTTCAGATTAAAAATCTCATCTGCAAAAGAACAGAATAGGAAAATGGTGAAGCAGTAAAATATGTAAAAAAATTTGGGGTTTTAGTTTCTGGCAAAATCCACATGCTATAAAAGTTCTGAGGCTAAATTATTTTAAGCCTACTGTATGGAATACATGTTGTTCTTCTTTCATTGTTACCCATCTGTGGTAAATATTGTATTTCGTTTTTGCTGACATAATTAAGACAGTTTCTTCAGCAAGACTAGATTGACACAGATTTGCTTTAAAGAATCTATAAACCTCACAAGATGTTTCCTTTTGGTGAATGTGTGCTGTCTAAGTAAAAACCCATAAATTCTTTAGGATGATCGTTCTTAAGAGAACGTTGACAGACTATTGTGGATCCAAAGGAGAATGAGTTGGGGAAAGGTCTGGAGAATAAACCATGTGAGGGGTGGCTGAAGAAGGACAAGGTAACTAGCCTGAAGAAGAAACAATCTGTGGAGGGAATGATGATGATGTTGTTGTTGTTGTTGTTAGGTGCAGCCGAATTGATTTTGACTTACAGTGACCATGTGTGACAGTAGAACTACCCCGTAGGATTTTCTTGGCTGTAATCTTTACAGAAGCAGATCACCAAGTCTTTCTCCTGCAGAGCCACCAGGTGTGTTTGAACCTCCAAACTTTCAGTTAGCAGCTGAGCATATACCTGTTGCTGCACCAGAACTTCTCGAAGAGAATGATGACTGTCTTCAAACATTTGAAGAACTCTTATGTTGGAGGGGGATTGGATCTAGTTCATGTGACCGTAGATGGTAGAGTAAGAATGAGAAGATGAAAGTCACTAAGGAGTTGTTTCCCACATTGTCGGGTCAGAATAATGAAAATGCTATTGGATGCCCTGTGAGATGGTTTCTTCCTGCAAGAGTTCAAATAGAAATACAATGAAATTATAGAAATTCTGCATGCTGTCTTTTCTTCTTGGAGATTTACAATGCGCACTGTGCACGTCAGCATATTAAGTTTCTGAGCAATCCTTTGGACAGGAAACTGAGTATTTCCCAAACCTACTTGACACCTAGCAGTTTTATTAAAGATAACTTATTTATCTTTATAACAAAAGCTGGAAAGTGTTGTATGGATTGGACAAGAACAGGGGTTACCAGACCTTTTCTGTAAAGGACCAAATAGCACGTAACTTCAACTTTGTGCATCATACAGTCACAACTACTCAACGCTGTCATTGTAACATGAAAGCAGCCATTGTTGTTGCTGTTAGTTGCCGTTGAGTTGACTCCAGCTCATGATGTTGCCTGGTCCTACACCATCCTCACAATTGTTTGTATTTCTGAGCTCATTGTTGCAGTTATTGTGTCAATACATCACATGGAGGCTTTCCCTTGTTTTCACTGGCCCTATACTTTACCAAACATCATGTTCTTTTCTAGCTATTAGTCTTTCTTGATGATGTGTCCAGTGTAAGCAGGAAAAAGTCTCACTATCCTTGCTTCTAAGGAGCATTCTGGAGATACTGTCTCCAAAACTGATTTGTTCATTCTACTGGCAGTCCATGGTATATTCAATATTCTATGCCAACACCACAATTCAAATGCATCAATTCTTCTTCGATCCTCCTTTTTGGTGTCCAGCTTTCACATGCAAAAAAGCAGCCATGGAAAATACATAAACAAATAAACCTAGCTGTGTTCCAATAAACCTTTATTTACAAAAACGGGATGGATTTGTCCCCCTGGGCTATAGTTTGCCAACCCTTGAACTAGATAACTGCTTCTATAGGCTGCTGTTGTTGTTGTTTTTGTTGTTGTTAGATGCCGTCAAGTTGGTTCCAACTCATAGTGACCCTATAGGACAGAGTAAAACTGCCCCATAGGGTTTCTAAGGAGCGGCTGTTGGATCTGAACTTCTGACCTTTTGGTTAGCAGCTGAGCTCTTAACCACTATGCCATGAGGGCTTCACCAAAAAAAAAACAAACCCTTTGCCACCAAGTAGATTCTGACTCATAGTGACGCTATAGGACAGAGTAGAACTGCCCCACAGGGTTTCCAAGGAGCTCCTGTTGGATTCGAATTGACAACTTTTTGGTTAGCAGCCACAGTACTTAACCACTACACCACCAGGGTTTCCTCCAGGGCTCCTTTAAAAAAAAAGCCAAACCCTTTGCCATCAAGTCAATTCCAACTCACAATGACCCTATATAACAGGGTAGAACTGCCCCATAGCATTTCCAAGGAGCAGCTGGTAGATGTGAACTGCTGACCTTTCAATAGTAGCCGTAGCGTGCCATACATCTTAACCACTGAGCCACCAGGACTCCCACAGGCACCTAGATCTCTGGAATTCTTCGACTCTGAGATCTGAATTTTTACATCTATTTATACACATATAAAACAACCACATGATCCCCAGATTTTTAAGAAGGCTACACAAACAAAAAAAGGAGCAGCAATATTTCTGGCATACAGTGAACTGGAGTTATACTCATTTACAAATTTTTGCTCGAAGACCCAGAATTTACATTCATCCCAACACAATATGGCCTTCCAGATAGACTCAGGGAATCAGGTCACTAAAAAGAGCAGGCCTTTTCACATACACAGGTAGGAGGTGAGCGGAGATTAGTGAGGTCTGTGTGCTCAGGCCTAACTTGTTCCCCCATGGTCAACTACACAGCTGATTACAAGTGTGTGTTGCACCTGTTCAAGCCTTCAAATGTGCTGATCCCAGTATTCATTAAGCAACTCCTTAAAAGCAGGTTAAAAACGAATTAGACTCTGCCATCCTATGCCTATCCCAGGGCCCTCGGTGGCCCTTCATCTATAAGGGATAGTCTACAGAGGTTAAGCAGTATTGTTTGTTTGTAATTAGGGAGAGGCTCATTATCCCCCGTTAATTAGTGCTGCCACCACTTAGTAAGAACAGTTGTGGGTACATAGTACAGATTAGTGCCTAATTAATAAGGGCTGATTAGCTAAGCTCCCTCAGTTACAGGTAGAAGAAAGAAGAGCCACCTTCCACATGAATCATTGATTAGAACAGGGACGTCATGAGTCTAAAATGTAGAAGTCAAGAAAGACAGGCATGGTGACCCTCCTCTTTTGGATCGGGTTAAGAGAGAGCACTACATAGCTAACTGGTACATCTTCCAAATGTAACCTTTTTAAATGACTTGGGTTGTTAATGACTTCTAACCTGCAATCCTTGGAATTGACAAAAAGGGATGGAACTAATCCTGTGGCAGATGAATGTGGGAGCTCAGCCAGGTAGAAAAATTGACCCTGTTCACGTAGGATACCCAACATACTATACAGCATAGGAGCCCTGGTGGCACAGTGGTTAAAAGCTCAGCTGCTAACCAAAAGGTCAGCAGTTTGAATCCACCAGCCGCTCCTTGGGAACTCTATGAGGCAGCTCCACTCTGTACTATATGATGGCTGAGTCGGAGTCAACTCAGTGGCAGTGGATTTGGTTTGTTTTTGGTATAGAGCATAGGGCATGACTATTTATTTAGATATCCTATTGATATTTCTAAATGTTACTTTTATCAGAAAAACAAATACTGGTTAAAAACAAGGGATTAATATTTGGGATTTGATCAGTTACAGTTTGAGCAAAATGTTCATATTTCTATTATATCAGTTATTGTGTTGTCATAATTATCTGTTTATGTATCTCTCTTACATGCACGAACTCACACATAGACACAAATTTTGATCTTGAGTTCTTTGAAGGTAAGGCCCGACTCTCATCTTCACATCCCTATTGAAGAGAGCACAGTAGGAACTCCCTAAATACTTGATGAAAAGATTAATTAATAAATGATTTAACTCCCAAGTACTGGACAAAAGATAAAGTAGCAAAAAAATCCTACATGTTAATGTTAACATATCTTCAAAGTGCCTACAAAGCAGGGATTTTTAACCTTTAAACAAGGTTTAGTACCCCTCATCTTAGTCTCATCACATAAGACTTTTTATATGTTTAGTATTTTGTTTTTAATATTTCCAATAATATTAGATCTGGTACATGTAGAACAAAGTAGGTTAATAAGAATTAAAAAGTCTACATGATTTCTGTCTTAGTTATCTAGTGCTGCTGTAACAGAAATACCACAAGTATTTGTGGTATTAACAAACAAATTTATTTTCTCACAGTTTAGGAGGCTAGAAGTCCGAATTCAGGGTGCCAGCTCTAGGAGAAGTTGGGGGAAGGTCCTTGTTCCTTGGTTCCCTGGTGATCTTCATATGGTGTGGCATCTATCTTCCTCCATCTATGCTTCTCCTGCTTGCTTGTTCAATTTCTTTTATATCTCAAAAGAGATTGACTTAAGGCACACCCAACACTAATACTGTCTGATTAACCTAACAAAGAAAACCCACTGCCAAAGGGATTATAACCACATGTGTTGGAGCTAGGATTTACAACATATATTTCGGAGACACAATTCAATACATAACAGTATCATATCACTAATTTACTCATATCTTTCTATCTTGTTTTTGGTTGGCAGCCATCGAATTGCCCCCAACTCATGGCAACCCCATGCACAACGGAATGAAATGCTGCTGGTCCTGCGCCATTCCCATTATCAAATGTGGATCAGATCTTTGTGATCCATGGGGTTTTCAATGGCTGATTTTCAGAAGTATATCACCTGGCCTTTCTTCCTAGTCTAGGAAGAAAGCTTCACTGAAACCTGTTCAGTATCACAGCAACATGCAAGCCTCCACGGACATACAGGTCGTGGCTTTGCATGAGGTGGATTGGCCAGGGATCGAACAGGGTCTCTTGCATGGAAGGAGAGAATTCTATCACTGAATCACCAATGTTCCCTTCTTTTACTGACATATCCAAAAAAGTAATGATATAACTTTTAGTGAGATCCTTTCCACTTGGTCTCTGCTACTCCAGTAGCCCACCATCCCCTTTGAAATCAGGGAGACTAATCAGTAACATCAAGGTGAAACCTCACACATAAAGGAGAACAACCACAGGGCTTTCCAAGAATGTAGGTACTCCTCTCACAGATATATTTTGTTAATATCTTGGTGAAGAGAATGTCTTCTGAGCCTTCTCATGAAGCTGAGGGGTAGGTGTGCTGGTCACACGATAAATCCATTCCACATTCCTACTTACTTAAGCCTTTGAGCTCCCTCCTCCACATCATGCCAGGAAAGTTCTGACATTTTCACCACATTGAATATGGGCCACCATTGAGTTCAAGTTTTAGTCAACCAACCAATAATTAGAGCCACCTTGAGCTGCTCAAGCTAGCACATTAAATAAAGAATCTCTAGAAAATGCATCCTTATCAACACATTCAATTCTATCTAGTGATCTTTTATCCATCTTTCTGGATCCCCGGAGTCCCTAGTTCATGAAAATGGTCAACACATTCATGAACTAAAAGGCTGGACGTTTAAGTCGACCCAGAGGTGCCTTGAAAGAAAGGCCTGGTCATCTATTTCCAAAAAATTAACCTCTGAAAATTCTATGGAGCAGAGTTCTACTCTGACACACACATGGGATCACAATGAGAAGGAATTGACTTGACAGCAACTTTTTTTTTCCTTGATCTCACACCCTTAGAATCCACCCCCAAACATGTTCCTCAGATTTCTGCTGGTGTATGTTAGAAGAGTCTCAAAATTCTTTGATGTATAAGCTATTTTCTCTTCAGTCATAGAGTGTAACTGGTCCCTCAGAGTGTGTAAAAATGACCCTAGTTTTCTGTCTAGTGGCAACAATTGTGGTGAGTCTTAAAGTGGGCATCTGCCTTGCAGGCCTCTGCCCCTCGTGAGGTTATCATGAGATTTTCAAAGCATAGGAAGGCTATTCTTAGACCCAGGAGAATAAGCTACTTCCACTGACAAGGGAAGGTCAAAGTGATTTGGGGTTTGAGGTTGCCCATTTAATCTGAGTCCAACAAGATGTCTCCACTCCATGTTTCAGGATCCCAATCTTTCTCAGTCGTTGCCCTAGCAAGACTGTGAATTCAACTGACATTGAGTTTAATAACCTGCTTAATTAAGTTTTGTTTTTGAATATTAGTATTATCAGCCCTGCTACTATAAGACGTAAGAAGTCGTTTTAGCTCCATTATGGAAGCTCTCTTGTTCTCACACCGTGGCTTGAGCAGAGATCTAAAGAGCTTGTCATTTTCTAAATTCAGGGTCACCCACCCCACACCACAATCCTTGCAGTCATCATTACTGCCCCGTATGGCCAAGTGCAGCAGTCACTTGGGCTCCCCAAGGCACTTGCTTCAGTTGGGACTTCATCACAGTCAATCACAGACAGCTTGATTAATTGGTATCTATATGCCAATGCACCTCATGCACAGCCAACACCCGTCTGTCCTTGGAGGTTTGTGTGTCACTATGATTCTGAACAGATTACAGCAGAGCTTCCAAACTAAGACAGTCTAAGAAGAAAGGCCTGGACATCCACTTCTGAAAATCAGTCAATGCAAACCCAATGGATCACAGCCGTCTAACCTACAACCAACCAAGGGAGTGGCGCACAATTGAGCAGTACTTCATTCCATCGTTCATGGGATCACCATGAGTCAAGGCTGACTCAACAGCAGCTAAGGACAGTATGTGCCATACCATCTAGGATACTCCCCTTGTCTCACTCCTTCAGGAGCAAGGAAGAATGAAGAAAACTAAAGATACAAGGGAAAGATTAGATCAAAGGACTGAATGGGCCACATCCAGACTGAGTCCAGTACAAAGAGATGGTGCCCAGCTACCACCACTGACTACTATAACAGGGATCACAATAGGGATCCAGGACAGAGCTAGAGATAAATGTAGAAAAAAATTCTAACTCAAAAAGAAAGATTAGACTTGCTGGCCTGACAGAGACAGGAGAAACCCTCAGAGTATGGCCCCTGGACACCCTTTCAACCCAGGAATGAGGTCACTCCTGAGGTTTGCCCTTCAGCCAAACATTGAACAGGCCCATGGAACAAAACAAGACTAAAGGGGCGTACCAGCCCTGGGGCAGGGACTGGAAGGTAGGAGGAAGGAGGAAAGCTGGTAATAGGGAACCCAGGGTTGAGAAGGGAGGGTATTGACATGTCGTGGGGTTGTTAACCAATGTCGTAGAAAAATGTGTGTACTGTTTGATGAGAAACTAGTTTGTTCTGTAAACCTTCACCTAAAGTACAATTTTAAAAAAAAGAACAAATACGTGCCATAGATTACTGGCATCCCACTCCCACTGATAAGTACTTCAGCACTTCCAAAAACACGGCCAAATCAAAACCAAAATTCTGTCTTTGAGTGTTACCGATTCCGTATCCATTCGAGTCCAGTTGGAAGGCAGAAACCACACCAATAATTTCAACAAGGAAAAGTTAACATAAAGAATTATTAATTAGTAACAGGGATTCATGACTAAAAGAGGATAAAAGAGAACTCTAATGAATACCTTGGAAATGAGGAAGAGAACAAGGGTTTCTGAGACTAAGACTTTCTTGGACAGAGTATGGCTGTGGCCCATTGGATAGAAAATAAGTTCACTAGCATACAGTAGGGCCAGAGTTGGTCCACAGTCACAGAAATAAGGCTAATAAGCAGGAAACTATGGGCCAGGACTGGCCAACGCGAAGTCTCCTGAGGTACCAACAGGCTGAGCAGGGATGGACAAAGATGCTTTGATATAATAAAAAATACACCAGGAAAAAAAAATGTCTACATGTTCATTTACTTTATTTCAAATAACAAATTGAGGAAAATAATGAAATAAAAATATATATGACCTATGCACCAATATTCATTGCAACACTTTTCACAATAGCCAAAAGGTGGAAACAACCAAAATGCCCAACAACGGAAGAATTGTTGTTAGTTGTTGTTAGGTGCCATCGAGTCGGTTCTGACTCATAGTGACCCTATGCACGATAGAACGAAACACTGCTCGGTCCTGCACCATCCTTACAATCGTTGTAATGCTTGAGCTCATTGTTGCAGCCACTGTGTCAATCCACCTTGTTGAAGGTCTTCCTCTTTTCCACTGACCCTGTACTCTGCCAAACATGATGTCCTTCTACAGGGTCTGATCCCTCCTGACAACAGGTCCAAAGTATGTAAGACGCAGTCTCGCCATCCTTGACTCTAAGGAGCATTCTGGCTGCACTTCTTCTAAGACGGATTTGTTCGTTCTTTTGGCAGTCCATGGTATATTCAATATTCTTCACCAACACCACAATTCAAAGATGTCAACTCTTCTTCGGTCTTCCTTATTCACTGTCCAGCTTTCACATGCATACGATGCGATTGAAAATACCATGGCTTGGGTCAGATGCACCTTAGTCTTCAGGGTGACATCTTTGCTCTTCAACACTTTAAAGAGGTCCTTAGCAGATTTGCCCGATGCAATGTGTGTTTTGATTTCTTGACTGCTGTTTCCATGGCTGTTGATTGTGGATCCAAGTAAAATGAAATCCTTGACTTCTTCAATCTTTTCTCTGTTTATCATGATTTTGCCCGTTGGTCCAGTTGTGAGGATTTTTGTTTTCTTTATGTTGAGGTGTAATCCATACTGAAGGCTATGGTCTTTGATCTTCATGAGTAAGTGCTTCAAGTCCTCTTCACTTTCAGCAAGGAAGGTTGTGTCATCTGCATAATGCAGGTTGTTAATGAGTCTTCCTCCAATCCTGATGCCCCGTTCTTCATATAGTCCAGCTTCTCGTATTATTTGTTCAGCATACAGATTAAATAGGTATGGTGAAAGAATACAACACTGATGCACACTTTTCCTGACTTTAAGCCAATCAGTATCCCCTTGTTCTGTTCAAACAACTGCCTCTTGATCTACGTAAAGGTTCCTCATGAGCACAATAAAGTGTTCTGGAATTCCCATTCTTCGCAGTGTTATCCATAGTTTGTTATGATCCACATAGTCAAATGCCTCTGCATAGTCAATAAAACACAGGTAAACATCCTTCTGGTATTCTCTGCTTTCAGCCAGGATCCATCTGACATCAGCAATGATATCCCTGGTTCCACGTCCTCTTCTGAAACCAGCCTGAATTCTGGTAGTTCCCCGTCCGATACTCTGCTGCAGCCATTTTTGAATGATCTTCAGCAAAATTTTTCTTGTCTGTGATATTAATGATATTGTTCTATAATTTCCACATTCGGTTGGATCACCTTTCTTGGGAATAGGTATAAATATGGATCTCTTCTAGTCAGTTGGCCAGGAAGCTGTCTTCCATATTTCTTGGCATAGACGAGTGAGCACCTGCAGTGTTGCATCTGTTTGTTGAAACATCTCAACTGATATTCAATCAGTTCTTTGAGCCTTGTTTTTCACCAATGCCTTCAGAGCAGCTTGGACGTCTTCCTTCAGTACCATCAGTTCCTGATCATATGTCACCTCTTGAAATGGTTGAATATCGACTAATTCTTTTTGGTATAATGACTCTATGTATTCCTTCCATCTTCTTTTGATGCTTCCTGCATCATTTAATACTTTCCCCATGGAATCCTTCACTATTGCAACTCGAGGCTTGAATTTTTTCTTCAGTTCTTTCAGCTTGAGAAACGCCAAGTGTGTTCTTCCCTTTGGTTTTCCATCTCTAGCTCTTTGCACATGTCATTATAATACTTTACTTTGTCTTCTCAAGAGGCCCTTTGAAATCTTCTGTTCAGTTCTTTTACTTCATCAATTCTTCCTTTTGCTTTAGCTGCTCAACTCTCAAGAGCAAGTTTCAGAGTCTCTTCTGACATCCATCTTGGTCTTTTCTTTCTTTCCAGACTTTTCTTTCCTGTCTTTTCAGTGACCTCTTGCTTTCTTCATGGACAATGTCCCTCATGTCATTCCACAACTTGTCTAGTCTGCAGTCACTAATGTTCAATGGGTGAAATCTATTCTTGAGATGGTCTCTAAATTCAGGTGGGATATACTCAAGGTCATATTTTGGCTCTCATGGACTTGCTCTGATTTTCTTCAGTTTCACCTTGAACTTGCATATGAGCAATTGATGGTCTATTCCACAGTTGGCCCCTGGCCTTGTTCTGACTGATGATATTGAGCTTTTCCATCATCTCTTTCCACAGATGGAGTCAATTTGATTTCTGTGTGTTCCATCTGGTGAGGTCCATGTGTATAGCTGCCATTTATGTTGGTGAAAGAAGGTATTTGCAGTGAAGAAGTCATTGGTCTTGCAAAATTCTATCATTCGCTCTCCAGCATTGTTTCTATCACCAAGGCCATATTTTCCAACTACTGATCCTTTTTCTTTGTTTCCAACTTTCGCATTCCAATCGCCAGTAATTATCAATGCATCTTGATTAGGTGTTCGATCAATTTCAGACTGTAGCAGCTGATAAAAATCTTCTATTTCTTCATCTTTGGCCCTAGTGGTTGGTACATAAATTTGAATAATAGTCGTATTAACTGGTCTTCCTTGTACGCGTATGGATATTATCCTATCACTGACAGTGTTGTACTTCAGGATAGATCTTGAAATTTCCTTTTTGGCGATGCATGCAACACCATTCCTCTTCGAGTTGTCATTCCCAGCATAGTAGACTATGTGATTGTCCAATTCAAAATGGCCAATACCAGTCCATTTCAGCTCACTAATGCCTAGGATATTGATGTTTATGTGTTCTATTTCATTTTTGATGATTTCCAATGTTCCTAGACTCATACTTTGTACATTCCAGGTTCTGATTATTAATGGATGTTTGCAGCTGTTTCTTCTCGTTTTGAGTCATGCCACATCAGCAAATGAAGGTCCTGAAAGCTTTACTCCATCCACATCGTTAAGGTTGACTCTACTTTGAGGAGGCAGCTCTTCCCCAGTTATCTTTTGAGTGCCTTTCAACCTGGGGGGCTCATCTTCCAGCACTATATCAGACAATGCCACTGGTATTCAGATACCAACAAAGTCACACATGAAGGACAGGTTTCAGCTGAGCTTCCAGACTAAGACTGACTAGGAAGAAGGACCCAGCAGTCTACTTCTGAAAAGCATTAGCCAGTGAAAACCTTATGAATAGCAGGACAGAAGAATAGATAAACAAAATGTGGTATATACATACAATGGCGTATTATGTAGCCATAAGGAGAAATGAAGTCCTGATGCACGCCACAACGTGGATGAACCTTGAAAACATTATGCCAAGTAAAATATAAGTCGGTCACAAAATAACAAATACTGTATGGTCTCACTGACATGAAATAAGCCAATATAAAAAATATATAGAAACCAAATAATATTAATGGTTACTAGGGGAAGGAGAGAGGAAGAAAGGGGGAGTTTTTGTTTGGGGGGCATCTAGTTTATGCTAATGGTGGTAGAATGATTTGGAAAAGGATAACAAGAATGGTGGCACAACATGAAAAATGTAATCAACGTTACTAAATCTTAAATGTGGAAGTTGTAGTGCTGGCAAATATTTCCGTATGTATATTTTCACCAGACTAAGAAAAAAAAGCAAAAAAAATATATATATATATATATACACACACACATATGTATGGACCCTTGTCAATAAATGCTTCCTGAGAGCTTCCTCCACCTGATCCAGCCATCTCGTATCAAACTCACCTCTGGGCAAGTTGCATTCAGCTCCCCCCACAGGGCTCCCACTTATGATGCAGCCTCCTAAGTTGTCTGGAGTCATTCTAGCATAGTGATGGTGGTGAACTTTTTGTGCAAGATTACAATAGTAGTTTCTTAAATACAAGAGTCTTTTCTACAGCAGTTTCTTGCATCCTACTTAGGCCACAGAGCATAGCTTGGGAACATCTACCTAAACTTATGTTAAGTACTTGATACTTAGTTTGTTTTAGTATTAATATATTAGTCAAATTAATTTTTTGATATGGATCCAATTTGGCAGTCCATTCAGCCTAGAGCCCCAGGCAGCAGCATTTATAGCTGGTTCCTTTAACCCAGTGCTGAGGCTGGGCTAAGGATAAAGAACAGGAAACCAACTAGATGGTGGAGAATTTCACTAGTTTGCCTTAGGCCAGAGCTCTTCAAAGCTGGCAAGCAGGAAACCATGGGCTGAGGCATGAGCCCTGCCTGCCAAGGTGTCAACAAAATTTGCTGGAGGTTGAGTACCACTGGTTGTCCTGGGTGCCAAAGCAGCCAGTCTGCAAGAGTCAAAAGGGACAAAATGCCCCAGAGCACCAAGAGAAGCCCCTTCCTCCTACAGTGTCCCCCAGGGCGCTGTACTGAAAAACTCAACTTTGTGCCAGCTAGGGAAGGAGACATGTTTACGGGGTCCAGCTCCAATATCACAAGGTAGAGCAAAGCAGGGTGGATTTGGACCTGAGAGTCAATAAATGGATATCTGGCCCAAGAGGTGCTTTCCTATGTTAATAACTGCATAAATGATTATAACTGATCTTTCATTTTTGAAACTCCAACACCCTGGAAAGTAAATGGTTTGCAGCAGGTTTTCATCCATTGTCTCTCTTTACCAGGAGCACCACCCAAAAAGAAAAAGAGAACCATATAGTCATTGAGCACCTGCTGTGTGCCAGCATTGTGCTAGGCACAGAAGCTTACTTTCTTTTGGGTAGAGCTTACATAGTAAGGTCAGCGTATTAGTTTCCTAAGGCTACTATAGCTAATTACCACAAACTTGTTGGCTTAAAACAACAGAAATTTATCCTGTCGCAGTTCTGGAGGTTAGAAGTCCAAAATCAAGGTACCATCAGGGCCATGCTCTTCTGAATGCTCTAGGAGAGAATTCTTTCCTGCCTCTTCCTAAGCTCTGGTGTTGCTGGCAATCCTTGGCGTCACTCCAGTCTCTGCCTGGTCACATGATGTTCTCCCCTTGTGTGTCTTTTCTCCTCTTCTTATAAGCACACCAATTGTACCAGATTAGGGCCCACCCTATTTCAGTATGACCTTATCTTGAGTACATCTGCAAAGAACCCCTTTCCATATAAGGTCACATGCACCAGTACTGGGGTTAGTATTTCAACATATCTTTTTAGAGGACACATAATAGCCAGTGTAAAAATAGTCAAGACTTACATGTGTATAGTTGCAAAGAACAACTGAATTTCAAGTACTACAAATACAAGATTTAAATTCTTTATTACTAGAGGCGTCAATGTGGATTTTTCCTCCATCGTTATTGTTGTTCAGTCAGTTCCAACTCATAGCTACCCTATGTACAACAGAACAAAACACTGCTTGCTCCTGCAACGCCTTCGCAACCGTTGCTATGCTTCAGCCCGTTGTAGCCACTGTATCAATCCATCTCCTTGAGGGTCTCCATCTTTTTCACTGACCCTCTACTTTACCAAGCATGAAGTCCTTCTCCAGGAATTGGTCCCTCCTGATAATATGTCCAAATACATGAGACACAGTCTCACCATCCTCGCTTCCAAAGAGCATTCTGGCTGTACTTCTTCCAAGACAGATTTGTTCATTCTTCTGGATGTCCATGGTATATTCATTATTCTTCACCAACATCATGATTCAAAGGCATCAATTCTTCTTCAATCTTGCTTATTCATTGTCCAGCTCTCACATGCATTTGAGGCAACTGAAAATACCACGGCTTGGGTCAGGCACACTTTAGTCCTCAAAATGACGTCTTTGCTTTTGAACACTTTAAAGATGTCTTTTGCAGCAGATTTGCCCAATGCAATATGTCATTTCATTTCTTCACTGCTGTTTCCATGGGCATTGATTGTGGATGGAGTAAAATGAAATCCTTGACAACTTCAATATTTTCTCCATTTATCATGATGTTGCTTATTGATCCTGTTGTGAGGATTTCTGTTTTATGTTGAGGTGTAATCCATACTGAAGGTTGTAACCTTTGATCTTCATCAGTAAGTACTTCAAGTCCTCTTCACTTTCTGTATTAGTTATCGTTAGTTGTCATTATTTCTTTTTAATTCTTTTTCCTTTCTTTCCTTTATTTCTTCCCTTTAACACTTTAATAGCATATATTATTTTATTATTCCTTGCCTATTAACCCTGGTGGTGCAGTAGTTAAGAGCTATGGCTGCAAACCAAAAGGTCGGCAGTTTGAATCCAACAGCCAATCCTTGGAAACATTATAGGGCAGTTCTACTCTGTCCTATAGGGTCACTATGAGTCAGAATGACTCAATGGCAATGGATTTTGCCTATGGATTTAGTAAATATGTGTTTTTTAATTAATAATGTCCAGTGTTGACAGAATTGATGCCTTTAAATTATGGTGTTGGCAAAGAATATTGAATAAACCATGGACTGCCAAAAGAATGAACAGATCTATCTTGGAAAAAGTACTACCAGAATGCTCCTTAGAAGCAAGGATGGCGAGACTACATCTCACCTATTTTGGACATGTTATTAGGAGGGATCAGTCACTGGAGAAGGACATCATGCCTGGTAAAGTAGAGGGTCAGTAAAAAAGAGGAAGACCCTCAAGGAGATGGATTGACACAGTGGATTCAGCAATGAGCTCAAGCATAACAACAATTGTGAGAATGGTTCAGGACCAGGTCAGTTTTTTGTTCTGTTGTACATAGGGTCGCTATAAGTCAAAATTGACTCAACAGCACCTAACGACAAGTGTTGCCAAGGGTGTAAAGAAATAGGTACACTAATACACTGCTGGAGGTGGTGTATATTGGAGAGCAATTTGAAATTATTTGTTGAATTTATGATAAAGACCCTGAACCAGCAATGCTGCTCCCAGTAATTTAGCTTTCAAAAGCACTTCCATAACTGTGCAAAGTTCCTTACTGAAAAAGTGTGAATAGCACAAATTTCCTTCAGCACAAGTATAGTTAAATAAACCATGGTTTATACACACAGTGAAAAACTATGCAACCCTTGAACACAATGACATGCAACTAGGTGTGCTCATATAAAAACATTGTCTTAGGCTGGGTTCTCTACAGAAGCAAAACCAGGGAAACATATATAGAGAGAGAAAGAGTGAGAGATTTATCTCAAGGAAATGGCTCACACCATTGTGGAGGCTGGCAAGTCCCAAGTCCATGGGTCAGACATCAGACTGGAAGCTTCTTCTGATTCATGTAGCTGCAGGAGCTGACGACCCCAAGATCAACAGCTCAGACAGCAGGATGCTGGCTCATGAGCTACAGAGATTGATGAATCCAAGGTCAGCAGGTAAAATGGCAGGCCTCTGGCTCACAGGCTATGGAGGCTGACAAATCCAAGGTCAGCAGGCAATATAGCAGGCTGCTGGCTCAAGTCCCGAGAACCAGAGGTCAGATGATGATAAGCTGGATGCAGGATCTAGAGTAAGCAGTCGAGCTTTGCCAGAATGTCCATATATGTATTAAATGCAGGCCACACCCCTGAGGAAACTCCTCTTACAACTGATTGGCTGATCACATCAGATCACATCACAGATAATGACTATATCATTACATAACTGCCAAATTACAAGATTACATAACTGCCATCTGCATCTTTACATAACTGCCTGTCATGGATTGAATTATGTCCCCCCAAAAATGTGTGTATGAACTTGGTTAGGCCATGATTCCCAGTATTGTGTGGTTGTCCTCTATTTTGTGATTGTAATTTTATGTTAAGAGGATTAGGGTGTTATTGTAACACCACCCTTACCCAGGTCACCTCCCTGATCTCAAGAGATAAAAGGAAAGGGAAGCAAGCAGAGAGTTGGGGACATCACACCACCACAAAAGCAGTGCCAGAAGCAGAGTATATCCTTTGGACCCGAGGTTCCTGCACTGAGATGCTCCCAGACCAAGGGAAGACTAATGATAAGGAACTTCCTCCAGGGCTGACAGAGACAGAAAGCCTTCCCCTGGAGCCAGTGCCCTGAATTTGGACTTGTAGCCTACTGGACTGTGAGAGAATAAATTTATCTTTGTTAAAGCTGTCCACTTGTGGTATTTCTGTTATAGAAGCACTAGATGACTTCTTAACCACTGAGAGTCATGGCCCAGCCAAGTCGACACACAACCTTAACCATCACAAACATGGCCAGGATAATACCCAAAAACACCCAAGCCAGTTGCCATCAAGTCAATTCTGACTCATGATAACCCATATGTGTCAGAGTAGAGCTGCACTTTCTAGGGTTTTCAATGTGATATTTTAGAAGTAGGTCACCAGGGCTTTCTTCTGAGGCACTGCTGGGTGGATTCAAACTGCCAACCTTTTGGTTAGTAGCCAAGTGCTTAAGAGTCTGAGCCACCCAGGAATTCCAAAATTTATTGTGAGCCGTGTAATTCTCCCTATGGAGGCGCTAGGGAAACATCCTTTCTTGTCTCTCCTAGCTTCAGGTAGCCCCAGGCATTTCTTACTCTTTCTTGGCTTGTAGATGCATCTTCACATGGCTGTGTTTCCCCTGTATTTTTGTGTCTGTTCTCTTTTATAAGGACAGCACTCAGATTAGATTAGGGCACACCCTCCTCTGGTATGACCTCATGTTAATTTAACCGATAACATGTTCAAAGACCCTATTTCCAACTGAAACCTCATTCACAGGTACTAGGAGTTAGGAAGTACTCATATAAAAACATGTCCAAAATATATAGGTAAATGAAAATGCAAATAATGATAGTAATTCAATGTAATTCAAATAATGATAGTAACTATAACAACAGAAAATATTAGTATATGTTTAAGGAAAAGAAAAGCTGAAGAAAAATATCACATAGGATTGAACATGGTCATCTCTGGGAGATGGGATTATGAAGGATTTCCATTTTCGGTATCGACTCGACTGCACTGGGTTATGTTATTTATGAGCTAATATTTATAAATTCTTAGAACAGAGAATGGCACGTAGCAAGTGCTATATAGGGTTTATTGAATAAAACAAAAATAAAATACCAAATGTGTAAATTATATTATGCTTGTTCCAAAAAAAAGGCAAAAATAAAAATGAAAGTTTGGTTAGACCTCATATTTCTTTGAGTGGAGGATTGCCTTTTCAGTGGCCATACTGAGTCTTGCTAAAAATCCTAAATTATTGCTTTCAGCTTGCCTTTCCACCAAAGGATTAAGAAAGTTTTTCACATCTATGTCTCATCCAAGAAATTGTAGAACTCTGAGAAGTGCTGTAAAAGACAATGAATTTAATATCCTATGAAGTTTTCCACTCTTTTGCTTGAGTCATTTTGGAAATATGGCAAAATCTCTGAGTTTGTTCTCACTTAAAAGCTCTTTCATAAAAGGTTTTCATGAACTTCTCTAGACCAGAGACGATGATGGCTTGGACCATGGAAATGGCAATGACAGACATAGAGAAAGAAGATGAATTTTAGACCTCTTTGACCAGTTGTCAAGTCATCTTTGACTCGTGACAACCCCATGTGTGTCAGAGTAAAATTGTGCTGATTTTTTTTTCAGAAGTAGATCATGAGACCTTTCTTATGAGGTACCTCTGGGTAGACTTGAACCTCCAACCTTTCAGTTAGAACTGAGCATATATCACCCATTTGTACCACGCAGGGACTCCTTAGAACTATTTAAAAAAAAAAAAATTTAGGCAGTTAAAAATTAGTAGGACTCATATTACTTTTCAGTTTAAAAGTGATACTGGAGCCCTTAGCAAACTCAGGGAACTTGCCATAATAGCAACAACTTGACCTTGGCTCCAGCTTTTGAAAAAGCTACCCCTGTAGTAAGAAGGAAGAGGAGGAAAGATAGGAGCAAGAGGAAGAGGATAATCTAAAAACCAGTGACATCTTCAGGCAAAAACAGCAATACTAGACATGTATATACAGACCAAATAAATGCTTCAAGATTTCAAAATAGCATTAAATTTTTTGATAGTACCCACCAACATGACATATCTAGTTATGGATTTAATTGTGTCCTCAAAAAAGTTATGTTGAAGTCCTAACCCCTGGTACCTGCAACTGTGGTCTCAGTTGGAGATAGTCTTTGAAGATGTTATCAGTTAACATGAGTAGAGTGGGCCCTAATCCAATCTGAGTGTTGTCTTTACAAAAGAGAACGGACACAGAGAGACACGCAGGGTAAATATGGCCATGTGAAGATGTATCTACATGTCAAGGAAGGCCAACAAACACCTGGAGCTGCCTGAAGCCAAGAGAAACAAGAAAGGATCTCCTCCTAGAGCCTTCAGAAGGAGCATGGCCCAACCAACACCCTGAATTTGGACTACTAGACTCTAGAGCTGTGAGACAATAAATTTTTCTTCTTAGAAACCACCCAATTTATGGTACTTTGTTACAGCAACCCCAGGAAATCAATACATATCTATGAAATGGCAAGAGTAATAATAGTTTCATCAGAACCTGTCTAACTTCAGGGGGGATAATGCTAATCAAGATCAGCATAAGCCTGATCCCTATGAGGTGAAGGTCAGATATATGTGCAACCTCCAAACTTTTTACCAATCTGACACCAGCCGTACTTCTCACAGCACTCTCTACTTCTCTTCAGGGTTTGATAATCTGTTGCGATGGCCACACAAAGCTCAGAGACCACACTTACAATTAAGTGGTTTATTAAGGAAGTATTAGGCAAAGTCTCCTTTTTTCAGAGCAGGACAGCTCTCTCAGCTCCTCTTCACCATGCAGGCCTCCTCTCGGCCGCCTCAGGACAGGCTTCTCTCAGCCTCTTCAGGACAGGCTCCTATCAGCTCCCTCAGGACAGGCTTCTTTCAGTCTCCTCAGGACAGGTTCATCTTGGCCACACCGTCTGTCACCACCAACTCTGCCACAGAGCCCCTTCCAGTCCTGTCGCCACTGACTCCACCAGCAGGCCCCTTCTAGGTCTCTCACTGTCTTCAGTGTTACAGCCCTCGACTCATGTTATAGGTCTTTTAGGAGGTTCCCTGACTCCTCTCTCTTTCTCTCTACTTCTTCTCTCTCCTTTCATCCTTCTGCTTCTTCCTGCTGCTTCTCTTCCTCCTTTTTTCTGTCTGAAAAACCTCTATGGGGTTGGCTGCATATATACATAACTCCTTGTCAATTTCAAGGCATGGACCCTCCCAGTGGGAGGCCACAAACTGATCAATCAATCCCGTCTCTGTAGGCCACAGATACTTTATTTGCATAGTAGGTGTCTTAGGCTGGGCACTCTAAAGGAACAAAACCAGCAAAGTGTATATATGTATAAATATATATCCAGACAGATTTATTTCAAGGAAATGGCTCATGCAGTTGTGGAGGCTCACAAGTTGCAAATCCATGGGTCAGTCATCAGGCTGGAGGCTTCTCCTGACTCATGTGTTTGCAGGAGCTGACAAATGCATAATCTGCAGGTCAGACACCAGGCTACTGGCTCACATCCCAAGAACCAGAGGTCAGAGGATGACGGGTCAGACGTAGGATTGAGAGAGTGAGCTTTGCCAGAATATCCATATATTGGATGCTGGCCACACCCCCAAGGAAACTCTCTTTTCAACTGATTGGCTGCTCACAACAGATCACATCTTGGATGGTGATTACATCATATCAAGCCAAGTTGGCACATAACCTTAACCTTCACAGTAGGGTACAGATACTTTATTTGTATAGTCTTTAGTCACCTCATTTGTATAGTCTGTTGACAAATCCCTGCAAGGTACATACTAATCACAGGGCAGGCTGCCCTTCAGGGCCAGACAAAAAGTATCAAACCAAATGGTCTATAACTTGCCCAGGAAATGTAACAAACCCTCTAGGATAGAAAACTAGGGCAAAGGTAACTCCTCAGGACTTAGGGGAAAATCTTTCAAACTGTTTTTTCTAAAGAACCAAGGCAAAAAGCCACATAAAAGAACTCATTTCACTACAATATCTGTTCTCCAAAGCTGGGAGATAATGCCTGGAATACCTAGGTAACCAAGGAGTATTACAGCAGGATTCCCTGGTTGAGTCCCTCGCTGAGAGAAAGCCAAGTTTGAGACTTCTCCTGGCACTCCTGCAGCCAGGAAATTCATTCTCTTTCCCTGGCAGGAAAAAAGATGTTAAAAAACCAAGGAGTTAAGGGCAAGAAGGAGAAGAAAAGCTAGATTGCTATTTATAGGACAAATCCCAGATGGTTTTCCCACCCATTTTCAAATTTAAGTGCCCTCATCAGCAGAGCAAAACAGTCCACCAAGGACTATGAACATCCATGGACCCTCGGGAAGCTGTAACAAAGAAATGGTGCTTATTTCTAACCTTCCAGGTTGTTCTCTGTGGTTCAGTAAATCCAATTGGCTTGATTAAGAAGCTTCAATACATGAATTGAGCAAGTGCTGGATTTTCAGGAACGAAGAGCATCAGAAGTGGTGAATATCAGGATAAATATGAAGGCTAGTTTTTTCTCCTTTTAAGCTACTTAAAATATATATGACTATTTAAAGCAAATATTGTACCACTGTCTAGCAAGGTTTTCAATATGTATGAGGTGTATCTGTATGTGTAGTTCATATACATCAACTGTAACAAAAGGACAGCAGGTGTGGGAGGAAACTATGTGACTGCAAGTCTTCTACATTTTACGTGAAGTGGTACAATATTAACTACAATCAGACCATGAAAGGCTAGTTAGCATATGAAATCCCTAGAGCAGCAATTTTAAAACAAGGAGAACTACAGCCCCAAAGTCAATGTTATTGCTGTCGGTTCCGACACATAGCGACCCTATGCACAACAGAACAAAACACTGCCTGGTCCTGCGCCATCCTCACAATCTTTGTTATGCTAAGATTTTTATCTTGTACTGTGGAAGCAGATGACATTCATCTTGTCACTGAGCACAGCCTCTGGAAGTGACTTTGAAAATGCTGTCTTTTGCAGAGGTCTGTGCTGGGATCTATGACGTATTGATGGCTTTTATCTTCCTTCATGACAAAGCAGAATTTTTTTAAGTCTACTGACAAGATTTCAGGTAAAGTGGATCTGGGTTCGTAATAGAATGCAGAGAAACCTAACACACAACAATATCTGCTTGTCATCTGTGTTTGTGAGTGAAGACAGACATTGGAACTTAGGTGGCATGGAGGCTGTCTGTAAAGTTCCCAAGGCCACACCACTTTCCGAGGAGCACTCAGTCAGCGACAAACTCAGCATCTATTCCTCCTGAACAGACATCTCCAGAATTCACAGTTCTGCCAGCATCCCATGGACATGCCTAGGACACCTATTCCAATGTTAGTGGAAGGTTTACTCCAGCTTTCAACAGACCTTGCACTCAACTTTGCTGAATCCCATTCCAGACTGTCGGCCCGCGCTCTGCACTTTACTGTCCCATGACTTCCTCAGAAACGATTTTCTAGAAATTGTGGATTTCTTGGAAAGTTTAACATTGAAGAATAAAGAGGAAAAACCTGGATTTTCAAATTTCTGATGGACAGAGTCAACTGCTTGTCAGAGGAATTAATAGCCTCAAGGTTGGGGCTTCTTCTGCTTAATCAGTTGGTGTTCACGGCTAAGAGTTTTCTTCCTCGTCTGCTTGGCCCCAAAAAAGATAATGTACAGGGAGAAAGCCCTTGCTTGCTGTCCCCGGCCCCTTTCCAATCCAGGTGATCCCCATGCTTCTGCAGCTCTTTGAGGTTTCCGAGGAGCACGTGTGGATGATGGTGTTGACTCACGTTGAGGCTTACGTGGAGCCTCACCAGGAGCAGCTGAAGAAAGTCATCTTGCTGCAGGTATTGCTGGGCCTGCAGGACACCATCATGGCTGTTACTCTCCATAGCCTAGCAGTGATGGTCTCTCTGCTTGGACCAGAGGTAGCTGTGGGAGGAGAAAGAACCAAGATCTTCAAATGTACTGTCCCAAGTTTTACTAAAGCTACCGACCTTTTCCCAGAAAAATAAATTCAGAGGACAGTGAAAACTTCCAACCAAATTGCAAAAAGTCCGAAGAGTGACCTGATTGGAGTGAGCCTAAGGAGCCTGAAAACAAA
The DNA here is from genome assembly GCF_024166365.1 of Elephas maximus indicus. NCBI lineage: Eukaryota > Metazoa > Chordata > Mammalia > Proboscidea > Elephantidae > Elephas > Elephas maximus. The sequence continues at coordinate 64,027,671 of NC_064819.1, read as the reverse complement.
CTGTCAATATACAGATTTAGCCTAGAGAGCCATGTGATGCTGGCCAAGTCCCCATTCACTGCAAAGGAGGAGTCTTGGGATGACTTTGAGCCCAGTAACTTAGATACTGAAATAAACCTTGGAGGTGAAATCTCTGTTGCAAGATCTGTTACCTCAGGGGAGCAAAAGCCCATTCCTGCTTGGCTTCTGTTCGCTGAAGAGTCTAGGCCTTTGAAATCAAGCCTATCTCCAAAGACCAGGCTTGTAGAAAGGGGGGATGACCCAAACCACATCAAGCCACCAAAATGTTATCACAAGAAAGGCCCCTTAAGGTTCCGTCAGAACTTGGCTTAGGAGAGGAGTTTACCATTGAAGGAAAAAGAAGCCAGTACATGGTCCTGAATTGGACTGATTTGCTGATTTGATCCCAGAAATTAAACCTTCAGCTGCTTTTCTTATTTTACCTGAATCGAGGACAGAAATGATGGTTCCCAACAAGAATGATAGCTCACCCATGATGCAGTTTTCCTCAAAATTTACTGCAGCAGAAATTACTGAGGGAGAGGCTGGTGGCTGGGGAGAAGAAGGGTTGCTGAACAGGGAAGATAATAACTGCTGACAACAGGTGTGAATTAAACTTTAAAAAAAAAAAAGATTACCTTTTTCTTTAATCAAATTAATATTTTAAAAGCAGGCTGTAAGGACAAGAAGACCCAGAGCAGCCTGTTCTTCCCATGCCAGGAGCTCTCTTCCCATCTGTGCCAACTGAAGTGTGAGACTTCAAGTGGTGGCTGAAAGCCCGAGGAGGGGGAGGCCTCAGTACTGGTTTCTAGGAGGAAGAGCCTAAGTGCACTTGACTGAGGCCAGTTTCTGTGAAAGTAAGCTGTATTATGAAATATGATGTACTACAGAAAATTAGCTATAAAGTATATAAATGATTTTAAATAACTAAGTTTTCCTTAGGCAACTCACTTATTTGTTTGCAGTTGTTACTATCTGAGTGAATGGTCCTGTGTGGACCTGGGCAGTTACTGACCATTCTATTTGTATTATGTTGTTCCAAAGTTCTCAGTGAGAAATATCCTCAACCATCCTGTTCTCTAAATGTCCAATAAAGACTATTTTCACTAGATTCAACTTTAAAAAAAGTAAAATAGAGAAAACTACAAGTAATCTTAAGAATTGATTAGAAATACTATTGTATATCATATTTAAAAAAAAAAAAACATTGTCGCTGGGTCGATTCCAACTCCTAGTGACCCTATAGGACAGAGTAGAACTGCCCCATATGTTTTCCAGGGAGCAGCTGGTGGATTTGAACTGCCGACCTTTTGGTTAGCAGCAGTAGCTCTTAATCATTACACCACCAGGGCTCGTGTATCATATATATCATACAAAATCATTAAAATAATGTTTTAGAAGACTAAAACTGTTGCAGAGAAAATGCTCCACTGAGGTACGGTTAGGAATAGAAGGCACAATAGCTGCAAGGTGATATAAAATATGCATATCTTTGCATATTGACAAGGCTGCAGATATCTGATCCAAAAAATCTTTAAATGGCTATCTCTAGTGATTGAATTTGAGTAATTTCATTTTATCCTTCATGCATTTCTAGATTATCCAAATTTTTACAACAAATTTGTGATACATTATAGTCAGAGGAAAAAAAATTCATTTAAAAAAAGTGAAGGATTTAACATTAATATCTCTATATAGGCAACACAAACATACAATCTCATGAGTCAACCTGAACTCCAAAACAAACAAACCAAACCCATTGCTGTCAAGTCCATTCCAACTCATAACGACCCTATAGTACAGAGTAGAACTGCCCCATATGTTTCCAAAGAGTGCCTGGTGGATTAGAACTGCCAATCTTTTTGGTTAGCAGCTGTAGCTCTTAACCACTACGCCACCAGGGTTTCCACCTGAACTCCAGCAGTTACTAAAACAAGTGACTAAAATGTGTGGCCACCAAAAGCCTCACTCTGATTTATCATATTAGAGAGACGTGCCTGGTCTGAACTGTTTTCTAACTCAGTTCTATTATCACTTATGTTTACACCAACTGCATAAGAACGATTTTGCTATGTACTGGAGATAAAAAAAAGTAAGTAAGTGTTATGAATTGAATTATGCCGCCCCAAAAGATACGTCCAGATCCTGACTCCTATATTTGTGAGTGTGACCTTGTTTAGAAATAGGGTCTCTGGAAATGTTATCGGGGGGGCTAACATGAGGGCATATTGGAGCATGGAGCAGAATGGGTCCTAATCCTATATGACTGGTGTTTAAAAAAAAAGAGAGAGAGAGAGAAGATACACAGAGACAGGGAGACAGAGGAAGGAAGGATGCTATGAGACGCTGCAGCTGCAAGCCAAGGAGTGCCTAGAGCTGCCAGAAGCTAGGAGAAAGGGACAGAACAGTTTCTCTGTCAGAACCCCCAGGAGAGAGTTACACAGTTGATACACTAGTTTGTATTACTAGTCTCCAAAGCTAAGAGATAATAAATTTCTGTTTTTACGAGCCATGCAGTATGTAGTATTTTGCTATAGATTCTCTCTCTCTCGGTTTCTGCTGAATGTTGTACAGTTAGCAAAGTGCTTCATACATAGTGAGCAACCAATAACTACTGATTGAATAAAAGAATGAGAACTTAAAAGTCAGAAAACACAAATGACTGATAAAATGTTTATCTTTTTAAAGTCCAGAGTCCACTGGTAATCAAAGAAATGTAAGATAAAATAGAGATAACGTTTTAGTCTATAAACCTGGCAAATATGTTTTTAAAAATAATATTTACTGTTGCCAAATATATGGTGAAATGAGTGCTCTCACACACTGCTACAAGGAGTCTAAATTGGTTCAAATTTTCCAAAGGACAATTTATCAATACGTATGAAAATCCCAAAATTATTGTGACCCTTTATCAACATTTTCATTTATGGGAATTTATTCTGTGTGAGACAATTCAAATACACATAAAAAGATCAATTTCTCTGATCTTTTTAATGTACACTGGGTACAACCTAATTTTCAATATAGGGAATTGGTTAAGTAAATTAGTAAGTGCCTAGGATAGAATGTTATGAAAATATTGAAAGTTGTGATCTTGACTATTAAAGGTACAGAAAATTGTGTATTATATAACAAGTTTAAAAGGATAAATATATACATATATTAATTATAATTATTTCAAATATGTGAATATCTATATGTTGGAAACCCTGGTGATGTAGTGGTTAAGAGCTACAGCTGCTAATCAAAAAGGTCAGCAGTTCAAATCCACCAGGCAATCCTTAGAAACCGTATGGGGCAATTCTACTCTGTCCTGTAGGGTCACTATGAGTCAGAATTGACTCAACGGCAACAGGTGTGGTTTTTGGTTTTTTTAATATGTTTAGGAAAGAAGCCCTGGTGTCACAGTGGCTAAAGCACTCAGCTGCTAACCACAAGGTCTACAGTTTGAACCCACCAGTCCACTCCATAGGATAAAGATGTAGCAGTCTGCTTCCACAGAGATTTTTAGCCTTGGAAACCCTACAGAAAAGTTCTGCTCTGTCCTATAGGGTCACTATGAGTCAGAATTAACTTGACAGCAATGGATTTGGTTGAGTTTACATTTTAGAAATAATATGCATATGTATGTGTTTTTTTGATAGTGGGATAGTAATGACCCTTTCTTATGTTTTTTAAATATTTTTTTCCAAAAGAACTCATATTGCTTATATAAGAAAAAAAAACAATGAATTGATTTTAAAATGTCTTCTGTGAAGTTTGCAAGCTCTTCTTCACAGTTTGCAACTGTCATTTGAATACATTCCATTGATCACAAGACGAACTGGGAGGTGAAATGTGCAGTGAATGAAACTCTTCCTTCACCATTGCTATTAAACAACCCCAGCAACCCCAACATATGATGAGTCAGTGGTGATATCCTAGTAGCCAGAGGCCTCCTAGACTCGCTACACCATGCCCTCCCAGTTGTTACTCTCTTTAGCTCTATCAATGCCTTCTAAGAAATTTGATTCTTGCTTAGCTTAGAATATTTTACCACTTAGATAAAGATTGTTTCCCACCAGTTTTTTAAATGTAAACTGAAAAGTTAATTCATAGAAGAATTGTGGAAAAATCCTTTCCTTTTCAATGCTTTCAAAGATAAAAATCCTAAAGAAATTTTACCTACAGAAATGGAAAAAACTAAATGTATTATCCAGTCCAGTTTTTCTAAATGTTGAAATCTCTTATTAACATCAATGTATGGGATATTTTCACATGTAAAATTTTAGTATAGCAATATTTGCCTCCAAGGTATTTTTTAAGGGTTGTGCTTGGTCAAAATTTTTGAGGCTGGTGAATTTTAAAGAAAATTCTGATGTCTGGTATTTCAATAAGATATTTGGAGATACTAATCACTCTTCAACATTGATGTTTTCATATCCTATCTCAAACCTTATTTTCCAGACCCTTCTGGTTTAGCATTGCCATTTGTCATCATTTTCCGCCATATCTTTATATATCCAAATAATATTGTTTTGAGAATTATTATAAAGCAGATCCCTTTAGCTATTCTTTAGCTATTGGATTTCCCTCTCAGATACCACAATATCCTCATAATGGCAGATGCCTGCCCAGGAGAAAGATGGCAGGGTCTGGAGATAGGCAATCCTGAGCAAAACAATCTCACTCTACAACTTAGATCCAAAACACTATGAACCAAAAGATATTTCAAAACTATTTCCTCCAGTTAAGCATTCTAACTGATCTCTATGGCAAACAATATGTGTAGATCACAATACTGTAAAATTTGCCAGAATTTCTGTATCATGTAATCCCCTTTTTGTGGAGAGGCACTAATTATTATTCCTAAACTTCAGCTCATTATTTCATTCATCAAACACTTACTTAATGTGTATGATATAAAAGTCATGCTCAATTATCAGAACAGGGAGGGATAACAGAAAATACAGAGAAAATTGTTGAAGATTTGTTGGCAGAAAACTTCCCTGAATTGTGAAAGATGAGAAGATATCTATCCAAGATTCTCATCGAACTCCACATAACGTAGATCTTAAAAGAAAGTCACCAAGACATATTATAATCAAACTTGCCAAAACCAAAGATAAAGAGAGAATTATAAGAGCAGCGAGGGATAAATGAAAAGTCACCTACGAAGGACAGCCAATAAGAATAAGCTCGGACTACTCGGCAGAAACCATGCAGGCAAGAAGGTAATGGGATGACATATTTAAAAAAATGAAGGAAAAAAATTGCCTGCCAAGAATCATATATCCAGCAAAACTATCTCTTAAATATGAAGGTGAAATTAAGACATTTCCAGATAAACACAAGTTCAGGGAATTCATAAAAACCAAACCAAAACTAAAAAAAATACTAAAAGGAGTTCTTTGGTTAAAAAAAATCAATACTATCAGGTATCAACCCCAGACTAGAACACTGGGCAGAGCAACCAGAAGTCAACCCAGACAGGGAAATCCAAAAAAAACAAAGCTAGATTATATATATATATAAAAGCCCAACACAGGGTAACAGCGATGTTACTATATAAAAGAAGACAACGTTAAAATAATAAAGAGGGACTAAGAAATGTAATCATAGACCTTCCATATGGAGAGGAAGATATGGCAATACAAAGAAATAAAAGTTAGTTTTAATTTCAGAAAAAAAGGGGTAAATAATAAGGTAACCACAAAGGAGAGAAACTATCCTACTCATCAAAATAAAATACAAGGGAAAAATACAGACTTGGCAGAAACAAAGTTAACAATAAATATGAGGAAAGGACAATATATAAAGAAAATCTACTCAGCACATAAAATCAAGTGGGAAAAAGAAACTGTCAACACACAAAAAAAGACATCAAAATGATAGCACTGAATTCACACCTATCCATAATTACCCTGAATGTAAATGGACTAAATGCACCAATAAAGAGACGGAGAATGGCAGAATGGATTAAAAAACAAGATCTGTCTATATGCTGCCTACAAGAGATGCACCTTAGACTTAGAGACACAAAAAAACTAAAACTCAAAGGATGGAAAAAATATATCAAGCAAACAAAAATCAAAAAAGAGCAGGAGTGGCAATATTAATTTCTGACAAAATAGACTTTAATTAAATCCATCGTAAAGGATAAGGAAGGACACTATATAATGATTAAAGGGACAATACACCAAGAAGACATAACCATATTAAATATTTATGCACCCAATGACAGGGCTGCAAGATACATAAAACAAACTCTATCAGCACTGAAAAGTGAGATAGACAGCTCCACCATAACAGTAGGAGACTTCAACACACCACTTTTGGTGAAGGACAGGACATCCGGAAAGAAGCTCAATAAAGACATGGAAGATCTAAATGCCACAATCAACCAACTTGACCTCGTAGACATATACAGAACACTCCACCCAACAGCAACCAAGTAGACTTTCTTTTCTAGTGCACATGGAACATTCTCTAGAATAGACCACATATTAGGTCATAAAGCAAGCCTTAGCACAATCCAAAACATTGAAATATTACAAAGCATCTTCTCTGACCATAAGGCCATAAAAGTGGAAATCGGTAACAGGAAAAGTAGGGAAAAGAAATCAAAGAATTGGAAACCAAACAATACCCTGCTCAAAAAAGACCGGATTATAGAAGACATTAAGGATGGAACAAAGAAATTCATAGAATCCAATAAGAATGAAAATACTTCCTATCAGAACCTTTGGGACACAGCAAAAGTGGTGCTCAGAGGCCAATTTATATCAGTAAATGCACACATCCAAAAAGAAAAAAGGGCCAAAATCAAAGAATTATCCCTACAACTTGAACAAATAGAAAGAGAGCAGCAAAAGAGACCCACATACACCAGAAGAAAACAAATAATAAAAATTAGAGCTGAACTAAATGAAATAGAAAACAGAAAAACAATTGAAAGAGCTAACAAGACCAAAAGCTGGTTTTTTGAAAAAGTCAACAAAACTGATAAACCACTAGCCAAACTGACAAAAGAAAAACAAGAGAGGAAGCAAATAACCCGAATAAGAAATGAGATGGGTGATATTACAACAGATCCAACTGAAATTAAAAGAATCATATCAGATTACTATGAAAAACTATACTCAAACAAATTTGAAAACCTAGAAGAAATGGATGAATTCCTAGAAACACACTACCTACCTAAACTAACACAAACAGAGGTAGAACTATTAAATAGACCCATAACAAAAGAAGAGATTGAAAAGGTAATCAAAAAACTCCCAACAAAAAAAAGCCCTGGTCCTGACAGCTTCACTGCAGAGTTCTACCAAACTTTCAGAGAAGAGTTAACACCACTACTACTGAAGGTATTTCAGAGCATAGCAAAGGACGGAATACTACCAAACTCATTCTATGAAGCCACCATATCCCTGATACCAAAACCAGGTAAAGACACCACAAGAAAAGAAAATTATAGGCCTATAACCCTCATGAAGGTAGATGCAAAAATCCTCAACAAAATTCTAGCCAATAGAATTCAACAACATATCAAAAAAATAGTTCACCATGACCAAGTGTGATTCATACCAGGTATGGTTCAACATTAGAAAAACAATTAATGTAATCCACCACATAAATAAAACAAAAGACAAGAATCATATTATTTTATCAATTGATGCAGAAAATGCATCTGACAAAGTTCAACACCCATTCGTGATAAAAACTCTCAGCAAAATAGGAATAGAAGGAAAATTCCTCAACATAATAGAGGGCATTTATACAAAGCCAACAGTCAACATCACCCTAAATGGAAAGAGCCTGAAAACATTCCCATTGGGATCGGCAACCAGACAAGGATGCCCTTTATCACCACTCTTATTCAACATTGTGCTGGAAGTCCTAGCTAGAGCAATTAGGCTAGATAAAGAAATAAAGCGCATCCAGATTGGCAAGGAAGAAGTCAAAGTATCTCTATTTGCAGATAACATGATCTTATACACAGAAAACCTAAGGAATCCTCCAGAAAACTACTGAAACTAATAGAAGAGTTCAGCAGAGTATTGGGATAAAAGATAAACATACAAAAATTAGTTGGATTCCTCTACACCAACAAAAAGAACATCGAAGAGGAAATCACCAAATCAATGCCATTTACAGTAGCCCCCAAGAATAAAATATAGGAATAAATCTTACCAGGGATGTAAAAGACTTATACAAAGAAAACTACACTACACTTCTGCAAGAAACCAAAAGAGACTTACGTAAGTGGAAGAACATACCTTGCTCGTGAATAGGAAGACTTAACATTATAAAAATGTCTATGCTACCAAAAGTGATCTATACATTTCATGCAATTCCGATCCAAATCCCAATGACATTCTTTAATGAGATGGAGAAACAAATCACCAACTTCATATGGAAGGGAAAGAGGTCTCAGATAAATAAGGCATTACTGAAAAAGAAGAACAAAGTGGGAGGCCTTACTTTACCTGATTTTAGAACCTATTATACAAAACAGCCTGGTACTGGTACAACAACAGACACATGGACAAATGGAACAGAATTGAGAATCCAGACATAAGTCCATCCACATATGTGCAGACGATATTTGACAAAGGCCCCAAAACAGTTAAATGGGGAAAAGATAGTCTTTTTAACAAATGGTGCTGGCATAACTGGATATCCACCTGCAAAAAAATGAAACAAGACCCATACCTCACTCCATGCACAAAAACTAACTCAAAATGGATCAAAGACCTAAATATAAAATCTAAAATGATAAAGATCATGGAAAAAAAATAGGGACAACGTTAGGAGCCCTAATACATGGCATAAACAGTATACATAACATTACAAAGAATGTAGAAGAGAAACTAGATAACTGGGAGCTCCTAAAAATCAAGCACCTATGCTCATCCAAAGAGTTCGCCAAAAGATTAAAAAGACTACCTACAGACTGGGAAAAAGTTTTTAGCTATGACATTTCTGATCACAGCCTGATATCTAAAATCTACATGATACCGCAAAGACTCAACTGCAAAGAGACAAATAACCCAATTAAAAAATGGGCAAAAGATATGAATAAACACTTCACTAAAGAAGACATTCAGGTAGCTAACAGATATATGAGGAAATGTTCACGATCATTAGCCATTAGAGAAATGCAGATCAAAACTACAATGGGGTCCCCAAACCTTCTGTTGGCCCAGGACAGGAACCATTCCCGAAGACTACTCATCAGACATGGAAGAGACTGGACAATGGGTTGGACAGAGATGCTGATGAAGAGTGACCTACTTGTATCAGGTGGACACTTGAGACTGTATTGGCATCTCCTGTCTGGAGGGGAGATGGGAGGGTAGAGAGGGTTAGAAACTGGCAAAACAGTCACGAAAGGAGAGACTGGAAGAAGGGAGCAGGCTGACTCATTAGGGGAAGAGTAAATGGGAGTATGTAGTAAGGTGTATATAAGCTTATATGTGACAGACTGACTTAATTTGTAAACTTTCACTTAAAGCACAATAAAAATTATTTTAAAAAAAACTACAATTGGATTTTATCTCACTCCTACAAGGCTGGCATTAATCCAAAAAACACAAAATAATAAATGTTGGGGAGGCTGTGGAGAGATTGGAACACTTCTACACTGCTGGTGGGAATGTAAAATGGTACAACCACTTTGGAAATCAATTTGGCGCTTCCTTAAAAAGTTAGAAATAGAACTACCATGTGATCCAGCAATCCCACTCCTTGGAATACATTCTAGAGAAATAAGAGCCTTTACACGAACAGATATATGCACACCCATGTTTATTGCAGCACTGTTTACAATAGCAAAAAGATGGAAGCAACCAAGGTGCCCATGAATGGATGAATGGATAAATAAATTATGGTATATTCACACAGTGGAATACTACACATCGATAAAGAACAGTGAGGAATCTGTGAAACATTTCATAACATGGAGGAACCTGGAGGGCATTATGCTGAGTGAAATTAGTCAGTTGCAAAAGCACAAATATTGCATAAGACTATTATTATAAGAACTTGAGAAATAGTTTAACCTGAGAAGAAAAGATTCTTTTGTGGTTACGAGAGGGGGAGGGAGGCAGGGTGGGAGAGGGGCACTCACTAATTAGATAGTAGATAAGAACTACTTTAGGTGAAGGGAAAGACAGCACACAATACAGGGGAGGTCAGCACAATTGGACTAAACCAAAAGCAAAGAAGTTTCCTGAATAAACTGAATGCTTCAAAAGCCAGCATAGCAGGGGCAGGGGTCTGGGTACCATGGTTTCAGGGGACATCTAAGTCAACTGGCATAACGAAATTTATTAAGAAAACATTCTGCATCCCACTTTGAAGAGTGGCATCTGGGCTCTTAAATGCTAGCAAGCAGCCATCTAGGATGCATCAATTGGTCTCAACCCACCTGAGTCAAAGGAGAATGAAGAACACCAAGGACACAAGGCGATTACGAGCCCAAGAGACAGAAAGGGTCACATGAACCAGAGACTACATCATCCTGAGACCAGAAGAACTAGATGGTGCCCGGCTACAACCCATGACTGCCCTGACAGGGAACGCAACAGAGAACCCCTGTGGGGGCAGGAGAGCAGTGGGAGGCAGACCCCAAATTCTCATAAGACCAGACTTATGGTCTGACTGAGACTAGAAGGACCCCGGTGGTCATGGCCCCCAGACCTTCTGTTGCCCCAGGACAGGAACCATTCCCGAAGCCAACTCTTCAGACATGGATAGGACTGGACAATGGGTTGGAAAGGGATGCTGGTGAGGAGTGAGCTTCTTGGATCAGGTGGACACTTGAGACTATGTAGGCATCTCCTGCCTAGAGGAGAGATGAGAGGGTGGAGGGGGTTAGAAGCTGGCGAAATGGACACAAAAAGAGAGAGTGGAGGGACAGAGCAGGCTGCCTCATTAGGGGGAGAGTAATTGGGAGTGTGCAGCAAGGTGTATATGGGTTTTCGTGTGAAAGACTGACTTGATTTGTAAACTTTCACTTAAAGCACAATAAAAATTATAAAAATAAAAATAAACAAAACGCAAGACCCAGGAAAAAACAAAAGTCACACTCAAAAAGGAGGAACAAATAGCTAACATCTTACTAACTGGTGAATGACTTAATGCTTTCTGTGTAAGAACAGGCAAAAGGCAAGACCATCTGTCTCATCACTTCTGTTCAATATCATATTGGAGATTCTAGCCAATTCTAGAAATAGGAAAAAATTAAATTACGGATGAAAGTCATCCAGATTTGAAAGGAAAAGATAAAACAGCCATTATTTGCAGGTTACCTGATTGCCTATGTACAAGATTTCATGGAACCCACAAAAAAAAGCGACTAGAATTAATAAGTGAGTTTATCAAGTTTGCAAGGTCAATGTAAAAAAATCAGTTACACTTCTACACACTAAAAATTAACCATCAGAAATTAGGGAAAACTTTAAAGACTATATGATCACCAAAAAAAAACCATTGCCATTGAGTTGATTCCAACTAGTAGTGACCCTAAAGGAGTAGAACTGCCCCATAGGGTTTCCAAGGAGTGCCTGGTGGATTCAAACTGCCAACCTTTTTGTTAGCAGCCATAGCTTTTAAACACTATGCCACCAGGGTTTCCATAATAGCAACTAAAAATATTAAATACTTAGAAATAAATCTGTTAAAAGATCAGCAAGACCTGTACACTAAAAACTACAAACACTGCTGAAATTAAAGACTTAAATAGATAGAAATCTATACCATGTTCATGGATTAGAAGCATCAATAGAGTTATGATGTCAGTTCTACCCAAACTGGTTTACAGATCCAATTTAATCCCAAACAAAATCACATGAGGCTTTTCTGTAGAAACGACAAGCTGATTCTGACATTAATATGGAAATGCAAAGGACCTAGGCTAGCCAAAACAGCTTTGAAAAAGGACACAGTTGAAGGACTTATATTGCCTTATTTCAAAACTTATTATAAAGCTACATGAAGTCAAGACAGTGTGGTATTGGCATAAAAACAGACATATCAATAACTGGATTAGGATCGAGAATATATAAATAGACTCACATACCTACGGTCAATTGATTTTTGAGAAAGGTGCCAATTCAAAGAAGAAAGGATAGTTTTTTCAATAAATGGTGCTGAAACAACTCAATATCCATATGCATTAAAATATACCTTGATACTTATCTCATATCGAATACAAAATTTAACTCAAAATGTATTATAAGCCTAAATATAAGAGCTAAAACTATGAAAGTTTTGGAAGAAGACCAGAAAAATCTTAGTGACATTACTTTGGCAAAGATTTCTAAAACAGAGTACACACACACACACACACAAAAATCAATAAACTGGATTTCATCCAAGACACTATTTTAAAAAGGAAACATTAAGCCACAAACTGGAAGAAAATTTTTACAAAATATGTATTTGCTAAAGGACTTGTATCTAGAACATATAAAGAACTCTTACAACAACAGCACAATTATCTTTTAAAGGCAAATAATTTGGACACTTCACCAAAGAAGATATACAAATGGCAAATAAACACATGAAAAAAATGCTGAACAACATTATTCGTTAGGGCAATGCAAAGTAAAACCACAGTGAGATATCACTACGCATCTACTAAAAAAATAAACTAGAATAGATTTAAAAAAGTGTTAAAAATCTTAACGTTTTCAAGGATGTGGAACAGCTGGAAATCTCATACTGTACGTGGAAATGTAAAATGATTCAACTTCTTTGGAAAACATTTTAATGATATCTTAAAAAGTTAAACTTACACCTACCATATGACCCAGCCATTCCACTCCTACATATTGATTCAAGAGAAATGAACACATGTGACCACACAAAGGTAACCATAGCAGCTTTATTTATATTAGGCAAAAACTGATTATAAATTTTTATTTAAAAAAAAAATCTTACAATGGAATACTACTCAGCAATAGAAAGGAATCAACTATTGATACAAACGACAGGGAGGAATCTCAAAAGAATTATTCTGAGTAAATGAAACAGAAAAAATAAGATTCAATTCTCAAAAATGCACACTAATCTATAGGGACAGAAAGCACATTGGAAAGTTTTCTGTCCACGGTGGTTGCCTGGGGATGGGAGAGGGAAAGTGATGGAAGGAAGGGAAAGATTGCAAAGGGGCACAGGGTAAATTTTGGGGATATGTCATGGAAAAAAAAAAAAAAAAATTTTTTTTTCTGTCATGATTATTAGTTTGATTGTGGTGAGATCTTATATATATATATATATACACACATACAATCTCAATTTGTATATAGCTCAATATCAGAACAAAGCCAGAGGGCCTACTATGACACGACCACCAATTGCTCATATGCAAGTTCCAGTTGAAGTTGAAGAAAATTAAAGCAAGTCCACAAGAGCCAAAGTACTACCTTGAGTACATCCCACCTGAATTTAGAGACCGTCTCAAGAAAAGACTTTTTGTTGTTGTTTTCTGTTTTGTTTTTTATTTTTTGGTGTGTGTTTTAGGTGAAAGTTTACAGCACAAATTAGTTCCTTATTCAAAAATTTACCCACAAACTGTTTTGTGACATTGGCTGCAATCCCTGCAGCATGTCAGCACTCTCCCCCTTTCCCTTTCCACCCTGGGTTCTCCATGTCCATTTGTCCAGTTTTCCTGTCACTTCCTGCCTTGTCATTGCTTTAGGGGAGGTGTTGCTTATGTGGTCTCATAATCTTGAGTGAACTAAGGAGCACGTTCCTCACATGTATTATTTTTGTCTTAGGCCTGTCTAATCTTTGGCTGAAAGGTGAAATTCAGGAGTAGCTTCAGTTCTGAGTTAGCAGGGCATGTGGGGGCCATAACCTCAGGGGTTCCTCCAGTCACTGTCAGACCAGTAAGTCTGGTCTTTTTTGTGAATTTGAATTTTGTTCTACATCTTTTCTCTCACTCTGTCTGGAACCCTCTATGGTGATTCCTGTCAGAGAGGTCATTGGTAGTACCCTGCACCATCTAGTTCATCTGGCCTCAGGCTAGTAAAGGCTGTGTTTCACGTGGTCCATTGTCCTTTGGACTAATATTTTCCTTGCGTCTTTGACTTTCTTCATTCTCCTTTGTGATGGAACCAATCTATGTATCTTAGATGACCGCTCACAAGATTTAAGACGCCAAACTCTACTCTTGCTAAAGTACGATGTAGAACATTGTCTTTATGACCTATGTTATGCCAATTGACTTAGATGTCCCCCAAGGCCATGGTCTCCAGCCCTCAACCTCAGGAACCCTCAAAGTATTTCGACGTGCCTAGGAAGCTTATACATGTGTGTCAGTTTGTTGCACTCTGGTGGCTTGGGTGTTGCTGTGATAATGGGAGCTTTGCCACCAGTATTTCAAATACCACCAAGGTCACCTTCAGTGGGCAGGTTTCAGCTGAGCTTCCAGACTTAAGACAGACTAGGGAGAAGGACCTGGCAGTATACTTCTGAAAAAATTGGCCAGTGAAAACATTATGGATAGAAGCTGATCATTGTCTGTTTTCATGCCAGAAGATGAGCCCCTCAGGTTGAAAGGCACTCAAAATATGACCGGGGAAGAGCTGCCTTCTCAAAGCAGAATCAACCTTAAGCTTGGAGTCAAGCTTTTGGGACCTTCGTTTGCTAATGTGGCATGGCTCTAAATGAGAAGAAACAGCTACAAACATCCATTAATAATAGAAATGTGGGATGTACAATGTCTGAATCTAGGAAAATTGGAAGTTGCCAAAAATGAAATGAATGCATAAACATGGGTATCCTAGGCATCAGTGAGCTGAAACGGACTGGTATTGGCCATTTTGAATCAGACAATCATATGGTCTACTATGCCGAGAATGACAAATTGAGAAGGAATGGTATCACATTCGTCATCAAAAAGAACACTTCAAGGTCTATCCAGAAGTACAATGCTGTCAGTGATAGGATAATATCTATATGCCTACAAGGAACACCAGTTAATACAACTATTATTTAAATGTATGCACCAACCACTAATGCCAAAGACTAAGATATTGAAGATTTTTACCAACTTCTGCAGTCTGAAATTGATTCAACATGCAATCAAATGCATTGATAATTACGGCGATTGGAATGTGAAAGTTGGAAACAAAGAAGAAGGATGGGAGATGGAAAATATGGTCTTGGTGATGGAAATGACACCAGAGATCACATGATAGAAATTTACAGGACCAACAACTTCACTTCAAATACCTTTTTTCAACAACATAAACAGTGACTACACATGTGGACTTTATAACATGGAATACACAGGAACCAAATCAACTGCACCTGTGGAAAGAGATAATGGAAAAGCTGAATATCATCAGTCAGAACAAGACCAAAGTGCAACCTTGAGTATATCTCACTTGAATTTAGAGACCACCTCAAGGATAGATTTGACACTTGGAACACTAATGACCAAAGACCAGATGAGTTGTGGAATGACATCAAGGACATCATACATGAAGAAAGCAAAAGGTTATTAAAAAGACCAGAAAGAAAAAACAGACCAAAATGGAAGTGAGAAGAGAATCTGAAATTTGCTTTTGAGTGTAGAGTAGCTAAAGCAAAAGGAAGAAATGATGAAGTAAAAAAGCTGAACAGAAGATATCAAAGGGCAACTCAACAAGACAAAATAAAGTATTATAATGACATGTGCAAAGACCTGGAGATAGAAAACCAAAAGGGAAGAACACGTGCAGCATTTCTCAAGTTGAAAGAACTGAAGAAAAAATTCAAGCCTTGAGTTACAATATTGAAGGATTCTGTGGGAAAAATACTAAATGATGCAGGAAGCATCAAAAAAAAAAGGCGGAAAGAATACATAGAGTCACTGTACCAAAAAGAATTGGTCGACAGTCATTTCAGGAGGTAGCATATGATCAAGAACCCATGGTACTGAAGGAAGAGGTCCAAGCTGCATTAAAGGCATTGGCAAAGAACAAGGTGCCAGGAATTGATGGAATACCAATTGAGATGTTTCAACAAATGAATGCAGCACTGAAAGCGCTCACTGGTCTGTGCCAAGAAATTTGGAAGACAGCTATCTGTTAACCAACTGGAAGAGATCCATATTTGTACCCATTCCAAGGAAAGGTGATCCAACACCTGTGTTTTATTTGAATATGCAGATGCATTCAACTATGTGGATAATAACAAATTATGGATAACATTGCAAAGAACGGGAATTCCAAAACACTTAATTATGCTCATAAGAAACCTGTATATAGATCAAGAGACAGTCGTTCGAAAAGAACAAAGGGATACTGCATGGTTTAAAAATAGGAAAGGTGTATGTCAAGGTTGTATTCCTTCACCATTCTTATTCAGTTTGTATGCTGAGCAAATAATCTGAGAAGCTGGACTATATGAAGAACATGGCATCAGAATTGGTGGAAGAAGACTCATTAACAACCTGCAATATGCAGATGATACAATCTTCCTTGCTGAAAGTGAAGAGGACTTGAAGCACTTATCGATGAAGATCAAAGACCACAGCCTTCAGTATGGATTATACATCAACATAAAGAAAACAAAAATCCTCACAACTGGATCAATAAGCAACATCATGATAAGTGGGGAAAAGACTGAAGTTGTCCAGGATTTCATTTTACTTGGATCCACAATCAATATTCATGGAAGCAGCAGTCAAGAAATCAAAAGATGCATTGCAGTGGGCAAGTCTGCTGCAAAAGACCTCCTTAAGTGTTAAAAAGCAAAGAGCCACTTTAAGGACTAAGGCATGCCTGACCCAAGCCATGGTGTTTTCAATTGCATCATATGCATGTGAAAGGTGGACAAGGAATAAGGAAGCCTGAAGAAAGTAATAACTATACCATGGACTGCCAGGAGAATCAACAAATCCCTCTTGGAAGTACAGCCAGAATGTTCATTAGAACCAAGAATAGCAAGACTTCATCTCACATACTTTTGGACACCTTATCAGGAGGGACTAGTCCCTGGAGAAGGACATCATGTTTGGTAAAGCAGAGGGTTAGCAAAAAAAGAGGAAGACCCTCAATGAGCTAGATTGACACAGTGGCTGCAACAACAGCTCAAGCACAACAACAATTGTGAGGATGGCACAGGACCAGGCAGTATTTCATTTTGCTGTACACAGGGTCACTATGAGTTGGAACCCACTCAATGGCACCTGACAACAACAACAACAAGGAAGCTTCTATGGCTTTCCTTGGTCAAGTTGCACAGACTTCCCCTATATTGTGTGTTGTCTTTCACTTCACCAAATTTAACACTTGTCTACTATCTAGTTAGTATCAAGAATAGATTTGGCTCATTGAACACTTAGGACCTAAGACCAGATGAGTTGTGGGATGACATCAAGGATGTCATACATGAAGAAAGCAAAAGGTCATTAAGAAAACAGGAAAGAGAGAAAAGACCAAAATGGATGTCCAAAGAGACTCTGAAACTTGCTCTTGAACATAGAGTAGCTAAGGCAAATGGAAGCTAAAAATATTTAAGCAATTTATATGTATATATGTAGCCTTTCACCATACTAATTTAATCTCTATGCTGTGCAAATAATCTGTGAAGCTGGACTATATGAAAAAGAACATGGCATCAGGATTGGAGGAAGACTCATTAACAACCTGCAATACGTAGATGACACAGCCTTGCTTGCTGAAAGTGAAGAGGGCTTGAAGCACTTACTGATGAAGATCAAAGACCACAGCCTTCAGTATGGATTTCACCTCAACATAAAACAAAAATCCTAACACTAGACCAATAAGCAACATCATGATACGTGGGGGAAAGACTGAAGTTGTCAAGGATTTCATTTTACTTGGATCCATAATCAACATCCATGGAAGCAGCGGTCAAGAAATGAAAAGACGTATTGCATTGGGCAAGCCTGCTGCAAAAGACCTCTCTAAAGTGTTCAAAAGCAAAGATGTTTCTTTGAGGTCTAAGATGTGCCTGACCCAAGCCACAGTGTTTTGAATTGCCTTATTCCTGCAAAAGGTGGGCAATGAATAAGAAGACTGAAGAACTGATGCCTTTGAATTATGATGTTGGTGAAGAATATTGAACATGTGTGGACTGCCAGAAGAACAAACAAGTCGGTCTTGGAAGCAGTATAGCCAGAGTGCTCCTTGGAAGCGAGGATGTCAAGACACTGTCTCATGTACATTGGACGTGTCATCAGGAGGAACTAGTCCCTGGAGAAAGACGTCATGCTTGGTAAGTTGGAGGGTCAGTGAAAAGACGAAGATCCTCAACAAGATGGATTGATACAGTGACTATAACAAGGAATCAAACATAGCAATGATTTTGAGTATGGCGCAGATCCGGACAGTTTCACTCTGTTGTACATAGGGTTGGTATGAGTCGAAACCAACTCAATGGCACCTAACAACAACATATATGTATATGTAATACATATATATATATATTTAAAACTCGTTGCCGTCGAGTTGATTCTGACTCCTAGTGGCCCTTTAGGACAGAGTAGAACTACGCCATAAAGTTTCCAAGGAGTGGCTAGTGGATTCAAACTCCTGACCTCTTGGTTGGCAGCTGTAGCTCTTAACCACTTCGCCACCATTTATGTACACACACACATATAAACTCATCAAATTGCATACTTTAAATATGTGCGGCTTATTGTACGTCGATAATACATCCGAGCTGCAAATAAAAAAAATAATTAAATTTATGAAAAAACACTTAATAAATTGTCCCAGGCCTCAAGTGAGACTACAGGTAATAATGCTTTTTTTTCTATATGGCAGGTGGAAAAATTGCAATACACTTAAAATTAAAAGTACTTTTATGCCGAAGAGGGGCGCAATCTAATTGACAGCCAGAGCAATTGCACATCTGTCATGAAATTGATGTGTTATTTAGCTTTTTACTTTCGTTCCCTGTCACCCACTCTCCCACCCACCTCCTTTACCACCATGTCCCTTCTCTGTTAAATATTTACCTCCCCTGAAGACAAGCAGAGAGTTGTATTCCTAGTAAAACAATATTTTCAAATCCACAAACTTATCGTGGACTACCTTAAATCTATAGCCGGATACATTGTGTACTGATAGAAGATAAGATCTTCTCCTGCAGAGTCAAGGAAATTATCACATAGGTTAGGGTCTGTTAAGAGCACAGTAATCTCAACACTAAGGAACGCTGGTGGTGCAATGGTTAAGTGCTCTGCCGTTAACTGAAAAGTTGGCAATTCGAACCTACCCAGCAGCTCTGAGCAAGGAAAGACCTGTCGATTTGCTTCTGTAAAGATTACAGCCTAGGAAACTCTATGGGGCAGTCCTACTCTGTCACATGGGGTCACTATGAGTCCAAATTGACTTGACAGCACCAAACAACAACAATCCCAGCACTCGCATAGAAGTAAAAGTAGGAGTAGGACAGCTATAACTAACACAGATCAAAGAGTGATGTTTGATATTAACACATAACTGGTAATTTTATGTTAATAATTGTGATAATAAAATTAATAGCACCTTTTTTTAACATTGAGGATGCATCATGTTTGGGAGAAAATTTAATAATGGAGGAAAATTCTAACATGATAATATTAGGTTTTTAAAAATAAAAATACAGAACCATATATCCTACAATGGCAATTTTGAAAAAATGGAAAGCAAACAACCAAAAAGTATCATACGCACAAAGCAAAGAGACTTGAAGTTACTATTGATGTTATGATTCTGGATGCTATCATTTTCTTTTTTATATTTTTGTTCTTTTCCAAATTTTCTATAATGATCATGTAGTCCTTTCATAATAAAAACAGTATTTTAGAAACAAGTCTTTAAAGAAAAGACTAATTAAAAAGATTTTGTAGATACTGTAAACACTGCAAGTGTCAAATGCTTAACGATAGTTGAAATACCAAGAGGAAATTGGAGCCTAATATTGAAATGGGTATATAGAAAGATTTCAGAAGAAACCATGCTAGTCTAGAGAAAAAAAGTGGAGGAGAGCTTAGAGAATAATTTTCTTTATTATAATAATCTCTATTCAGATCTGATTTCATCTACCCCAAATCCTTGCCTCCTCCTAATACGACAAGATCAGTAGAGAATGAAAGGTGTTCTGCTGCACCAGAGGTAGCCAAGGCAGCCTCTTGCTATTTACCCAAAAAAAATCCAGGATGAAATGGGATTAGTCGAGCAGCTGCATCTTTGTTGTTTGTGCACAATTCTGATGGGCACAAAGGGATGACAAGGACACTCTGACCTTGACAGCGGTGACAGGCAGGCTTTAAAAGCAAGCTGTCGTGCACTCCACTGCACAGTACTGGGATGCATAAAAATCTTCATGCACCTCTTGGAATAATATCACTCTAGGAGACATTGCCTTTTTTTTTTTTTTTTCGCTTTCACTACCCAAGTGCTGCCTGTAGGGACAGTACAACCTCAATGACTTTGAATCAATTTGACTTTGAGTCAATTCATCTTTGAAGATAGTTCTGGTTTCAAAAGATGCCACAGACCCATCAAGGGCAAGAGATGTTTGTTGTTGTTAGCTGCCATTGAGTTGGCTCCAACTCATGGCAACCCTATGTATAACAGGATGAAAAGTTACCTGGTCCTGCTCCATCTTCACGGTCATTGGTAAGTTCAAGTCCACTGTTGCAGCCACTGTGTATTTTAAGTGCCTTCCTACCTAGGAGGCTCGTCTTCCAGCACTATATTGGACAATATTCTGTGGGGATCCACAGGATTTTCATTGGTTAATTGTTGGAAGTAGATCCCAGGCCTTTCTTTCTAGTCTGTCTTAGTCTGGAAGTTCCACCGAAACCTGTCCATCATGGGTAGCCCCGCTGGTATTTGAAATAGCAGTGGCATAACTCCCAGCATCAGAGCAATACAAGTCACTGACGGGCAGGTGGTGGAGACGCACAGTAGGGATAGGGAAATGAGGGCCTGGTTTCTGCGTGCCCCTGACGCACAGAGTTGCCAACCCTGAACCATTACAGTGGTTGTGGCCCACTCACCGAATTTCTGCCCCTTCGATCCAGAATCTCTCACTTATGTCTGCAAATTCCTACATATTATCACTATGAAGGTATATGTGGGAGACATCTATGGAGATATATGTGGGAGCAACACCACTAACCTCAAGATAACAGAAAGGCCAATTGGAATGCTGATACAGAATTTTCTTCTCTTTCAAAGAAGCACCCATGTTAAAAGTTTCGTCTCTCAAAAAATCATTTCACCAACCTGAGTTTATCTCACCACTTCTAAAATGAAAAAAAAAAGAAATTGTACACCTCAAAGTGCTAGAGATTAGAGAGTCCTTATCCCCTCCTCCCTCACACCCACCCCTCACAATTCTAACCTACCACAATATATACAAAGTTCACTAGCCCAAATGGCAGTTAAAATACCAGTCTTCAATTAAAAAAAAAAAAAAAGCATAGCTCTAAGACAAAGACTGGACTTCCTTCGAATTCTCCTTGAGATACAGACAGGCAGAGAAGGCAGAGCTAACAAGCCACTGTAGACAGAAGCACCATGCCATCCCTCCATAGCAAAGACGAAAAAACTAAGTAAAACAGAGACAAACAAAGGTCAATCCTGGAACCCTAAGCATCAAACCAAGAGATAAAGAACTCAACCGAGCACCAAATGGAATAAGAAACTGACAGACAACAGAGAGTAAGGAGAGACATGGAGTGGAGTTCACCTATAAGCTAACACGGCTCAGATTCACCATCTTGGACTCCTCAGTCACTGAGACCAGCAAATCGGGAGTACAGGAAGGCAGCTTCATGGAGCTCCCAGTAGGAGACAGAACACCCAGTAACCAGCGATACGCACTTTCCCACTTCCCACCCTACTTCCCCCTGCTCAGACTCCTCCACTTCTGGGACGGCCATGGTCATTCTGCCAGGGAGGTGCCGGCTCCATGCAGCTTGGATTTGGCCCGTCTACACTGACTGGCTCCTTCAGTGCCATTTCTTTGTTGCTTTTTCCAGCTTCTTTTGGTTTCTTCCCTCTCTCTCACCTTGTCCCCTCCTTTCTCTCGAACGCCTGGGCTCCATGTGCCAACGCCGCTTCTCAACGGGCTACGAAATGCCACTTAGCGGGGGAACTGCTTCCCTAGTCTTCACTGCCACATTGGTGAGATCCTTGGGGCCATTTTTTTTTTCCTTTTTGTTTTTCTTCATTTCTTGGTTTCTTGTCTCTCACTACTTACCTTCTTTTCCTGTTTCCTGAATACCTGGCAGTGTGTGCCATCTCTGTCCCTTCTAAGTGGGCTGTACCCTGAGGCCTGGGAGCCACTTCCTGGTCACTGGTGAGATCCCTAGGGGCATTTCTTTTTTTCTTTTTCCCTTTTTGTTTTTCTTCATTTCTCGGTTGCTTATCTCTCTCTATTTTCCTTCTTTTCCTGTCTCCTGAATACATGGCATTGTCTGCCATCTCCACCCCTTCTTGATGAGTTGTGAACTGAGGCCTGGGAGCCATTTCCCAGGTCCACACCGCCAACCCAGTGGGCTCTTTGGGAATTTTTTTTTTTTTTTTTTGGCTTGGTTTCTTGTCTCTACCATCCATCCCTTCTTTTCTCCTGAACACCTGGCAACATGTGCCATCTCTGCTCCTTCTAGTCAGACTGTGCAGTGCCACTCAGCTGGACAGCCATTTCCCCAGTCCTCACCACCACACTACCACACCAGTGGGCTCCCTTGGGGCATCTTTTTTTCTCTCTCTCTCCTTTTTTCAATTCCTTGTCTCCCTCTACCTTCCTTCCTTACCTTTCTCCTGAATACCTGGTGCCATGTGCCATCTCCACTCATTCTTGACAGGCTGTATAGTGCCACTCAGCTGGGGACCTGCTTCTGGTGGGCTCCCTTGGGGCATTTTTTTTTTTCTTTACTTTCTTTCTTATTTTTTTCTCTGTTTCTTATCTATCTTTACCTTCCTTCCTTATGCGTCTCCTGAACAAGTGGTGCTGTGTACCATCTCTGCTCCTTCTTTATGGGCTGTGCAGTGCCGCTCAGCTGGGGACCCACTTCCAATGGGCTCCCTTGGGGTATTTTTCTTTTCTGTCTTTCTTCTTTTTTTTTTTCTCAGTTTCTTGTCTCTATCTACCTCCCTTCCTTTCCTTCCTTCCAACCACCTCGCATCTCTCTCTCAATTTCTTGTCTCTTTCTGTATTCCTTCCATTCCTTTCCCCCAACCGCCTAGCCTCCTGTTTTTCTCTCTCCTTTTTTTTTAACCTAGTTTTTTATCTCTCTCTCCCTTCCTTCCTTTCCTTTCTCCCACCCATCTAGCTGCATTTGCAGTATCTGTCCCTTCTTGATGGGCTGTGCCTCACTGCCTGGCTAGAAATCCACTGGCACATGGCTTCCCCAGGTCTGTGCCACTCCAATGGTAGGCTCCCTCAGCCCTTTCTTTCTTTTTTTTTTTTGGCTCCTGTTTCTCTCTCTCCTCTCTCTCTTCTTTTCCATACCACTTAGCTCCACACATCATAACCTCCCCCCTCCCTATTGCCTATCTGCACGCTGCTCTGAACATCACACCCCTGAGCAGCGCAGGCACAGTCTACCAAAACCTGCCCTACACTGACCCCCCCCAGCCTCGCCCTTCAGCTCTAAGCATGAGCCACAAACAACTCACCCCAGCCCCTCCCCTTCAGCTGGACCTGCCCTGCTAAACCATAGCTGAGCAACTGGCCCTGCCCATTGGACAAGGTGGTGAGAAGTATTGTGCCCACAGACAAGCAAACAACAAAGAATGCACAGACTGCTTGCTCAGGCATAACCAAATAAAACAAAAAAGCAGGATGAAACAAATCTACAATGAATAAACACAGAAAATAACTACTGAATGTCCTGAAGACAGCAGACAATATCAAAACATATAAAAAGAGAAATTCAGACAGGCAGACCTGTAGTCAAGGTCACCCTGATACATCCAGGCAGATACTGAGCTGGATTGCAGGTCTGTTAAAGCAGGTCCTGTCAGTCAGCTGACTTCATGGGAAAAGGCAGGGCTAACCCCTTCTGCCCTCCTTTCAAATTGATAAAACAAGCAGAAAAAGAGTGGAGTCAGATCTTCCCTTTGGAGGCATAGTAACTCTACCCAGTGTATTGTATCATGGCCAAATAGATGTACACTCACCAGTTAGCTACTAATCTTTCTTTGGGGGTGCTTAAAAAATAGTCCCTCCACCTGTCTGTGAGTTTCTTGTACTGTAGTGAGTTGCATGTTGATAACCAAAAAGCCCACCCACAAATGACACAGAAGAAAGGCCTGGCCATCTATTTCTGAAAAATCAGCCATTGAAAACCCCATGGAGCACAGTTATATTCTGACACACATGGGGTTGCCATGAGGCAGAATCAACAGGTCAGCAACTGGTATGTATGTATAGGTCTGGGATAGGGCCCAAGAACTGTATTTCTCACAAGTTCCCAGGTGCTAATGGTCTGGCTGGTCCTGGAACCACACTTGAAGAACCCACTGCATTCCTTGATGCAGCTTTCTTACCCCACACTGAAATGATGAAATCAATAAACACCCAAACACATTTTTCATCTTTATAAAGATTATCTCCCAATGGCCCCAATGTGTAGTTGATGACTCACAGCTGCTTGCCTGTTTCTACACACATAGAGATGGAAAGCCAGCTGGCTTCTTTTCATGAGAAGCATGGTTTCCATGGGATTTTATTGAACTGTCACCCTGAAAAGCCCAAGCTGGGACCTCATTGGCATAGGAATCAAAAAGGCAACTCTAGAGGGTATTTGGGGTGGTGAAGGTTTCTATTTTAAAGAAAATTCCTGAATTCAAATTCCTTTCCCAAACAACTGTATTATGTTTGCTATGTGGGGGAAAAAAAAAAAAACTTTTCCAACAACTTTCAGCAGTTATTAAACATGTAAAATACTATTCTTCTGACATACAGGACAGTCAGTCAACATGGAAACACCAGGCACTGAAAATGCACAGTGGCTGTAACAACTTATTGAAGCATACTAACGATCGTGAAGATGGTGCAAGACCTGGCAATGTTTCATTCTGTTGTGCATGTGGTCACCATGAGTTGGAGTTGACTCAGCAGAAACTAACAACTATATGGCAGATGTTTACTAGGCTAGTGGTATGAAGATAAATTGGCCCCTACCCTCAAGTGGCTCAGAGTCTAGTAGAAGGATAACTTTGTTGAGATTAACTATTGTTCTTTGTCTGAAGCCGTCTTAATATACAACTATTCTTTCGTGAGCTTAATTAATAACACAGCATACTATGAATTTGTTCATCAGATCTTTCCTCTTAGTCTTAAGGTATTTGTAGGAGAAGATAATTTTTAAAGAAAAAATTCTCACAAATTCCCGAGATAAGTAAAAAGATAAGTACAGGCCCCAGTTTGAGAAAAACTCAACAACCTCACCCTAAAAACTGTCACTTCACTATAACCATTGCCTTTCTGAGACCAAGAGCCATCCATTCGTCATTACTTGCTTGAAGCACTAGATGGCACCAGAAAACCACCTCTTTAGCATAAACACACAGGCATTTCTTGGCTTAGTGTCTCCTTTCTCGTCAGGGAGTCTTAGCGTTTCACATACAGTGCCTCAATTTTTCCCCTCGTTTTAGGTATCATGCTCCTCATAGAAGAGCCAAGGGAACAAAAATAAACTGATATCCTAACAACAGAAGTGCCCACCATTATCATTGTTAACTGTCTAGTTTAATGCAAGAAGTGTGCAATGTGGTTTTGAGACAGCTTCATCATTTTCCAAGTGTGTAATCTTAACTCTGAGTTCATATTTCCACATATACAAATTACGTCAGATTTCATCTAGCTTTCTGGGAACAATGCATGAGAACCCAATGCCATAATAGATTTGAAAGGCTTGTATAAACTGAAGAGTCCTGGTGGCATAGTGGCTAAGTGCTCAGCCGCTAATCAAAAGGTCAGAGGTTTGAACCGACCAGCTGCTCTGCAGGAGAGAGATGTGACAGTCTGTTTCCATAAAGATTGCAGCCTTGGAAACCCTATGGGACAGTTCTACTCTATCCTACAGGGTTACTTACTATGAGTTGGAATTGACTCAACAGCAATGGGTTTGGTTTGTACAAACTGTGATGGGTTGTTTATTAACATTAGCACACCTTTCCCTCTGCAATCTGGGCATGCCCAGGGGCAGTACAAGCTGAGCAGGGCAAAGAAGTTTCTATGAAGAAAGCATGAGTGGCTCTGCCCGGGAATGCGGTATTTCTAACCACGGTTGGCCAACACACTCAATAGCATACAGTGAAGGAACAGAGTGTTATTCAGTTTCTGGATACCAGGGGTTGGCCCTCCCTGCTCTCTGGTTAACATATCACCCCTGACTCAATTCCAGTCTCAGGCAGAAGCTCCAGGGCACTCATTCCCTGTTCCCTCAGTTCCCCTCAAAACTCCAAGTGAAGATAAAACCTAAGCAAAATGTTGAAGTAACTGAAAAAAATCTCTAAAATCCCTTTCTCCGTCAACTCCCTGATTTCAACCCTCCCTTCCCAGATTAATCTTGTGCCGTCATTTTTATACAGGCTGCCCCTGTCGGCTAGGAAAATGACCAGGAAAAAAAAAAAAAAGGTGGCTTAACATGTTACCTTTTCCAGAAACATGTACTTTAAACGAGGATGGTGGAGAAAGGACAGTGTTTTATCCAAAGCAAGAAATCTCTAATGGTTAAATGCAAACCCTTTCACCAGAAAAGTCATCTCTCATACATTTTTTTCATCGTTTTTTAAATTGTGGTGAATGTATGGGTAACAAAGCACTTGCCATTTCAATAATTTTCACATGTACAGGTGAGTGACATTAAATGTCTTACAGATTTTCAGCACAAGGTCCAGCCAGTTTATCCCTCACCCAAGCCCTCAACTTCTCTCCTCTGCTCTAGACGACAGCTCACTCTGTGCAATTTGCCCACCGTGCCCTCAGCAACACTTTCAAATTTAAGGGATCTTTCTTTCTGAGCCTAAACTCAGTATTGAGGTTGTCCTCTCTCCCTATATGCTTATTCATACAACAGAAGTCAATCAGAAAACTTAACAATAAGACTTTAATTCTTATACTATGTAATTAACAAGATGTTTCCATCTTACAGGTAAAAGAGGAAAATGAGACTTAGTAAATTGCCTGAGGCTAACAGGCAGCAGGATCTAGACCTCAACAAAGGCCCTGGCTCCTGTCAGCCCAACAGCCATTCCCTTCCAACACTAAGGGCTTTCTGGAAGCTATGGGGGAGGAGCCTGAGAGACAGAACGGTGCTGCCATGGAAAAGCTGTGATCCCCATACCCTGTACTGCCAGGTCCACAGGCCGCTCCTGGGGACTGACAACTCATGTACAGCCAGTGTTGGTGGTCTCCCCACTACGGGGGACGTCAAAAAAGAACAAAGATGGAAGTACTATCTCAACCCTTAGCACTGTTAACCATCTCAGGTTCCCTTAAATATTAAAACAAACAGGACCCGCGATAACCTTCCCCCAACTCAGACTCCTCCTTGGACCTTGACTATCTTGAAAAATGCTGAGGTAGGTAAGTAAAGAAGAGCTCTATGAAGCAAAGAAATTGAGACAGTAAAACCATACTCCTGATTCCAGATTTCTTCATCCTCCCAGAGGCGGCTCTGTTTGGAAAGTACATTCTAGGTTGCTGTGGAAAAAAGGGAACCCCCACATACTTTCTGCATTTTTACTGAAATCCCCTGTTATGACTTAACAGTGCACTCAGCAACACCCTTTCCTCCCATTAGTCTGTTTTTACTAGGGTTTCTTCTTGGCCCGCAACAAAGCTGCTGTATCCCACCTCCCATCAGGCCCCTCCTGACACACACACACACACACACACACACACACACACACACACCCTTCATTAAAGCTGGAACTCTGTGCTCACCTAAAAGAGCCCAAGGCCACGTAAGAGATTCCTACCTCAGAACAGGATAAGAGACCAGACTCCTCTCTGTCCTGAGAGTTTCAGCATAAGGAAAAGCGTAAACTGGGACTAAAAAGAATTGAACAGAGCTGCTGAGAGAGAGACCACCCATCTTCTGAGAGTACATTCCTGTCAGTGACCCCTCTTAAAAAAAAAAAAAAAAACTCAACATCCACATGAAATGCTTTCATCCGTGAGCTGGGAATGAAGCTGTGGATCTCCAGGGCAGCTCAATTCCCTCTCTGCCCTTCCATGTTATATCCCATACTGAAAGATGAATTCCATAGAAGTCACCCAAGGGTGGAAACAGGAACAAGCATGAAGCTTGTCTGGTCAGCATGAGGAACATGTCATAGGCGGCCTGGTCGGTGCAAAGGTGAGGTTGCAGGTCACTGCTGTCCTGGGACTTATCAGCACCTGAGGTTGAGTGGTTTCCCCATACACAGCCTGGTGCTGCCCTAAGCAAAGCCTTCCTCCTAAAACCCAATGGATAGTGTGACTGCGCGTGTGTATAAGCACACTGTCTATCAGTAGAGGCTTGTGTGTTGCTATGATGTGTCATGGATTGAATTATGTCCCCCCAAAAATATATCAGCTTGGTCAGGCCATGTGTGGTTGTCCTCCATTTTGTGATTTTCCTATGTGTTATAATCTTTGCCTGTGGTTAAAAGGATTCAGGTGGGATTGTAACACCACCCTTACCCAGGTCACCTCCCTGATCCAACACAAAAGGAGTTTCCCTGGGGTATGGCCAGCACCACCTTTTATCTCTCAGGAGATAAAAGGAAAGGGAAGCTAGCAGAGAGTTAGGGACTTCATACCACCAAGAAAGCAGCACCAGGAGAAAAGCACGTCCTTTGGACCCGGGGTCCCCGCACCTGAGAAGCTCCTTGATCGTGGGAAGATTGAGGATAAGGACTTTCCTCCAGAGCCAATAGAGAGAGAAAGCCTTCACCTGGAGCTAACACCATGAATTTGGACTTGTAACGTACTAGAGTGTGAGAAAATAAATTTCTTCTTGTTAAAGCCATCCACTTGTGTTATTTTCTGTTCTGGCAGCACTAGATGACTAAAACAGATGCTAAACAGGTTTCAACAGGGCTCTCAGACTAAGACAGACTAGGAAGAAAGGCCTAGTGATCTACTTCCAAAAATCAGCCAGTGAAAATCCTATGGATTACAACAGTCCCATCCCATTCAATGTGCATGGGGTCACCATGAATCAAGGCCAACTCAACAGCAGCTAACAACAACACACTCTATAAAACTTTCTAACTTTATCAAATACTTTTGGACATGTTGCCATAGTGTTTCATCCCAATATTATGAGGAAGATTGGGTAGATATTATTAGCCTTATTTGGCAGATGAAGGAATCAAAACATGACCCCAGGTTTAATGACTTATCCATATCACCATGCTCCTAACTCACGTTATTTAATACTGTTCCACAGTTTGAAGCATGAACTTTCAATGTTGTAAACTTATCTTAGGGATTATTTTTGCTGATAATACTCTCCACAGGTCATTTTTAATCTTTATAATTAAAATCAAAATAGAAATGACAAAAAAAAAAAAATCATTTGGATCCTAAAAAAAAATGTTACTGTTGAGTTGATTCTGACTCATGGCAACCCCATGTGTTTCAGAGTAGAACTGTGCTCCATAGGGTTTTCAATGGCTGACTTTTTGGAAGTAGATTGCCAAACTTTTCCTCCAAGTCACCTCTGGGTGGACTTGAACCTCCAACCTTTCCTTTAGCAACCGAGAACATTAACCATTTGCACCAAAAATATTTGGGCCATTATTCTCAACCCTACCTGAATATTGGGAATCACCTGAGGATCTTTTAAAAAATACCAGTGCCTGGCCTTCACCGATGACCAACTAAAGCAGACCTTCTAGGGGTGGACAGGACAAAGTATTTTTTGAAAGCTCTATGTGGGATTTTGATGTACCACCATGGGCTTAGACGGTGTGGGAGTACACCACCTCAGCCAATGAACCAAATGATGTAGATCATTTTGCATATAATTGTGCGTGTATGCACGTGTGTATCTGTATGTGTGTCCCATTTATATAGTCCAAATGTCTCCAAGTTTATCAGCTATCTGTGGGGATCACCCTTTTTGTGTGTGTATGTGTGTGTCCCCCATTGATATAGTCCAAATGTCCCCAAGTTTATCAGCTATCTAGGAGGTCATGCTGTGTGTGTGTATATGTGTGTGTGTGTCCCCATTTGTATAGCCCAAATGTTCCCAAGTTTATCAGCTGTCTGGAGATCACCCTTTCCATTCATATCCAAATAACTTGACTCAAGCCACCATCTTATATACAGTGAGAAATCTAATACCTCCCCACATTTTTGAAGAGTCTTGGGGACATATTCTCCTGGTTTATGTCACTCCAAATTCCTGCCGTTGTTGATTTCTCGATCCTACCTACTATCTTGCTTCCTGCAGTTGCCAGCCTGTGTCCTTATCTCATCCCCTCACCTCTCGTCATCACTTCCCCACCTCATTTCAACACCCAAAGCAGCATTACTGCCACTAGTGCATGGAACTAACTTCTACCAAAAGCTTAGATTTAATAGAAGGAGACTACAGCTCATAAAGACAACCCTCTGTACCTTTGAGTATTAAGCATCATTGTTCTTGAAGTTTCTCAGCCCCACCACAGGGAATTCTCACTGGCTGGTTTTTTGGGGGGCTTTTTTTTTTTTCTCGTTTTCTTTAGTCATCAACAATTTTCTATGTTGCTGTATCCAACTAGATTTTTCTACCATCCTTTCTCCTCTCATTTTTCTACGGGTTCTCACCACTTTTCTACCAAGCTTTTACCCAAGAAATTCCCATTCCCTCGATCTTATTAGGCAAAATAATTTGGCATTTTTGTCTCCATCTACTGCTCTAGATCATTCCAGAAGGCATAACCTTCTTTACCAAAATAACCCACCTAGTATTTTCCTAAACATAAGATCCAGCATCTGGCAGAAGCTTTGAAGTTATGTTTTTCTTTGACTTGTCTGTCACAGACTGAGCTCAGGGACTGTGATTTTCCCCTCACTAAATAAATCTATGAACACAATGCTCCCAATAGATAGATAAATAGATAGATGATACATAAGTAGATTGATGACAGATTGATTGATAATACATTGATAGATAATAGATGATAGATAGACAGGCAGACAGACAGATAGTTACACAGACAGGTAGATAGGCAGATAGATACCGAGAAACCAAACCAGTTGCCACCAAGTTAATTTTGACTCATGGTGATCCTATGTGTTTTGGAGTAGAACTGCACTCTGTAGGGTTTCCAAGGCTGTGAACTTTCAGAAGCAAATCACCAGGCCTTTCTTCCAAGGCACCTCTGGGTGGATTTGAACTGCCAACTTCTCAGTTAGTAATTAAGTGCTTAATCATTTGTGCTAGCCAGGGACTCCTAGATAGATGATTAAAGACAGGAAATCATTAGCTGTTGTGTGGAAGAATGGTTGAAAACCCAAGGAAACAGAGTACCTGATGAGCAAGTTTTAGAGACTTGTAAAAGAAGACGAGACCGCCTTTTAGCAGGAGGAGACAGCCTGAGAGAATTAGGCAATTCAAAGGAAAAGCCAGAAAAGGCTGATCTCTGGACCAAAAGTGAAAGTGGTTGAGCACTGCTGAGCCAGTTTCACTTAAGGTTGCCTAAGGTCTTGACTCAAACAAGAAAAAAAATATTTACAAAGCGCCCACCATGACCTCCATAGCCTCCACATGCAAGAGACCCTATGAGGGGAGGGGAATCCACTCCCAGGGGCAGCTCGCTGAGCTGCATACTTTTCTAATAACAGGCCCACTTGCTTGAAACGGGATACAACAGGCCCTGGCCATGCTTTGCCTTCCAGACCTCCATCCATCCTCAACTGTAAAATGTTGCTAATTGGTTTCTGGTAGGAGAAGGAAGGAGAGTCCTCTCGTGACCTTCAGGATGTGAACTAGCAAGTCCGGCAGCCCTGGATGGGGTTTATGATATGTATTAGCATCTGTTGTGCAGTGTGACAGAGCACACTATTTCAGGAACAGGGTACCTTGCCCCGAGGGATGAACCAGCACGTTGGAGCTAGAAAAGGACATTGTTGTTACTTGCCATCAAGTCAATTCTGTCTTGTAGCGACCCCAAGTGTGCAGAGTAGAACTGATCCACTGGGTTTTCAAGGCTGTGACCTTTTGGAACCAGATCAGTAGGCTGTCTTCTGAGGGGCATCTGGATAGTTTCAAACCACCAACATTTCAGCTAGTAGTCGAGGACTTAACTGTTTGTGCCACCTTAGAGGTCATCTAACTCACCTCTTCGTGCCACTGGTAAAGAAACTGGAGCCTAAGAGATAGAAGTTACTGTTCAACGTCCTTGGCTTCTTAGTGGCACAGCTGAGGCTGCTTTATCTCCTGAATTCCTTTCAAAGGACCTTTTGTGAACATTCAACCTATCATAAAACGTACCTTAATTAATCTTTATTTTCCTTGTAAGTAGAGAAAACCTTAAGATATGAAAGTGCCTGTATTTCAACAATAAAACCATGATTGAGAAGAAATGTGTTTCCTAACACAAGTGCCATTTCTTTCTGGTTACACTGCTCACTTCCCTTTCTCCCTCATACCACCCCCTCCCCACCCAATATATATCACACTGCCCAAAGACAGAACAGCCCTTACACAATTGCCCATGCAAAGTGTCTAGAGAAAGGCAGTGTTTCATTTTGACCCCAGAACAAATTAAAAACAAATTTCAGAGCCCTGAACAAAACATGGCCTTAATTTTGTTGACTTAAGAGATATTATCCCAGGACATTTTCTAAACTTCTTTTATCACCTCTAGATCTGCTACTGACTCTGCTAAAGAGGCAAAAGCAATGCCAACCCTGCCCATTAAACCAAGAGCTTATAAAATTCCCATCATTTTGCTAAAATATCAGGCAATCCTCAAAGGAAGTGTATCGCAACCACAAATATGTATGTAGACTTTCCAAATTGGGACATAGTAAAAAGAATGCTGAACTGAATGGGAGTCAGGAGTGTGAGATATAGTCCCAGCTCTTTTGCTGACTGGCATGAGAAGCCATCCCCGTGGACCTTCTTTCCTTACCTGAAACCAACCAGGTTAGACTAGATGATCCCCACAGTCCCTCTAGCCACAACCTTCTATGATTCCACGTCTCTGTGATATCTGTGATATCCATAGTGATGTGACCGAGATTGGTTTGGCCAGAAGGATAGACATGGCTCCATAGGCCACCTTGGCAAACCACTTTAAGAAACCAAATGCTGCTGTGAAAAATTAGTGTTGAAAAGTGGAATCACCCAAGTTGGAATTTGCCCAGAAGTCTCCTTTTTTCTTTTCTTTTTTGAACACTTTATTGTAATTTAGGTGAAAGTTTACAAAGTAAATTAGTTTCCCATTCAATAATTCATATATAAATTGTTCCATGACATTGATTGCAGTCCCCACAATGTGTCAGCACTCTCCCCATTTCCACCATGGGTTCCCCATTTCCATTTGGCTTCCCTGCCCTTTCCTGCCTTCTCGTTTTTGATTTTCAGCAAATGTTGCATTTTGGTCTTGGGTAGTTGATTGTTCTAAGGAGTCCGTTCCTCATGGGTGCCATTGTTTGTTTTATAACACTGTCTTTTATTTGGCTGAAAGGTAATCTCTAGGAGTGGCTTCAGTTCTAAGTTAGAAGGGTTTCTTAGGTCTATAGTCTCAGGGGTTCCTCCAGTCTCTATCAGACCAGTGAGTCTGGTCTTTTATGTAAATTTGAATTTTGTTCTACATTTTTCTTCCATTCTAGCCAGGACTTTCTATAGTGTTCCTGGTAAAAGCAGTCAGTAGTGATAGCCAGGCACCATCTACTTCTGGTCTCAGGCCAGAGGAGGCTGTGTTCATGTGGGCCATTAGTCCTTAGGACTAATTGCTTCCTTGAGTCTTTGGCTTTCTTCACTCTCCTTTACTCCAGATGGGAAGGGACTAATGGTTGTATCTTAGATGTCTGCTCACAAGCTTTTAATACCCCGGATGCTACTCACCAAAGTAGGATGTAGAACATGATCTATATGAACTATGTTGTGCCAATTGACCTAGATAACACCCTAGACTGTGGTCCTTAGACTTCAAGCCAGCAACTCAGCCCAGAGAGGGGGTCGGTTATGCCTAAGAAGTTTCCATAACTGTGCACCCTATGTGCTCTATTATGTATATGAATACACATATAGCACATATAAATATGAATGTAGAAATATCCACAACTATACCTCTGATGGTTAAGGTTGTGTGTCAACTTGGCTGGCATGATTTTCAGTGTTTTGGCAGTTAAATAATGGTGTAGTATGGCAGTTATGTAATGAGGTAGTTTAGCAGTTATGTATTGTTGTAGTTACCCTCCATTTTTTGATATAATGTAATCACCTACATGATGTGATCAGCCGATCAGTTGTAAGGAGAGTTATCTCAGGGGTGTGGTCTGCATCCAATATATATGGACATTCTGGCAAAGCTTGCTGGCTTTTGCTCAGTCTGGACCCTGCATCCTGTTCATCATCATCTGACCTCCAGTTCTTGGGACTTGAGCCAGAAGCCTGTCTTATTGCTTGCCAGTCTTGGAATTTGTCAGCCTCTGCAGCCTGTGAGCCAGGCTGCTTGCCATCTTACCTGCCAATCTTGGATTCATCAGCTCTTGCAGCTATGTGAGTCAGGAGGAGCCTCTAGCTTGGCACCTGACCCACAGACTTGGACTTGCCTATTCGACCTAGAGATGGATCTTGGGAAATGCAAGTGGATTATCGTGAACTTAACCATGTGGTGACTCCAATTGCAGCTACTGTTCCACATGTAGTTTCATTGCTTGAGCAAATTAATACATCTCCTGGTACTAGGCATACAACTACTAATTTGGCCAGTGACTTTTTCTTAATCCCAGTTTCAAAAGAACACCTGAAGCAGTTTGCCTTCATCTGGAAAGACCAGCAATACACCTTCACTACCCTACCTCAGTGGTATAACAGCTGTCCACCCCTATGTCATAAGTTAATCTGCAGGAAACTTGATCACCTTTCCCTCCCACAAGACATCGCACTGGTCTGTTACATTAATAACATTGTGTTGATTGGACCTAGTAAGGAATAAGTGTCAATGACTCTAGACTTATTGGTAAAACATTTGTGTGCTAGAGTGTAGAAAATTAATCCCACAAAAAACTCAGGCACCTTCCACCTCAGTGAAATTTGTAGGGCTCCAGTGGTGTGGGGTATGTTGAGATAGTCCTTCTAAAGTGAAGGATAAATTATTGCATCTGGCCCCTCCCACAACTAAAAAGGAAGGACAACACCTAATGGACCTTTTTGGATTTGGAGGCAACATATTCCTCATCTGAGTGTGCTACTCTGGCCTATTTATCAAGTGACTCAACAAGCTGCTAGTTTTTACTGGGGCTCAGAACAAGAGAAAGCTCTGCAACAGATTCAGGCTGCTGTGCAAGTTGATCTGCCACTTGGGCCATATAATCTGGCTTATCCAATGGTGCTTGAAGTGTCAGTGGCAGAAAGAGACGCTGTTTGGAGTCTTTGTCGGGCTCCTATTGGTGAATCACAGCACAGACACTTAGGATTTTGAAGCAAAACCCTGCTCTCCTCTGCAGATAATTACTCTCCTTTTGAGAAACAGCTTTTGGCTTGTTATTGGGTCTTAGTAGAGACTGAATCCTTAACCACAGGCCGCCAAAGCACCATGTGGTCTAAGCTGCTCATCATGAACTTGGTGTTGTCTGACCTATGGAGCCATAAGGTCGGATGTACACAGCAGATTCCATCATTAAATGAAAGTGGCATATACAAGATTGGGCCTGAGCAGGATATAAGGGCACAAGTAAGTTGCATGAAGAAGTGACTCAAATGCCCATGGTTTTCACTCCTGTCACATCACCTTCCATCTCCCAGTCTGCACTGACGGCCTTATGGGGAGTTCTTTATGACCAGTTGACTGAAGAAGAGAAAACTCGTGCCGGGTTTACAGATGGTTCTGTGCAATATGCAGGCACCACTCAAAATTGGATAGTGGTAGCACTACAGTCCCTTTCTGGGATCTCCCTGAAGGACAGTGCTGAAGGGAAACCCTCCCAATGGGCGGAACTTCGAGCAGTACACCTGGTTGTTAACTTTGCTTGGAAGGAGACATGGCCAGATGTGTGATTGTATACTGATTCATGGGCTGTGGCCAATGGTTTGGCTGGATGGTCAGACACTTGGAAGGAACATGATTAGAAACTGGAGACAAGGAGATATGAGGAAGAGGTATGTGGATAGACCTCTCTGAATGGGCCAAAGAAGTAAAGGTATTTGTGCCTCATGTGCATCCTCACCCAAGGGTGACCTTGGCAGGGGAGGATTTTAACAATCAAGTGGATAGGATATGTTCTGTGGAAACCAGTCATCCCTTTTCCTCAGCCACTCCTTTCATTGCCCAATGGGTTCATGAACAAAGTGGCCATGGTGGCAGGGATGGAGGTTATGCATGGGCTCAGCATCATGGACTTCCACTCACCAAGGCTGACTTGGCTACAGCTACTGCTGAGTGCCTAATCTGCCAGTAGCAGAGATCAACACTGAGT
Source organism: Elephas maximus indicus (assembly GCF_024166365.1). NCBI lineage: Eukaryota > Metazoa > Chordata > Mammalia > Proboscidea > Elephantidae > Elephas > Elephas maximus. Next base: position 63,991,086 of record NC_064819.1, on the reverse strand, counting down.
CCCTGACATGGCACCATTCCTTGAGGTGATCATCCAGCAACCTGGTGACAGGTTGGTTACATTGGACCACTTCCATCATGGAAAAGGCAATGTTTTGTTTTTACTGGAATAGACACTTGCTTAGATACAGATTTGCCTTCCCTGCACGCCGTGCTTCTGCCAAAACTACCATCTGTGGACTTACAGAATGCCTTATCCACCATCATGTTATCCCACACAGCATTGCTTCAGATCAGGAGACTTAAATCACTGTATATGAAGTGCAACAATGGGCCCATGCTCATGGAATTCACTGGACTGACCATGTTCCCCATCATCCTGAAGCAGCTGGCTTGATAGAATGATGAATGGCCTCCTAAAGACACAATTATGGTGCCACCTAGGTGACAATACCATGCAGGGTTGAGGCAATGTCCTCCAGGAGGCTGTGTATGGTCTAAACCAGCATCCAATATATGGTGCTGTTTCTCCCATAGCCAGGATTCATGGGTCCAGGAATCAAGTTGTGCAAATGGGAGTGGCACCACCTGCTATTATCCCTAGTGATCCACTCACAAAATTTTTGCTTCCCGTCCCTGCATCCCTGTGCTCTGAGGGTCTAGAGGTCTTAGCTTCAAAGGGAGGAATGCTCCCACCAGGAGACACTACATTGATTCCATTGAACTGGAAGTTAAGAATGTCACCCAGCCACTTTGGGCTTCTCATGCCTTTCGATCAACAGACAAAGAAGAGAGTTACTGTATTGGCTGGTGTGTTTGATACTCACAAATCTTTAGCCATTAAAAAAAAACAAAACAAACCTTTAGCCATTAGAGAGATGCAAATCAAAGCTACAATGAGATGCGTCTCACCCTGGTAATAATGACACTGATTTAAAAAAAAAAAAAAAATTACGGAGAGGTTGTGGTAAGATTGGAACTCTTACACACTGCTCGTGGGAGCGTAAAATGGTACAACCATTATGGAAAATGGTATGGTGTGGGCTTAAAAGCTAAAAATAGAAATACCACATGATCCAGCAATCCTACTTCTACGTAGATATCCTAGAGAAATAAGAGTCATGACGTAAACAGACATATGCGCGGCCATGTTCATTGCAACATTATTCTCAATAGCAAAAAGATGGAAACAACCTACGTGCCAATCAATGGTTGAATGGATAAACAAATTGTAGTACATACCCACAGTGGAATACCACGCAACGATAAAGAACAATGACGAATCTGCAAAACATCTCACAACATGGACAAATCTAGAGAACATTATGCTGAATAAAACAAGCCAACCCCAAAAAGACAAATATTGTATGAGACGACTATTATAAAAAGTCAAGAAAAGAGTTATACAAAAAGAAACAGTTTTTGATGGTTACCAGGGATGGGAGGGGGAGGGAGGGAGAATCACTAATTAGATGGTAGATACATGTTAATTTTCTTGAAGGGAAAGGCAATACATAATATGGGAGAAGTCAGCACAATGTAACCAAGGAAAAGGAAGGCACTGAAAGGTACACAAGAATAAAGAGCAACTAAAAAAAAATTTTTTTTTTTATGGTAAATACTATAACACATACAATCTTGTAACAACAGTAAAAAAAAAAAAAAAAAAAGTAATAGCAAAGAATAATTTATGAGTGGATATATAAGTAGATATGTATGCTAAATAGGTGTGGGAAGTCATATGGAAAAACACCCATACACCCATGCGTATACATGGAGCACATATATATATGGAGAGAGGAAAACCTGGGGGCATAGTAGTTGAGAGCTAAGGCTGCTAACTAAAAGGTCAGCAGTTCAAATCCACCAGGTGCTCCTTGGGAACCTTATGGGGCAGTTCTACTCTGTCCTATAGGGTCACCGTGTGTTGGAATCGACTAGAAGGCAACGGGTTATGGAGAGAGAGAGAGAGAGAATTGACTCTCGAGAAAATGGCTCACAGAGTTGTAGAGGCTGGCAAATCCCAAGTCCGTGGGTCAAGCATCACACTGGAAGCTTCTCCTGACTCATGCAGCTGCAGGGGGTGACAAACTCAAGATCATTCAGGTGGCTAAGAAACTAATATGCGTACAACCAAAAACACACTAGCCCTGTTTACATCTCATATTTTATAGGTGAATAAAACAAAAATATTTGATGCTGCCTGAATGCTTTCTTTGGTGAAGTGTGTGTTCATGTCTTTTGCCCAGTTTTTTAACTGGGTTGTTTGTCTTTTTCTTGTGGATGTGTTGAAGTTTTCTATAAATTTTAGAGATTATACCCTTGTCAGGTATGCTGTTGCCAAAAATTTTTCCCAGTCTCTAGGTTCTCTTTTTACTCTTTTGGAGAAGTCTTTTGATGAGCATAAGTGTTTAATTTTTAGAAGGCCCCAGTTACTGAATTTGTCTTTTGTTGTTTGTACATTTTTAGTTATGTTTGATAGCCTATTTATATCATAAATTAGGACCCCTAGGTTTGTCTCTATGTCTTCTTCCATAAACTTTACAGTTTTAGGTTTTACATTTAGGTCTTTGGTCCATTTTTAGGTAGTTTTTGTGTCTGGTGTGAGGTATGGATCCTGTTTCATTTTTCAGCAAATTGATACCCAGTTTTGCCAACATCATTTGTTAAAGAAACTCTCTCTTCTCCATTTAATGGACTTTGGCCTGTTGTCACTGATCAGCTGCCCACGGATTGATGGATTTATTTTAGGTTCTCAGTTCTGTTCCATTGGTCTACATGTCTGTCATTGTACCAGTAGCAGGCTGTTGTGATTGCTGTTATTGTATAGTAGGTTCTAAAATCGGGAAACTTGCAACCTTCTACTTTGTTCTTTTTCTTTGGTAAGGCTTTATTTATCTAGGACCTCTTTCCTTTCCATATAAAGTTGGAGATTAGTTTTTCCGTCTCTATAAAGAGTGTTGTTGAAATTTGGATTGGGATTGCATTATATCTATAGTTCCCTTTGGGTAGTATTGACATTTTCACAATGTTAAGTATTCCTATCCATGAGCATGGTATGTATTTCCATTGATGAAAGTCTCTTTTGATTTCTTGCAGTAGTATTTTATAGTGTTCTTTGTATAAGTCTTTTACATCCCTAGTTAGGTTTATTCTTAAGCATTTTATCTTTTAGGGGTCTGTTATAAATGCTTTCTTGATTTCCTTTTCAGTTTTCTTTGTTGGTGTAGAGGAATCTAACTCATTTTCTATGTGAATCTTTTACCTGCCACTTTGCTGAACCCTTCTATTAGTTCTAGTAACTTTCTTGTAGAATTCCTAGGATTTTCTTTGTATAGGATTACATCATCTGCAAATAGGGATAGTTTTACTTCTTCCTTACCAATTTGGATGCCCTTTTTTCCCTCTTTCTTGCCTTATTGCTCTAGCTAGGACTTCCAGTAAAATATTGAATAAGAGTGGTGATAAAGGACATCCTTGTCTGGTTCCCATTCTAAAGGGGAATGTTTTAAGTTTTTCTCCATGGAGAGCAGGATTCTCTCTTACTTGGAAGAAAAGCCTCAGCAGCCCAGTGGCTACAGTCTATTATTGAGGTTATGAGATTCTTTCCCCATAGCCCAAGCACCATTTCGCCAGCATCACAACAGGGGCCTCTTCTGATTCTGACTCAAAGGGCAATCACCCTGTCCAAGCCCCCTACACTCTGTTTTCCTTGGAACTTTCTTTACAAACACTCAACTACAGCCCAGCCCTGCTTATTTTAAACGAATGTCCAGACTCAGCTTTTCCTGGTACAGAGGCAGAAAAATAAGGAGACAAACAACTCACAGCCACTTTATGTCTTCCTGAGCAAGGAAGAAGAGGCAGAGGAGAAGGAACGAATAGGAGGAAAATGCCATTGGAAACACTGAATGGAGGAACCAGGGAAAAAAGAGAAGCACCAATCACTTGGCTATCAGCAAATCAGGAATACATAGTCAGTTAGGAAGGGATGAGCAATGACCTCTTTACTACCCATATGTTAGATTCATTATGGAAATTGATAGGTAAGTTTACATGATCTTCATAACTAAGTATATATTTCTCAAGTACATGCATTTGAGATCTCTTACTATCCAGGACATAGATTGATGGGTGTCACTAGAGCAACCTTCAAATTTAACATTTAGAGCCTTGTCCTCAAATATGTCAAAGATATTGAAATCAGTGTAAACTTGAAAGGAAGAATTGAACACATCAAATGAGCTTGTTTTTGTTAGCTGCCATTGAGTCGATTCCAACTCGTGGTGACCTTATGTAATACAGAACAAAACATTGCCCTGTTCTACATCATCTTCAGGATCATCAGTATGTTCAACTCCATCATTGTGTCTGTTGTGCCGATCCATCTCACCAAGGGTCTTCCTCTCCCTCACTGACCCTCTACTTTACCAAATATGATGTCCTCCTCTAGCAATTGATCCCTCTTAATGAAGTGTCTAAAGCAAACAAGTTGGAACATGTTATGTTGTTATCCATAAAATTCTCCTTGGCTAATTTTTGGAAGAAGATAGCCAGGCCTTTCCTCCTAATTTGCATAGGTCTGGAAGTTCCACTGAAACCTGTCCACCATGGGTGACCATGTTGGTATTTGAAATATCAGTGTCATACTTTCTACATCACAGCAACACACAAGCCACCACAATATGACAAACTGATGGATGGGTGGAGGCATCAAATTATATGAATAATTAGGATGCATTCTCTTTACAGCAAAGCTCAAAGTGAGGTGAGGAGGTAAAAGCTGTGTTTTGCATCTCTCCTTCCCCTTCTATTACAAAACTTGAGAATTCCAAGACTCAGAAGTCACAGTCCTTCAATTAAGTTCTTTACCCAGTCCTAACCAAAAAAAAAAAAAAAAATCAAACCCATTGCCACTGAGTGGATTCCAACTCATAGCAACCCTATAAGACAGAGTAGAACTGCCCCATAGTGTTTCCAAGGAGCAGCTGGTGGATTTGAACTGTCAGCCTTTTGGTTAGCAGCTGAGCTCTTAACCACTGCACCACCAGGTCCACGATATAGTGCATGGGATGCTTTAAGCCTGGAGTTTAATCAACACCACAAAGTAGGGCAAATAAATTCCAAAGAGTGCAGGTTACTGGGTAGAGTTTTCTAGATAAACAGACCTCTGCTGCTTCCTCATTCCTCTATGTTCCCAACGTGTACATTCCTTACAAACCACAGGCATGTCCTAGTTCCTTGGAGCCAGTCTGACCACTTGGCTTTTCCTGCATGCTCTGTAGCACACCATTTAGCACTGACTCACATGACGTCATGGACTGCCCACCTTTTTTTTCTTCTTCTTTTACTTCTCTTCTTCCTATTGATTAATTATAAGTACCTAAGGTGCAGAGATCACAACTTATTCGTTTTTCAGCCTCCATGGGGCTTGGCACAATTCTTAGCCAATAATGGGAAATCAATAAATACTTGATTTATTGGTCAAAGAAAGAGCAACAATTTGGGAGGTTGGTCAAGAGCAATCATTTGTAACAGGTCCTGTTGGTGCCAAGGAAAGGCCTGCAACAAGATGATTGCAAAAGAGCTTTTCTCTTACTCGGCACCATGCTTAAGAGCAATAATTGATCATGTTCGTCTAGCACTTCATAGCTAACAAAGTGCCTGCTGGCTCCTTCCCACATATGAGCCTCAGAGGGCGTCCTCTTCTAGTGGACGGAGCCTAAAGTCCATCTCATCTGCTGCTACCTATCTCACTCTCCAAGACCCTAGAGTAAGGCTTGGGATGACACCAGAGACCATGAACTCTAGCAAAATCTCAATGATTGGAGTAAAAGAATGCTGTTTATAAGACTTTATTTACTTTGGTGGGGAGGCAGTGGTGGTTCAGTAGTAGAATTCTCACCTCCCATGTGAGAGAGCTGGGCTCAATTCTAGGCCAATCCACCTCATACACAGCCACTACCGGTCTGTAGGTGGAGGCTAGCATGTTGCTATGATGCTGAACAGATTTCAGCAGAGCTTCCAGACTAAGACAGACTAGGAAGAAAGGTCTGGTGATCTACTTCCAAAAATCAACAAATGAAAGCCATATAGATCACCACAGTCCAATCCTGTTATGCATGGGGTTGTCATGAGTTGGGAGTCAACTCAAAGGCAGCTAACAAAAACAACAACCAGGAGTCATAAAAGAGAATCGCTATACAGGATCTAGTCAAGGGAAAGGTTTTTGAAAACAGACATGACCAGTTTCCTCACATGCAAAATTCCTCCACGATTTAGGACAAGGGTAGAACCCTTTGTTCCTAGGAAGGTAGAGATACAGAATGTATCATGCGGTGTAACCCAGCACACACACTAGAAAGCTACTGGTTTTGCCTTTCTCTTTTTTGAACAATGTTGTTGCTGTTGTTAGCTGCCGTCAAGTCAGCCTGATTTCACAAGGACTTCACGCACAATGGGATCGGACTGTTGTGATCCGTAGGGTGTTCATTGGCTGGTTTTTCAGAAGTGGATTGTCAGGTCTTTCTTTCATCCTAGAACATCTTAGTCTGGAAGCTCCACTGAAACCTGTTTAGAATCATGGCAACACCCAAGCCTCCACGGACAGATAGGTGGTGGCTGCCCGTGAGGACCACTGGCCAGGGATTAAACCAGGGCTGCTGCGTGGGAGATGAGAATTCTACCATAACCAGATAGTTCCTTCATACAGCTTCTAAAGGAAGAATAAGTCATAAAAGGGTAACATGGGCCCCTTAGCTAGAGGAGTGTATGCAAAAGAGGAAAGAGGTTGTCCAAATTCCTTCCTCCAAAACTACAAACAAATCTCCAATTTGTTACACCAGTGAGTGCTTTCACAGGACAGGCTATCACCCAAGTTGAAGTTCGGAGAAACATTTTTTTAATTGAAACAGTAGAGTAGATTAGAAAATGTTAGAGTGCTTCACACTTAATAAATATACGAATTGCTTCATGCAAACTTTGTTTCCATTTTATATATAAAATTTTACTGGGTCTTCCTAAAAAAGGCATTTCTTACTACAGGGGTAGGCAGCAAAGTTAGAAAAGTTCTGCCCTGGCAGAAGCAAGAGAGCTGGCGTAGCGGCACTGTTTACACTTTCTCATTTCCTGGAATTAGCACAATTAAGAAACAACATTGTGTGCTTCTCTGATACAGCTGCACTCTCCCTGCGAGCGATGAAGGAGCAGGGTGTAAGCCCTAGATAATGGCCTATGAATCATGGTTTCATCATTGCCACGTAGGCAGGCCTGGGGCAGGTTACTTAACCTCTCAGAGTCTTGATTTCTTCATCATAAAACAGAGATACTACCTATTTCGTTGTGAGGCGTTGGTAGTTCGGTGGTAGAATTCTTACCTTCCATGTGGAAGACCCAGGTTCTATTCCCAGCCAGTGTACCTCACGCACAGACACTACCCATCTGTCAGTGGAGGCTTGTGTGTTGTTGTGATGCTAAACAGGTTTTAGCAGAGCTTCCAGACTAAGACTAGGAAGAAAGGCCTGGTGATCTACTTCCAAAAATCAGCCAATGAACACCCTGTGACTCCCAAGGGAATATTGTTTGACCTGTAATTGATGATGGGAATGGCACGGGACTGGGCAGTATTTTGTTCTATTGTGTGTGGTGTGGCCTTGAGTCAAGGTTGTCTGGATGGCTGCTAACAGCAACAACAAGCTATTTCATTCAGGACTTCCTGAGGACTTGGAATTTGCATCTACCTAGCACAATGCTTGGGAGATAAAGACATTTAATAAATGTAACTTCCTGCCCTGTTCAAACTCCCCATCCACCCCTTTTCTTCTCTAGGGTTTATGAGATAGCCTCTGCATTTTTCCACACTCCTTAGGAGGGGCTTTGGGAACAGCAGTAACATGACAACCATAAAAATGCTACACAACATTCCAACTGAGTCAACTCCAGAGCAGTTACTGAATCAAAACGAGGTAAACGCATAACATACTCAAGTTTTCTGAAACAATGTCTCAAAAATTACATGAATCAAGACCTCATGAAGGATTATTATTATTATTAGCTTGTATTACACAGAGTAGAGGCCTAAAAAAATGTTCTGATGGATGAATGGTTTCAGCACCTTCCAGGTCTTTGAAAAGATCAGTTTCAGATTTTAAGCAATAAAAACTATTATGTTTCTCCTCCATCTGGCTGCACATTCCTTGTGATCAGGGAGTTTCCATAGTGCCCAGTAAAGACTCTCAATAAATATTAACTAAAGAAAGACAGACCAGGAACAAACTTCACTATTCTCCTTTTCTGGCTTAGCTATTGCACTCTGAAAGGTCAGAGGCCTTTTTCATCTTTCCAGTGGAAATCCCCCAGCAAGGAGTAGCCCCTTAATTATCCCCTAGTTTTCAAGCCTCTCAGTCAGGTGCTAACCTTCTCTAACTATCAAAGGGCAACAGTCCCAAATTCCAATACCCTGAGGGAAACAAGTTGATCATAGGTGGCTCCCAGCTGTGTTAACCAACCTGGCAGAGTTTGTGTGGAGACACTTCCGGTCAGCAACCATACTGTTTCTTTATCTCTCGCTGCTCTCGCTCTTTCTCTTTTAGTTGATGTCTCTCTCTCTGCGTGTCTCTTTTCTCCTGAAACCTTTCCCACCCCTCTGGTCAGATTACTTCTAATTGTCCTTTGTGTTACCCCCCTATTCTGTTTACACCTTTCCTAGAGCATTTACCAGTCTGACTTGTGTAAGGATTACTTTAAAAGCTGCTCAACTTCCTGCATACCTCATGAGTATCTCGGGGTGCTTAGTATGTCTTGTTGGTTAGTACTCCTCACCTGATCCTCATCCACAACACAATGCCTGGCCCACAGTGAACATTCAGTACGTGTTGAGTTGGATTGAACAGAGGTCTCCTTACCCCTCAAACCAAATCCCAGCAACTTCTCACTTACCAGACTTTCAGTAAGCAGGGAAGGAACAGAAGGACCAGGTAAGAAAGCAAGAGAGAAGACTGAAAGGCTTTCTTCTGTATCATTCCTCCATATGAACATCCACCTATTTGCCTAAAGCTGCTCTACCTATTCACAGGCAAATACGATTTGGGAACTGGATGTACCTGAGAAGCAGCTCATTCAGACTGCAGTTTTCAAAGGCTTCCTGGATCGTGCATGAGAACAACACTGCCACTTCCATTTACACTCGTATTATCATAATCTCAAGGCATTTCAGTAAGAAAGAACTAATCTTGATTAAATCGTACGTTCTGTTTTCCTCTCTGCCAAAGGAGACGGTGCCCTGCAAGGCCGTAATTGCCCACACTGCTGTCTCTGGACAGCCACCTTCTGCTGGTCACTTGCAGGCTGGACCTACAGCTACTACTGTCACCAATTTAACACAGGACGCATCCAGGGGAGCAGTGCTGGGAGCCCTTTCACAGGGGCTAGAACAATGGGTCTGGCATATGTTCCCACGGCCACAACAATGACAAGGCTTCTTTCAATTCTCGTTGTCCCCGCCAACTCCCGGCGGCTTGGCGTATGCTCTTTGTGAGGCCTGGCGGGGTCACCAACGGACACAGGGCTCTGCATTGCCCCCTCATGTCCCCTCACTGCTAGAAGGCCTGCAGTATTTGCATACTGTGAATTCTTCTGCCAGTCTTTTTACAAAAGCAAAAGAGAGGCAATATTTTCCTTTCAGGGCTGACAGTGGCTTTGAAGCTTATAGTATGTTCCATTAGCAAAAGCAGCCAGAGGAGAGTAGAGAGAGGACCATTCTGTGGGCTGCATCTGAATTCTATCAAAGACCATACCAACCCAAACCCGTTGCCACTGAGCCAATTCCAACTTATAGAGATCCTATAGGACAGAATAGAACTGCCCCATAGGGTTTCCAAGGAGTGCCTGGTGGATTCGAACTACCGACCTTTTGGTTTACAGCTGAGCGCTTAACCACTGCGCCACCAGGGCTCCTGTATCAGACCAGCACCCTACAATTCTCCTTAGAGACAGTTGGATCTATGAGTGTAATCTGGTTACAAACCCTGGTGTAGACCCCACCCTGATTTGAGCAGCTGGGATACTCTCTGGGAGTTATTACCTCTACTACAGTTGTCCTCATCCAGCATAACTGGGAAAACACACAATGCATCCCACACTCCCACTTGTGCACTCTCAAAAGCAAAGACATGGGAATACGTTTATTTATACATCAAGGCTTATGGCACCACCACGCACCCAGCTACCAAAACAGAAACTCAGAGGGCATTCTGTTTGCTTCATTTTTCCCTATATCCAGTGGGTTGTTGTTATTGTCGATTCTGACTCATGGCGACCCCATGTGTACAGAGCAGAATTCTTCCATAGGGTTTTCAAGGCTGTAACCTTTCGGAAGCCTATCTCCAGAGATGCCTCTGGGTGGGTTCAGGCTGCCATCCTTTCGGCTAGTAGTTGAGTGCTTAACCATCTGTTGGTCCAGGGATTCTTCCAGTGGGTTCATTTTATCCTAAAAGCTCTCTTACTCTTCCCCGCTTTTCCATACCTACCGTCACTGCACTACATCTGGCTGATTGTATTAAATTCCTTGCTTTTCTCCCTGCTTTTGAATCTACCTCTCTCCACAAAGCTGCCCGAGTAATTTTTCTAATGGCCAAGTCTGGTCCTATCACTCCCTTGCTCAAACTTCTTCAGTAACATCCCATTCATCTTGGAGTTAAAAGCTGACTCCTTCAGGTATTACTAAGTTCTTTAGGATCTGGTCCTTCCCTACCTGTCCGAATAGAAACCCTGGTGGCACAGTGGTTAAGAGCTACGGCTGCTATCCAAAAGGTAGGCAGTTTGAATTCACCAGGTACTCCTCGGAAACCCTACGGGGCAGTCTACTCTGTCCTGTAGGGTTGCTATGAGTCAAAGTCGACTCGACAGCAGAGTGTTTTTTTTTTTTTTTTTTTGGTTTTACATGTCCCAAAACCTGAAACCAAACCAGTTGACTTAAAGTCGGTTTTGACTCATGGCAACCCTGTGTGTTACAGAGTAGAACTGCTTCCTAGGATTTTCTTGGCTGTAATCTTTTATAGAAGCAAATCACCAGGTCTTCCTTCCACAGTGCTGTTGGGCTAGTTCAAACTGTCACACTTTGGGTTATTTGTCAGGGGCCACCCAGAGGCCTCCACCTGTCCAACCACACTTACATTCTACCACTTACTTTCCATCTTCTCTTAGACTCCAGTTAGGAAAACCTACTAGGCCCTTGTACACCAAATATTCAATTCACTTGCCTAATTTCACTGTGTTTGCCATGCCCCAAACCAGGACACATGTTAGTCATTCTTAACTATGCTCTGTGGGGCAGTGGTGGTTCAGTGATAAGATTTTGCCTTCCATGCAGGAGACCCGAGTTCAATCCTTGGCCAATGAGTCTCATGCACAGCCACCACCCATCTGTCGGTGGAGTCTTCCATGTTGTTATGATGCTGAACAGGTTTTAGAGGAGGAAGAAAGGTCTGGTGATCTACTTCTGAAAATTAACAAGGAAAACACTATGGATCACAACGTTCTGATCCACAACCCATCATGGAGGTGATGCAGGAACAGGCAGCATTTCTTTCCATTGTGCATGGAGTCACCACTAGTTGGGGACCAACTTGATGGCAGCTAACAACAACATATGCTCTGCTTCTTTAATCCCCAAGGCCAGCAGAAATTTGAGAAGGAGTTCATTTCTCCACTCTACCACCCCAAGCCAAAAAGAACCTTAAGGGGTGTTCCACATGAGTATAAACAATGGCCAAGTGGCAGGCAGAGGAGCTGGGTCTTTGGTAACACTTCTCGAGCAACTGAGTCAAGCCTGCAGTAGCCCATTCTCCATCCAGAATTCCCAGTTTCATCAGGAAAATTGAATTCTACCCAAAATATTGCCTCCAACTTCCAGGGGCTCTAGTTCCTCATGCTTTATATTTATTTCTATCTATTAATTAAATCTACTCCAACCAACTCCTTTTTTTAATTTATAACACAGTTGGTAGTAATAAAGCCTGGAAGGAGTCTGCATTTCTCAATGGGCTGTTTAAGGTGGAAAACCAGATGGAAAAAAAAAAAAAAAGCCAGTTGCAATTGAGTCAGTTCCAACTCATGGCAACGCCATGTGGGCCAGAGTAGAACTGCGCTTTATAGGGTTTTCAAGGCTGTGACTTTTCAGAAATAGATCATCAGTTCCTTGTTCTGAGGTGCCTCTGGATGGGTTCGAACCACCAATCTTTCAGGTGGTAGTCAAGCACTTAATTGTTTGCACCACCCAGCAGTCATTGAAGGTGGAAGGGGTGATGTAAATAAGGTGACAAACAGTGTAAGTCCATTTTGGACTTGGAGTGTGTGGTACCCACTGTGCAAACTCTGCCCAGATCAGGATGTTGCCAGCCTACAAGTGGGGAGCCAGAGCCCATGGAACGAAGGCTGGCCAGGAGGGCTGTAAATGAGTCACACTTTCTATTACAAAACACAAGGTAAGGAAATCAGGCAAGCCTCACTTTTCCAAGTCTCGAAATCCATGTCCTTTTATGGACGGCATTTTTCTTTGTCTGACACCATACACATTCAACACTCTCCATGCTCTAGCCTGATTCAGCCTAAGAGAAAAGAACAGAATGATGGATACAGGATTGAACTAAGAGTTCAAATTCGGTTCTTTAAAGGAAATTGTTATGTATACTTATCATGTAATGCTCCCAAATCACATATTTGTGAAACACGTAAAGTGTGAAACAGGTTAATTTTTAAAACTGACAAGTAAACTTCTCATTCCCTGTAAGTTCTAATATCACAGCAAGCTATCTCATTGTAACACAACTGCTTCGCTTCACTAAGGTGTGACATACCCTTTAGTTTATCTGTGTTAAGACACCTCTGATTATGGACCTATGACATAGGTTGCCATGATGCCATGTGATTTGGGCACCCCCCTGACAGACCTGATCAGGCAATACCAGAAGGACCAAATCACATAAAACCCCAGGCTTTCACCCCTTCACCCAGAGCAAGTCAGAGGCAACTAGCCTTCACGTCGGTCTGTCTCTTGAGCTCTGCAAAGACCCGGTGCTGCCGGAAGTGCTTCCCGAGACAGCTTTGCCTCACCTTGCCAACCTTGATCCGTAGCACCAATGGGCCTCCGTTGAGGGACATCACTGGTTAAGCTTGTGTCCTGAGACCTCTCATTAAAGGTAAAAGCCTGAAGTCTAAAGATTTGGACTCTAACCTTTGGAAAACATCGTAATTTTAACCCTGATTCTCCAGTTAAAATTGAATGTCTATGGTCTTACCTGTGCACCTTGCCATGATTACCTTACAATAAACTAAATGAGTTTATACTTTATAAACTTGAGCATTTCTTTACTTATTTTAAAATTAAACCCCACAGGCAGGCATTTAATGTAAGATCTCCTAAGTTTCCTCAGCATGAATTACATCTTGGGAGTCAACACTATTAATCGTTCCTTCACACATGCATTCAGCTGTTGCCCCAAAATTTATTGAGCACTTACCATGGGTTGGAAACCCCAGTGGCAGAGTGGATAAAGTGCTACAGCTGCTAACCAAGCGGTTCAAATCTACCAGGCACTCCTTAGAAACTGTATGGGACGGTTCTACTCTGTCCTACAGGGTTCCTACGAGTTGGAATTGACTTGATGGCAACGGGTTTTTGTGTGTGTGTTTTTACCATGTGTTGGCAGCAGGTGTCATATATGTAGAAGAAACCTGAGACATCCTCTAGGCCAGAGGTCAGCAAACTATCTGTGGGCCAAATCCGGTCCCTCTCCTGATTTTGTAAATAAAGCTTTATGGGATCCCATTCTCACATACTGTTTTCCATATTATCTATGGCTACTTTTATACTACAACAGCAGAGTTGAGCACCTCCCACAGAGACTATATGGCACACAAAGCCTAAAATATTTCTTATCTGGCCCTTTATAGAAAAAATTTGGCAACCTCTGATCTAGACTATTCCCCACGGCTAAGGGGTCTGGTAACAATAACATCTTCCCTTCTTTGAGGATCTGCGGTGAAATATACTTCACCAGCTTTTGTGTAATGGACTCGCAAATAGTAAATTACATTCCTAGAAAATAAGCAAGAGGAAGAAAAGAAGCATGAATTCAAATGAATGTCTTTTGAGTTCTCAGAATTAACTGGTACCACAAATGAGATTCATGCCCCGTGAGCCGTCGTTATGATCCTCCTTGAGACATGGGCGAAAACAATCCCAGCTGGTGTCAATGAAAAACCAAGTGCAGACCATGTGATTCATTAACAAAGAAGAGAGGTTTGCTTCTTTGTTCCTTCTCTGTCCTTTTCTCTGGCACTGTTTACTTCTCAGAAGAATGGTCTGATTTTAAGAAATGATAGCCTCGCACTTGAAGAGAAAAATAAACACCAGCCCCTTTGTAAATATTAACGCAAAGGTTGAAATCTAGAAATTAGGACCTTGGTCTTACTTTTTTCTATATTAGGCTATGGTGACCCACAAGGAAACTTCTAGTCTGACTATACCCATTCCCATTGCGTGCTAGAGGCTTTCAAAAGGCTCTTTTCAGGCTCTGGAGGGATTAACACCATAACCACTTACATTATTGTACAGTTAGAGTAAAAATAGCACAGGGTTTTCTACCCAACAGATGCCAGTTTGAGTTCATTTTGCCACTTGTCATGTGTACCCTATGTGTACCCTATCATGTGTATTTAACGTCTCTGAACAGTCGTTTCCTCATCAGTATGCACAATGTTATTCCCTATTTTCTAGAGTTATTATGACTAATAGCTGAAAATTAGTCAGTAGTTTGAACACCTACTCAGAGGCACCTTGGAAGACAGGCCTGGCCATCTGCTTCTGAAAGCTTATAGTCTTGAAAACCTTATGGAGCAGTTCTACTCTGCACACAGGGGGTCATCAGCAACTCAACAACAACAGTGGTGTTATGGGGCCTGTGGATGGTACAGCGGAACCCTGGTGGCACAGCGGTTAAGAGTTCAGGCTTCTAACCAAAAGGTCAGCAGTTTGAATTCACCAGCCGCTCCCTGGAAACCCTATGGGGCAATTCTATCTGCCCTATAGGGACTATGAGTCAGAATCACCTTGACGGCAACAGGTTTGGGTTTTTTGGGTTTTGGGTGGTGCAAACAGTAAGGCACTCAGAGGCTGACCAAAAGGTTGGTGGCTCGAGTCCAGCCAGAGTTGCTTCAGAAGAAAGACCCGGTGACAGACTTCTGAAAAAACCAGTCACTGAAAACCCTGTGGTGCACAGTTCCATTCTGATACACATGGGGTCTCCATGTGTCAGAATCCATTCAAAGGCAACTGGTAGAATTGTCACAGGATCCAATGCAGTCACATGTGAGAGCTGCCTCTAACAAAGCTGCAGGCACACAGTTGTTTTTCAACCAATATTGCTTTCTTTCCTCTTCCCTTTATCCTACCATACCTGAGAAAATGAAAAGCACGTCCTAGTCTGGACAAGAAAATCACAACCTCCTAATATTCTGAGTCCTATGTTAAAAGGAAAACAAGTTAGAAGTTGAGAGATACAAAGAGATTTAACTGCGTTCTGGGACTTTCTCTTCCAGTACCCCAACTCCCAACCCCTAGATTAAAGATGATAATAGGTTTCTCTTTGTAAATGAACAGATTGCTGCAGGCATCAATCAGTAGTAACCACTAATGGAAACTTGGCCACTAGTACCCTCACAGAGTCTCACACATTTGGATCTAACTGGCAGACTGCTTCAGAATGGCCAAAAACTAGTGTCTTACACATCACAGATCAAAGCAGAGGCAAGGTTGCTAGTGGCTACAGGGCTCTGATGGGCAGAATGAGGCAGGCAGGCCTGTGGGTTTTGTTCAGGAACAGGTAAATGCTGGCTAGCTTGTTCAGAGAAAACCTCTAGAAGATCCTGATATAGCTAGTTTGTATCCCAAACGTGTAGGAACAAGAAAAAGCATTCAAGGTAGCTGGCAACTTGGGTGGTCAGAAGGAAAGACCAATTTATTTTCATCCTGCCTCCAGATAAATTGTAAATTAATTAATATTCTCCTCTGGGCTATGATAAAAAAAAAATGTAATGAATGATTTAGGCTTTTTGGTAAGAAATATACACCAGCCCTAAACTCAGAAATGCCAGCTGTAACTAAAAACACTTTAAGTCCATTATTTGTAGGAGAAAAAAAAAATCACATTTTAATAAAAACCAACAAAAAGGATGTTTATTTCTAATTTCAATATTACACATAAATATCTATCCACTAGAATTTAAATGGTAAGTATTTCCATTATATACCGTTAATCTAAACAGTATCCTAAACAAAACAAACAAAAAATTACCAAGCCAATTGCCTTCAAGTTGACTTCTACTCTTGGCAACTCCATGTGTGTCAGAGTAGAACTGTGCGTTGTAGGGTTTTCGGTGGCTGATTTTTCAGAAGTAGATTGCCAGGCCTTTATTTCGAGGCAACTCTGGGTGAGCTTGAGCCACCAACCTTTTGGTTAGCAGGTGAGCGAGTTAATTGTTTATGCCGCCCAGGGACTTCTTAAAAAGTGTCATGGTCCCCTAAAAATTATGGACCATCTTCCCAGAAATATACATATGCAAACACAACTTTGCATATAATTTCAGTATTGCAAGACTTCCTGAGAACCTCATATGGACCTCCTAGGGTTCTATACACCCTAAGGTAAAAAATTCTGTATTAAAGCAATTAAACAGAAGAACACAGCCATTTACTAAAAGATGGTTCACCTACATAGTTTGGTCATTACTTCTACAGGCAGTCCACGACTTACAATAAGGTTCTGTTCCCACAACTCTGGGATCAGTCAGTTCTGAGGTAAATAGAACATCTCTTTTTTTTTTTTTTTTTAGTTTTATTATTATTGCATTTTATTATCAGTTTCTTTATAAATTTGATCTCTATTTGTCTCTGGGGGTTGGAAACATTACATATAAACTTACAAATATATTCTAATACATAAAAAAATACACAACTCTGGGAGGTGGGGCCAAGATGGCTGACTAGGTAGACGCTACCTCGGATCCCTCTTGCAACAAGGACTCGGAAAAACAAGTGAAACGATCACCTACATGACAATCTACGAACCCTGAACAACAAACACAGATTTAAAGAGTTGACCTGAGTGACAGAGACGGAGAACAAACAACTATGGGGAAGCAGCGACTGTTTTCGGAGCCTGGAGCCAGCGTCCCAGTCAGGTAACCTTAGCGCTGGGCTTAGGACTGGGCGCAGGGGAGTTGAACACGACATCTGTGACGGTGCAAACACAGGGCGCAGCCCTAGCCCCCTGAACTGACCCAGGAGGGGGCCCATCAGGTCCGCGTGGGCGGCACGGCCACGCGGCTTGTGGGAGGAGAAGTCCCCGGGAGGCAGTGACTGGTTTTGGAGCCAGGAGTGCAACGTCCCAGCCAGGGAACCTTGGCGCTGCGCTTTGGACTGGGCACAGGGGAGCTGAACGCAGCATCTGGTCACGGCGCAAACACGGGGCGCAGCCCTACTCCCCTGAACTAACCCGGGGGGGGGCCTAGCCGGTCCGTGAGGGCTGCGCGGCAACGCGGCTGGCAGGACGAGAAGTCCCCGGAAGGCAGTGACTGCTTTTGGAGCTGGGAGTACAGCGTCCCAGCAGGGGAACCTTGACGCTGGGCTTTGGACTGGCAGTGGAGGATCTGACCGTGGCTTCGGCAGGCCAGACCCTCGGGGACAATCTCCACACAGCCAGCACACATAGGCAGCACGCCTCTCGGGAATCTCAGATAAAATAGTCATCCCAAGCAAGATAAACAACTTTGGCTATATTCCGGGGTGCTACTCTCTGCTGTTTTTCTGAACCCTCCCCTCCCCTTCCCAGGCGGCTTCATTAACATTGGAATTTCCTGAGCCGGAGGGAGAACAGCTCCGACTCCGCGGCTTTACTTTTCCCTTTTTTTTTTTTTGGTCTTTTCCTAACTCATTCTTCCGGCCTGAGAGAAGCAACCACAAAAAACCTAGGGACCAAAAATCCTTCCCTAATTGGACTAAAAACACAGAACCAGCTCCAGCCAAGCATATATGATCCAAATCTCCGGCTTTCATCCTTACAGGGAACAAGGTGGCTGTTATAATGCAAAGGCAGTTCTGATAGGGATCTGAATGCATTTTTTTTAGTGGATTTACTGGAAAAACAAGGTCCCCAGGTCTGATATCTCTGCTTATTCAACAGAGCCCTAACTGACCCACAACAGGGAACTGAGGGCTGAAGCTCCCCCCAGACCACCTAGTCTCTTGCCTTAGGGGTCTAACCAGGGTGACACATACCAATCAGTAGAGGTACTTGCATTGGGGGCCTAAGGTACAGCTGCAGAGCCCTCCCACCAAGGTGCTATAGGAATAGAGACACACCTACCTCACTGACACTTGGGGGAACCCTGTCAGCATCCTGCCCCCTCCCCGGGAGTGTGAACCCCAGCTGCTAATTGAATCTGGTGCACACAACTATCACCACTACTTCTCGAGGTGGATAGGTGTTAGGGTGCAGCACACACTTGACCCAAAATCAGATTCTACTCAAGAATAGTGAATAGACTCAGGCATATATATCTGGAAACAGCCCAGACCAGCTGGTAATAGGTCATAAGTAAGTCAAGGGCTACAACAAACAAGACAGCACAATCTAGTAGACCATCCACGTATATTGAAAGAAAACAAAACAAGATAAGACTCAGTGAGCAAATATAAAATAAAGCATTACTATATCTTAGTGATGGCTCGGAGACAGCAGTCAATATCAAACCACATAAAGAAGCAGACCATGACAGCTTCTACAACCCCCCAAACAAAAGAATCAAAATCTTTCCCAAATGAAGATACAATCCTGGAATTATCAGATACAGAATATAAAAAACTAATTTACAGAATGCTTCAAGACATCAGGGATGACCTCAGAAATGAAATAAGGCAAACTGCAGAAAAAACCAAGGAACACACCGATAAAACTGTTGAAGAACTCAAAAAGATTATTCAAGAACATAGTGGAAAAATTAATAAGTTGCAAGAATCCATAGAGAGACAGCATGCAGAAATCCAAAAGATTAACAATAAAATTACAGAATTAGACAATGCAATAGGAAGTCAGAGGAGCAGACTCGAGCAATTAGAATGCAGAGTGGGAAATCTGGAGGACCAGGGAATTAACACCAACATAGCTGAAAAAAAATCAGATAAAAGAATTTTAAAAAATGAAGAAACCCTAAGAATCATGTGGGACTCTATCAAGAAGGATAACTTGCATGTGATTGGAGTCCCAGAACAGGGAGGGAGGACAGAAAACACAGAGAGAATAGTTGAAGATCTGCTGACAGAAAACGTCCCTGACATCATGAAAGACGAAAGGATATCTATCCAAGATGCTCATCGAACCCCATTTAAGATTGATCCAAAAAGAAAAACACCAAGACATATTATCATCAAACTTGCCAAAACCAAAGATAAAGAGAAAATTTTAGAAGCAGCCAGGGATAAAAGAAAGGTCTCCTTCAAGGGAGAATCAATAAGAATAAGTTCAGACTACTCAGCAGAAACCATGCAGGCAAGAAGGCAATGGGATGACATACACAGAGCATTGAAGGAGAAAAACTGCCAGCCAAGGATCATATACCCAGCAAAACTCTCTCTGAAATATGAAGGCGAAATTAAGATATTTACAGATAAACACAAGCTTAGAGAATTTGCAAAAACCAAACCAAAGCTACAAGAAATACTAAAGGAAATTGTTTGGTCAGAAAACCAATAATACCAGATACCAGCACAACACAAGGTCACCGAACAGAACATCCTGATATCAACTCAAATAGGGAAATCACAAAAACAAATTAAGATTAATTAAAAAAAAAATGCTCAAAACGGAATCATTGAAGTCAACATGTAAAAGATCACAATAATCAAAAAGAGGGACTAAATACAGGTGGCATAGAACTGCCATATGGAGAGGGATACAAGCCGATATAGGATAATACAAGTTAGGTTTTTACTTAGAAAAATAGGGGTAAATATTAAGGTAACCACAAAGAGGTATAACAACTCCATAACTCAAAATAAAAGCCAAGAAAAACGTAACGACTCAACAAACGTAAAGTCAAATACTATGAAAATGAGGATCTCACAATTTACAAAGAAAAACATCTCACCACAAAAAAGTAAGTGGAAAAATGCAATTGTCAACAACACACATAAAAAGGCATCAAAATGACAACACTAAACACTTATCTATAATTACACTGAATATAAATGGACTAAATGCACCAATAAAGAGACAGAGAGTCTCAGACTGGATAAAGAAACACGATCCGTCTATATGCTGCCTACAAGAGACACACCTTAGACTTAGAGACACAAACAAACTAAAACTCAAAGGATGGAAAAAAATATATCAAGCAAACAATAAGCAAAAAAGAAGAGGAGTAGCAATATTAATTTCTGACAAAAGAGACTTTAAACTTAAATCCACCACAAAGGATAAAGAAGGACACTACATAATGTTAAGAGGGACAATTGATCAGGAAGATATAACCATATTAAATATTTATGCACCCAATGACAGGGCTGCAAGATACATAAATCAAATTTTAACAGAATTGAAAAGTAAGATCGACACCTCCACAATTATAGTAGGAGACTTCAACACGCCACTTCGGAGAAGGACAGGACATACAGTAAGAAGCTCAATAGAGACACGGAAGACCTAATTACAACAATCAACCAACTTGACCTCATTGACTTATACAGAACTCTCCACCCAACTGCTGCAAAGTATACTTATTTTTCTAGCGCACATTGAACATTCTCTAGAATTGATCACATATTAGGTCATAAAACAAACCTTTGCAGAATCCAAAACATCGAAATATTACAAAGCATCTTCTCAGACCACAAGGCAATAAAAGCAGAAATCAATAACAGAAAAACTAGGGAAAAGAAATCAAATACTTGGAAAATGAACAATATCCTCCTGAAAAGAGACTGGGTTATAGAAGACATCAAGGAGGGAATAAGGAAATTCATAGAATGCAACGAGAATGAAAATACTTCCTATCAAAACCTCTGGGACACAGCAAAAGCAGTGCTCAGAGGCCAATTTATATCGATAAATGCACACATACAAAAAGAAGAAAGAGCCAAAATCAGAGAACTGCCCCTACAACTTGAACAAATAGAAACTGAGCAACAAAAGAACCCATCAGGCACCAGAAGAAAACAAATAATAAAAATTAGAGCTGAACTAAATGAATTAGAGAACAGAAAAACAATTGAAAGAATTAACAAAGCCAAAAGCTGGTTCCTTGAAAAAATTAACAAAATCGATAAACCATTGGCTAGACTGACTAAAGAAAAACAAGAAAGGAAACAAATAACCCGAATAAGAAACGAGAAGGGCCACATCACAACAGACCCAACTGAAATTAAAAGAATCATTTCAGATTACTACGAAAAATTGTACTCTAACAAATTTGAAAACCTAGAAGAAATGGATGAATTCCTGGAAAAACACTACCTACCTAAACTAACACAATCAGAAGTAGAACAACTAAATAGACCCATAACAAAAAAAGAGATTGAAATGGTAATCAAAAAACTCCCAACAAAAAAAAAGCCCTGGCCCGGATGGCTATACTGCAGAGTTCTATCAAACTTTCAGAGAAGAGTTAACACCACTACTACTAAAGGCATTTCAAAGCATAGAAAATGACGGAATACTACCCAACTCATTCTATGAAGCCACCATCTCCCTGATACTAAAACCAGGTAAAGACACCACAAAAAAAGAAAATTACACACCTATATCCCTCATGAACATAGATGCAAAAATCCTCAACAAAATTCTAGCCAATAGAATTCAACAACATATCAAAAAAATAATTCACCACGACCAAGTGGGATTTATACCAGGTATGCAAGGTTGGTTTAATAACAGAAAAACCATTAATGTAATCCACCATATAAATAAAACAAAAGACAAAAACCACATGATCTTATCAATTGATGCAGAAAAGGCATTTGACAAAGTCCAACACCCATTTATGATAAAAGGCTGGTTTAATAACAGAAAAACCATTAATGTAATCCACCATATAAATAAAACAAAAGACAAAAACCACATGATCTTATCAATAGATGCAGAAAAGGCATTTGACAAAGTCCAACACCGATTTATGATAAAAACTCTCACCAAAATAGGAACTGAAGGAAAATTCCTCGACATAATAGAGGGCATCTATGCAAAGCCAACAGCCAACATCACTCTAAATGGAGAGAGTCTGAAAGCATTTCCCTTGAGAACGGAAACCAGACAAGGATGCCCTTTATCACCGCTCTTATTCAACATTGTGCTAGAAGTCCTAGCCAGAGCAATTAGGCTAGACAAAGAAATAAAGGGCATCCGGATTGGCAAAGAGGAAGTAAAATTATCTCTATTTGCAGATGACATGATCTTATACGCAGAAAACCCCAAGGAATCCTCCAGAAAACTACTGAAACTAATAGAAGAGTTTGGCAGAGTCTCAGGTTATAAGATAAACATAGAAAAATCACTTGGATTCCTCTACATCAACAAAAAGAACATCGAAGAGGAAATCACCAAATCAATACCATTCACAGTAGCCCCCATGAAGATAAAATACTTAGGAATAAATCTTACCAAGGATGTAAAAGACCTATACAAAGAAAACTACAAAGCTCTACTACAAGAAATTAAAAAGGACCTACATAAGTGGAAAAACATACCTTGCTCATGGATAGGAAAACTTAACATAGTAAAAATGTCTATTCTACCAAAAGCCATCTATACATACGATGCACTTCCAATCCAAATTCCAATGTCATTTTTTAAGGGGATAGAGAAACAAATCACCAACTTCATATGGAAGGGAAAGAAGGCTCGGATAAGCAAAGCATTACTGAAAAAGAAGAAGAAAATGGGAGGCCTCACTCTACCTGATTTCAGAACCTATTATACAGCCACAGTAGTCAAAACAGCCTGGTACTGGTACAACAACAGACACATAGACCAGTGGAACAGAATTGAGAACCCAGACATAGATCCATCCATGTATGAGCAGCTGATATTTGACAATGGCCCAGTGTCAGTTAATTGGGGAAAAGGTAGTCTTTTTAACAAATGGTGCTGGCATAACTGGATATCCATTTGCAAAAAAATGAAACAGGACCCATACCTCACACAATGCACAAAAACTAACTCCAAGTGGATCAAAGACCTAAACATAAAGACTAAAACGATAAAGATCATGGAAGAAAAAATAGGGACAACATTAGGAGCCCTAATACAAGGCATAAACAGAATACAAAACATCACCAAAAATGACGAAGAGAAACCAGATAACTGGGAGCTCCTAAAAATCAAACACCTATGCTCATCTAAAGACTTCACCAAGAGAGTAAAAAGACCACCTACAGACTGGGAAAGAATATTCAGCTATGACATCTCAGACCAGCGCCCGATCTCTAAAATCTATATTTTTCTGTCAAAACTCAACCACAGAAAGACAAACAACGCAATCAAGAAGTGGGCAAAGGATATAAACACACACTTCACTAAAGAAGATATTCAGGCAGCTAACAGATACATGAGAAAATGCTCTCGATCATTAACCATTAGAGAAATGCAAATTAAAACTACGATGAGATTCCATCTCACACCAACAAGGCTGGCATTAACCCAAAAAACACAAAATAATAAATGTTGGAGAGGCTGCGGAGAGATTGAAACTCTTATACACTGCTGGTGGGAATGTAAAATGGTACAACCACTTTGGAAATCTATCTGGTGTTATCTTAAACAGTTATAAATAGAACTACCATACAACCCAAAAATCCCACTCCTCGGAATATACCCTAGAGATACAAGAGCCTTCACACAAACAGATATATGCACACCCATGTTTATTGCAGCTCTGTTTACAATAGCAAAAAGTTGGAAGCAACCAAGGTGTCCATCCACGGATGAATGGGTAAATAAATTGTGGTATATTCACACAATGGAATACTATGCATCGATAAAGAACAGTGACGAATCTGTGAAACATTTCATAACATGGAGGAACCTGGAAGGCATTATGCTGAGCAAAATTAGTCAGAGGCAAAAGGACAAATATTGTATAAGACCACTATTATAAGATCTTGAGAAATAGTATAAACTGAGAAGAACACATACTTTTGTGGTTACAGGGGGTGGGGAGGGAGGGTGGGAGAAGGTTTTTTACTGATTAATTAGTAGCTAAGAACTGCTTTAGGTGAAAAAAAAAACTTTTTTTTTTTTTTTAAAGGGAAGGACAATACTCAATACATGGAAGGTCAGCTCAACTGGACTGGACCAAAAGCAAAGAAGTTTTCGGGATAAACTGAATGCTTCAAAGGTCAGCGGAGCAATGGCGGGGGTTTGGGGACCATGGTTTAAGGGGACTTCTAAGTCAATTGGCAAAATAATTCTATTATGGAAACATTCTGCATCCCACTTTGAAATGTGGCGTCTGGGGTCTTAAATGCTAACAAGCAGCCAACTAAGATGCATGAATTGGTCTCAACCCACCTGGAGCAAAGGAGAATGAAGAACACCAAGGTCACACGATAACTAAGAGCCCAAGAGACAGAAAGGGCCACATGAACCAGAGAGCTACATCATCTTGAGACCAGAAGAACTAGTTGGTGTCCGGCCACAATCGATGAGTGCCCTGACAGGGAGCGCAACAGAGAACCCCTGAGGGAGCAGGAGATCAGTGGGATGCAGACCCTGAATTCTCATAAAAAGACCATACTTAATGATCTGACTGAGACTAGAGGAATCCTGGAGGTCATGGTCCCCAAACCTTCTGTTGGCCCAGGACAGGAACCATTCCCGAAGACAGCTCATCAGACATGAAAGGGACTGGACAGTGGGTAGGAGAGAGATGCTGATGAAGAGTGAGCTAATTATATCAGGTGGACACTTGAGACTGTGTTGGCATCTCCTGTCTGGAGAGGGGATGGGAAGATAGAGAGAGCTGGAAGCTGGCAAAATTGTCACGAAAGGAGAGACTGGAAGGGCTCACTCAGGGGGAGAGCAAGTGGGAGTACGCAGTAAGGTATATATAAACTTATATGTGACAGTCTGACTTGATTTGTAAACGTTCACTTGAAGCTCAATAAAAGTTAATAAAAAAAAGAAAAACAAACGGCCACACACCAAAAAAAATAAAATAAAATACACATATCATAAAAATTTACTCCGACGATAAAGAAGAGTTGGACGCTGATGGCATTTTGTCAATTGGGGTATTAACTCCACTTGTAGAAGATCCTGGATCATCTGGATTATCCATGGAAATCGGGATGGCATTTCTAGTCAGATAATTAGTACGAGTTGTCTGTATAGTCCCTATCTTTTTTTCTTCATATACTGTGTTTTGAGGTAACATCTCGCTGCTTCCCCAATCTGCCTATCAACTTTACCAAAGTGGTCAGCATTTGGGTCCATGTTTTCAAGCAGCTGATTTAGTTTTAAAAAAACTTCAGCTAATCTTTCACTGTAAAAGTTTTTGACAACTTCTCTCTTTCCTCTTCCTCATTATTTCTTCCTTCTTCAGCACTTCTTTCCTCTTCAAAATGCAATTAAGTCCCGATCACGTCGTTCACCCTTCTTTGTGATCTATGAGCTGTTCCAAGTCAGCGATATCAAGTTCTAAATTCAACGTTCTTGTCAAATGGCTGATTTTTCCACTGATCTCTTCCATCAAGTTATGCTGACGAGATTCTTGGAGTGTATCTACATAACTTAGCAATTTTTTCCATACCCCCTGCATACATTTATCCCATCACTTCCCCTCCAGAAGATGTAATGTTCCAGATATTGTAATTCTTCCAGAAATTATGTAATGTTACCGTACCTCTATCTGTTGTAGCTATTGCCTGAGCAAACATAGTCCTCAGGTAGTAGGCCTCGAAGGTAGCAACTGCACCTTGATCCATAGGCTGAACCTTAGCTTTCTATTAGGAGCTAGATATATCGCTTTCGTATCTTGACTTCCACCATCTATGTGAGGAGGATGTCCTGGGCATTATCAGGTAGCAGCAAAATCTTGAAAGTTCTTCTCAAGGCAATAGGCACTCACTTCTGGGAGGAAACCATTTAAAAACCAATCTTCAACTAATACAATTGTCATTGAGGCCTTGGAATTACTCCTGTAGTATCCAGTAGCTTATTTTTGTCAGTGTTTTTGAATCCTCAGTGGTTTTCAGAACGATAAAGAAGAAAAGGTTTCAATTTAAATCCAGCAGTGTTTCTTCCAAACAGCAGTGTGATTCTGTCTTTAAATGCCTAAATACCAAGCATCCATCGACTTCACCTCTTTGTGAATATAGGTCTGTTCTGGCATCCTTTCCAAAACAAACCTGCTTTGTCCACTCTGAAAATCTGCTCTTGTACATATTCTTCATCTTGTATTATCTTGTCCAGCACATCATTGAATTTTTCAGCAGCTTTGACTTGGGTGCTTCTTGCTTCCCCAGTTATCCAAACCCCCAGTGTTGTCAAGTCGATTCCGTTATACGCACATTATATTATGCCAAATCTTTGTCTAAAGTGATGAAACCGGCTCTTGGTGGCATTAAAGTACTAATGGTAGTCTTCTCTTTGCTGTTCCTCTGAGTTTTCAAACAGGCTATGTGCTTCCTTTTGAATTATCAGTAAACTCATAGGAAACCTCGTCTGGATTTGGTCTTCTGTCCAAACCGTCAAGAGCTTCTCCATCCCATGGGTTGGTCCTTGCCTCTTCTTTATTAAAATTGTCAATTTTATGCCAATCACTCAGCTGCCCCCAAAATCTTATTCTTATCCTTAATGATTGTTGAAACAGTCAGATGAGACAGTCCTTCACATCTGCTATTTTGTCGACTTTCTTTCTATTATCATAGGCCTTAATGATCTTCATCTTTACATCCATGTCTAGAGACTTCCTCACCTTCTTTTTTGGATTAGAACTTTCAGTAGCATGATTTCTTTTGCTAGATATATTGTTGGGGGCATAAGCAGTGCAGGTATTACAGTTAGAGAAACTTGAAAACCTCGGCTTCAGATTAACAACTGATGCTTCTTATGGTATGAAACTCTGAATAAGATCACACTATAGGCCTTTTTTTTTATAGGCCTGGTCTACAATGAAGTCGGTGTCAGTATTCTAACAATGAAGTTGGAGTCGTAACAGCTGTCAGGCATGGGAATGCAATTTGATTGTAGTACATCATTAAAGCTGAAAACTGCACAACTCCCTATCCGTTATGAGTCCTGACACTGACAGCGACTTCTTTGTAGACCGGACCACAACCTGTCTTAGTTATCTAGTCCTGCTGTAACAGAAATAACACAAGTGGATGGCTTTGACAAAGGGAAATTTATTCTCTCATAGTCTAATTGGCTACAAGTCCAAATTTAGGGCATCAGCTCCAAGCGAAGGCTTTCTGTCTCTGTTGGCTCTGGAGAAATGTCCTTGTCATCAGTCTTCCCCTGGACTAGTAGCTTCTCTGCACAGGAACTTCAGGTCCAAAGGATGCACTTTGCTCCTGGCATTCCTTTCTTGGTGGTATAAGGTCCCAACTCTCTGCTCATTTCCCTTTCTTTCTGTCTCTTGTAAGATAAAATGTAGTGCAAGCCACACCCCAGGGAAACTCCCTTTACATTGGATCAGGGATGTGACCTTAGTAAGGGTGTTATAATCTTACCCCCTTTAGCATAATCTAAAAAAAAAAAAAAATTTTTTTTTTTTTTCTAATCTTGCCTCATTAATCACAGAGATTAGGATTTACACGACATAGGAAAATTACAATCATAGAATGGAAGACAACCACACCACACAATACTGGGAATCATGGCCTAACCAAGTTGACACATATTTTGGGGGGACATAATTCAATCCATGACAGCCTGCTATACTGCAGTGTTTTGAACAGTAAATCATAAAACTAAACATGTGGAAGTGAACATCTGAGAATGATAACAGCAAATTACACACTGCAACATTGTATGTAGTACATATTACTAATGATAAAATATACCAAAAAAAAAAAATCCAAACAGTCTTAAGTGCGGTTCATCATAATCCAAATACGTTGTAAGAGGGGGACTACCTGTATATAACTTATGCCAGGCATATCTATTTGCCCATTCTATAAGGATCTCCAGCTCATCAAAAACCGAAACCAAACTCACTGCCGTCGAGTCGATTCCAACTCGTAGTGACCCTACAGGACAGAGTAGAACTGCCCGAAAGCATTTCCAAGGAGTGCCTGGTGGATTCAAACTGCCACCCTCTTGGTTAGCAGCCATAGCACTTAACCACTACTCCACCAGGGTTTCCTCCAGCTCATTAGTCACAGATTAGTACCTTCATCTAATGTCTTTGCACTCTCAGATCCCCTTGGAATATCTGCTATATAAAAAACTGGCAGAACCAGGGTCTAAACTCCTAAACAACCATAATATAAAATGATTTTTTTCTTTTTTAAGTAGGTAGTGGAAAGAATTTGGGCATTGGAATTGTTCATTCAATCTTTACTCATTCGACAAGTATTTATTGAGCACCTATTATGTGCAAGGAGCCCGGGTGGTGCAGTGGTTAAGAGTTCAGCAGTTCAAATCCACCAGGCATTCCTTGGAAACTCTATGGGGGCAGTTCTACTCTGTCCTTTTGGGTCTCTATGAGTCGAAACTGACTCGACAGCAATGGGTTTCAGCATAAATGTCACTCTGCTTCTTTTTGGAATCTGACATCATCCCTCTTCTAAGACATCAAGGTCTTGGTCCCTGTATTTGTTGAAAGTCCCTTTTAATCAAGTTGCCAACTGCAGATTCCCCACTTCTACTTCTTCGCCAGTTAACTTTCCTATGTCATAAGGTAGGTTTTAACACATAGGCGACCCCATACTATAACACACCACCTGCTGAACTTCCTTGAAACCAAGAAAGAGACAGTCTATCAAGCCAACAAACTGGAAATCCAACTGATGTGATAGCATATAATGAGAAGGGAGGGACCAGAGAAAGATGAATGATGACCAGGGTTACCACTGAGGGATTTAACAAGAGGTTGAATAGCTGGTGGCTCAATGTTTTAACTAAAAAAAAAAAAAAATGAAAACAGAGGAGGTAGGAGGAGAGGTAGAAGGAAGGATTATTGTTGTTAAAAAAAAAAAAATTGTTGTTAGGTGCTGTCAATTCAGTTTCAACTCATAGCAACTCTATGTACAACAGAATGAAATATTGCCCAGTCCTACACCATCCTCACAATCATTGTTATGTTTGAGCCCATTGTTGCAGCCACTGTGTCAATCCACCTTTTTTTTTTTTAATTAACTTTTATTAAGCTTCCAGTGAACATTTACAATTCCAGTCTGTCACATGTAAGTTTACATACATCTTACTCCCTTCTCCCACTTGCTCTCCCCCTATTGAGTCAGCCCTTTCAGTCTCTCGTTTCGTGACAATTTTGCCAGCTTCCCTCTCTCTCTATCTTCCCATCCCCCCTCCAGTCAAGAGTTGCCAACACACTCTCCAGTGTCCACCTGATTTAATTAGCTCACTCTTCATCAGCATCTCTCTCCCCACCCGCTGACCAGTCCCTTTCATGTCTGATGAGTTGTCTTTGGGGATGGTTCCTGTCCTGGGCCAACAGAAGGTCTGGGGAGCATTGCCGCCGGGATTCCTCTAGTCGCAGTCAGACCATTAAGTATGGTCTTTTTATGAGAATTTGGGGTCTGTATCCCACTGATCTCCTGCTCCCTCAGGAGTTCTCTGTTGTGTTCCCTGACAGGGCAGTCATCGTTTGTGGCTGGGCACCAACTAGTTCTTCTGGTCTCAGGATGATGTAGGTCTCTGGTTCATGTGGCCCTTTCTGTCTCTTGGGTTCTTAGTTGTTGTGTGACCTTGGTGTTCTTCATTTTCCTTTGCTCCAGGTGGGTTGAGACCAATTGATGTATCTTAGATGGCCACTTGTTAGCATTTAGGACCCCAGATGCCACATTTCAAAGTGGGATGCAGGGGAACATTTCAAACCATGTTCCCCAGACCCCCGCCCTTGCTCCACTGACCTTTGAAGCATTCATTTTATCCCGGAAACTTCTTTGCTTTTAGTCCAGTCCAATTGGGCTGACCTTCCTTGTATTGAGTGTTGTCCTTCCCTTCACCCAAAGCAGTTCTTATCTACTGATTGATCAATAAAAAACCCTCTCCTTCCCTCCCCCCTTCGTAACCACAAAAGTATGTGTTCTCAGTTTTTTCTATTTCTCAAGATCTTATAATAGTGGTCTTATACAATATTTGTCCTTTTGCCTCTGACTCATTTCGCTCAGCATAATGCCTTCCAGATTCCTCCATGTTATGAAATGTTTCAGAGATTCATCACTGCTCTTTATCGATGCGTAGTATTCCATTGTATGAATATACCACAATTTATTTACCCATTCATCCGTTGACGGACACCTTGGTTGCTTCCAGCTTTTTGCTATTGTAAACAGAGCTGCAATAAGCATGGGTGTGCATATATCTGTTTGTGTGAAGGCTCTTGTATCTCTAGGGTATATTCGGAAGAGTGGGATTTCTGGGTTGTACAGTAGTTCTATTTCTAACTGTTTAAGATAACGCCAGATAGATTTCCAAAGTGGTTGTACCATTTTACATTCCCACCAGCAGTGTATGAGAGTTCCAATCTCTCCGCAGCCTCTCCAACATTTATTATTTTGTGTTTTTTGGATTAATGCCAGTCTAGTTGGTGTGAGATGCAATCTCATCGTAGTTTTAATTTGCATTTCTCTAATGGCTAATGATCGAGAGCATTTTCTCATGTATCTGTTGGCTGCCTGAATATCTTCTTTAGTGAAGTGTGTGTTCATATCCTTTGCCCACTTCTTGATTGGGTTGTTTGTCTTTTTGTGGTTGAGTTTTGACAGAATCATGTAGATTTTAGAGATCAGGTGCTGGTCTGAGATGTCATAGCTGAATATTCTTTCCCAGTCTGTAGGTGGTCTTTTTACTCTTTTGGTGAAGTCTTTAGATGAGCATAGGTGTTTGATTTTTAGGAGCTCCCAGTTATCTGGTTTCTCCTCATCATTTTTGGTAATGTTTTGTATTCTGTTTATGCCCTGTATTAGGTCTCCTAGGGTTGTCCCTATTTTTTCTTCCATGATCTTTATCGTTTTAGTCTTTATGTTTAGGTCTTTGATCCACTTGGAGTTAGTTTTTGTGCATTGTGTGAGGTATGGGTCCTGTTTCATTCTTTTGCAAATGGATATCTAGTTATGCCAGCACCATTTGTTAAAAAGACTATCTTTTCCCCAATTAACTGACACTAGTCCTTCGTCAAATATCAGCTGCTCATATGTGGATGGATTTATATCTGGGTTCTCAATTCTGTTCCATTGGTCTATGTGCCTGTTGTTGTACCAGTACCAGGCTGTTTTGACTACTGTAGCTGTATAATAGGTTCTGAAATCAGGTAGAGTGAGGCCTCCCACTTTCTTCTTCTTTTTCAGTAATGCTTTGCTTATCCGGGGGTTCTTTCCCTTCCATATGAAATTGGTGATTTGTTTCTCTATCCCCTTAAAATATGAGATTGGAATTTGGATCGGAAGTGCGTTATATGTATAGATGGCTTTTGGTAGAATAGACATTTTTACTATGTTAAGTCTTCCTATCCATGAGCAAGGTATGTTTTTCCACTTAAGTATGTCCTTTTGAATTTCTTGTAGTAGAGCTTTGTAGTTTTCTTTGTATAGGTCTTTTACATCCTTGGTAAGATTTATTCCTAAGTATTTTATCTTCATGGGGGCTACTGTGAATGGTATTGATTTGGTGATTTCCTCTTCGATGTTCTTTTTGTTGATGTAGAGGAATCCAAGTGATTTTTGTATGTTTATTTTATAACCTGAGACTCTGCCAAACTCTTCTATTAGTTTCAGTAGTTTTCTGGAGGATTCCTTAGGGTTTTCCATATATATGATCATGTCATCTGCAAATAGTGATAGCTTTACTTCCTCCTTGCCAATCCGGATACCCTTTATTTCTTTGTCTAGCCTAATTGCCCTGGCTAGGACTTCAAGTACGATGTTGAATAAGAGCGGTGATAAAGGGCATCCTTGTCTGGTTCCCGTTCTCAAGGGAAATGCTTTCAGGTTCTCTCCATTTAGAGTGATATTGGCTGTTGGCTTTGCATAGATGCCCTTTATTATGTTGAGGAATTTTCCTTCAATTCCTATTTTGGTGAGAGTTTTTATCATAAATGGGTGTTGAACTTTGTCAAATGCCTTTTCTGCATCTATTGATAAGATCATGTGGTTTTTATCTTTTGTTTTATTTATGTGATGGATTACATTAATGGTTTTTCTGATATTAAACCAGCCTTGCATACCTGGTATAAATCCCACTTGATCAGGCTGAATTATTTTTTTGATGTGTTGTTGGATTCTATTGGCTAGAATTTTGTTGAGGATTTTTGCATCAATGTTCATGAGGGATATAAAAAAAAAATAGGTCTATAGTTTTCTTTTTTTGTAATGTCTTTACCTGGTTTTGGTATCAGGGAGATGGTAGTGTCATAGAATGAGTTGGGTAGTATTCCGTCTTTTTCTATGCTTTGAAATACCTTCAGTAGTAGTGGTGTTAAGTCTTCTCTGAATGTTTGGTAGAACTCTGCAGTGAAGCCGTCCGGGCCAGGACTTTTTTTGTTGAAAGTTTTTTGATTACCGTTTCAATCTCTTTTTTTGTTATGGGTCTATTTAGTTGTTCTACTTCTGATTGTGTTAGTTTAGGTAGGTAGTGTTTTTCCAAGAATTTATCCATTTCTTCTAGGTTTTCAAATTTGTTAGAGTACAATTTTTCGTAGTAATCTGAAATGATTCTTTTAATTTCAGTTGGGTCTGTTGTGATGTGGCCCTTCTCGTTTCTTATTCGGGTTATTTGTTTCCTTTCCTGTTTTTCTTTAGTCAGTCTAGCCAATGGTTTATCGATTTTGTTAATTTTTTCAAGGAACCAGCTTTTGGCTTTGTTAATTCTTTCAATTGTTTTTCTGTTCTCTAATTCATTTAGTTCAGCTCTAATTTTTATTATTTGTTTTCTTCTGGTGCCTGATGGGTTCTTTTGTTGCTCAGTTTCTATTTGTTCAAGTTGTAGGGGCAGTTCTCTGATTTTGGCTCTTTCTTCTTTTTGTATGTGTGCATTTATCGATATAAATTGGCCTCTGAGCACTGCTTTTGCTGTGTCCCAGAGGTTTTGATAGGAAGTATTTTCATTCTCGTTGCATTCTATGAATTTCCTTATTCCCTCCTTGATGTCTTCTATAACCCAGTCTCTTTTCAGGAGGGTATTGTTCATTTTCCAAGTATTTGATTTCTTTTCCCTAGTTTTTCTGTTATTGGTTTCTAGTTTCATTGCCTTGTGGTCTGAGAAGATGCTTTGTAATATTTCGATGTTTTGGATTCTGCAAAGATTTGTTTTATGACCTAATATGTGGTCTATTCTAGAGAATGTTCCATGTGCGCTGGAAAAAAAAGTATATTTTGCAGCAGTTGGGTGGAGAGTTCTGTATAAGTCAATGAGGTCAAGTTGGTTGATTGTTGTAAGTAGGTCTTCCGTGTCTCTATTGAGCTTCTTACCGGATGTCCTGTCCTTCTCCGAAGTGGCGTGTTGAAGTCTCCTACTATAAATGTGGAGGTGTCTATCTCGCTTTTCAATTCCATTAAAATTTGATTTATGTATCTTGCAGCCCTGTCATTGGGTGCATAAATATTTAATATGGTTATGTCTTCCTGATCAATTGTCCCTTTTGTCATTATATAGTGTCCTTCTTTATCCTTTGTGGTGGATTTAAGTCTAAAGTCTATTTTGTCAGAAATTAATATTGCTACTCCTCTTCTTTTTTGCTTATTGTTTGCTTGATATATTTTTTTCCATCCTTTGAGTTTTAGTTTGTTTGTGTCTCTAAGTCTAAGGTGTGTCTCTTGTAGGCAGCATATAGATGGATCGTGTTTCTTTATCCAGTCTGAGACTCTCTGTCTCTTTATTGGTGCATTTAGTCCATTTACATTCAGCGTAATTATAAATAAATAAGTTTTTAGTGCTGTCATTTTGATGCCTTTTCATGTGTGTTGTTGGCCATTTCATTTTTCCACATACTTTTTTGTGCTGAGACGTTTTTCTTAGTAGATTGTGAGATCCTCATTTTCATAATGTTTAACTTTATGTTTGTTGAGTCTTTACGTTTTTCTTGACTTTTTTCTTGAGTTATGGAGTTGATATTCCTTTTTGCGGTTACCTTATTATTTACCCCTATTTTTCTAAGTAAAAACCTAACTTGTATCGTTCTATATCGTCTTGTATCACTCTCCATCTGGCAGTTCAATGCCTCCTATATTTAGTCCCTCTTTTTGATTATTGTGATCTTTTACCTATTGGTTTCCATGATTCCCTGTTACGTGTATTATTTTGCTTATTTTTTTTTTTTTTTAGAATTAATATTAATTTGTTTTTGTGCTTTCCCTATTTGAGTTGATACCAGGACGTTCTTTTTGTAACCTTGTATTATGCTGGTACCTGATATTATTGGTCAACTGACCAAACAATCTCCTTTAGCATTTCTTGTAGCCTTGGTTTGGTTTTTGCAAATTTTCTAAACTTGTGTTTATCTGTAAATATCTTAATTTCGCCTTCATATTTCAGAGAGAGTTTTGCTGGGTATATGATCCTTGGTTGGCAGTTTTTCTCCTTCAGTGCTCTGTACATGTCGTCCCATTCCCTTCTTGCCTGCATGGTTTCTGCTGAGTAGTCTGAACTTATTCTTATTGATTCTCCCTTGAAGGAGACCTTTCTTTTATCCCTGGCTGCTTCTAAAATTTTCTCTTTATCTTTGGTTTTGGCAAGTTTGATGATAATATGTCTTGGTGTTTTTCTTTTTGGATCAATCTTAAATGGGGTTTGATGAGGATCTTGGATAGATATCCTTTCGTCTTTCATGATGTCAGGGAAGTTTTGTGTCAGGAGTTCTTCAACTATTTTCTCTGTGTTTTCTGTCCCCCCTCCCTGTTCTGGGACTCCAATCACTCGCAAGTTATCCTTCTTGATAGAGTCCCACATGATTCTTAGGGTTTCTTCATTTTTTTTAATTCTTTTATCTGATTTTTTTTCAGCTATGTTGCTGTTGATTCCCTGGTCCTCCAGATGTCCCAGTCTACATTCTAATTGCTCGAGTCTGCTCCTCTGACTTCCTATTGCGTTGTCTAATTCTGTAATTTTATTGTTAATCTTTTGGATTTCTACATGCTGTCTCTCTATGGATTCTTGCAACTTATTAATTTTTCCACTATGTTCTTGAATAATCTTTTTGAGTTCTTCAACAGTTTTATCGGTGTGTTCCTTGTTTTTTTCTGCAGTTAGCCTAATTTCATTTGTGATGTCTTGAAGCATTCTGTAAATTAGTTTTTTATATTCTGTATCTGATAATTCCAGGATTTTATCTTCATTTGGGAAAGATTTTGATTCTTTTGTTTGGGGGGTTGGAGAAGCTGTCATGGTCTGCTTCTTTATGTGGTTTGATATGGACTGCTGTCGCCGAGCCATCACTGGGAAACTAGTTTTTCCAGAAAATCCGCTAAAAAAAAAATGCACTCAGATCCCTATCAGAGTTCTCCCTCTGGCTCAGGCTATTCAGATGTTAATGGAGCCGCCTGGGGAGGGTGGGGGAGGGATCAGAGAGCTAGGAGTGTAGCACCTCAGAATATAGCCAGAGTTGTTTTTCTTACTTGGAATGATTCTTATATCTGAGATTTCCGCGGGGCGCGTCACCTATATGTACTGGCTGTGTGGAGATTGCCCCCCGGGGGTTCTGGCCCCCTGGCGTCACGGTCAGATCCTCCGCTGTCAGCTCCACCCCCAAGGTTAAGGCTTCCCTACTGGGACGGTGCACTCCCGTTTCCAAAATTAGTCGCTGCCTCCCGGGGACTCCCCGTCCCGCCAGCCACGTCACGCATCGCTCCTGCGAACCGGGTGGGCTCCCCCACCCGGGGTCAGCTCAGGAGAGCAGAGCAGCTCCCCGCGCCTGAGTCGCGACTGCGCGTCCTGGCTGGGACGCCGCTCTCCCCACTCCAAGACCAGCCACTGCCTCCCAGGGACTTCTTCCACTGGCTGCTCCGCCACACCACCCGCGCAAACCGGCTGGGCCCGCGCGAACTGGTTGGGACCACCCCGGGGCCAATTCAGGGGAATGTAGCTGATCCCCGCGCTCACACTCCGCCCGCGCCAGCCAAAATCCCGGAGGGACGGCTCCCCGCCTGGGACGCTGCTCTCCCCGCTCCAAGACCAGTCACTTCCTCCCGGGGACTTCTCCCTCCGACGCGCCGCGCCGCTCGTGCGAACTGGGTGGGCACCGCCCGCACGAACGACTGGGCCCCCCCCCGGGGTCAATTCAGGGGAATGTAACTGTTCCCCGCACTCATGCCCCGCCTGTGCCCGCCAAACTCCCGGCGGGATGGCTCCCCAGCTGGGATGCCGCTCTCCCCACTCCAAGACCAGTCACTGCCTCCTGGGGACTGCTCCCACTGGCTGCGCCACCACGCCGCCCGCGCCAACCAGCTGGGCTCCCTCCCGGGATGAGTTCAGGGGCTAGGGCTGGGCCCCTTGTTTGTGCCGTCTGCCCCCTGGGCTCTGCCCCAAATCGGGCTCTGAAGGTCACCTGCCTGGTACGCTGGCTCCTGGCTCTGAAAACAATCGCTGTCTCCCTGTATTTGTTCGTTCTCCGTCTCTAAATCTGTGTTTGTTGTTCAGAGTTCGTAGATTGTTATGTATGTGATCGATTCACTTGTTTTCCAAGTCTTTGTTGCAAGAGGGATCCGTGGTAGCGTCCACCTAGTCTGCCATCTGGCCCCGCCCCTCTCAATCCATCTTTTTGAGGGTCTTCCTCTTTTTCGCTGACCTTCTACTTTACCAAAAATGATGTCCTTCTCCTGGGTCTGATCCCTCCTGATAACATGTCCAAAGTAAATGAGACAAAGTCTCATCATCCTTGCTTCCAAGGAGCACTCTGGCTGTTCTTCTCCCAAGACAGATTTGTTTGTTCTTCTGGCAGTCCATGGTATATTCAATATTCTTCACTAGCACCATAATTCAAAGGTGTCAATTCTTCTTCAGTCTTCCTTATTCATTGTCCAGGTTCCTCATGCATGTGAGATGATTGAAAATGCCGTGACTTGGGTCAGGCACACCTTAGTCCTCAAAGTGACCTCTTTAATAATTTAAAGAGGTCTTTTGCAGCAGATTTGCCCAATGCAATATCTCATTTGATTTCTTGACTGCTGCTTCCACGGGCCTTGATTGTGGATCCAAGTAAAATGAAATCCTTGACAACTTCAATGCTTTCTCCATTAATCATGATGATACCTATTGGTCCAGTTGTGAGGATTTTTGTTTTCTTTATATTGAAGTGTAATTCATACTGAAGGCTGTGGTCTTTGATCTTCATCAGCAAGTTCTTCAAGTTCTCTTCACTTTCAGCAAGCAAGGTTGTGTCATCTGCATATTGCAGGTTGTTAATGAGTCTTCCTCCAATCCTGATGCTGTGTTCTTCATATAGTCCAGCTTCTCAGATTATTTGCTCAGCATACAAATTGAATAAGTATGGTGAAAGAATACAAACCTGATGCACACCTTTCCTGACTTTAAGCCATGCAGTATCTCCTTGTTCTGTTCAAACGACTGCCTCTTTATCTATGTAAAGGTTCCTCATGAGCACAATTAAGTATTCCGAAATTCCTATTCTCTGAAATTTTACCCATAATTTGTTATGATCCACACAGTCAAATACTTTTGTCTCATCAATAAAACACAAGAAAACATCTTTCTGGTATTCTCTGCTTTCAGCTAAGGTTCGTTTGAGATCGGCAATGATATCCCTTTCCCTTCTTCCTTGTCCTCTTCTGAATCCAGCAGTTCTCTGTTGACATACTGCTGCAACCACTTTTGAATGATCATCAGCAAAATTTTACTTGTGTATGATATTGTTCAATAATTTCTGTATTCTGTTGAATCACCTTTCTTTGGAATGGACACAAATATAGATCTCTTCCAGTCGGTTGGCCAGGAAGCTGTCCTCCAAATTTCTTGACATAGGCAAGGAAGCACATCCAGCAATGCTAATAGACATATTTTATAAATTGAGGAGTCAAGATATACTATCTATAGTTCATGGAAAGAGGAAGGGAAGTTTTTATATTTAAGAATGCAAAGGTAACCAAGAGAGGAAACAAGTCATGTTGTAACAATATTGGGAGGTGATAGGGAGAGAAGGAGTCCTCGTGGCCCAAAGGTTAAGCACTCAGCTGCTAACCAAAAGGTGTGGTTTGAACCCACCCGACATCTCCTCGGGAGAAAGATCTGGTATCTACTTCCGTAAAGATTACAGCCAAGAAAACCCTATGGGGCAGTTCTACTCTGTCACACCGGGCTGATTTGAGTCAGAATCAGCTCCACTGCGCCCAACAACAACAACAGGGAGGAAAGGTGGAAGTTTATATAAGTGAGCTAAATCCTGATAAAATGGAAGGAAATCAATAGATATTGTGGTCATATCATGTGAATTTGCTAAACAGGAATTTGTGGTGTATGCATACCCTTTAGGCATATGGAAGCACCACCAGGTGACTCGAAACCAAAATGTTCAAAGAGGTTACCTGGGGAGTGGACTAAAGATAGAGACGAGAAGACAAAAACTATTGTTTTATTTTATGCTATTATATTTTAAAATTTTATGTTAACAATATGCATTAGCAATTTGCTAAACTTTAAGCATGTTATTTTGAGCAAAATGAAATAATTTTAAAAACACGTAAGTAAGACCCACTAGAAATTCAAGGAGAAATTGATAAAACTGAGAGCATGGGGAGAAACTAATACCTTCCTCTCATGTAAACCAAGTAGACTAACAGTCAACAAAAATAAGATAGAATTGGACAGTAGAATTAATAAGCAAAACTTGATATTTATATATCCAACTCTGTACTCTAAAAATACTTCTGTTTATGGAGCATTTGCAAATTTTTTCCACAAAGAAATTCTCAATAAATTTCTCAAAGTGGAGATTGTACAGGCTGGGTGACCCCACTGCAAAAACAATCACAACTGGAAATTTGTCATATTTTTAAGGATAAACAAAATATTCTTGAAACCAAAACAAGTCTAACCAAAAGCATTATTGACTGTGTAAGAACTGCCAACAGAGACATTATTTACTAAAACTTATAATAGGGTGTTATCAAAGCTCTATTGAAAAGAAAATTCATAGCTTTAAATGCTTTTATTACTAAAAAGGAAGGAAAATAAGTGAAGCATTCAGTCCAAAAAGTAAAAAAGGCAATCTAAAAAGCAAGAGGAAAAATTAGTTAAGATAAAAAACAAATGAATGAATTGGAAAGCAAAAATAAAACTAATAAATCCAAAATCTCATTGTTTGAAAGGACTAAGAGACAAATACCTGGCAAGGATAATTAAGAAAAACCGAGAGGAAACCAGATAAACACATCATTCTGAGATTCCTGTTTTAATTATATGAGACTTCTCCATAAAGGTCCTTGGGTGGCATAAATGGTTTGCATGAGATTACTAACCAAAAGGTTGAAAGTTCGAACCTACACAGCGGTGCCTCAGAAGAAAGCCTTGACGATCTGCTTCCATAAAGATTATAGCCAAGAAAACCCTACGGAGCAGTTTTCTTCTGTAACACATTGGGTTACAACGAGTCTGAATCATCTTGATGGCAACAGGTTTGGTTTTTTTATTTTCTCTATATGATTTATTTAAAAAATGTTTCATATTCACAATACAATAAAAAGTATTAACAGAATTGACAAACATTTGCCTATACCAATATCCATGGAAGAACTAAGTTCTGTCTGAGCTTTTCTCCCACAGGTTTCACTTTTCTTCCCTGCCTTAGGCTGAGTTGTCTAAAGAAGCAAAACCAGTAAAGCATATAAATATATACAAAGAGATTTATGTCAAGGAAATGGCTCACATGGGTATAGAGACTGTAACGTCCCAAGTCTATAGGTTAGGATAGAGGCTTCTTCTGATTCATGTAGCCACAGGGGCTGGCAAACCCAAGATTGGCAGGTCAGAAAGCAGTGCTGTTGCTCACAGGCTGTGAAGGTAACAAATCCTAAGACTGGCAGGCAAAACTGCAGGTAAACTGCTAGCTCAAGTCCCAAGAATGAGAGGTCAGATGAACAGAAGCCAGCTGCAGGACCCAGAAGGAGCAAAAGCCCCAGAGCCCTGCCAGAATGAACACCCACCCACACTCCCACACTTGATGCAGGCCACACGCCCAAGGAATCTCCCCCACAACCGATTGGCTACTCATGGCAGATCCCATCGTGGGGGTGATCTTATATCATATCAACAGGGAAGTGACCACAACACCACACAATTGCCAAAACACTTAGAATCATGGCCCAGCCAAGTCGGCACACAATCTTAACCATCACACACCCTGAGCATGAGATTACTGGTGCTCAAGTACTACCAGAGAGGCTGAGCTCTTCCTCGGCCATCGGTTACACTGAAGGCCATGCTGGTTGCTGATCATTAGAAGCAGCTGTTCCTTTTTTCCCTCCTAAAGAAATGGGTATTGGTTAACAGAAGACTCATTTGCCCAGAATACAGTGCTCCTCTTCTCCCATCGCTAGTCTCTGTGTTCAGATATATTAAGCAGGGCTCCAAAAGCTACTGTCTGAAAGAAAGAGAGAAAATAGTTTCCATGGGCATAAACCCCCATTGCTGTCGAGTCCATTCTGACTCATAGCCACCCTGTAGGACAGAGTAGAGCTGCCCCAGTTTCCAAGGAGTGTCTGGCTGATTGGAACTGCCGACCCTTTGGTTAGCAGCCATAGCACTTAACAACTATGCCACCAGGGTTTTCTCTATGGGCACAGGGCAAAAGAATAAAGAGAATGGGCTCATCACCAATTATAACACAGAATTTTTAAGTGGTATGGCCACAAGCGTTAGTTCTGCACACACAAGATGAAGTATATAAGATTACATTGGTTTATCTTATTAGCAGACAGGGTGGCAGCTAAGAGGAAAAAGACACACCTTAGTTCATTTTCAAAGGGAATTCCTTTCCAAGTACATGAGAACAATACAGTCCATTAACTTCCTCAAAGCATTTTCAGAACTTGGCTCTACTTCTGGTCTTTGTGGAGCTGGTTATGTATTTCAGCGCTCCAGGCTTACCCCAGAAAAGGAGAAGGTAGCTGGGTTGAAAGCATTTCTCAAATACGAATGAATTCATTAATATAAAAAAAAACTCTTCTGTGGGCCCGACTTTTATAAAAAATAACTAAAGTTATAGAACCAAGTACAAATACATCTCCCGCTCAGTTTTTATGCATTCAATCCAGCTGCTCCTTCATTATGCCCTACGAGCAATTTTATTTATTCCCTGTTTTGTTCCAAAAGGAACTGAAGGCTGAGTCCTCTGAGTAAGATTCTTTCTAAGGACTCTTTCTAAGCTGTCTCTGGGTAAAGACTAATAGCAAATGTATGGGAATTAAAAAATGCAACACAATAATATGTTAAAGTAAGAAAAAAAATATTGTAATGGAAAGCTTTTTAAAAGCACTTTTAAAATCTTTTTCTACAGATTTTTAAAATAACACCTTTGTTTTTTGCTCTCTTTTTTCCATTTTCTGTGGATACCACTCTGGACCAGGCCCTCATTAAACCCTACCTGGACTATCGCAATAATCCCCTAACTGGTCCTATTACTTCCAGCTTTCCCCCTCACAATTCAACCAACATACTGCTGTCAGAATAACCAGCCTAAAATGCAGCTTTGCACTTATCACCTCTCAAGCTCAGAACCCGTAAGTGGTTTCTCGCTGCAAAAAGAACAAAGCCCACCAATGTCTGAGCCTGATAGTCAAGGCTCCCTCTTTCTTCATCCTTTTCTGCCCTTCTCTACCCTATAAATGCTTTGGTTCAGCTTAATCTTATTGATCAGTTCAATTTATCACTCCCCAACCACCTTGCTCTCCTCATGCTCCAGCCCTGTAATGCCCTTGCCTCTTTTCTGCCAATCACAACGCTTAATAATTTTT
This sequence comes from Elephas maximus indicus, assembly GCF_024166365.1. Classification (NCBI taxonomy): domain Eukaryota; kingdom Metazoa; phylum Chordata; class Mammalia; order Proboscidea; family Elephantidae; genus Elephas; species Elephas maximus. The sequence continues at coordinate 63,948,954 of NC_064819.1, read as the reverse complement.
GAAGAACTTCATTCAGTAACATGACCATCTCTCTAAATCCCTGATCAAAAAGTTTTAGCAATGTCTGTTGTTGTTTTTGGTTGCTTTTGAGTCAGCTCTGACTCATGGTGACCTTATTAATATGAAAAACATAACAGAATGAAATGTTGCCTGGTCCGGTGCAATCTTCTAGCACTGTATGGGACAATATTCTGTTGTGTGCCATAGGGTTTTCCTTGGCTAATTTTTGGAAGTAGATCACTGGGCCTTTCTTCCTAGTCTCTTAGTCTGAAGGTTCCATTGAAACCTGTCCACCATGGGTGACCCTACTGGCGCTTGAAATACTGGTGGCATAGCTTCCAGCAACATGCAAGCCACCACAGTACAACAAACTGACAGACGGGTGGTGGTTAGCAATGTCTGTCCTCATTTAAATGGTTAAAGCACATATTTATACCACTTATCTGGTGTTTGTCAAGCATGACCCAATATGCTTATCCATCTCTTTATAGAACAATGGTCTCTTTCTTCCAAACCAGACTGAACACTTGAGGCAAATAATTGCCACACACTTGTTTGTACAAAGAAGGCACTCAATAAATGTGCAGTAACTAGAATGGCAACCTAATACACTTGCCTTCTTCAGTGTGTTCAGCTCTAGATTCATGCTTCTCAAACAGATTTATGTGCACCCCAGGGGTACACTGTGGGTACATCTATATTCACATAAAATAAAGATGCAGTATTGTTAAGAAGTTAATTTTACTTAAGTAACTTAAAGTCTGATCTTTAAAATGAAATCAAAATAATATGGAGTAGAATGAACATTTTTTAAATTATGCTTTTACATAAACCTTAAAGACAATAAAATTAAAATAGGAGACTTCATTAAGTTTCTAGCCCTCAGCAGTTCACTGGCAATGTTTCCAGACCACCCTCTCTTCCTTCCAGGGGTAAATTCATATTCCTACACCATTTGTGGATATTTAAGTGGAAACGACTGGGAAACAGCCTATAGCTTATGAATGGGTAACGGAGAAAAAGCACAATCATTTCCATTTTAAAGAGCAATCAACATACATTTTTTTTTTTTCATTAAAATGGGTAACAGAAATTAAGTCCAGACTATGTAGTCCATAAACCTGTTGCCGTCAAGTTGATTCTGACTCATAGTGACCCTGCAGGACAGAATAAGACAGAGAACAGAAAAAAGAACAAATCTGCAATTCACATAGACAAATTAAAGTAACAAAGTAACAGGAAATGGGCCAGGGTGCAGAAACAAAGCCATTCCCCAGAACAATGGGGCAGGGTATCAGAAAATAGCCCGAAAACTTCTTTAAAGTTGTCTTTCAGAAGCAGCTGGATAAAACCAGCCCCAGGGACGCATCCAGAACATCTACCTGTGACCGCTGTGTGACCTTCCACCAGTGGCAGTAAGGGGCTGCAGCCACTTCTGGGGAATTGAACTCGGGGAGCAAGAGATTATGCAGGTATGACTCCCCATTATAGGTCCTGCTACAGATCCCAGAGGCCTCTGGGACAGGAGCCATCTTAGAAAGCTGCTGTGCGAGCACCGTAGTTAACATATCCTCGCCTGTGCCTCTGAATAAACTTGAATCTTTTTCCCCACTCAAGAATTTTTAAAAGCCCATGCAAGTCCTTTGTTCTGTGAGACAGGGGTATTCATTGCTTAGGCCCTCCTCGTCTCCACTTGTAAGCCTCTTCAATAAAGCTTTGCTCGTGTGGAAAACTCTTCGTGCCCTATCTGCTCATTCTTGATCAGTGAGAGGCAAGAACCTTATTCGATTCTGGCAACAATTTGGCAAGCCAGCCAGGAGTCCAGAGGACCCTTTGTGTCCTATTCTCGGACCCAGGGCAATGTGGACAGGAGAATTGCCTGACCCTGGCAGATGAACAAAGCAGCTACCGAGACTGATTTCTTCTTGCATTTTTCCACCAGGTAAGGTCTTCTCTCCCTTACTCCTCAAGGCCCGACCTTAGTTTCATTTTCCTCCTGAGCATACTTTCTGTTTTTCCTTGGAAACATGAAGCGCAATAATGAGGGCTCAATAGACATCCAAGTGGCAGATAAGAGTCGCTTGCCTGGGTAGGGCCACCTGGAGTCCCCCATGGACGGGTGTCTCATACTGTGGGGGCTGCAGTTACTAGTGAAGGGCCAAAGGTCCCCAGTGAGGTGGGTTTTTCTGACCATAGGGACTAAGAGACTCCTTCTTAAACTTCAGGGATTTGGGGGCTCCACACCAGAATTACTACTGAAAGGTCTACAGAGGGTCCCCAGTGCGATGGGTTTTTCTGACCCTAGGGACCAAGGGATGCCTTCTTTTTGACCACAGGGAGTAGGGAATTTCTGGTCTGGTGGTAGTGCACTCTTTGATGGGAACTGTAGCCTGTCCCTTTTCCTTCTCTTTTCTTTCCTCTCAGGCTGGAGTTTTGCCCAGCCACTTGTTTCAGCCATCATTTTTGTGTGTCTGGATATTGTCTGTCTCTAGATGGTGTACTCTGTTTCTAGGGGGATGGATGTAAAGGTCTCTGTTTAGATTGAGAGATTGAAACCCTCCATCTGGTATTGGGGGTGAGAGGTATCTGGAAGATCGAAGTGGAGATTCAGATATTCCTAGTAATGTGTTAGACCTTACTAAGATTATTCTTGTTCCCCCTTTCCCTTTCTGATTTGTCTGGTCTGAGCACTCTCTGTTTATCTTATGTGTGATTGGGGCTGTCTGGGAGGTTGAGACTGCGAGATTATCTCAGTCGCCTCTGTCTGTGTCTTATGCGTAATTTGTGTGTGTTGCATAGAAATTAATTGGTGAAAAGAAATTCAGGTTAAACTAGAACATACTTATAGAGACTCCTGAGAGTTTACTGACTGGGCTGTTTACTGAGCAATTGGTCATCTTTTGCTCTAGATGGTTTAAAGAAAAAAGATAATTTGGTCTTAAAGGGAAAGTAGCAGTTCCAGAACAGTAAAAGAGAAAGAAATTGTTATTCTTTGCCTTTCAAAATGTCTAGGTGCACTTAAACATACGTAAATGATTGGGATGACTCCCTCCAGCCCCCAGTCTCCCTAGCTAAGAATTAGATTGATTTACAAATTGCTAAAGAGCTTTGGTATTTACTGGATAAATAGCCTTTCAAAATGCTTCCCTCAATTTAAACGTATGTAAATGAATCAGAGTGGGCTAATCTTGTCTTCTACCTTGAGTTAAAAGGTAAGTAAGGGCAGGGCAGAATCAGGCCTCCTCAGCCCCCAGACCTCATGTGCCAAGGTCAAAAAGAAATCACAATGAGACTTGCCTGCTTAAGCTTATATTCATATCAATGAATTAGTTGAACAGAGACTTTGTGATTTCCAAAGCCAGGATAAGATTCCTGAGTCAAAAACCAAGCCACAGGGCTTTAGGGGAAAAAACTAAGTTTCTTATTTTAAGATCTTTGGTTAAATAACTAAAGTATTGTTTCTTGGTAACTTACAATAGACTTCTGACAAGTTTGAAAGCCATGAAAAACTTTTTATAAAGAAAAAGTGCTAAAAAGGTTTATTTAGCATGTTATAAATTACATAGAATGTGTTGTTAAAATCATGAGAAGTGCCTGATTCTTTCTCTTTGGATTAAAATTTATATGTCAGTATTTCCTCTGTGTTTTTGCCTAATATTAGGCAGCAAATGCATAATATTATATCATAATTTTATTATTTTTATTGCTAACTTGGTTGAAACTTTATATTTTTGAATCTAGCAACATCAAAGCCAATGGATTAATTAAAGAATTCACATCATTTACCTATGAAGTTATTTTTATTACTATTCAGGTATTTAGAGACTTGATAATCTTGATATGTTCTTGGTCTATCCTGACTGTATGGTGTTGTGTCTTGGGATTATTATGTGTTACATTTGAAGTTTTTTAAAAATATGGTTAACAGTTATTATTAGAAATATCTTTATCTAAAGTTTTTTTTAACTGATTTTGTTTGGCCTTTGTGTTGTGCTTGTAATTGATTTCTACCAGGTCTTTCACCATTAAGAATTATGTTTATAAATTATTCATGACCATATTAAGTTTTGTCATTTGCAGATAAGTTTTTACTTTGCTGATTTTCTGAAAACATTTGACCAGAATATCTCAACAAAAAAAGATAGACTATTTTGGACTTAGGGACTGTGACTAGACTCAATCAAGATTTCCAGAACTCTTATGCAGATGCTGGTGGGTTCACAGACTGTGGTTGATTCAGTATCACGTGGAACAGAAGTTAACTACATAAGACTGAGTAAATGAAATGATACTATGGGTTTTATGTGGTCATACTGCTGATGTTTTAAGGTCTTTCTTTCTGGAAATAAGGAACGCTTTAAGGTCCTACTTTATGGAGATAAGAAACCACATTCTTCTTTTCTCCTGAATTATCTAACTAGTGGGTTTAGATATTGTAGCTCTTGAATTAGAAGTTCTTGTTGAGAAACTTAAAGTTATAAGTATCATAATCAGAAAAGTGTCGGCAATTTGAGCTATGATTTTACAAATTAGAATAGCATTTCTCTCAAGGAACAGTTTTGTGCCTTAATAGATAAATGTTGCTATATTTGTGTTAACATACAAACTGAAGTCTAAGAGAAAGTAGTTGCTGCTGAAGCACACGAAAACCAGTTACTGATGCTGTTTATGTGCAAACAAACACCTCCGTGAGATTTGTTTCCTTGGTTCAAAGACCTTAGGGTCATGGTTTCATTGGTTATTTCAAACAATTGGCCTAACGTTATTTGTTAGTGTTTCTATTTTATAGAGGAGGTCGGCCTCATGGCTCAGACTCCATTTTGTCTTAGATTCTATTTCTGCTTCTGAGTAAGTGACCCATGACTGTTAATAGGTAAACCAAGGAGGGCCAGCTTGCCCTCAGGGAGAATACTTTGTATGTTTTGGACAGATTAACTGGAGACCTCCAACAGGAGAAGCCCATCCTGTATTATCTTGCTAATCATGAATTCTCTAATGAAAACTTGGTTGTCACATGTAAAAGTTTTTCTATATTTTCTGTTTTCTCTAGGCAAACTTTGTATGTTCCTTCTTTGTATGTTTTTTATGTGATATAGCCACCTATACTAGTTTAGATAACCCCTTTCCAACTGAGAGTGAATTTCTTTAGATTCCTGATAAATGCGTAGACAGTACACTTTGAGAGCTTTAAGATTATCTTTAGATATTCATAGTAAATATTATAAAGGTAATGTTAAATTTGTTACCCACTGTAAAACTAGAGTCAGAAGAGAAAGCCCATTAGTCCAACTCTCAGGGTATGGTTGGTAACTTTAATTCCTTCTTATGGTATATTTGAATTGGAGAAATCTTTAAGAAATTTATCAATCACTATGGGACTAGAGGCACAAACCAGGTTCATGTACCATTTTCAGTCTCAGACTTAAGCCAGTGCAAAGAAAAGTTAGGGAGTGTGTCGAAAGACCCTGAGAGATTTAAGGATGAGTTCATGAAATGCAGCTTAAATTTTCATTTGACCTGGGGAGATGTGATGGTTATTTTAACTCACCGTTGTAGTACAGATGAGAAGACTAGGGTCCTGGCTAAGGCTGGAGAACAGGCAGACAATGATGCTAACCGCCCACAATCAACACATGTGATTTTCAGACAGGGAGGGGAAGCAGTCCCCAATGTGAAGCTGAATTGGGTTTACAATGGGGATAGTAAGGAAAGAGCCAGACATTTATTTACATGTATAAAAAAAAAAAAAATTAAATTTTTTTTTTTTTTTTTTATCATAGGCAGGATTCAAAAGTGTGTGGCGAAGACTGTTAATTATGATAGAGTGAAATAAATTACCCAGACAGCAGAGGAGAACCCAGCAGTCTTCCTCACCAGGCTGACTGAGGTTTTTAGTAAATATACTAACACTGACCCTGAGAGCCCAGAAGGAAAGACTTTGCTAACTACACATTCAATTATGCAGTCTACGGCAGATATTAGAAGGAAGCTACAAAATTTAGAGGCAGGAACCCAGACTCCACTCTCATGACTGGTTGAGGAAGGCTTTAAGGTCTTTAACAACAGGGACCTTGCAACAGAGGAAAAATGAAAAAAAAAAAAAAGTCCTGATTATTGGCAGTAGCTCTTCAGGGCCCACGTTGACATAACCCTACAGGATCCTGAAGACCAAGACCTCCACAAGAATTTCCTCACTGGCCGGTTAGTATCGAGCCAGACCAATGTGGGTATTGTGAAAGAGAGAGGCCATTGGAAGGCGGAGTGTTCTGAGCGTCCTAAAACAGGGTGCCCAGGTGACCTCCCCTGGAGTCCAGTCCAGGCAGGCCCACAGCGCCTGATGTCCCTTTCAGAGGAGGAAGACGAGCAGCCCTATTGACGAGGCCCAGGGGTCCACTCAGCTCCCAGCCAGAAGACCATTGCTATTTCCGCAGCAGAACCTTGGGTTATTCTCGATGTGGGAGGTAAGGAGACTGAATTTTTGCTAGACACAAAAGCTGCCTTCTCTGTTTTAACCGAAAATCCAGGCCCACTCTCCAGTCATGACTGTACAGTCAATGGGGTTGACAGAAAGCCCTAAGGTAAGGAACTTTACCTTTCCCCTTTCCTGTGAAGTGGGCCAGAGAATGTAAAGAAAAAAACAGTATGAGACTGAAAAACAAAAGAAGGGGAGCCCAAGATATTTGGTGGGCAGTGCGAAAATCAGTCCCCTCTATTACTTAGTTTCTACACTTTTGGGGCCGTCCTCCTAGATACCCTAGAGTTAAACTTAAAGATCTGCCAAACTTTGAACTCTGCCACCCTTTTACCACCCCTCAGAGTATTTGAGCCTATTCATAACTGTATAGAAGTAGTTAATGAGGTCTACTGTAGTCATCCAGACCTACAAGAAAAACCCCTAGGAAACCCAGAGGTTGAGTGATATATGGATGGGAGCAGCTTTGTTGAACAAGGCTGATTTGGCCGCTAAAGCTGCTGCATCACAATTAATGGCCCTCATTCCTTACAGCTTAAATCAGTTAGGGACAAAATATACCCAAAAGGAAGAAGAGAAAGGCATTTTTTTATGAGACAGGATGGATGAAGAATGATGAGAGAGTATTGTATGTGCCTGAGTATTTATTATGGAAAACGGTAAAAGCCTTATCATGATGGCACACACTATGGCAGGGATGCCCTCCTAGGGCTATTGTCTAAATGTATAAAAAGAAAAGGGCTACACAAAATAGTTAAACAAATTACCAATAGTTGTGAGATCTGTCTGAGGAACAACCCACAAAGCCACCCTATTCCCCCACCTCTGGCTAGACCTGTCCAACATCGGGGTACGTACCCAAGGGAGGATTGGCAAATAGGTTTCACTGTTATGCCATCCAAGCAAGGGCTAAAATACCTGTTGGTGTTTATAGATATCTTCACTGGATGGGTAGAAGCCTTTCCCACTAGAGCAGAAAAGGCTTTAGAAGTGGGAAAATTCATATTAGTCTTCACAATCTGACAACAGCCCAACATTCGTAGCAAAAATAACCCAGGCTCTCTCCACAGCCTTATGCATAAATTACAAGTTACACACAGCCTGGCATCCTCAGTCCTCAAGAAAAGTTAAAAAAAAAAAAAAAAAAAAGAATCAGACTCTAAAAATGATGTTACCTATCTGGGACAAGTGCGGAAGGCCCTAAGAGAATATAGTAATAATGTCCCCCCTTCCCCCTCCCTGGAACTGTGGTTCGTTTGCGCCTAGAACCAACCCCACACACTTCTTGCATTGCACCCTGGGTTATGTCCACTCCTATCCAGGGCACCAGTGGAGTCTTGCACTGGAAAAGACAGGTACCAGTGGCACTCCTAGCCATGGGGGTAGCCACTGTAGTGTCTGGAACCTTGACCAGGGGAATAGTCCAACATCGTCCTCAATAACCGTCAAGCCCTGACCATATTCTGGCTAAGAAAGGAGGGGTATGCACAGTAGTAAATACCTGTTGCTGCTTCTATATTAATACCTGAGGAGAAGTAGAACTTCAAACTCAGGAATTGCTGGCTCAAGCAAATTGGTTACGAGATAACCAAACTAAGTTAGCTCTAACTGTGTGGGAACAGGTTGCTACTAAGGCCCCAGGAAGGGAAGAAATCAATAGCTTGGTTTCTTCCCTTCCTGGGGCCTTAGTAGCAATCCTTTTACTACTCGTGTTCGGCACCTGCCTGTTTAAGCTTTTGGTAAAGTTTCTATCTGCCAGGTTACAACAATTTCAGGCCAATTGGTATATATATATCACGTGCTTTTGGAATTACCCATAATTTTGTGCGCCTGAAAGTTTTTTTCTAGGAACTGCCAGTTCCTTGTCTAATAAGAAAGTCCCTGGGTGGTGCAAACAGTTAAGCACTTGGCTGCTAACCAAAAGTTTGGAGGTTCAAGTCCACCCAAAGGCATCTTGGAAGAAAGTCTTAGTGATTCACTTCCAAAGAACCGGCCATTGAAAACCCTGTGGAGCACAGTTCTACTTTGTCACACACAGGGTCATTATGAATTGGAACTGATTTGACAGAAACTGGCGGTGGTATCTATTAAGGAGAATTTCCTTGTACCAGCTACTCTCATGTATATGGGGCTCACATGAGAGGGGACTGGAGATCTTTTCCATTTTAGTCAAAGTGTTAAATTTGGACTAGACATAGAAAACAATCACTTCCTAATTTTCTAGATGAGGAAACTGAGGCTTAGAGAAGTTGTAACTTGCCCAAGGTCACAAAGAACTAGTAGAGTTCCCACACTTTCCTCCAGTCTCCCATTTCTAGCGAGAAGGATGGCCATTCCAGTGTAAAATAATCTAAAGCATCTGGCTAGTGTCTGTATTCCTGCAGTGGGGCAGGAAAGGGGAAGAGGAACTGACCTCAGTGTTTGTGCAGGTCCCTCAACAACAGGTAGCAAGTGGTTAATTCAAATCCATCTGCTTTATTGGTCTGGCTTGAGTGAAAACACCATCCTCCACCTTAAACCAGCTGTTGACAGGAGCTGTCATTCCTGATCCAACACACCTTTCTTCTGAAGGTTGGTTTGGAAAGATGAGATCAGATTTTTGTCTAAGTCCATTTGGGGGAATCTGTCCCCACCAATGGCAAACTGGATCCCTCAAGAACACCAGAAAAAAGCCCTAAGAAGAAGACCCTGCTAATGTTTTGGCCATACTAGGCTCAACTACAAGTTTAAATCACCAATTCCCTTGTAGGAAACCAGATATTGCTCTAAACTCTTCCCAGTCTGTGATTTCTTTAAGCTGATTCTGTCACATATGCAAATGTTCTGCTTCACAGGGCTGAAACCAGAAAAGCAAAAAGTTAAATTTCCCATGGAAAGTTATAAACATGGTCATGTTCCCATCATCACTTTAAAATTTTTAAGTAATGGAGGCCAGAGACATGTGGCCAAAAGAGGAAGTCAAAGAGATCAAAAATTCAAGAAGGATTTGGTGGGGGTGTTGATGGCTTGAAGATGGAAGGGACCATGTGGAAGATGTGAGAAGGAACTGAATTCTGCCAACAACCACTGAGTTTGGAAAAGGACCCCCAGCTCTAGTGAGAACTTCAGCCTGGCCAACACCTTGACTCACAGTCCAGTGAGACGTAAGCGGAGAACCCAGCCACACCCTGCCAGACTTCTAACCTACAGAAACTGCAAGATGATAAATTCGTGCTGTTTTTTGTCACTTAAAAAAGTTAAAATAATGCTAAGAGATCCTGGGCTGGTTCATAAAAGATGTGGGTTTCAATTCTAGCTTTGCCACTAACTGTATGACTTTCTGCCATGTCACCTAAATCCTGAGTCTCATTTCCCATATGCGAATTGGAGAGATGGTTCCATAGTCATCTAGTGCTGCTGTAACAGAAATACCACAAGTGGATGGCTTTAACAAAGAGAAATTTATTCTCTCACAGTCTTGTAGGCTAACAAGTCCAAATTCAGGGCGTCAGCTTCAGGGGAAGGCTTTCTCTTCTCTGTCAACTCTGGAGGAAGGTCCTTGTCATCGATCTTCCCTACTTGAGGAGCTTCTCAGCGCAGGAACCTCAGGTGCAAAGGACCCAATCTGCTCCTGGCGTTGCTTTCTTGGTGGTAAGAGGTCCCCCACTCTCTGCTCACTTCCCTTCCCTTTTATCTCTTGTAAGATAAAAGGTATTGGAGGCCACATCCCAGGGAAACACCCCTCACATTGGATCAGGGATGTGACCTGAGCATGGGTGTTACGTCCCACCCTGATCCTCTTTAGCCACAGGCAAAGATTATGATTTATAACACACAGGAAAATCACAAAATGGAAGACAACCACACCATACCAGGAATCATGGTCTAACCAAGTTGACCCACATTTTGGGGGTACACAATTCAACCCGTGACAGAGGGGCGTATCAATACCTACCTTCTAGAATAGTATGAAAAGCAAAAGGAAATGAGTTTGAAATTACATTGCATACTGTCAGGCATTGCATAACACCATCCTGCATTTTAAACCAGCTCTTGACAGCAGTTGTCATTCCTGAATCCAACACATCTTTCTTCTGAAGATGGTTTGGAAAGATGAGATCAGATTTTTGTCTAAATCCATTTGGGGGAACCTATAAAAAAAAAAAAAAAAAAAAATTTTATGCCCAGTAAAGACAAAGATTTTGCAATAAAGCATCCCCCCTCGAAAGTCGCTGTATTTTAAATTTCTCTCTCCATATCCCCCCCCCATTTTAATTGAGTTTAAAATTAGAGGGAAGTGTATTTTGTGAATTGGGGTAGAGGTGGTTCACTGGTAGAATTCTTACCTTCTGTGAGGGAGACCTGGGTTGAATTCCCAGCCAATGCACCTCAGATGCAGTTACCACCCGTCGATGGAGGCTGGTGTGTTACTACGATGCTGAACAGGTTTTAGCAGAGCTTCCAGACTAAGATGGACTAGGAAGAAAGGCCTGGGGGTCTACTTCCAAAAATCAGCCAACAAAAACCCCAGGGATCACAACAGTGCAATCTGTATCCTATCATGGGGATGGTTTAGGACCCAGCAGTGTTTTGTTGCATTGTGCATGAAGTCACCATGAGTCGGGGGCTGAATCAACAGCAGCTAACATTGACATTTCGTGAAACATTTCTTCACGAAAAGTGACATTAAAGGAATTTTTTAATCCAAAAACCTAAAACGACAATATATTTACTGAGGGGTCATGCATCCTTCAACACACATTCACAAGCTTGAAGTGTTATTTCAGGGACCCCTCAACAACCTCTTCTTTTGGAACAGTGTCTGGCTGAAACCTCACCACCCACATTCACATCTACAAGCAGACACAGTTCAATTGTTCCTTTTCTATTCACCGTCTTACAAACAACACCTATAAGCACTTTCACATTCATGATCTTATCTGATCCCCCTAACCCGGAAGTAAAACGGGAATGACATGACACTATAAATAAGTGGCCCCGAACTACGCCACTGGTCAAGGGCAGAGTCAGGCCTGGAACTGGTGCCATCTTATTGCAAGATAGGTACCCATCTCCAACCCCACACTGCCTGGCTACCCTGGTTTGGCAGAGGACAACTGGATTAGCCAACCCTCTCCCAACACCCTGTTTACGTGTCCTTGTGCCGAAGTCCCAGGGCCAGGCTAGAAGCCAGGACACACCACACAGGGCGGTGTGTGGATTCCTGGACTTGTTTGCTTTTAGTTAAGCAAACTGGCTTGACTTCACAAAATAAATCCAGACCGACTGATGATCAGAAGTCTCACAACTCACCTCAAGAAAACCTTCATGTTCATTTGATTTGAACGCGTTCAATAGTATTAACGTTAATCATCCACCCACCCACCCAACCCCAAAAGACAACATATCCTCTGGAGTCATGCCAGGCCATTAAGGAACTACAACAAAAAACGTCTAACATGAGACTCAATTTCCTTCTCATCTAGCTTCAACACAAGAAAGTAAAACTGAGGATGAATATTGCATTGCTAAAATTTAAAAAAGTAAAGGTAGAAAATGGAATTCAAAGCACAACTTCTTTATATACATCAGTAATTCAGTAAAGCCATCATTTAGAGTTCCTTTCTACCTTTTGAAACGGACTATTATTTGATTTTAAAGGCCCTGGGTAACAAAAACAGTTTGCACTCGACTATAAACCTAATGGTGGCAGTTCCAACCCACCCAGCAACGCTGTGGAGAAAGGCCTGGTGATCTGCTTCTGTAAAGATTACAACCAAAAAAAAAAAAAAAAGAACCCTATGGAGCAGTTCTACTCTACAACACATGGGGTCACCATGAGTTGAAATTGGGTCAGCAGCAATGGGTTTGGTTTTGGTTTATTTAATGATAGGCCAAAAAATGTACCCCAGAGATTAGAGTACACATTGGTAATGTTAATAGGAAAGGATGTGGATCCGGTTTAACAACCGCTCTGAGTCGTGATTTTGAAAGGAAGCTGTGAGAATGTACTTGGCATTCATGGGGAAGACGCAAGCACTTTGACAGGTGGAGGAAGTACGTGGATTCAGCTGTAATTCTAGTTCCAATATTAGCAAGTCAGATACACACCACTTATTATTGCTCTAGCGAATCACCCTCCATCACCTGCCCTTCTCCTCCAGCTGAGTGCCAGGAAGGGCTGGGGTTCTTCCCAGGGGGTGCCCATCAGCTCTGGGCATGCAATCAGACACACAAAACCCAGGCCCTAAATGATTATTTGAAATAATAAATAATTCTCTTACATACACCTCCACTGAGGCAGACAGCTGAGAGGGGAGATAGCATTCTCCTGTGAGGAGCTGAGATAGCAGTCTCTCGGAACCTATAGATTTGGGTGAAGGAAGGCTCAATATTACGAAGGAAAGAACATGGAAGTAAGTACTTTCAAGTAGTTTTGCATTCTTTTTCTGGCTGCCAATCATTAGCTGTGAGACCCTTGGCAAGGCAGTAACACAAAACCTTTTCTTTCTCTATGAAATGTATCTAACATCTGGTCCACTTACCCCACAGGATTATTCTTGAAGGTTCTTAAATTAAAGTACATGCAAAAATAGATAAATGGAAGGTATTATAATTGCTAAAGCCCTGGTAGTACACTGGTTAAGAGCTACAGCTGTTAACCAAAAGGTTGGTAGTTCGAATCCACCAGCCACTCTTGGAAACACTATGGGGCAGTTCTGCTCTGTCCTACAGGGTCACTATGAGTCGGAATCAACGGCAAGAGGTTTGGGTTTTTTTTTTTGTTTATTATAGTTGCTTTTAATTATTTGGAGAAATGAATTTCTTTCTTAGAATGTGGAATTGAAAGCTATCTTTAGGGCCTAAAAAAAAAAAAAACTAGGTTTATTTTCTAACAAATGAGAATAATTGAATTACAGAAAAGCCTAATTATAATTCTCTTTCAAATCCACTAGATTCATAATTTACATTAAAATAAGTTTGCTGGTTAGGGCATTGATTAAAATCACTGCTGTATAAAATGCCTCATTTGATAATTCTTTGGGAATGCAAATTCAAGTTTCTCAAACAATAGGCACAGTTTAAACATGAAACAATGTTGACATTCTAGGAGATAATTAAGAACATTAGCAAACCATAACGTTACAAAAATGTTTTTAAAGGATCTTATTGATTTCCTCAAAATGGATATGAAAAGGAAATTTGAATTAGATGTCAGTCGTAAACCTTTGTACTCACGTGTCATATTAAGAGCATAAAACTTTCAATAAAATGGCATCAATAACCCCTGTACAGGAAGCTTTTGCTTTTGCAGAGGTCTAAGTCCAAGTTCTTAATCAACCTCTGGCACTTTAGATGAGTCCTGCCTTGAATACTAATCAAGTGGAAATGGCCTTAAACACTCTCATATGAAACCTTCCTTTAAAAATCATGACAAAGAAATACATTCCTCAATAGACTTCTGGAAAGAAACCTGGGGGCATAGTGGTTAAGAGCTATGGCTGCTAACAAAAAAGTCAGCAGTTTGAACCCACCAGCCACTCCTTAAAAACCCTATGGGGCAGTTTTACTCTATTCTATAGGGTTGCTATGAGTAGGAATCCACTGGACAGCAATGGGTTTGGTTGTTTTTTTGGTTTGTTTGTTTTGGTAATAGACTTTTGGAAGATTAGAACTGATCTTAGAGAATGTTTAGTCCAATGTCGATTTTACACAAATAATGGTTTTCGATGCCTGGCAGCACTTTTTATAAGAATGACCAAAAAGCCAAAACCAAACCCATTGCCATCCAGTCCATTCTGACTCATAGTGACCCTATAGGACAGAGCAGATCTACCCCATATGGTTTCCAAGGAACACCTGGTAGAATCGAACTGCCGACCTTTTGGTTAGCAGCCATAGCTCTTAACCACTATGCCACCAGGGTTTCCAAGAAAGACCAAAGACTTCCAGCACTGGTATTTCTCTGGATAATGATCAATTCCTGTGCACTGTCAGTGTGGAATGTCATACAACAAGAAAGTCTACATCAGGGAAGGCATTGTACTTGCCCCATTAACGAAACAAGGTAAGTCCGTTGCTGTCGGTTCCGACTCACAGCGACCCTATAGGACAGAGTAGAGCTGCCCCATAGGGTTTTCAAAGAGCAGCTGGGGGATTTGAACTGCTGAACTTTCGGTTAGCAGCCACTGCTCTTAGTGGTATTCAAATTCAGGTAATTTTTGTACATTCTGAACCTAGGACGTCATAGGACTTGGCTAGTTTCTGTAGGATACAACTGAACGTGTCTAGAAACATGTATAGCACAATAAAGACTCACACACTTGATTTCCTGCTCCACATTTATTGGGGCTAGAGAGACTAAAACAGCTGTTTTCCTCCCAAAGAATTGGAAAAATATAATACAATTGCAATTTCTTAAATACATGACAAAACCTTCCGAATCACAAATCAACATGAGATGTAACAGCCTATAGACATCAATTGTGAGAGTTGTATAAAATTTCATTCATCTAAGGCATTTCTGAAATTGTCCTTAAAGTTACACATACATACAGAAGTCTATATACATAAAGGCATCCATTCATAAACAGAAAAGTCTTTCAGAAGCACAGTGTAGGGAAGGCTAACATAATACATGTTTAGACTCTGAATAATTTTTAAGAGAAAATATGAGATTCAAAGAAACAGTGATTTACATTTAAATAAGCATGTGGATTTCAAATCTGGACAGGTAAGATTTTCATGATGCAGGCTACAAGAAAATTCACACTCGTTTGTTTCTTAAAGGACTTTTTCAAAACACTGATTTTAAGTCCAGAGTGAACATTCCTGGCATGAATAAGTAGGATGCCTAAGATTCTACAAATTTGCTTCCATCTAAGCTTTCCTCCTCACCTCGCTACCTAATAACAGGAGAAAACTTTTTAGATGGGGCAACAAGTAGATGTGTCATTACCTTCAACAGGGTTTCTGGATGGTGGGTTATTATATCCAGATAACAATTTGATGAAGGCTATTTTATTTCTATTTCAAATAGACTATGGAAGGGTATACTACTTCCACCCTATAGAGCACAGGTCTACTCTGAAACACAAGGGGGTCACCATGAGTTGAAATCAACTCCATGGAAACTGGTTTTTTTTTTTTTTTGGTTTATACTTACTTCAAACACTAAAATATTTTTCCCACAACATCCAAACATTATTATCCAGACTCATATTTCTTCCTAGTGGAAAAAGAGAATCACTAGGAAAGGATAAAGCTGACCGAGAAAGGAGACAAGGTTAAACTCTTCACTGGCCA
This sequence comes from Elephas maximus indicus, assembly GCF_024166365.1. Classification (NCBI taxonomy): domain Eukaryota; kingdom Metazoa; phylum Chordata; class Mammalia; order Proboscidea; family Elephantidae; genus Elephas; species Elephas maximus. The sequence continues at coordinate 63,933,197 of NC_064819.1, read as the reverse complement.
ATTAACCAAAATGAAAATACCAGCCTCTGTTATCAAGTTGTCAGCTCTCTCCTTGTAAACAAAGCCTGTAGATCATCTTGGGTCACGCCCTTTGACACACCAGAGATATGTTTGGGTTTTAACCCACCAACTGGTTCCTGCTGATTCTGACAATCTCACACAGGCCAGTTCATTTAGCTATTTAAAAAAGAAGTTACTCTTTTTTTTTTCCCCAGACACTTTTCAACATTTTAAAAGTTAAATCCAGTTATTTAAAATCTGTTTGGCAAAGAACCCTCTCTTCCCCCCAAAAGAGTAGGTGAGTCTGTTATAGTATCTCTATGAGAAGACAAGTTCCTTCAGTTTTGCAAAGGAAACAGGTGCTTTCTTCCACCTTTACTCCAAATTCAGGAGCTCTCCTTCTGATAACATAACATTTTAGGTTACTTGAGATGCTTGTTTAAAGATTCTTTGTAGAGCCAGGCGTAGAGAGTTTAATAATGGAGGAGTACATCACCAATATTGACATTCTTGTCACAAAAGTTCAATTTCATTTGAGTTCTTGTGATCCCCTGAGTAGTTATAAATGCCCTTTGACCTATAATGAGGCAGTAGGCTACGTGTAAGTAAAAGTAAATGGACTACTCAAGTTTATGTACAATTATATTTATACTAATATGAAATATGTTGATAGAAGAGGGTTTTGTTTTTTTTCTGAAGTGTTTAGTGCTTAGAAAAAAAGCAAAGACTCTTAACATTAAGAAATTTCTAATAAACAATTAAAAATGGTTTTGGTTGGTTGCCATTCAAAAGCTTTCCCAGAGTTCTCATCTGTGCTCTACATAAATTGTAAGTAAAATGTCCATGACCAATAGATGTACTATACATACATCAAATATATACACGTGAATTAAAGTTCTTTAAATATACCCATTCCCACTTAACATACATTCCATTACATAAGCAAAGCATCACTCTTTAACAATAGGTCCAAGACAGCAGCAATTGAACACACTAGTTACCAGTTGCCTCAAAAATATCATAGGCCCTGATAGTTCCTGATATGGTACCCTTGGCTTCAAGACAAGCTCTCCATACACATTGAGTACAGTATCATGAAGCACCATCCTACACTGCTAATGGTAATTATATATAATCCTGTCACTGGAGAAAAAGTTTTTTTTATATTTTCAAAACCCGTTTATTAAAAAGCTGACTAATGATATAATGGGAAAAACAAGTCACAGTCAAGTGATAGAAATCTACACTCTTCAGGATATATAAAGAATTTACATGTTATTTCTTACCTATTTTTGGTTGTTGTCAATCCCTTGTACATACAGAAAGCACTCAGAATGCCTTACTAGTTGCTGAAAGGGCAATATTACATGATGCTGTGAATAGAACTGCTCTGAATTGTTTGAAAATATATAAATCACTTGATTAACAATTTGTTATTTGTTTTTTTTACAAAAAGAGATGACATGCTATTATATTTTTCCTGTTTTAAAAGAGTTATTTTTATGAGTTTACAGATACTCTTGGATAAGTTATTAACTCAGAACCAAAATTCACATATATAATATGCAAAAAATACTTAGGTTGATTTATAACAAACCATATTGGTCACAGAAGGAAAGATAAAATGGCTTTTCAGTAAACATTTGTTTTGTGTGTACTATTGGGTATGGATAGGAATTCTGGGTAGGCTGCCAATTCTAATGGATTCTAGATGTGTATATGGACTTTAATCTTTGCTCCTGGTGTGTTCTTTTAGATCCATTTCTACATCTGTTGGGTATATGAACACAGAGCCTAAGAAAGGTCCCTATTATCTATGGTGAAGGTTTTGAACTTCTCCTACCCTACCCATGTTTCATATAAGGCAACTGTCTAGCTACTGGCTGTTAAGAAAAGGGTCTATCACTTTTAGGGAAGTTCTACTTGCCAGGGTAGGGACACTAAATTAGACCATATTGCCCTACATGCTACAACCCTTGTATTGGGAAGGGACAATTCTCTCTGCACAGCAGTTTCTCCTTGAAGCTGAGATCACACAAGGGGAAATCTACTGTGCTTCTGCCAAGACACTGTGGGGAATGCTGGGGAAAGCACACCAAGTAGCCAGCAAAGGCAGAACCACCACATCTACTCCTAAGATAAGCAGCCTACTTTATACCTCCTAGGAGAATTTTCCCTTAAGCAGGCTTATCCTTCCCCTCCTACATGAAGTTCCCCCATGTTTCCACATTGGTCAAATCAATACAAAGCAGACTTCTGCTTCTCAGATACCGTGTATGTTGCCAACTGTTTGACAACATATTTATTATATCAAATGTTCACTCAGGCTCCTGGAATTTGGCTGGAAGTTCAGCAGTCTAGTGGAATCCTTTGGATGATCAAACAGTGAAGTCCTAGTTCCCCCCAAGCAATCCCAAAGCTTCCAGACATGCTCCCTAGACACAGCTGGACTGGAGAACCTCGTTCTCTTTACACAGGAACACATGCATCCTGGGCTTGGCCTTTTCCAAAGCCGAAGGCTGGCAGGCAAGTTCAAAGTCTGGACACAAGAGGCACTTGCAAAGTTTGGCAAGAAGAAGGAGGCGAGGTCACTAAACAGGGCTTTATCACTGTGCTGTCTCATAGAACCCAGACATCCGTGGCACGTGAACATGGACAGAGATCTTTAGGTTGTGGATGGGTCATGCTTTTTCTTCTTGCCCCGACAGGACTTGCAGACACAACAGATTATACATGGGGAAGCCAGGAGGAGCAAGGGTGATGTCACCAAGGCAATGATGCCCAATCCCACAAGAATCCCCACCACCTGGAAATTTAGAAGAAAAGCATATTTCAGCAGTTAAATCTTCTTGGATGTATACTTACACTTACTATACCATATTGCAGCTGTTGTTGTGTGCCATTGAGTCAATTCCGATTCACAGTGACCCTACAGGACAGAGTAGAACTGTGCCCTAGTTTCCTAGGCTGTAATCGTTATGGGAGCATATCACCAGGTCTTTTCTCTTGCAGAGCTGCTGGGTGGGCCAAACTGCCGACCTTTTGGTTAGCAGCCAAGTGCTTAGCCACTGAGCTACCAGGACTCCTTTACTATACCATACTCGGGCACATAAAAGTTACAATTATGGAGCCTTTTAGTCAGTGCTTAGCAATGGTTTGAACTGGATACAAAGCAGGGTGAGAAAAGCAAGTCAAATTCTAACTCAACCTCTTCCATCAGCTCAAATACAATCATCATCTGTTGGTGTTGGCTCTCTCTACCTGGGTTTCTGCAACAAACTCACAGGGGTGTTAAGAACAATGCCTAGGATATTAACATTGACTCTCTCAAAGGGAAGATGACAACATGGCCTTTAATAAATATGCAACATTATTAAAAAATCAGGCTCTCTTTGAACCTACTGCGTAAACATACAATGGCAAGTACAGAGGACTCTAAGCCCCAGCAGGGCCTCACAGAATTTTAGAACACTACCTTTCATGGCTAATACACCTTAAAAGGTTTTCTTAAAGTCATGTCACCTTTTTTTCCAGGAGGAAAGAACACCTGCCTTCATTCTGCAGGTCACTGTTAAGTGCTTAAGCCACTTTGGGGCCTCTGCACCCCCATTTGTCCTCAGGGGGACTGTGCTCATCAGGTAACTTCAGGAAGTTGCTCCATTACTTTTCCCTAGTCCTACCCTGGAACCCTCCAGAACCTTCCAGACTGGGATGAGAGAGGAGGTGATAGAGAGAGGAGGATGGAGAGGTGGGCTCTTTTTTCTTTCAAGATAAGAACACCAGCATCTCACTTATTATAAAAAGTTCTACTTAAGACACATTAACTGATAGACATAGACACTAAATTACTTCAGATAAAGCACACGTGATATTTAGAGGGTTGGAGTTACACCTGTCAGTTGTCTACATTAATCATTATATTAAGTTGGGGTATAGAGTTAAAATTTGTTCCAAAGAAAAAATTTAATCCTAGTGTCTTTTTTCCCAAGAGGTGGGCTCTTGAAGCCATCATAAATCTGTTTTATTTCACGCGCCCTTTCAGGGGAGGATACCTGTGTTCGGTTCCACATTACTGAGGCTCTGGAGTGGCCCAGTTTGTTCCTACATGGTCCTTTGTCATAATGCCTGAGGAAAATATCATTCTGAAAAACAAAGAAAGAGGTTTCAGTAAATGTGCAATTCTGAATGAGAGAGGGATATAAACCACATTAGATCATCTTACTGGATTCAGAGGCCCTTCGGCTGATAAGTGACTCCCTCTAGGAAGTCCAACCCTGTAATCTTTAGACTGTAACTCAGCAATTTTGTAAATCACCAAGTGAAGACAGATCATAATAAATGAGACTCTAGATTGATTCTAAAAAGGAATAATGATCTGATCTACTTATCTTAGAAAGGTAGCTCTAGCAGAGGTACAACATAGAATGAAATGATCAAGAATGGGGCACTTAAAAGGCTATTAGAATAAATCAGTTGAGGGAAAATAGCAATGGCTGAGGGATGGTGAGGAAGAAAACACAATCATGAGACATTACGAAGGTAACTAATTAGATGAGGGAAACAGGGAAGCGACACCACAGAAATAGATTTTATTGGGAAGATGATGACCACAGTTTGGACATGTTGAATTTGAGAGATACTTGAGATGTTCAAGCAGTACTGTTCAAAAGGCAGCTGACTGTAGAGATCTAGGGTTTGAAAAAAAAAAAAAAAAAACTTGGGAATCATGGGTGGGAAGAACCATAGAAGTAGTTGAGATTACCCAGGTAGAAAGAGTGTAGAGTGAGAAGCAACAAGGCTGTCCAACACAAACATGTAAAGAATGGGTTAAGGAAGAGTCTAGAAAAGAAACTGAGAAATAGTCAGACAGGTTGAAGGGAAACCAGAAGAGATGGTATCACTCAAGTGAGAGTGAGTAGAGTACAGGCCAAGAGGCCACGTAATATAAAGACTGAAGTGTCCATTGGATTTTACCAATAAGAAATCACTTGAAACCTTGGAAGGAAGATAGCGAAGGTATGACTATGTGGCAATCAGAGTACGTTCCTAGAGAAATATATAGGATGTAAGTAGTGTCAACAGCAAGAGGGGATTATGCTACTTTGAAGGTTGGCTTCTAAAGGAAGAAGAGACATAGAGGGGTGGTAAGGGAAAGGTGTAATTTTCCCTGGGCGAGTCCAGTGCTTAAGCACTGGTCTGGTAACCAAAAGGCTGGCAGTTCAAACTCACCCAAAAGCACCTCAGAAAAAAGGTCTGACAATCTGCTTTGGAAAAGTCATAGCCTTGAAACCCCTATGGAGCACTTCTACTCCGTAATACATGGGGTCATTATGAGGCAGGAATCAACTCAACGGCAACAGGAGAAAGATGCAGACTTGAGAAAAAGTCACTCATTTTTAAATGAGAAAAACTTGAATGAGTGGGTATGCCAATAGAGTAGAGAGCTGAAGTTGAAGTCACAGGACAGAGAAGAGATGACTAAAAGGGACAAGTCCCTGAGGATATAGCCGGAAGTGGGATTCCAAAACAGATTAAGAATACCTCATTGTCTGAAACTACAAGAAACGGGATCAAACAAGGTGATCACTCCAGCAAAACCCCAAATCACTCTATTTGGTGTCCGTCTCAGGCCTGGATTTTGGACAGTCACCTTTTCTTTGGCCCCATGCTGTAAAACTTTCCTATAAATACAGATAACCATCGCCATCTGTTACAGATTGCATTTTTCCCCCCAAAAAATATGTGTTATAAATCCAAACCTCTATTCCTGTGGTTATTACCCCTTTTTGGGAATGGGTTGTCTTTATTATGTTAATGAGGCAGGATTAGTGTAGAGTATATTTTGAGACAATCTCTTTTGAGATATAAAAGAGATTAAACAAGTGAGCAAAGACCAGGCAAGACAGATGCCAAGCCACATGGAGATCTCCAAGGAACCAGGAAGCAGAAGCTGAAGAGACAAGCACCTTCCACCAGAGCCAACAGAGAGAAAAAGCTGACTTCTAGCCTCCTAAACTGTGAGAAAATAAATTTGTTAAACCCGTCCACCTGTGGTATTTCTCTTACAGCAGCACTAGATAACTAAGACACCTGTCTAGAGAAAAACATAGTCACCAACTTGCCAACTGCCCTGGGCTAAAACAGGGACCCAAAAACCCAGAAAACAGGGAACACAAGGTCAAATGATGGGAACAAGATGCTGCAACATTTGAAATCTGTGAATCTAGCCATTTAACATCTGTACCATTTTGTCTCCAGTTCCAGAACAGTGTGTCCTCTGCAACTCTGTACCCCCAACATATTTCAGGCAAAGGATGGAGAGAGCTGGTGTTCATGTTTACTTCCTTACACTTCTGCCTCCTAAAAAGAACCTCATGCACCAGGCTTCTATCAACCCAATTAGTATTCTGGTTAAAAATGAAGTTAAAAAAAGAGATTGTTTTCATTCGTAAAGCATGAAGGGTGTAGTGACCCTCATTCAGATATCACTCATTTGGGGTTATGGTAGGTCTCAAATATCAAACAACTATAATTCAAGGGGTTATGATAAATCCATTTTTTTTAAAAAGAACAATGAAAAAAATTATTTCGACCTTAGCTGCTAAGCTGCTATCATCACTAAAATGTCAATTTTCTTCCATCCAGTTTATGCCTCTTCTCAAAACACTGAGATCAAGCTGATTAAGACTCTTATGACTTATTTAATTTTCCATTAAAAACCAGGCAGGTCATGGCCATTACACAATCCGTGTGAACTGCATATTCGTGGAGCACATATGAAACTAAAGCACTCCACAAATTGCTTACTGAATTGAAGCAAACATAACATGAAAAGCTGAGAAAAGAAGCCCCACCATGACGGAGGGCTCACACTAACAAGGACGTACTGCATAGGTCAAATTTGCAAAAACTAGGGAATCTCTATAAACAACTTGGAGCCCTGGTGGTTCAGTGGTTAAGAGCTCGGCTACTAACCAAAAGGTCAGCAGTTCAAATCCACCAGTTACTCCTTGGAAACCCTATGGAGCAGTTTCTACTCTGTCCTATAGGGTTGCTATGAGTCAGAATTGACTCGACAACAACAGGTTTGGTTTTGGCTTATAAACAACTTATTCCTACCTGGGCTTTAAAATGCTAGAATTGCAGTAAGACCTGTCTACCAACCCTTCACACCACCTGTTCACTCTGAGGTTACCATTGCCTTGGCAAAGGGCTGGATGAAGCTGGGCCCAAATTTGAAGAGACAACCTCCATGAATGGCAAAGGAAAATAATAATTAGGCCAGGTCCCATTATCTGGGAAGGGGACACTGACAAAATGGCAGCAATACCACTGTCATGCCAATGAATGAGAACTAGAAAGCTATTTAAGACACACCATTAATTTTTTTTTTTTTTAATTCAAAAAGAAGAAAACAAATGAATCATGGTAAGTAGAATACCAAAACAAATAAACCAAACACATTGCTGTTGAGGACACTCCAACTCACAGTGACCCTATAGGACAGAGCAGGATCGCCCTGTAGAGTTTCCAAGGAGTGCCTGGTGGATTCCAACTGCTGACTTTTTGGATAGCTGCCGAGCTCTTAACTACTGCACCACCAGTAATACCCTCCCAAAGATGTGGACACCCTGATCCCTGAAACCTGTGAATATAATGTTATTGCACATGATGAAAGGGACTTTGCAGGTGTAATTAACTGAAGGACTTTGAGATGATGGAGGTGATCCTCAATTATCCAGGTGGGTCCAACCCAATCACATGGGTCCTTAAAAGCATGGAACTTTTCCTGGCTGTGCTCAGAGAGAGATGTGACAATAGAAGAGACAGAGAGATATGGCTTTGAAGGAGGAAGGGGCCATATGCCAAGGAATGTAGGCAGCCACTAGAAGCTGGAAAAGGCGAGAAATCAGATTCTCCCCTAGAGCCTCCAAAAGAAACATAGATCTGCCGACACCTCGATTTTAGCCAGTGATACCCATATCAGGCTTCTAATCTACAGAACAACTATCTAACAAGTGCATGTTGTTTCAAGCCACTAAATTTGTGGTCATTTGCTAGAGCAACAAATGAAACCTAATACACGCTCAAGAGTTCTTTACATAGTAATAAGGTAAGACAACACCCAAACCACAGGAAAAATCCCTAATCCAAAAGCTTGCCTTTAAAGATAAGGTGACACACTTTAGATAATCAAAGTTAGGTTTTACAGATATCTAAAGAAACAGGCTCAGGAAGTCTCACTAAGAAAAACAGATTCCTGCCCCAAAACAGTTAAATGGGGAAAAGACAGTCTTTTTAACAAATGATGCTGGCATAACTGGATATCCACCTGCAAAAAAATGAAACAAGACCCATACCTCACTCCATGCACAAAAACTAACTCAAAATGGATCAAAGACCTAAATATAAAATCTAAAACGATAAAGATCGTGGAAGAAAAAATAGGGACCTATTTTTTCTTAGGAGCCCTAATACATGGCATAAACAGTATAGAAAACATAGAAGAAAAACTAGATAACTGGGAGCTCCTAAAAATCAAACAGTTATGCTCATCCAAAGACTTCACCAAAAGAGTAAAAAGACTACCTACAGACTGGGAAAAAGTTTTTAGCTATGACATTACTGATCGGCGCCTGATCTCTAAAATCTACATGATACTGCAAAAACTCAACTGCAAAAAGACAAAGAACCCAATTAAAAAATGGGCAAAAGATATGAATAGACACTTCACTAAAGAAGACATTCAGGTAGCTAACAGATATATAAGGAAATGTTCACGATCATCAGCCATTAGAGAAATGCAGATCAAAACTACGAGATTTCATCTCACTCCAACAAGGCTGACGTTAATCCAAAAAAACACAAAATAAATGTTGGGGAGGCTGTGGAGAGATTGGAACACTTCTACACCGCTGGTGGGAATGTCAAATGGTACAACCACTTTGGAAATCAATTTGACGCTTCCTTAAAAAGTTAGAAATAGAACTACCATACGATCCAGCAATCCCACTCCTTGGAATATATCCTAGAGAAATAAGAGCCTTTACACGAACAGATATATGCACACCCATGTTTATTGCAGCACTGTTTACAATAGCAAAAAGATGGAAGCAACCAAGGTGCCCATCAACGGATGAATGGATAAATAAATCATGGTATATTCACACAATGGAATACTACGCATTGATAAAGAACAGTGAGCTATCTGTGAAACATTTCATAACATGGAGGAACCTGGAAGGCATTATGCTGAGTGAAATTAGTCAGTTGCAAAAGGACAAATATTGCATAAGACCACTATTATAAGAACTTGAGAAATAGTTTAAACTGAGAAGAAAACATTCTTTTGTGGTTACAAGAGAGGGGAGGGACGGAGGGTGGAAGAGGGGTATTCACTAATTAGATAGTAGATAAGAACTACTTTAGGTGAAGTGAAAGACAGCACACAATACAGGGGAGGTCAGCACAATTGGACTAAATCAAAACCAAAGCAGTTTCCTGAATAAACTGAATGCTTCGAAGGTCAGCGGAGCAGGGGCAGGGGTCTGGGGACCATGTTTTGGGGGGACATCTAGGTCAATTGGCATAATAAAATCTATTAAGAGAACATTCTGCATCCCACTTTGAAGAGTTGCATCTGGGGTCTTAAATGCTAGCAAGGAGCCATCTAAGATGCATCAATTGGTCTCAACCCACCTGGATCAAAGGAGAATGAAGAACACCAAGGACACAAGGTGATTATGAGCCCAAGAGACAGAAAGGGCCACATGAACCAGCGACTACATCATTCTGAGACCAGAAGAACTAGATGGTGACCGGCTACAACCCGTGACTGCCCTGACAGGGAACACAACAGAGAACCCCTGAGGGAGCAGGAGAGCAGTGGGATGTAGACCCCAAATTCTCATAAGACCAGACTTAATGGTCTGACTGAGACTGGAAGGACCCCGGTAGTCATGGCCCCCAGACCTTCTGTTGCCTCAGGACAGGAGCCATTCCCAAAGCCAACTCTTCAGACAGGGATTGGCCTGGACAATGGGTTGGAGAGGGATGCTGGTGAGGAGTGAGCTTCTTGGATCAGGTGGACACTTGAGACTATGTTGGCATCTCCTGCCTGGAGGTGAGATGAGAGGGCGGAGGGGGTTAGAAGCTGATGAAAAGAGAGAGTGGAGGGAGAAAACAGGCTGTCTCATTAGGGGGAGAGTAATCGGGAGTGTGCAGCAAGGTGTATATGGGTTTTTGTGTGAGAGACTGGCTTGATTTGTCAACTTTCAGTTAAAGCACAATAAAAATTATTTAAAAAGAAAAAAGAAAAACAGATTCCTTTTGCAGGACAAAAACAGGCTCAATATTTGTAAAGGAACGCCTATAGGATGCTGGCTGTTGTTCAGACAGCATAAGGGGAATGGCCCACCAAGACCATACGAGAAGCCTCTTTCACACGGAACTTACGTCCAGGTTCTGGAGACAGTACCAGCAGAATGTGTGCTTGCAGTTCTTGCACATCATCTGAGCACAGCCTTCGTTGCGTTCAATATAAACCCGGCAAACCGGGCACTGCTTAATGGGGGCTTCTGCATCTGTGCCAAAGAGGGCCCTAGAAACAAAATGGATGAGACATTGTGAGGGTGGGAATCGGAAATGCTGCCTAATAAAAAATCAAGAACCACAAGGACACACGTTAAACAGTGCTGCTGAAAGAGCACTCTGAACGTAATTACATTTTACTCAAATAACGCGCCTTCTATGTTTGTTTGCCAACTGTGTCCTCCCCGAGCAAGGCATTTCTGTAAGTGCTGCTACGCCAAAATTTTTGTTTGTTTGGTTGTTTTTACTTCTTGCTGTTAAAAAATAAAAGGAAAATAGCATAGTGCACTTACAAAAATATCTTGGGGGGAGGGTACATGCGGTTGGCAAACAAACATAGGAAAAAAAACCCCAGAAACATAGAAGGTGTGCATTACTTGTGTGAAAGTATGGTAATTAATTAAAGCCCTTCAAGAAAGGTCCCTGGGTGGTGCAAATGGTTTGCACTCAACTGCTAACCTAAAGGTTGGCAGTTCAAACCCACCCAGTGGTAATATAAAAGAAAAGTCCTGGCAGTCTGCTTCCATTAAGATTATAGCCAAGACAACCCTATACAGCTCAGCTCTACATTGTAAGGCATGGGGCCGTGATGAACTGGAATCTATCCCATGGCAACTACCACCACCACCAACAGACTCAACTTTATGATCCTCAACTGAATTTCCTGGGAGCCTAAAGGGTAGGTAGGTCATTAACTCTTAGTTACCCGTGCTTGACCTGCTTCCAAGGAAAAGGATGGGGGTAAAAATATGAGAGGCACAGATCATTAGTGGTTCAGAAAACTCAAAATAAGAACTTAATTTATCTTTGGCTTTAAGTGAATTATGTAATTATACTTTCCACAGCTTATTTTACTCATGGTTTTGCCAAATTAATATTTCATTCCCTGAGCACACATTGTCTGAATAAGAAGTCTGCCACGTAGCAGAGAAACCAGCCCAGGATCCAAACTGGGCACCGATAATTTAGCTAATCATTAAACAAATGGGAAGCGGGAGAGAAAACTCAATACTTTTTTAAAATGCCCAATATTATTGAAAATATTAAAACAAACAAAAAACCCCACTCTAAAAAGATGACTAGGCTCACAGTCTAACCAAAAAAACCAAACCAGTCACTGTCAAGCTGATTCTGACTCATGGCAACCACATGTGTGCCAGAGTAGAAATGCACTCCCTAGGGTTTTCAACAGCTGAGTTTTTGGACATAGATAGATCACCAGGCTTTTCTTCTGAGGCACAGCTGGGTGGACTCAGATCCAACCTCTCAGTTACCAGCCGAGCGCATTAACTGTTTGTACCACCCTGAGACTCCTCACAGCCTAAAACTCATAGTGACCCGATAGGACAGTGTAGAACTACCCCATAGAGTGTCCAAGTAGCTCCTGGTGAATTTGAACTGCTGACCGTTTGGTTAGCAGCCGTAGCGCTTAACTACTATGCCACTAGGGTTTCCCACAGCCTAAAAGGGGAACATACCGGGGTGGGGCGCAGCAGAGAGGACAGCACTGGGGTATACTTTAGCTACTGTTGGTTAAAATCACCACCCAGCACACAGAGACACCAAGCTCACAAAGTGTTGTGAAACCTATGATCTGATTTGGTATCGACAATAACCTTATATAGTGGTAGGACAGTTACTATTTTAATCCTCCGGTTTTTTTTTTTTCAGATGGGAAAACAGACTCCAAGAGGCTGAGTGACTTGTATGAGGTCACACAGATACCAAGCAATAATGTCACAACTCAAATTCTCCTCCTCCTCTGAGCTGTTGATATTGCTGTGGCAGTAAAATGTGGGAGCCCGGCTTTAAATCTGGCCATGAGCTCACATGCCTCAATGTGCACTGAATCGTCTTTCCCTCTTGGTTAGTTTGGTCTGAGATTCAAGTACAGCATCATAGCCAGGTAGCGTTAATGTTCCTGAAGAATGACTACACACTTGAAGGGCATTGGCAATTAAACCAACTGGACTACAACACTGGTATTTCTGTTCTTGCTAATGCAGAACAGCCATAGCCTCAAGCAAAGCAAGGGATCAAACACAAAGGTCTCTCACTCTGGGCCCTGCTGCTTCCATAAAAACTCTCCACACTAAACAACCAGGACGGAAATGACAAGAATGTTCAGGCATTGTGAAAAATGTAACCAATGTCACTGAACAATTGGTATAGCAACTGCTGAATGAGAACCTAAACTGCTGTGTAAATCTTCACTGAAACACAATAAAATATCATTTAAAAAAAAAGAAAAAAAACTCTCTATTCTAAAAGGTATGGATTTCATTGATTCTCATCGCAACAAATCTTACCCTTGGCAGCATTTTTTCAGAGGTATTAAGAAATACACTCTTCCTATATTACCTAAAAATTTAGAGCTGTACTAGATTGTAGGGCTATTGTTTCTGTTGCTATATTTTCTCTATTATGATTGGCAATTTAGCCAGGTCAGAAAATAGTTTCTGCCCCATTTCGTAAGCACAAAGAACAAAGTATAACAATAGAGGCGGACACGGTACCTAATCAAATAGCTGTTGACAAACCAAGACTTCCTACTAAAAACCAGTGCACCATGGTACTGCTCTACCTAAAGAGAAAGCAAAACAGATACAAACTCTAAATTTCAGCAATATCTGGAAGATTCTCCAGCTACAAATAACTAAAATCCCTTTGAAAATGCTTCATTGGTTATTCTTTACTAGCAATTTAATAATTCTGAGACAAGTTCTTCAGGGAAATAACCAATCTGTACATGCCATCATCATAATGGTGCTGGTGAAGAATACTGAACATTCCATGGGCTGCCAGAAGAATGAACAAATCTGTCTTGGAAGAAGTACAGCCAGAATGCTCCTCAGAAGCGAGGGTGGCAAGACTTTGTCTCACGTACTTTGGACATGTTATCAGGAGGGACCAGTCCCTGGAGAAGGACATCATGTTTGGTAAAGCACAGGGTCAGTGGAAGAGGAAGACCCTCAATGAGATGGACTGACACAGTGCTGCGAAGATGGGCTCAGACACAGCAACCATTATGAGGATGGTACAGGACTGGGCAGTGTTTCATTCTGCTTTACATAGGGTCGCTATGAGTCAGAACCAACTTGATGGCACCTAACAATAACAACGACACACACCAACACAGAGGGCATTGGTGGTTCAGTGATAGAATATCTTGTCTTCCATGTGGGAGGCCCATGTTTGATTCCTGGCCACTGCACCTCATGCACAGCCACCAACTGTCTCTCAGTGGAGGCTTGTGTGCTGCTATGATGCTAAATAGTTACCAGCAGAGCTTCCAGGCTAAGACAAGTAGGCAGAAAGGCCTGGTGATCTACTATTGAAAATCAGCCAGAGTAAACTCTATGGATCACAACAGTCCTACCTGAAACCAATCATGGGGATGGAGCAAGACTGGGCAGCAATTTTCATTCCTTTGTGTATGGGCTCGTCATGAGCTGGGGGTGCACTGATAGCAGTTAACAACAACAACAACATGCAATCATAAGGTATCTCCTTCTCTAAGGAGTACATTGTGGGTTTCAAAGAAAACCAGTGAGTCATCCTAAAGACAAAGTTTCTTTTCTTACCCGTGCTCTGTGGGCAGGACCACAGACTGACTGTCTCTGCAAGAGGTTTCTGCATGCCAAGCATCCTTGCAACATGAGCAGAACTTCAAGTGGCAAGAAGGGCACTCCACCAGCACAGGCTGTCCTGGGTCACCGGACGCCACGTGGCACACCGTCTGACAGTCTGCGACGGGACACCATGTCCGGTAGGGGTCCAGGTGAACCTCTAAAGTGTAAAGAAAAAGAACGCGATAGTCTATGTGTCTTTCATGCAGGCTTGAGGCTTCTCCCCTTTCAATTATCCTTTTTTTCCCCCAACAATTTCTACATGTTTTATTCAGTGACATTGATTACATTATTAAAGTTGTAAAGCCATTCTCACTATCTTTTTCCAAATTATTCCACCACCATTAACATAAACTCGGTGATCCCTAAGCAAAAATGCCCCCTTGCTCTTTCCCTCCTACTCCTGATAATCACTAATAATGTCTGGCTCGTATATATTTGCTCATTTCATAGAAGAAAGATCACAAAGTATTTGCCCTATTGTGACTGACTTATTTCACTTGGCATAATATTTTCAAGGTTCATCCATGTTGTGGCATGGATGCCATTTCTCTTTACGGCCGAGTAATATTCCACTGCATATATGTACCACATGTTGTTTATCCATTCATCTGTTGATGGACATTTTGATTGTTTCCACCTTTTGGCTATTGTGAAAAGTGCTGCAATGAACATTAATTAGTGTACAGGTTTCTGTCTATGTTCTTCTTTTCCCTTCTTCTGGGTATATACCTAGGATTGGAATTGCTGGGTCATGTGGTAATTCTATGTTCAACTTTTTGAGGAACCACCAAACTGTTTTCCACAGTGGCTGTACCATTTATTTATTTTCTTTTGTAGGCCAACATTTATGGAAGCATAGTACAACCAAGGACGATGAGTTCTACTACTGGCCTTTTTAATGAATCTAAACCTACTCGCTCAGCCCAGCTACATTTCTCAAAGTAGGTACCAAAGGGATAGATCACCACTGCCCTTATGAACAGATAAGTCATTTTCTCACTAATCAAAATTTGTAACTCTTTTCGAATATTTCTTGCCCTTGAGGACACAAGGAAGACAAAAATCCCAAGTGGCTTCTACAATTATTTCAGATACTATCTTGGAGGAAAATTAGACAGAAGAATCTGTCATGGGTAGGGCGGAGGGGGGAGACTTTTTCACAAAAGGTTTTGTCCTTTTGGGCACTGAGAAATAGGCAGTCTTTTCCTCTGCTGTAGACAGGAAAATTAAAGAACAAGGAGCAAGGAAAGGTGGAATACCATTTAAGGACCACAGAGTGTCCGGTATCGTTTAGCCAAGAAGTCAGATTACCTGTCAAGATGGGTATTCTGCTGCCCAACACCAGTGTGCTAAAATAACCAGTTGCCATTGAGTCAATTCTGACTCATGGCAACACCATGTGTGTTAGAGTAGAACTGTGCTCCATGGGGTTTTCAACAGCTGATTTTTCAGAAGTGGATGGCCAGGCCTTTCTTCAAAAGTACCTCTGCATAGACTTGAACCTCCAACCTTTTGGTTAGCAGCTGAACATGTTAACAGTTTTCACCACAGGGAGCCCACCAATGTGCTAGTTAGGAACAATTTTTAAGGGACCTACATGTTCTAAAAACAAAAGGTAGGGACTTTCACAGACTTTACAATGATAGCCAGTGACACCACATCAGCTAAATCCACCAGCCATGCACATCTTTTATTGACAAAGAAAATGGGCTTGGGAGGATGGACAACTATCTTCATATTCAAGTGTTTAGAAATCTTGCTCAGTTTTCCTTCTTCCGTTCAACAACAGTACTAGTCTTCTCCCCAGGTAATGTGCCCTTCATGGGAACACATCATGTAAAAAAATGATGTTATCTGAATAGGGTCCCCCCCGCCTTTTTTTAATCTCTGAACAAATATATTTTACAAATTTGAAACTGATGAGATTTCTAGTTTTAAACCTCCTATGGCATTTTTTTTTTGTGTGGTAAAGAGCTATGGCTGCTAACCAAAAGGTCGGCAGTTTGAATCCACCAGGTGCTCCTTGGAAACTCTATCTACTCTGTCCTATAAGGTCACTATGAGTCAGAATCAACTCGATGGCAATGGGTTTTGGGTTCAGGGCTCATGATTCTTGGAAATTTATATGCAGGAGGCAAACAAATCCAAAGGGTGTGCAAAAAGTAAATGAAGGCATTAAGTAGGAATCTCATTTTCAAAATTAATAATTTAACAAACTTGATTATCACAAAAAAGGGTTTGAAGCATTCCAGTAAACACTGTATCCATTGATATCTGAGCTGGAAAATGCAGAAATTGGACCTATCCATACTATAGGTTCTTATTCAAAACTAGTATCTTTAAACATATTGTCTTATCTAGTAATTCCGGGGGACGATGGTTGGAGAATGATAAACCCTTGGCACAGACACTCATAACAGGGAAAACTGTGATCAAGAGAGATGGAACCTCTAAGATCCCAAGAACTTCAGGACAGGCTTGTTAGAATTAAGTCCGGAGAGCAGTAACAAAGACTTTAGCTACTGACCTTTTGTTTCCATATCATTTATTATTTTCTTCCAAACGGTTCTAACCGCTTCGTAAATGCTAAGCCCAAAGAAATGAAGGCTGATATGTAACTTAGAGCTAATGACTCCCCCATCAAGTATCTACTTACCACCCATTCTAAATCAGAGGTCTTCTAGAAATTTGATGAAAAAGAAGGGAAAGGAAAGTTAGGACATATATTACGGTTGAAATTTATACCATCCCTAGTGGTGGTTCAGTAGCAGAAGTCTCGCATTCCATGACAGAGATCCAGGTTCAGTTCCCAGCCAAAACACCTCGAGCACAGCCACCACCTGTCTGTCAGTGGAGGACTGTGTTGCTATGATGCTGAACGAGTTTCAGTGGAGCTTCCAGACTAAGACAGACTAGAAGAAAAGCCTGGCAATCTACTTCTGCAAATCAGCTAATGAAAATCCTATGCATCATAAGGGTCCAAATCACATTGTGCTTGGTGTCACAATGAATCGGGGACCTACTCAACAGCAGCTAACAACAACAGCAGTGATCACCTTAAAAGATATAAGGACGAAACTTGTTCTCATAGCTCTCATCAATTAAAATTACTTGCTAGAAGTCCTGACTCACTTGTTTCTACCAGTTTATTATTTAGGAGATCTGGGGTGATACATCAGAAGCAAGAACAATACATACAGGACCAGTTATAGATTTTGATGAATTCTTATAAAGAACCTGAGTATGCAGTATAGCTATGGCACATTGTCAAAGGCAAAGGCAAGGGAAAAGTCTGAGTTACAGAAAACAGCAATCTGTTTTATTTTTCTCTGCTATGACAGTACAAAAGAGTCCTGGTGGTGCAATGTTTAAGCACTCAGCTGCTAACTGAAAGGTTGGTGGTTCTAACCAGTGGCTCCACAGGAGAAGGATGTGGTGATCTGCTCCTGTAAAGATTATAGCCTAGAAAACCCTACGGGGCAGTTCTACTCTATCATGTGGGGTCACTATGAGTTGAAGTTGACTCAATGGCACCTAACAGTAACAACATGACGGTACATACTGGACAGTGCAAAAGAGTGTGGAAGAAGGGAGAGAAGGGAGGCATTACAGCTCTCTCTACATATCTATCTCAGCATCAATCTCGTTCTCCACGCATTTCTTGGAAATGGCCTTTCTCTCTTTGGATTGCAGATAAGGTCTGTTTCTTTATACTTGCTCCAATTATATTTATTTGTATGCTCCAATATACTTAACACAGTCATGGAATGTAACCTATTGATTTAAAGCAGTAATTCCTGCATTTTTCAAAAGGAAGCTATACTCCTGTGATAATAACTGAATTAGAATACATACACTAATAGTCCCACCTTGAATTGCTTTGCACTGGAATTTGTTTTCCATTCTCTTCTTAGTACTCCCACCAACAACCGTACATGGCACACTGAAATCATCCAATATCAGTCCTGGTATTAAAAGTATGTTTTGATCCTCATTCAGGGATTGAACACCTCAATCAGGGCTCTCTACGTTTGGAGAGACATCGACTTGGCAAAACATGGAACTTGACATATAGCATTTTCACCATTAAATTTCCTTTATGACTTATCACCTTCAAAACTAATGTCAATTTTGCTTCCTATCTCATCTCAATCCTTGGATGAGTGATCCACATTTATGGATTCTCATTCCTGTCCACTCAGCTCCTCTTTACATCTCTGATCTCAAGCTTATACACCCAGCATATTAAAAAACGACTCTCTAAAAGTCACTCCTGATGTCCCTGCAGTCACATTCAGCAAATGTTTTTCAATCCACCTTATCTCTGGTACTCTTCTTGTAATACTATCTTCAGAGTGAAAGCCACTGCCATCTCTCTGATTTTCTTCCCACAATCCTCTTTTCTCCATAAGACTGCCTCCTTTGCTCCTATCTAAGGATGGTATCCAAGACATATTCCTAGATTTCTCCCATATTTTACTTATTTATAGAACTCATACCATGACTAAGCCTCCACTCTCACTTCAATTTGGATTATTTCAAACTTCTTCAGGCCTGATCTCTGGTGATTAGAAGGCTATAAATTAGGCAAATGTCTATTATTCCTTCAACAAATGGGTGATTACTTCTTAGAGAACTTGGGCATACAAAGATAAAAAATAGAGTCCTTGCTCCTCAGAATTCTCATAGTATAAAAAGAGAAAGAGATGTTTAAAACAAATACAATGTCAAAAAAAAAAAAAAATCAAATGAGCAATGTAATAAGTAACAGCCTATCCCACAAGATAACAGAAATGAAATTATTAACAAATAATCTGTGACCAGCTCTTAAAAGTAGAGGTAAGGAATACTGAATGGTTACATACAGAAAAAAAAAAGAATTATTTTTTTTTTTACAGCTTTTTAATTTAAGTTTCCACAATAAAGTTTCCCTTTTCAGTCAACTCTTGAATCAGGAAGTAAAACTTGTCCCTCTTAATCACCGGATAAAGTCGAGAACCCAGGCTGAGATGAAACACTCTGGGATTAAGTTAGAAAGAGCTAAAGAGCCACATAAAGAGAGATAAAACAACAAACAAACAAACAAAAAACCTGGAGTAGCAATTCTATCAGTTGGCAAGCATATGGAAGGTGTAAAGGGAAGAGGTGAAAACAGTCGTGCTTCAGTGGTAGAATTCTTGACTCCCCTACAGGAGACCAAGGTTCAATTCCCAGCCAAAGCACCTCATGGGCAGCCACCACCTAATTGTTAGTGGAGGCTTGCATGAGGCTTTGACGCTGAACAGTGTTAAGTGGTGCTTCCAGATAATCAGAGAGGAATTTGAGGGGAAGTAGAGCTCCCACAGGCTCTACAGTTTTTATTATTATTACTATGAATTCCATTCTATCTCCTGCCTTTTGGCTTAGGAAACACAGTTATATAGAGAGAAACAAAATGCACAATCATACAAAAACTTTAAGGTTGAGTTTCTTTCTTTTCAAAATGTCTATTCCAAATTAGGAATGAAGTGAACTAATGTATATTCAACTAATTTCTTATGCATCACCAGTGATGAAAGCATTACGGAGTTCTGAGATAGAGGAAAACGTTGGGGAACCCAGAAAAAAGAGACAGCAGAAACTTGTGTAAATCAGCTCCCAAGTAATAATATCTCCAAAACTTTAATATGACCATACTTGAGAAGTGATTAATTGTGGTATAAATATATTTGAGATAGACAAAGTCACAGGCTTGAGCTGGAATTTCCTCCTGAAAAGTAGAATGAATTTCTGTAAGTCCCATGACTATTTGATCTTTAAGACTCTGCTTGTTCATATAAATTACGCAGGGCAGGACATGCATGCTATTTTAAACTATATTCTCACTTCCATATTCTGATAATTATTGGGAAATGGAAACATTCTGAAAAAATAAAACTTCCATGAAACCTGATGACCATGTCTGACCCCAGTGACTGTCTTTTCGGTTTTGAGAAAATAAATTCAAGCCCTTGGTTCTCCCACCTGACACCAAAGCCACAATATATGTGGTTCTCTACTTTTATCCTGTTGCATATTTTTTCAACTAACCCAAGTGGTTTTTCTGCCATCTTCCACCACTTTGAGGCTGTGCCAAAAAACACATGATATACATTTTTATTATTATGGGAAATCACGCACAGAGGCTAGTTTAATTGCCAACAGAAATAAAACAGTGCTTTAACTTTTATGATCCAATGCATTTTTAATTATCCCAATGTTAATTTGCTTTCTGATCTCTCAAAGGGTAAAGGTCTTATGCAGCTAGTTAAAACACAAACCAAACTGATCAGAATTAGCACCTGTTACAGTAAATAGACGCAAACAGAGGTAGCCATCAGAGGGATTGCTCTCAAACTAGCTGAAGAATATTCCAGAACAAGAATTGCTCTCAGGATAGCTGAAGAAAAATGTGGGCCAGAACTTCAAATTCTTAAAGAATCCAGATTTACTGGACCCACTAAGTCTAGAGGAATCTCCAAGACTATTGCCCTGATAAGCTCTTTAAGCCTTGAGGCAACTCATTGAATCCAGATTTTCTGGAGCCATGGAGGCTGGATGAACCCTCGAAATTACTGCCCTGAGATACTCTTTAATCTTTAAACCAAAAATATTCCCTGAAGTCTTCTTAAAACCAAAGAATAGTTTAGCTGAACTAGTAAAGAATGTCTGCCTTGAGCATTATGCTCTTTTAAGATATACCTATATGGGATCAGCCATACAATAGATAAGAACCTTACAGAGATGTGAGTTTATGTTAATTGGGGAAGAACAACTCAGAAAAGTTAGGTGAGAATGGTTACACAACTTGAAGAATGTAATCAGTGTCACTAAATGGTACATGTAGAAACTGTTGAATTGATGTATGCTTTGCTGTGTATATTCTCAACAATGACAACAAAAAATAAAATAAATTATAAAAACAACAGCAAAAAACTCTGAGGCAAAACTAAGCCCTGAAGTCATCTTTTACCTGAACAGCAGGTTAGCTCAAAAAGTACAGAATGTTAGCCTTTAGTACTACGTTCTTCTAAAAAAAATTATCTATATAAGTGCTACGGCTGCTAACCAAAGGGTTGGCAGATCGAATCCGCCAGGCGCTCCTTGGAAACTCTATGGGGCAGTTCTACTCTGTCCTATAGGGTCACTATGAGTCGGAATCGACTCGACGGCGCTGGATTTTTTTTTTTTATATAAGACCAAATGGACAAGTCTAAAGCATAGATGAGAAGTCTAGGGGGCAGTGAGACTAGGTTAATGGGAGTGAAACAACTAGGACAGAAATAATAAGAATGTTGACATAATGGGGAGAATGAAACTAATGTCACTGAACACCATGTGTAGAAACTGTTGAGTGGGAGTATGTTTAGCTGTGTATATTTTCACCAAAAATACAATATTTAAAAAAAAGAGTATCCAGGTTGGAGTGTTTCTAACCTTTCCAGTGGATAACCTTTGAGCTTATCTGAAGATTAACACACAGTGAATTTGCATAAATCATGGTTAGTCAGTGAGAATGTGATTGATCAGGATTTTTTTGCTCCTAGAATAGCATTCTCTACACTAAGATACGATCACGCTATTAAATGGATCTTAATTTCTACTATCGCCATGGGGATCTCTCTTTTTTAAAGCAGCAACCTTGATCTCCTTGGAGGTGGTCAGAGAAGGTGGGATTCATGCTTAGAGCCAGAGGTTTACTATATTAAATAGATATGAGAGATCGTTAAGGAATTAGCATTGTGTACCAAGTACCTGGAAGCCCTGGTGGCATAGTGGTTAAATGCTATGGCTGCTAACCAAAAAGGTCGGCAGTTCGAATGCACCAGGCACTCCTTGGAAACTCTATGGGGCAGTTCTACTCTGTCCTATAGGGTCGCTATGAGTCAGAACTGACTCAAAGGCAATGGGTTTGGGTTTTTGACCAAGTACCTAGGAGCCCTGGTGGAACAATGGCTAAAGCACTCGGCTACTAACTGAAATGTCAGCAGTTTGAACTCACCAGCTGCTCCGAGGTAGAAAAGACCTGGTGATCTGCTCTTGTAAAGATTATAGCCTAGGAAACCCTATGGGGAAGCTCTACTCTGTCCTGTAGAGTTGCTATGAGTTGGATTTGACTTACCGACACATAATAACAACAAATACCTATACAACTTCCTAAACATCTGGGACCAAAAGAAAAAAACAAATCCATTGCTGTTGAGTCGGTTTTGACTCATAGAGACCTTATAGGACAAAGCTGAACTTCCCCATAGGGTTTCCAGGGAGCAGCTGGTAGATTTGAACTGAGGACCTTTGGGTTAGCTGCCGAGCTCTTAGCCAGGTGGAAAGATGCTGAAAAAATATCTAGATCAAGGTGAAAAGAAAACAGAAGTGATATTAATGTGCTGTACAAAAGAACACTCAGCCCAAGGTCTAATCTGGCTTCTGGAAGATGCTTTCTTAGCTGAGTTTAGCAAACTGTGAGAGGTAAGATTTGGGCGTGGTGGTGTTGAACAATAGCAACAATGATGGTAATAACAGCAGTAATGATTTATTGAGCACACACTGTGAGAGACACAATCGTAACTCGCTCCTTACAACAACCCTAGAACAGTTCATCTATTACTATCCTCGTCTTAAAGATGAGGAAATGGAAATCCACACAGGGAAAGGCAAACTCACTTAACCTTGTGCCTGTCATTCAGGGGCCCTTTAAAGTATCACCCTACCTGCTAACCAATAAATTTAAGTCTTTTCTTTCGGGGACTTCATCCTTCCAGTGGGAACTTAAAACATCTAGAGGGAACAATTTTAGATTTACAACTGGTCAACAAACAACAGGATGAACATAATTAATATCACTAAACTGTCTATGTGAAGACAATTAAAGTGGCAAATGTTTTATTACACATATATTTACCACAATAACAAAAACTAAAACACTGGTCAACAAGAGAGAACTGGCTGATGAAGCAGAGGAAACATGAAACTGAGGAGAAAGGGTTATCATCCAAAAGCACAGAATAGCTGAGGAAGGAAACCCTAGACGTACTCATACATTTACCACAAAACACAAGAAAAACTAAGGGGAAAAAATAAACCACCAAAAATAAGAATGGGATTGTGACCAGAAACTATGAAAAGGAAGATGACTAATGAGAGACGAGAGGTGTTTAAAAAAAAAAAAAGTAGAATGCTGATAAGGTCATTAAGTAATCCAGTCTTTAAAAGGGCAAAAACACTGAAAGAAACCAAATAACTGTACAGGGAGTTTGGGGGAGATAAAGCTTTTATGCTCAGATACTTTAAACAATGGGATGGGAACATTTAACCAAGGACAAATAGAGAAGAGCAAGAGGAAACTCTAAGAACCACACCATGAGTGTTGCTATTGTTGTTACATGCCACTGAGTTGATTCCGACTCATAGTGACCCTAGAGGACAGGGTAGAACTGCTCTATAGGGTTTCCAAGGAGTGGCTGGTGGATTTGAATCGCTGACCTTTTAGTTAGCAGCTGAGCTCTTAACCACTATACCACCAGACGCCATCATAAATGTTAAGGCTCTAAATAAAAGAAGGTTTGTGAAAAATCCCGAGAACAAAAGAGCGTTCTAAGAAGGATGGTGCCATATCTTGAAATAGCAGCTGGAGCTGTACCTGGCACATGATAGATACTCACAGACAGACAGTACCTAACTAGGTACATATTGAATATGTGAATGGACGATAGAAAAACAAATTCTTATTTTACTTCGCTTTTTTATGACGCAGAACCACATGGCTTTTAAGCCATTTATAAAAGTTCCTAACAATTATCTAGGGCCCTGAGCAGGGCAAACAGTATGTTCTCGTCTACTAACCAAAAGGCTGGTGGTTCATACCTACCCAGCAACACCATAGGAAAGAAAAAGGCCTCCTGATCTGCTTTGGTAAAGATTACAGTCAAGAAAATCCTATGAAGCCCAGTTCTACTTTGTACACATGAGGTTGCCATGAGTTGGAATTGACTCAACAGTAAGGAGTTTTTTTTGTTTGTTTGTTTTTAGCTACTATACGGCAGTGGGTATATGGTGATATAAATATCTAAGAAAAGACAAATTGACCTACGAAGGAACTGAAACAACTTACAGTCATAGTAAGTAAAGAAAGGCCATATAAATAGGAAAAGTGCTTAAGAACTAGAGATGAATAAACTTAACCCAATTAAAAAAAAAAAAACTATTTTGAAAAATAGAGATTCTAAAAATAAGAGACAAGCAAAATTCTAGCATTAATCATCAGGCATGTGCTTTGAAAACCATTAGAAAGTGTAGCAGTGATCACTAACACATGTTAAACTTGGCACTGCCTTTTCTTTGTTCATACTGGAAGCCTGACACAGAAAAGAAAAAGCCACAAACAAAGTAGTAGCCAATGGAAAACTCACAGACAAATGGAAAGTGGATTCATAAATTAAGCAACCAATGCCAAATGGTGTTTCTCTGCTTTGTGTAAGCGGACTGATGATTTTGGCTCATTACTGTTCACAATACTTTTCCTCCCCACAAACATTTAAATGAGGACAAAGACATAAAAGACAAGCTTATCAAGTCTGTAAAGTAATATAAAGCAGAGGACAACTACCACACAGGATGACAAACTGAAGACAGAGAAAAACTTGATAGGCAATAAGAATTGGACAAAACGAAGAGAATAATTTTTATAACTAAGGTATAGGGCTGTCTCTAATCTGAGTCCACATTTTTCCAGAGCAAAAACAATCTCTACAGTTTGGCCAATGAGACATACCTTCTGCCATTAGTCATTTATCCCATTCACAATATTAAAACCAGTTGCCATCGGGTAGATTCCAACTCATGGTGACCCCATGTGTGTCAGAGTAGAACTGTGCTCCATAGGGCTATCAGTGGTTGACTTTTTGGAAGTAGATCACAAGGACTTTCTTCCAAGGACCTCTGCATGGACTCAAACCTCCAGCCTTTGGGTTAGCATCTGAGCATGTTAACTGTTTGCATCCCTACTCCCTTATAAATAGATCCACATAAAATGTTATCAGTTTCTTCATCTATAAAATAAGAATTATAAAATTAATGTCAATTCATGGAATCTAGAGTGGAGCATTTGCCTATAACTTGTTAAGGGAGGAAAATTAAATCCCATGTATGAAAAAAAACACTTGATTAACTTACGATGGATCAGAGCAGAGCTACATAAGACCACCCAAACAAGGGAGACTAGCTAAGAGGCCTGCCCACATGATTGTAACCAGATTGAATACATTGTCATGTCTAATGAATAAATAAATAGATGAAGGTTTATAGAACAAATTAGTTTCTCATTAAACAATATACATAGTTTTGTGACACTGGTTGTCAACCCCATCACATGTCAACACTCTCCCACTTCTCAATCTTGGGTTGCCCATTGTCAGTTTTCCTGTCCTCTCTGCCTTCTCATCCTTGTTCCTGGGTTGGTGTGCCCATTTAGTCTCATTTTGTTTTATGGGCCTCTCTAATCTTTGGCTGAAGGGTAAATCTCAGGAGTGACTTCTGTACTGAGTTAAAAGGGTGTCTGGAGGCCATATTCTCAGGGTTTCTCCAGTCTGTCAGACCAATATGTCTGGCCTTTTTTTGTGAGTTAGAATTTTGTTCTACATTTTTCTCCAGCTCTGTCTGGGACCCTCTATTATGATCCCTGTTAGAGCAGTTGGTGGTGGTACCCAGGTACCATCTAGTTGTATTGGTGGAGGCTCTGCTAGTTGTGGTCCATTAGTCCTTTGGGCTAATCTTTCCAGTATGTCTTTGGTTTTCTTCATTGTCCCTTGCTCCAAATGGGGTGGGATGAGTGGAGTATCTCAGATGGCTGTTCAGAAGCTTTTAAGACCCACACGCTACTCACCAAAGTAGGGTGTAGAACATTTTCTTTATAAACTATGTTATACCAGTTGACCTAGATGTCCCCTGAGACCATGGTCCCCACAGCCCTCAGCCCAGTAATTCAGTCCCTCAGGGAGTTTGGATGTGTCTATGAAGTTTCTATGACCTTGCCTTGGTCAAGTTGTGCTGGCTTCTCCAGTGTTGTGTACTGTCTTGCTCTTCATCAAAGTTCCCATATCTATTGTCTATTTAGTTTTTCCCTCCCCGACTCTCCCCTCCCTTTTCACCAGCAAAGATTGTTTCTTTCTGTGTGTGTCTTAGTCATCTAGTGCTGCTATAAGAGAAATACCAGAAGTGGATGGTTTTAACAAAGAGAAGTTCATTCTCTCCCATTCCAGTAGACTAGAAGTCTGAATTCAGGGCCCTTGCTCCAGGGAAAGGCTTTCTTTCTTAGTTGGCTCTGGAAGAAGGTCTCTGTCATCAGTCTTCCCCTGGTCTGAGGGCATCTCAGCGTAGGAATCTCAGGTCCAGAGGTCTCGCTCTGCTCCTGGTGCTGCTTTCTTGGTGCTATGAGGTTCCCATGTCTCTCTGCTCATTTCTCTCTTTTATATCTCAAAAGAGGTTGGCTTAAGACACTACCTAATGTTGTAGACCTCATCAATATAACTGCCGCTAATCTATCTTATTGTATCATAGTGATAGGATTTACAACATATAGGAAAACCACATACAATGGTGGACAATCACATAAAATGGTGAATTGTCACACAATACTGAGAATCATGGCCCATGTAAGTTGACAGATATTTTTAGGGGACACAACTTAATCCATGAAAGTGTGTTAACCTTTTCAGGAGTTTTTATAATAGTGGTCTTATACAGTATTTGTCTTTGTGTGATTGACTTATTTTACTCAGCAAAATGCCCTCCAGATTCATCTACGTTGTGAGATATTTCACAGATTCATCATTGTTCTTTATCATTGCATAGTACTGAAGGAAGAAGTTCAAGTTGCACTGAAGGCACTGGTGAAAAACAAGGCTCCAGGAATTGACAGAATACCCACTGAGATGTTTTAACAAATGAATGCAGCACTGGAAGTGCTCACTCATCTGTGCCAAGACACTTGGAAGATAACTACCCGGCCAACCGACTGGAAGAGATACATATTTATCCCTATTCCCAAGAAAGGCGATAGAAACGATGTGGAAATTATCGAACAATATCATTAATATCACACGCCAGCAAAATTTTGCTGAAGATCATTCAAAAGCAGCTGCAGCAGTACATCAACAGGAAACTACCAGAAATTCAAGTCAGATTTAGAAGAGGACGTGGAACCAGGGATACCACTGGTGATGTCAGATACATCCTGGCTGAAAGTGGAGACTGCCAGAAAGATGTTTATCTGTATTTTATTGATTATGCAAAGGTATTCGACTGTGTGGATCATAATAAATTATGGATAACATTGCAAAGAATGGGAATTCTGGAACATTTAATTGTGCTTGAGGAATGGATACACGGATCAAGAGGCAGCCGTTTGAACAGAAGAAGGGGATACCGCATGGTTTAAAGTCAGGAAAGGTGTGCATCACTGTGGTATCCTTTCACCATACCTATTCAATCTGTATGCTGAGCAAATAATCTGAGAAGCTAGACTACGTGAAGAAGAATCGGGCATCAGGATTGGAGGAAGACTCATTAACAACCTGCATTATGTAGATGACACAACCTTGCTTGCTTAAAGTGAAGAGGACTTGAAGCACTTACTGATGAAGATCAAAGACCACAGCCTTCAGTGTGGATTACATCTCAACATAAAGAAAACACAAATCCTCACAACTGGACCAATGAGCAACATCAGGATAAACAGAGGAAAGGTTAAGGTTGTCATGGATTTAATTTTACTTGGATCCACAATCAACACCCATGGAAGCAGCAGTCAAGAAGTCAAAAGATGCATTGCATTTGGTAAATCTGCTGCAAAAAGCCTCTTTAAAGTGTTGAAGAGCAAAGATGTCACCTTGAGGGCTAAGGTATACCTGACCCAAGCCATGGTGTTTTCAAGCATCCCACATGCATGCTAAAGCTGGACAATGAATAAGGAAGAACGACTGAAAAAGAATTGATGCCAGTCCAAGATTTTAAAAAACAAACTCCAGCTTTATATGTCAGTCTTTTGATTTAAGTGATCCACTCATAAGAGATGAATCTGCTTCTGGCTTACGGGGAGGGGCGCGGGGGCGGTGCCGGTGTGTCAGCTTTCTTAGTCTATAACACCAAGTCAGACCTTGGTCCAAGTTAGCAAATGCCACCTGGAGAATCCCCTGCAAGGATTCCTAGTTTACTACTCTTCATTCTCTGCATGGGTTTTCTCTTCTTTCCTGTAAGAACTATTTTTGCAACTGCCAGGGTACTTGCAAAGATTAAACCCGATAAAGATAATTGTACTAACAAAAGTTCTGGCATAACTTTGTAGTTATGATAGTGATGTTCACTGCCCACCACCACCCCCCCCCACCACCTCTAGACTTTATTAGCCCAGGTTAAAAAGCTGGCAATTAGAAAACTTCTATGCTCACACTAGATTAAAGTTTATCTTATATATGCAATGAGACTGCACCAGACCTAAGAGTTTCGGGAAAAACATTTTTCTTCTCCTACTTTTCAGATACTGAAAAATAGACCATTTAGTTCAAGAATATATTACCGTGTGGCAGGAGAGAACGGCTCCTAAAAAAAGATCTACCAGAGGCCAAAGGAATAAAAATCTAATTCCTACAGATAAATGGGCAGTATAAACAGAAAAACTATATAAATTACCCAAAGTCCAAACCCATTGCCATCGAGTCAATTCTGACTCATAGCAACTCTATAGGACAGTGTAGGGTTTCCAAGGAGTGGCTGGTGGATTCAAACTGCTCACCTTCTGGTTAGCAGCCATGCTTTTTAACCACTGTGCTACCAGGGCTCCCAAAGGCCAAAGTCAGAAAAAAAAATTAGTCAAACAGTAAATTTATAGCATTAGAATGACATAGCATCCAAACTCTCTTGGCCATCACTACAATTATAATAGTAGGAGCCCTGGTGGTGTGATGGTTAAGTACTCAGCTGTTAACCAAAAGGTTAGTGGTTCAAACCCAACAGTGGCTCCGTGGGAGAAAAGACCTGGTGGTGATCTGCTTCCATAAAAATTACAGCCTAGGAAGCCCTATGGGGAAGTTCTACTCTGTCCAATAGTCGCTATGAGTTGGAATCAAATCAACGCCACACAATGACATCTTAAGGACAAAGGGTGAATATTATAAGGCACAATAAAAATGTTTAGTGATCTTAAAGAGGAGAAAAATTAATGGTAAATCCCATTTTGAGAGTCATCTTTTTTGTTTTTTAAGGTTGTTTAAAATTTATCAGAAGTTGATTAAAGGAAATAAACCAAAAAAGCCAAAACCCACTGTCATCGAGTCGATTCCAACTCATAGTGACCCTATAGGGCAGACTAGAACTGCCCCATAGGGTTTCCAAAGAATAGCTGGTGGATTCGAACTGTTAACCTTTGGTTAGCAACCAAGCTCTTAATCACGTGTGCCATCAGGGCTCCAGGGATAAGGAAGGGATATTTGCCTATATTGTTGTTGCTGCTGGATGCTATCAAATTGATTCTGACTCATAGTGACCCCATGTGACAGAGTAGAACTGTCCCATAGGGTTTTCTTGGCTATAATCTTTACAGGAGCAGATCACCAAGTCTTTTTCCCAAGGAGCCACTGGGTGGGTTTGAATTGTCAACCTTTGGGTTAGCAGCCTCTGAGTTTGCCTCGAGCTTAACTGTTGCATCACCAGGGCTCCTTACCTTCTTTTGTTTTTGCTATTGGGAAACCATCCATCTTTTGCAAGACTCTTTCACATGCCAAATTAAGAAGACAAAACAACCAACATAAGGAAAAGTTCTATTTCCTGCTAGTCTGCATTTTTTCTGGCTGTGGCTGAGAGTTGACATTTTATGTTGCAATAACAGCTTTCCCCTTTCAGAGTGCCCTTGCGGCTTTGTTGACAGCCCACAGCTGCCTTAATCTTCCATGCAGGTCAGTATAAAGATGACATGAGTGAAACCACATTAACCACCTAAATAAAAAAGAGATTGCATACCTCGTTCAAATTTTAACCGCTGATAAAGCTGAAACTGATCCACAGGTACCAAACAGGCAATCTGAAACCAGAAACATTAGACAGATGAATTTTCAGTAAACATGTACCTCTGAGTTACCAGGCTTTTATGATTTCTCTTTCTTGCTTGGCTTGCTATGTCCTCTTTATACCAGTGGTTTGCCAACTTTTCTTTTTCTCCACTATGCTCTGATCCTGCAGCAATGAAAGGCAATTCCCAAATTATCCCCATTCTTCTGCCATGGATAGGAATCACTGCTGAAGACACCAGTCACCCAACTAACTGATCATCTTCTATTCTTTTATCAATAGCTACCAAGACCAAGGAAGAAAGGCCAGAGATTTACTTCCAAAAACTCAGCCACTGAAAACTCTACAGAGCACAGTTCTACTCCGACACTCATGGGGTCGCCGTGAGTCGGAATTGACTCAACAGCAATTGGTTTGATTTGGTTTTTGGTTACCAAGGCCAGAAAACAAAATTTTATTATTTGGAATTTCTCAAAATAGTTCCACACACATATGAAAGACACACCCTTTTTTCTATGTTCCATTAAAAAAAATTTTTTTAATTAAAAAAAAAATTCTAGCTTTAGAACCCTTAAAAACTAAGGTCAAGTAGAGAGTTCTTTTGGAATTATGAAAACTCCATTTGTTACCTAAGGAAATAGCAACTTCAATGCAATGTAAAAATCATTTTTTTCTGACAAAAATCACTTCACGGGGCCCCAAAATCTTCATTATCACGCATTGCTAGTCCATGTTCTGTTAGAAAAATACCAAAAGCATGTCTTGTGGCTAGAATGTCATTTCCACTACAGGTGGAGATATGAACAAACATTTACCAGCAAAAAACAGTGATTCATATCTAACTAAATGACACTGAAGAGCCATCATTTTTAAACTGCATTTCAAAGGCAGATGTAGGAAAAGCTAACTGCTCTTAAACAGATATTCTAAAAATATTAATTGTACTGACATCAAGATGTAAGTATATTAATGTTGCTGAAAAGATTTATAAGTGAAAAAAATCAAAGGATTTGATATTAGGCTTCCTGAGATTCAGCAAGTTGATACAGGATACAGTCTTAGCTTTGACAGTTCTAACTCTCAATTACTAATTTTTTGGTATAAAATACATCTAGGTGTAGCATGTGGCCATCCAAGATGCATCAATTGGTCTCAGCCCACCTAGAGCAAAAGAGAATGATGAATATAAAAGACACAAGGTTAATATGGGCCCAAGAGACTGAAAGGGCTACATGAACCAGAAACTCCATCAGCCTGAAACCAGAACTAGATGGTCCCTGGTTATCACAGATGACTGCCCTGAAAGAGAACACAACAGAGAATCCCTGATGGAGCAGGAGAACAGTGGGATGCAGACCTCAAATTCTCATTAAAAAGACCAGACTTAATAGTCTGACTGAGACTGGAGGGAACTCAGAGGTCATGGCTCCCAGACCCTCTATTAGCCCAAGACAGGAACCATTTCTGAAGCCGACTCTTCAGACAGGAATTGGACTGAACTATAAAGACAGAGAATGATACTGGTGAGGGGTGAGCTTCTTGGCTAAAGTGGACACATGAGACTATGTGGGCAACTCCT
This sequence comes from Elephas maximus indicus, assembly GCF_024166365.1. Lineage (NCBI taxonomy): Eukaryota > Metazoa > Chordata > Mammalia > Proboscidea > Elephantidae > Elephas > Elephas maximus. The sequence continues at coordinate 63,901,319 of NC_064819.1, read as the reverse complement.
GTATGGAGGGGAGATGAGAAGCCAGAGGGGGACAGGAGCTGGTTGGATGGACACAGGGAATAAAGGGTAGGGAGGAGGGGTGTGCTATCTCATTGGGGAGAGAGCAGCTAGGGGTACACAGCAAAGTGTGTATAAGTCTTTGTATGAAAGACTAACTTGATTTGTAAACTTTCACTTAAAGCAGAAAAAAAAAATCTAAGTAGAAGTTCTTGCAACAAAAGTAGGAAAAGATGTCTGCTTTGAGAAAGCTGGAAACCCTGGTAGTGTAGTGGTTAAGTGTTACAGCTGCTAACCAAAAGGTTGGCAGTTGGAATCCACAAGGCGCTGCTTGGAAACTCTATAGGGCAGTTCTACCCTGTGCTGTAGGGTCACTATGAGTCGAAATGGACTAGATGGCAATGGTTTTTGTTTTGTTTTGTTTTTGAGAAAGCTGAGGTAAGAAAACATGCAGCTAAAATGTACAGTTAACAAATATGATACATTCAAAAATGGATTCAAAATTTAAACCCCCCCAATACAAAAAATTCACTTTGTTTTATAAATGAATTAAACTAAGTTAGCTAATATGCATGAAGAATCACTAAACAGGCAAGTTTAGTATTCTTTATTCCAAGCACGGTAAAGCACAAATTTAATTTTTGAAACATTTTTCCCCAAATTTTCTTTCTCCAGCTGGGGGTGGAAAATGTTGCATTTTCATCTGGTAACTTAAATTAAAGCCCTTTAGCAATCATTGTACAAACCGGAGTGAGAGTTTCATTATACTGAAAGCCAGCTGTGTTTCGTCTGTTTTTATTCTACCTGGACGTCTTTTCTGAATGATAGAGGTGTCCCATAAATAAAATGCAGAGTTGGAGACAGAAGGTGGAGGCAAGTGAAGGTTGGGAGACACTGAGGAATTACATTTCAGCTCCTAACTTCATCACTGATTCATGTGGGACAAATAACCTAAGGCTACTTTAACTTTGGGGCCACAGTGACTTGGCGGGGGTGATATCATCTGGACCCAAGAGACCTCAGTAATATTCTATAAATCTATTTTCAAAACCCCCAAAAGCTGTTTGAAGTCTATGATCCTCTAGGAGAATGTGGGATAATCCTGTGCCCCTTTTGCTCCCATCTAGTTTCTGGACTGATGAAACCTTCTTTAAACACTTCCAAGTTAAAAAAAATAAAAAACTTCCAAGTTAACCCCTAACAATTCTCATTTAAATTCAATCCTGAGAGATTTATATAACAGCTAAGTTATATCAAGTTTAAGAGAGAGAAAGCACACAGGAGGTAAGATGTTTTAGACATCGATGAAATGCTAATGAGAAAAACGACAGAAATTAATGCAGTAAAAAGTCATAACAGCAGAGACAGATGTTCAACTTAAGATAGAAAGATGCATTTAATTCAGAGTACATATTACTGCCAGCAAGGAAAGCATAGGTCTCTGATAGGTCTTTGTCTCTTATTTTGTATCTTCTACCTATTATTTTACAGATTAAAGGTTTATATGGAATTAAGCTTTAATAATGTAAAAACCAGAAACCCTGGTAGTGTAGTGGTTAAGTGCTACAGCTGCTAACCAAAAGGTCGGCAGTTCGAATCTGCCAGGCGCTCCTTGGAAAGTCTATGGGGCAGTTCTACTCTGTCCTATAGGGTCGCTATGAGTCAGAACTGACTCGACGGCACTGGGTTTGGTTTTTGGTTAATGTAAAAACCATTGTTATATTGAACTATGTGATCATAGAATCAAAGTTAATTGCATCATTTGTCACTCTGTTTAATCCTTTGGAATGAAGATAACCTCAGAACGCCCTATTCTGTAGTTCCCGCATTTGGATTTCTCTTCACCACATACTCATCAACAACACTGGGCTGGAGGCCTGCAGATACCATAAAGCAGGAGATAAAGAAGCTACAGGAGGCATTGGTGGTTCAGTGGCAGAATTATCCCTTTCCATGGGGAGACCCAGGTTCAGTTCCCAGCTACCCAATGTTCCAACCCCCAAATGACCAGGCAGTATTTCTGTGGTTGCCGTGAGTCAGGGCCCGACTTGATGGCAGCTAACAACAACAGAAGCTAATTTCAACGAATTTAGATTAACAGGAAGGCAACTAATACATACAAGATTAATAAAGGATCTAACCCTACTCCTTGATCCTGTTGTCTACTGGCTATTGCAGGATTAGAGCTAATTTTCTGAAATGTTTCTATTCACACTTTTGGTTTTACATTAGAGAAAGATGGGCCTGGTAAAAGGATTGGGCAACATACTAAATTACTGGTTCTATGTGGTTATTGTTTGACCCCATGGTTATCATATGGAGCTAAGTCACTATTGCTCCAGGCCTCCAGTTCTACGATTATAAAAATTATAATTGAAAAAATTATGTTAGGATAATCATTGAATGATTCCATCAGGCCACAGGACTACACAAAAGGACTACAACCTTTTTTGTATTTTTGGAAGAAAAACACAAGAAATCTAAAATTGACTGACAGACTGAAAATCTTAGAGAATAATACACACTACCGTTGAGTCGATTCCGACTCGTAGCGACCCTACAGAGAATAATAAGAGATTATAAAGGGGTGTCTTCTGGTATGCGATTATCTTCTTTTTGCCAACCAAAAAAAAAAAAAAAAAATTCAAAATCATGCCAGAACATTCTTCAGCTTTCTATTTTGAAATAATTTCAGACTTGCAGAAAGTTCAAAAAATTGTATAGGGAGTTCCTAGGTGCAATTTTCTCAACTTCCCCTAATGCTAACCTCTGACATAACCATAGTCAATTGCTGAAATCAGGAAATTTACATTGATAAAATACGATTAACTAATCTGCAGACCTTTTTCCAATTTCACAAACTGTCCCACTAATGTCTCTTTTTCAGTCCAAGGTCCAACCCAGGGTACCACCTTGCATTTAGTTGTCATGTCTGTTAAATGTCTCCAATCTGGGACAGTTTCTCAATCTTTGTCTTTCATTATCTTAACATTTTTGAAGAATCCAGGCCAGTTATTTTGTTCCAAAAAAAAAAACAAAACAAAACCCACTGCCATTGAGTTGACTTGATTCCGATCATAGCCCCTATAGGACAGGGTGGAACCACCCCATCTTTCTCCCATGGAGCAGCTGGTGGGTTCAAACTTCTGACCTTTCAGTTAGCAGCCAAATGCTTAGCTATTGCGCCACCAGAGCCCTGTTATTTTGTACAGTGTTCCCCAATTTGGGTTTGCCCGATGCTTCTCATGACTAGACTGCAGGGGTGCATTTTTTGGCAAGAATATACAGGAAGTGATGTTGTGCCATCAGGAGGTACACGGGGACCATATGTCTCATTATTGGTGATGTTAACTATTTAGCTTGGTTAAGGTGGTGTCTGTCAGATTTCCCCACCCTTTGTGATCAGCAAGTACCTCAGAGGGAGATATCCTGAGACTATGCCGATATCTTGTTTCTCATCATACCTTTGCCTACTAATTTTTGTATTCATCAATAAGTCTTGCCTGTAATAATTATCACTGTGGCATTTGCTTAACAATGATTTTCTATTTCCATTGTTCATTGTATGTTTATTAACTAGAATTCTACTGTAAGGAAGAGCAGTCTTGTTTTCCCTATTTTCTTTTTCAATTATTTATTTAGATCAGTATGGACTATGACTATTTCTTTTATTCAGTGGGATCTCATCCACTACTTGTTATGTTAGTTGTTGTTAAGACTTTCCAACTCATGGTGACCCCATATGTTGTAGAGTAGAACTGTGCTCCATAGGGTTTTCAATGGCTGTGAACTTTTGGAAGCAGATTGCCTGAGTTCTAACCAGATATATAGTAAAGAAGTAGAAATAAAGACCTCTAAGTATAGTTAGGAAACCCTGGTGGCGTAGTGGTTAAATGCTACTGCTACTAACCAAGAGGTTGGCAGTTTGAATCTGCCAGGTGCTCCTTGGAAACTCTACTAGGCAGTTCTACTCTGTCCTATAAGGTTGCTTTGAGTCAGAATTGACTCTACGGCAATGGGTTTGGTTTTTTTTTGTTGTTGTTTAAGTATGGTTAAGAGCTCAGCTGCTAGCCAAAAGGTTAGCAGTTGGAATCCACCAGCCACTCCTTGGAAACCCCATGGGGAAGTTCTACTCTGTCCTATGGGGTCGTTATGAGGCTGAATCGACCCAACGGCAATGGGGTTGGGTTTTTTTTTTTTTAAGTATCATTTTAACCATCAGGAGAACAGTTTCCTCAGATCAATTGCTAAAAAGTCCCTAACTTGATTTAAAGTTATATTTTTGCTCGCTATCTTTCCTTTGAAATTTGTGCTAATCTCCTTGATAGAAATTCCTCTCTCCTCCTATTCCAAGAATATCAGAGCACTGCTCTCATCATCATTCTGGAAATTCCCACCAAAAAGAAAACACCTTTAAATTAAAAGTAAATAAAATCAGTTTCACTTCAACAGAATTACAGCAATAATATAACAACAACAAACAGGTACTAATTGCCTATACCTTTTTTTTTTTTTTTTTCTGGTAAAACTGAATCTGGGGATGCATATCAAACAACTCAGTTCCTGCTCTGCTAAAAGTATTTGCTTTTTCATTGCACTCCACCTACAGCAGAGCGTGAGTAGGGAAGGCAGAGTGTGCCCGTCTCTGGGTGTGCTGTAATTGTTATGTGTAAGCTAGTTAAGTGGATGTTTCTAACATCTACACCTAAGAAGAAATAAAAAGTGAGGTGCACCCTTGTTTATCATCACTAACATATAACCATATTTGAGCAAACACCAGCACCTACATAAGTCTAAAGCCACCAACACCAATACTACAAAGACCAAAGAGGAAGTGGAGTAGGCCTGCTTCCTGCAGAAGCATTTACGCTGAAAGTGGTGTGTCTTCCCATAAGAAAGGCTGAAAGATACAATGCATATTGTCTTTAGCAGGTATTCGTGTTTCAATGGTAGAATTCTCACCTCCCCATGAGGGAGACCGGGGTTCAATTCCCAGCCAACGCACCTAATGTGCAGTCACCACCTGATGCTTAACAGGTTTCAGTGGAGCTTCCAGACTAAGATGAACTAGAAAGAAAGACCTAGTGATCTATTGCTAAAAATCAGCCAATGACGTCTGGGGTCTTAAACACTAGCAAGCAGCCATCTAAGATGCATCAATTAGTCTCAATCCACCTGGAGCAAAGGAAAATGAAGAACACCAAGGTTACAAGGTAATTACGAGCCCAAGAGACAGAAAGGGCCACATAAACCAGAGACTACATCAGCCTGAGACCAGAAGAACTAGATGGTGCCTGGCTACAACCCATGACTGCCCTGACAGGGAACACAACAGAGAAGCCCTGAGGGAGCAGGAGAGCAGTGGGATGCAGACCCCAAATTCTCATAAAAAGACCAGACTTAATGGTCTGGCTGAGACTAGAAGGACCACAGTGGTCATGGCCCCCAGACCTTCTGTTGGTCCAGGATAGGAACCATTCCCAAAGCCAACTCTTCAGACAGGGATTGGACTGGACAATGGGTTGGAGAGGGATGCTGGTGAGGAGTGAGCTTCTTGGATCAGGTGGACACTTGAGACTAGGTTGGCATCTCCTGCCTGGAGGGGAGATGAGAGGGTAGAGGGGGTTAGAAGCTGGCAAAATGGACACAAGAAAAGAGAGTGGAGGGAAGGAGTGGGCTGTCTCACTAGGGGGAGAGCAGTTGGGTGTGTAGGAAGATGTATCTAAGGTTTTGTGTGAGAGACTGACTTGATTTGTAAACTTACACTTAAAGCACAATAAAAATAAAAAAAATAAAAATCAGCCAATGAAAACCCTATGGATCACAACTGGACAGGGCCGTGTTTTGTTCCATTGTGCATGCGGTCGCCGTGACTCAGGAGTCAACTCGATGGCAACTAAGGACAACACATGCCGTTTTAAAAAAAAAAGTTTGAAATAAGTTTTAAAACAAAATTTATCTTGGAACCTCAAAAATAACTATCAACTCTGGCTCAGCAGATTCCTTTATCTTCTGTCACCCCAAAGTTTTACTATTTTTTAGCCAACACATATTCCAGACGAAGGTTATTATGCACATGCTCAGGCCCTTCCCATTCAAATCCTTAAACCACAGTAGTAGAAATATGGCCACCTGCCTGCGTATCCTCATCTTTCCTCTGCCCCAGCTCCAGACTGTGACGATGGAAAAGGCAAGTGTCAAAGGAGGACATGGCAAGTGGAGGCAGTGCAAAGGGGAGATCTCAGGGGAACATTCTGATCCCCATAACTCCAAAAGCCTTCCCAAAATACCTAAACACAAACCTGTTGCCGTTGAGTCGGTTCCCATGTGTTACAGAGTAGGACAGTCTCCACAGGGTTTTCTTGTCTATACTCTTCATGGAAGCAGATTGCCAGGCCTTTTCTTCCGTGATGCTGCTAGGTGGGTTCAAACCACCAACCATTCGGTTAGTAGTCAAGTGCAACCCTTTTGTGCCACACAGGGACCTTAGCCTTCCCAAAGCCATCCTAAATAAACATGCACTCTAAGTAAAAACTCTGCTTATTTTGCAAACATACCTTCAAATTCCTTAGTTCTCCTCTCCCCGGGAGTACCCCAGACTGCCCCTACCCTAAACCCCCTCCTATATTGATTCAGGAGCTGCAATTCTTGGCAGGAGCAGCTACACCCACCTGTCCTCTGCTACACACTGTGGCACTAACAGTCAAATCATTTCAGTGCCCAACTTGGAAGGATGACTGGTGGATGAGAAACTCTTCCCTGCCCTCCACGGCAGCAGAAAGAAGTTCAATTTCTCGGGCCATGTAATGGCAGACCCTATTCAAACAGGTTAGGTGCTCACTACTCAGTTTGACACAGCCTGGACAGATGGTTCTGGCTCTCCCAGCAAGTCATGGAAGGCTACTTCCATAACCACTGTAAGGCAACTGCATAAAATTAGTTATCACCTTTTTCGACAGGGCAACTAACTACAAACAAGGGCCTTGCCTGTAGTAATGCTATCAGAACAATCCATCTGTGTCCTGCGTTTCATAATTCCATGTTGGACAAGATTCCTGGATCAAGTACACTGGAAAAGCCCTACCGAGCAACAGCTGAAAGTACTAGATGATGCAATGAAGGAAAATCTGACTTTTCCCTGGCTCCCACCGGGTTCACCTCTAGCTAAAAGACCTCCAGCATCACTGTCTCCTACCAGCTTGCATGACACTGAAGGGGGGACTGCCGTTTTCTATTGTTTCCTATGTGGGCAAACAGTATCTAGAGTGGGCATTAAATGCTTCCTTGACAAGACTATTCCTGATAAATAAACGTCAAGGGGCAGAGCCACAGCTGAGCCAATTTGGAGGATTCACAAAAGCAGGCACAACTCAAAGCCAGCAGGGGGCAGACACATGGAACACAGCCAATTGCGTAAGCTAGACATACACAGGAAAGCATTCGGAGGAAAGAGCTTAAATTTGAAGATGAAAAAACATTCTACTTAAATGCATTTTATAAGACAACAAATGACGAAGAGCCAGGTATTGCATTATAAATAAAAAAAAATAGCAGAAGACAAAAAGGAAGGCTTAACTTATCCAGAATTATTTTTAACAAGGGAAGTATGTTTATGTATTGCCTGTGTAATTAAATAGTTTTAAAAGGTAGAAGGAAGAAGTCATGGATATAAAATCCAGTCAAGGACAACGTGTATAAGCCTTACTATAATACGCTCAATATGGGGGCACTGGTAGCTCTGTAGAAGTATTTGTATCTTCCATGTGGGAGACCTGGGTTCAAGGCCCAGCCAATGCAACTCATATGCAACTACCACCTATCTGTCAATGGAGGACTGAGTTTTGCTATCATGCTGAACAGGTTTCAGCAGAGCTTCCAGATTAAGATGGACTAGGAAGAAAGGTCTGGAGACCTTCTTCCAAAAATCAGCCAATGAAAACCCTATTGATCAAAACAGTCTGATCTGCACCTGATCATGAGAAGGGTACAGAGCCTGGCAACATTTTATTCATTGTGAATCGGGTCTCCATAAGTCAGAGGCCAACTCGACAGCACCTAACAAAACAATATGCAATAATATACTCAATAATATCTAGATTAAAAGCTACATATTATAACAACTATATTTGAGTAAAACTTGATTTAAAGCAAGTCAGTAAGGAATGTGGTGTAGCCCCAGACCCTGTGTGTGCTATTTGCTTCAAAAGGAGTAATCTGTATTCCAGTCTAGAAGGAGCCTGATGGTACAGTGGTTAAGCACTTGACGACTAACTGAAAGGTCAGCAGTTTGAACCCACCAGCCACTCTGAGAAAGATGTGGCAGTCTGCTTCCTTGAAGAATACAGCCTTGGAAACCCTATAGGGCAGTTCTACTCTGTCCTATAGGGTTGCTGTGAGAGTCAGCTCAACAGCAATAGGTTTGGTTTGGTTTTATCCCAGCCTAGAACATAGCCAGCACACTGTACACCCTTAATAAATGGTTATTTGTTGGTCAATCAGACACTAGAGAAGCAAGTTTAAAAAAAAAAGTCATCTTTCCTTGAAGGACTATGCATAGAAAAATGCCCCTGAACACCTGAATCTCATTTTGAAAATCATTTCCAAGTTGCATAGATCAACAGTGCCCCTGGTAACTAACTTAATTTTTCCTCACTTTAATTTCCTTCTATCCACTACATACCTTTTTACTAAAAATTTATCTAAATTATTTAATGAATTTTACTAATGAATTACCTCTAAACCATTATATAATCCTTTTATTCTTCCCTAAAAAAAGCCTTCAAACTCGCTTGTACCACTCAGATAATATCCCATAAGCTGAACACAGGACAACCACACACAGATCTTTCTTACTGCTTTTTCTTACAATGCAAAGCATATATATATATATAACCAAACCTGTTGCCTCCAAGTCAATTCCAACTCATGGCAACCTCAAGTGTTTCAGAGAACTGCACTCCACTGGATTTTCAATGGCTGGGATCTTACAGAAGTAGATCACCAGGCCTTTCTTCTGAGGTGCCTCTGGGTGAATTCAAACTGCCAACCTTTCCATTAATAGCTGAACATTAAACTGTTTTAGCCCCCCCCCAGTCTCTCTCTCTATACACACACACATATATGTGCATACACATACATGTACACACACACACACATACACACACATATCTGGAGCCCTGGTGGTGCAGTGGTTAAGAACTTGGCTGCTAACCAAAAGGTCGGCAGTTCGAATCCACCAGCCGCTCCTTGGAAACCCTATGAGGCAGTTCTATTCTGTGCTATAGGGTCACTATGAGTCAGAATCGACTTGACAACATGGGGTTGATTTGATTTTTTATGCCTATATCTATCCACACATATACATATATGCACATTCTTGGACTTCCAACTATCAAGTCCTTTATCATTAATTCTATCTACCTAGTGCTATTCTTGAAGCCATGTTATTATGGTGGTCATAAATAATTAGAATTTTAGCTCTTCTGCTTTCTAGCTCCTCTGAGCCTCAGTTTCCTTATCTGAAAGTAACTACTTTTTGTTGTTGTTAAAAAAATAGTTTTTGTTAAAACTTTTAAAAAAGTGATTTCATGAGTTGGTTGAAAGGAATGGATAGCGCATTGGCCATGAAAACAACTGGAACAGGGCCTGGCACAAGCAGGCGTTCTCTTAAGTGTTTGTGGAATGAATAACTTATTTTGCCTGTTTCTTGGGACCACTTTGGGAGGCTTATAAACTCCGCAAGTATAGATAAGGGCTCTTTATCTTCTGAGTTAAAGTGAGCAGCGTCTGAAGGTGAAAAGGCAGGTGTAGGGGTGAGCTAATGACTGGGGACTGAACAAAGACAAGAGATAAATCACAGTCAGAAAACGGGAGGAGAACCCATTCAAAGAAGAAAGACACTGAGGTCTGATACAGACTGAAAGGCTTTCCTCTGCTCCTTTGTTCAACTCAGGCTACATGTGCAGAACCACAATAGTTTACATTGTAACTGTGGCTAATCTGTGATCTGTTTATCTTTAAAGATTAAAGATCACCAGACCAGACACCACTTTGAGAAAATGTCATTGCTAGTGGCATCACCTATCGTAGAGCTTCTGCAACATTCAGACAGCACCTGGAAATAGACCCGAGGTAAATGACAGTGTTAACGGTCTACATAAAATACTCCTTTAAAAAAAAATTAACCTCTGTATTTGGTTTCTAGGCTCCCTGGCAGGCAGGTAAAGGGGTAACATTCTAGTAAACAGTGTCAAAAAGAAGAGAAAACTGTAGCACCTGCCCATACCTCAGCTTCCTGCAGGGTTCCGTGGTTTAGGCACACCATGTCAGGGCAAGTGATGGGGGACCCACATCCATCGCGGATTGCCAACTGCATGTACTGTTTCAGGCACTAGAAGAAGAAAGCAGACAGACCATTACCCACCACATTACAGTGGTACATAGGTTACATAACAGAACCGCCACTGCCTCTTCTTCCTTAATTGGCAGTCCTGGGGCTCTTGTACTCATGAAACGTAAGTTATCACAAGTGTGAATACTAAGAGCCATCACTTTGGAAAGAATGCAGAGACAGGCAATTAATTATATATGACTTCATCCTAAGAGTATTGAGTTTATTCAAGGCAGTAAGTCAGATTCCTGTACACTAACACATTTTTTCTCCACCATAGATTGGGAAAAGAAAAATCATTCTTTTGCACAAATGATAAAGGGTTTCTTTCTTCTTCTTCTTTCTTTAATCCTAGGTGAGTTCTCAATTCCATTTTTGCCCAGTGGTCCCCTTCCTCAAAGTTTGCCTGAAAGTTTGCCCTGAGCTAGCCAAACAGAATCAAAGGTAGAGTAAAGCAATGCTTTATCTAGGAACACTCTTAAAAGGCAAAGCCACCTGAAAAAGATAGTGTCAAATTTGGGAAGATCAGGTGACTTCTTGCTGACTGGAGACAGCACAGACAATTTGGAAGATTGAGACCTTTCCAAAAACAGGGTCCTTACTTGGTTGATGCCATGAGGAAGAGATTTGAGTGGAAAAAATGGTATTCACTGGTTACCTGGGGAAAGAATTGGATAGAAAAAAAAGAAATGCAGAGAGGAGAAGGGGCAGAACACTAAGGACAAACCTGGTCTACCCACTGCCTGTTGCACCTGGATCTTCGGCAGCACATGAGATGTGAGTCTGACTTAGAAAGGAGGAGAGGAACTGATAGCATTATGGAGCCCTCTAACTCTTCCCCTTCTCCCTCAGCAACCTATTTCCACGCGTCCCAAAGAAAATCCAAGGCAGTAGTTCCAGCAGGTAAAACTAAGAAGTCCCAAAGTTGGCTCCTCAATTTCTACAAAGTTTCTCATAACTGATGAGCTCTTTTCCATCTGCATGATAAAGAAAAGTCAAACTCAAATGTTTGAGGAATATAAAACCGGCTGCTGTCAAGTAGACTGACTCATGGCAATCCAATTCCAAAATAGAAATTAATGACTCTTAAGAGGTGATGATTATTTATAACTGGGTTTGAATTTCCCAATTTACAAATTCATGGATCAAACTGCTAAATTATAAATACTGTTGTGGTGGTGATGGTTGCATAACATGGTGAAGGTTACTGAGGTGGACTTATTTTTTTACACAAATAATGTGTGCCTTCTGCATTTGTTTGCCAGCTGCGCCCTCCCCCGTGAGGTATTTTTGTAAGTGTGTTATGCTAATTTTTTTTTACAGCAACATGTAGAGAAGATTGGCATGGCAGCATTTGCAAGGGTGCCTCATGGGGCAGGGGGGATATGGGGGGGGCTGGCAAACAAACACAGATGCACGTTATTTGTGTAAAAATGTGGCACACATGAAAATGGTTGAAATGGCAAATGTTTTGTTTTATATATTCTTTACCACAGTAAAAAAAACTGCTGTTGAAAAAAAAATACTGCTCTTGTATAAATCTTTAATAAAAGTTTAAATCAGTAAATAAATTCTATAGTGTACCAAAGATATAATTGTGAGATTTATTCCTTTCATTGACCATCTTTGTCCATATTTCCAATCTGAAAATAAGATTTAACATCACTATTTTATCTCTTTAGAAAAATAATTATGTACACATTTGACTGAAAGGACTGTTAAAGTGTTCTGATAAATCAATGACTAGGATAAACCATGAAAAGCAGATTTGTGTCTCTTGCAATAGTCAGTAATTCTCTTCTCCAAGTAGTCAAGTTTTCTATAACTTCCACAGCAAAATCTAGAAAATAAACCTAAATATCCACAATAGAAAAACACTTAAATAAATTATGCTAAAGCCATATACTGGAATGCTACAAAGTGATTAAAAATGTTTTCAAATAATACTTAAAGATGTGGGGAAATAAATGCTCATGATTATGTATGAATTTGGGAATAAAAATATTTGGGAGCAGAGATCTTCTTAAGCCACTCATCCTCCAAGATCCACCTCAATATAGATACTATGTTTTAACTTCCACTTTCTCAAAAGCAAAAGTGAATGGTCATTTGCTTTAGGATTCACTGAGCCAAACATGACCTCTAGTACCCGCAATGGTGGCAAGGAGAAGAGAGCAGCAGTGGGAAAGATGGGGAAGAAGAATTCCAATGGGTAGTCAAACCAAAAGGAAAAATACAAGTGGCTCACAGAAAGGAATGTCATACCAAGGGACAAATAAATAATGTGAAGGCCTGTCCACCTGGCTCTGCCCCTGAGGACCTCCTCCGTCTGCCACGCCCATTCCAGTGTTACTGCCTTGATTCCTTCCCCCCATGCCCTCCCCCTATCAGCTACCACTTTAAAAAAGCAGTTGTTGTGTGCTGTCATTTTCAACTCATAGCGACCCCATGTGACAGCAGAGCTGCCAATAGGGTTTCGTAGGCTGTAATCTTTATGGGAGCAGATTCCCAGGTCTTTCTCCTGCATAGTCGCTAGGTGGGTTTGAACTGCCAACCTTTTGGTTAGCAGATGAGCGCTTAACCATTGTGCAACCAGGGCTCCTTAAAGAAAGCAGAAAGAGCCTAAAAACGCATGGCCTTGAGGCTCAAGGGGACGGTATCTGGGGAAAACAAAGTGAACAGTGCAATGACCTTCAGATTCTAATACCTGGTAGCCCCAGCCCCATTCTTTCAGGTGAAGATGAGAAAATTACTTGAACTGTTGACCCAAGCTCCTGTCCCTTAATTTTTAGAGAGCAAAGGGTAATATCTGTCATGGTTACTTCACAGGGGTTTTGAGCCCACATACACAAACTGGAAATTTGGTATACAGAAACAAAACCAGTTGCCAGTCAATCTGGACTTGTGATGACCCCGTGTGTGCAGGGTAGAACTGCTTCATAGGCATTCAAGGCTTCCTCTTTTTCGCTGACCCACTACTCTACCAAGTATGACGTCCTTCTCCAGGGATTGATTCCTGCTGGCAGCATGTCTAAAGTATGTGAGACACAGTCTCACCATCCTTGCTTCTAAGGAACAGTCTCATTGTAATTCTTCCAAGGCAGATTTGTTTGTTCTTTTGGCAGCCCGTGGTACAGTCGATAATCATTGCCAACACCACAGTTCAAAGGCATCCATTCTTCTTTGGTCTTCTTTATTCATCGTCCAGCTTTCATATGCATAGAAGGCAATTGAAAACACCATGACTTGGGTCAGGCTCACCCTAGTCTTCAAGGTGACATCTTTGCTTTTCAACACTTTAAAGAAGTCTTTTGCAGCAGATTTGCCCAATGCAATGCGTCGTTTGATTCCTTGACTGTGGCTTCCATGGGCGTTGCTTGTGGATCAAAGTAAAATGAAATCCTTGACAACTTCAGTCTCTTCTCTGTTTATCATGATGTTGCTTATTGGTCCAGTTGTGAGGATTTTTGTTTACTTTATGTTGAGGTGTAATCCACACTGAAGGCTGTGGTCTTTGATCTTCATCTTCACTTTCAGCAAGCAAGGTTGTGTCATCTGTATAACACAGGTTGTTAATGAGTCTTCCTCCAATCCTGGTCTCCCATTCTTCTTCATATAGTCCAGCTTCTCAGATTATTTGCTCAGCATACAGACTGAACAACTACGGTGAAAGGATACAACCCCGACGTGCAACTTTCCTGACTTTAAACCCTGCAGTATCCCCTTGTTCTGTCCCAACAACTGCCTCTTGATCTAGGTGCAGGTTCCTCAGGAGCATATATAAGTGTTCTGGAATTCCCATTCTTCACAATGTTATCCATAATTTGTTATGATCCACACTGTTGAATGCCTTTGCACAGTCAATAAAACACAGGTAAACATCCTTCTGGTATTCTCTGCTTTCAGCCAGGATCCATCTGACATTAGCAATGGTATCCCTGGTACTACGTCCTCTTCTGAATCTGGCTTGAATTTCTGGCAGTTCCCTGTCGATATACTGCCATAGCCGCTTCTGAATTATCTTCAGCAAAATTTTACTTGTGTGTGATATTAATGATATTGTTCGATAAGTTCCACATTTGGTGGGATCACCTTTTTTGAGAACAGGCATAAATATAGATCTCTTCCAGTTGGTTGGCCAAGTAGCTGTCTTCTAAATTTCTTGGCATAGATGAGTGAGTACTTCCAGTGCTGCATCTGTTTGTTGAAACATCTCAATTGGTATTCCATCAATTCCTGGAGCCTTGTTTTTCCAATGTCTTCAGCACAGCTTGGATTTCTTCCCTCAGTACCACTGATTCCTGCTCATACAGTACCTCCTGAAATGGCAGAACGTCATCCAATTCTTTTTATTGTCGTGACTCTATGCATCCCTTCCATCTTCTATTGGTGCTTCCTCAGTCGTTTAATATTTTCCCCATAGAATCCTTCAGTATTGCAACTTGAGGCCTGAATTTTTAATTCAGTTCTTTCAGCTTGAGAAATTCAGAGTGTGTTCTTCCCTTTTGGTTTTCCATCTCCAGGTCTTTGCACATGTCATTATAATACTTTACTTTGGCTTCTGGAGCTGCCCCTTGAAATCATCTGTTCAACTGTTTTACTTCATAATTTCTTCCTTTTGCTTTAGCTACTCTGTGCTCAAGAGCAAGTTTCAGAGTCTCTTCTGACATCCATTTTGGTCTTTCCTTCCTGTCTTTTTAATGACCTCTTGCTTTTTTCATGTATTACACCTAGGAGTGGAATTCCTGGGTCATATGGTTATTCTATGTTTAACCATTTAAGGAACCACCAAACTGTTTTCCAAAGTAGCTACACCATTTTACATTCCCACCAGCAGTGTATAAGGGTTCTAATTGCTCCACATTCTTGTCAATACTTACTACTGGCTGTCTTTTTTCACCATAGCCATCCTAGTGGGTACGAAGTGGTATCTCATGGCGGTTTTGATTTGTATTTCCCTAATGACTAATGATACTGATCATCTTTTCATGTGCTTATTGGTCATTTGCATATCTTCTTTGGAGAAATGTCTATTCAGGTCCTTTGCCAATTTTTTAAACTGGGTTATTTAATTTTGTTGTTATTGAGTTTTTTATGAGTTCTTTATTATTATTATTACCATGCTTTAGGTGAAGGTTTACAGGAGTAAAATAGTTTCCCGTTCAATAGTTTACAGACAAATTGTTCCATGATATAGGTTGTACTCCCTGTAATGTATCATCAGCACTTACCCCATACCCACCCTGAGTTCCCCATTTCCATCCATCTGGTTTTCCTGCCCTCCCTGCCTTTTCATCTTTGCTTTTGCGTATGTTGTCCTTTTGGTCTCATGTAGATGATTGTTCTAAGGAGCACTTTCCTTATGCTGTTGTTTATTTATAGGCCTGTCTATTATTTGGCTGAAAGGTGATCTCCGGGGATGGCTTCAGTTCCAAGTTAGAAGGGCATCTAAGGGCTATAGTCTCAAGAGTTCCTCCAGTCTCTCTCAGATCAGTAAATATGGTCTTTTTTATTAATTTGAATTTTGTTCTATATTTTTTTCCCTACTCTAGCCGGGACCTTCTATTGTGATCCTGCTCAGAGCGGTCAAGAATTCTATATTTTTTTTCCGATATAACTCTCTTATCAGATATATCATTTGCAAGTATTTCTCCCCATGCTGTGGGTTGCCGTTTCACTTTATTGATGGTATCTGTGGAAGCACAAAACTTTTAATTTTGATGAAGTTCAGTTTATCCATTTCTTTCTTGTGTTTGTTCATGCTTTTGGTATCATATCGAAGAAGGCTTTGCCTAACCCAAAACCACAAAGGTTTACTCTTACATTTTCTTCTAAGTGTTTTACAGTTTTAGCTCTTCCATATAGGTCTATGATTAAACGAATAATTTCTTTTATAAGGATCAGTGCAAAGCTGGTTCCTATGAGGCGGAGGTTAATGATGTCCCAAATGTCCAACTTTTCCAAGCTGCTGCACCACTCCATCATCTCTAACATCAGCTACTCCTTCTCACCTCAGTATTCTCCCTTCTGTCTTTGGGTTCCCTAATTTGCTCAACGTCTCACAGAACTCATGAACCATATAAAGGAAATGAACGGCTCACATGGTTGTGGAGGCAGGCAAGTCCCAAATTCATGGGTCAGGCATAGACTTCTCCCTGGCCCTCAGTCTCTACCCAAAGGTACTCAGCTTTCTCACTCCATGGGCCAGGAAGCCCACCGCACCATCTCCTGTGGGTTTCTGCCGCAGGTCTGTGCTGCAGGTCTCTCCTCTGGTGGTGGTGGCGGGCTGTCTTCTCTGCTCTGGAGTTAACTCTCTTTTACGGCAAAACTGACCAATCACCTCAGTGAGCCACAATTACCTTATTTACACAGCCCCATCCAATCACCTAGGTGGGAGCCACAAGACCATGGCTAAAAAGGCCACATACAAAAGTAATTAATCACACAACAGTGATTCAATTTGAGTTAGTTTTTGTATATGGTGTGGGATAAGGGTCCAAGTTTATTCTTTTGCATGTGGACATCCAGTTGTCCCAGAACTTTTTGTTGAAAAGACTATTCCCCCTACCCAGAATTGTCTTGGCACCCTTGTTGAAAATTAATTGATCGTAAATATAAGGGTTTATTTTTAGGGTCTCAATTCTCTTCCATTGGTCTATAGGTTTATCATTATGTCAGTACCATACTGTCTGGATTATTGTAGCTTTGTATTAAGTTTTGAAATCGGGAAATGTGAATCCTCCAACATTGTTCTTTTTCAACATTGTTTCGGCTATTCTAGGTCCCTCAAATTTTCATATGGATTTTAGGATAAGCTTGTCAATATCTGCAAAGAAGCCAGCAGAGATTCTGATAGAGGCTGCATTGAATCTGTAGATCCTTTTAGGGAGTACTGCCATCTTAACAATATTCAGTCTTCCAATCCATGAACATGGGATGTCTTTCCATTTATTTAGGTCTTTAATTTCTTTAGACATTTTATAGTTTTCACAGTATAAGTTTTGTACTTCTTTCATCAAATTTGTTCCAAAGTATTTTACGTTTCTTGATGATATTATAAATAGAACTGTTTTCTTAGTGTCATTATCACATTGTTCCTTATTAGTGCATAAAATACAATTAATTTTTGTATATTGATCTTGTATCCTACAAACTTGCTGAACTGGCATCAGTATATTTAAACTCTCCAAATGATTCCAATGTGCAAGCAAGTCTGAGAACCTCTGGTTCAGTACCATCCATGCCCTCAATTCTAATCAGGGAAGATACTTTTGTGTCCCTCATCACTGCCTTTAAGTTATTTATTAATGTAAAGTGACACTGAGGAATGAGGGACTACTTTCCAACCAACATCTCCATTGAGAATAAATACCTACAACCAGTTCCAGAAGACATATACAGTAAAGACAGCTTAAGAAGAAAACTATATATGCAAATTTTAAAGCTCTGACTGAGGGACTTTAAATACTTTAGACCAAAACAATGCTGTTATTTTTTCCACAAAAGGCTACTTAGGTCCAACTCTTAAGTTCGAGAAGAGTCATTCAACGTGGGAGATTAAATCTGGGCCCCCGTCAAAAGTCCCTCAAGTTCCCACCAAGCAAGAATGATCAAACCCTTCTATGTTTATCTCAGGTGATCATGAAACATCTAAATTAAGAAAATGACAGAAAGAGCTCTGAAGAGAAATCCACTGGAAATGCGGTAGGCTGGTCCAGTCTCACAATGAAGCCAATAAAACCCTCTAAACTGGAAGGAGCAGTGAGTAGGCACTAGCCTCAGAAAGTTCTGCTTCCAACATAAGTAATTCAATAGCTTTTGCATTGACCTTTCAGAGGTCTTTCCTCTTCCTCACCTTTCTTGAAAGAGGGAGGCCCCAATTCTTATACTAGTCCCAAAGAGTCCCATCTGTGCCAGGTGCTACTTTATGACACAGTATAGCCAGAAAAACAAACAATGATTCTAGAAGAAAGAAAATTAGAAGTTTTGCCAAGTTTACATCCTTCCGTTTCCTCCAAAGAAACATTAGACCTCAGAACTGCCAGCCCTCTCTGGCACCAAGGCGCCAGAAGACAGGTCCAATATAAGCAGACAGAATAAGCACAGCTTAAATTAAATATAGACAAATTTCACTGAATTCATTTATCACTTTCTTTTTCCACCTCCACTGAACCAAGGGGTAAGTTCCTCCAGTGAACCAAGATATTCCCTCTGAATCTCTCAGAATGCACAAAAAGTCTCAACAACACAGAAAGGAACAGATTCCAAATTAATAAAAGGTCAAGAAACTCCTGCCTTGTGAGACAACTTAGTTAATTGGCATAACATAGTTCACAAAGGTAATGTTCTATGCTTGAGTTTGGTACATAGCATCTGGGGTCTTAAAAGCCTGCAAGTGGTCATCTAAGATACAACTATTGGTCTCTATTCATATGGAGCAAAAGAGAATGATGGAAATCAAAGGATGAAAGAAGAAACCACTCCATGGGACTAATAGCCTACATGAACTACAACCTCTTCAAACCTGAGACCAGAAGAACTAGATGGTGCCCAGCTACCAATACTGATCCTTCTGACCAAAGATACCATAGAAAGTCCTGATAGGAGAAAAATATAGAACAAAACTAAAATTCCTTAAAAAGGCCAGACCTACTGGACTGATAGAGACTAGAGGAACCCATGAGACTATTGTCGTAAGATATCATTTGAACATGGAATTGAAGCTATTTTCTGCAGGTCACCCTTCAGCCAAATAATAAATGGGCTTATGAAATAAACAGTATGATGTTTGAGTAATGTGGTCCCTTAAACAATGAATGGGGGGGGGGGAGGAAGAAATTCTTGTACACAGGACCTGATTTAGGGCTATGCAAGTTATCTGCTTAAAATGACAACCATTCAACCCAACCTATGCAAACACATTGAATGCTTAGGTTCTACTAGAGAATTTGCAGTGAATATTAAAACCACGTCAAGCTAATGATAAAGCAAATAGAGTAAAAAGTTCATGACAAAATCTGAAAGGTGGTAGGTATACAGGTATTCACTGTAAATTTCTTTCACCTTTGCTGTATGTTTGAAAAATTTTATAATAAATGTTTGGAAAAAATTTTAAAGCACTGCTCATCAAACCTCAGATTTTAATGTTCCTTAAAGCAGGAATTCTCACTATTATTTTTTAAAGAACAACCCCAACATCTATAAAAAAAAAAAAAAAACTATAACAGTGTTTAAATCATAGTTTCAATAAATTATAGGTAAATAAAATCTAATTAAAATTAATGGTAGCAGTATGAATGAAAATATAAATTTTTGAATTAAAAAAAAATGTACATTGTATAAATGAGCAAATGAAGCCAACCCATCATCTGCTACATTTTTTTCTACAGGGTATAACCTACAAAGCCAGCATGCAAGATGGCTTGCGTCAATGGCCTAGAAGTTGGACAACAGTGATGTGTTACAGTTTCCTCAAGAGAAGATTGCTTCTCCACATTGCATGATGATTAGGAACTAGGTGCTAACAGTTCAGAACAGACTTAAACCTTAAAGAAACTTTCTCCTTGGTTACACTTACCAAAAAGGATCTACTGGATTTAAGAAACGTGTACTCTGAACCAGTAGAAAAGGTTGGACAATGATTAAGTTGGATATTAGCAGTCCTGTTTCATTCAGAATTAATTTGAAATAGTTTTATTCAATTACTCCACAGCAAAATCAGAATCTCTTTCTACTTGTAATTTAAATTCCAAAAAAAATAACAAGACTATTCTTTACCTCAGAGTTTTCCCCTAAGGAGGAATTTTGGGGGTAAAATCCCCCCCTCCATGTAAACTTATTGACATTTCTTAAAATGCAAGTTCCTAGAAATCAGAAGTTTTATATGCATTTTTTCCTTTGTTGTAATTGCCATAAATTTGAGCCAGTCTTTCTTTTCTCTTAGTAAATCCATATGCTTACATACTCAAGACTAGGCTTGACTCTCATTAAAAACTAACTTAGTTACAAGCCTTGAACTGCCACTATTGAAACAAGTTTTGAATAAGCAACAATTCTGACATACTGAACTATCAAGTCAAAGGCATATGACCAGTGGTTTCACAAATGTGTGTCAGCAGTCAGAGGAAACATACTTCAAAGCACATGAAATTGAGCAACGAGTACGTGCTTCACCAGTACAGTGTTCTAAGTACCCAAGGACAGTGCATCAGAATCACCTGGAGGACATACTAGAACACACATGGCTAGGTACCATCCCTAGAGTTTCTGATTCAGTAGGTCTAAAGTGGGTCCAAGGAGCCCTGGTGGCACAATGGTTAAAGAGCTTAGCTGCTAACTGAAAAGTCAGTGGTTCGAACTCAACAGCCACTCCTCGGGTGAAAGTTGTAGTGGCGTGTTTACGTAAAGATTTCAGCCTTGGAAGCCCTATGGGGCAGTTCTACTCTGTCCTATAGGGTTGCTATGAGTCAGAATTGACTTGACGGCACTGGGCTTGGGCTTGGGCAAAGTGGAGCCCTAGAATTTATATTTTTAACAAGTTCAGAGGTGATGCTCACGCCGTTGGTCCAAGGGCCACACTTTGAGAACCACTGGCCTGGAACAAAAATATTCATTATATGGTTGGTAGGGGAATCGGGGGAGATGACGGAAATGAGAACATTAGTCAAGCTGTTATTATGGCTTTGGAATGTGTCTTAAAATTATCTTCATAGCAACTCTACGACTGGTATTGCCCCCTTATTACACAAAGCTGCTTAATAACTTACTGTATGTCCCCAGGACTGATAAATATAGGAGTTGGAATTTAAAACATAGTCTAATTGAGAGAGCGCTTGCTTGTTCTCCCACTACCTCACAATGATTTCCATGTTATTAGAACTAAGGTATGAAAAAATACGGGAATCTACAACTTGAAACTACTACTTTTCTTTCTGAAGGTTATAAATACCCACCCAAACCTACTGCTGTCAAGTCGATTCCAACTCATATCGACCCTATAGGACAGAGTAGTACCGCCCAATAGAGTTTCCAAGGAGCGCCTGGCGGATTCAAACTGCTGACCTCTTGGTTAGCAGCCGTTGCACGTTATAAATACCATACGCCATAAAATTTAGTTTATCAAAGACTAAACACCATTCCTTATCAAAATAACCAGTATTTAACCACATTACTACCTAGGGCAATGAGGCACTGGTGGTGCAGTGGTAGAACTCTCGCCTTGCACATGGGAGCCCCAGGTTTGATTCCCTGACATTGCACCTCATGTGCAGCTTCCACCTGTTTGTCAGTGGAAGCTTGCGTGTTGCTATGATGCTGAACAGATTTCAGCAGAGCTTCCAGACTAAGACAGACTAGGAAGAAAGGCCTGGTGACCTACTGTTAAAAATCAGCCAATGAAAACCCTACAGATCACAACGGTTCAATCTGCAACCGATCATGGCAATGGTGCTGGACTGGGCAGTGTTTTGTGCCTTTGTGCATGGGGTCGCCATGAGTTGGGGGCTGACTTGATGGTGGCTAACAACAACCACCACCTAGGAAAGGAAAATGTCAGAGCTATGAAGCTTTTTTTTTTTCTTCCAGTTGCAGTAAAGGTCTCTGTGCTTTAGAGTGAATCCTGTACTAACCTGAGACACGTGGAAATAGCCACTAGACTGAGGTCCTTTGGGGAACACAAATAACTTCCAGAAACCTAATGTGGAGGGGAGGAGGAAGAGGAGTCTGTGGGAGAACACCAGTCCTTGAGCCCGGAGGCATGGGCTTGCATCTTGACTTCAGATTCAAAATGTGGATATACACTTTTTTATACTGGCAGCTCCAATTGTGTGAACCAGATCTCTTCATCTCCCAGGCTTGATTTCCTCAAATAACTTGTGTGAAATCACACAGTTGAAAGTTCACAGCATGTGACAGATGCTCAATCCCTTCAATCTGCGGCATGGCCATCAACGTATTCAGATTACACACACTCTGTCCTCTGGAAGAAGCTAACCAAAAGGTTGGTGGTTCAAATCCACCAGTTGATCCATGGAAGAAAAATGTGGCAACCTGCTTCTGTAATTCTACCCTGTCCTACAGGGTCGCTATGAGTTGGAATTGACTCCATGGCAACTTTTTTGGGTTTTGGTCCTCCAGAAAACTCTTTGGGTTTTTCTAATCAGTCACTCCTAATACCTTCTTTGTACCAAGGAAACTTCTGTACGCAAAAACAATAGCCATTGTCAGTTTTGCATTTACATAAGCCATTGTCAAGCTTTGGAAACTACCTGTAGGATCATAAAAACTTAAAATGGGCTTTCATCCATTATTCATGCTAACAAATGAAATTTAAGGAGCACACATTATGTGCTAGGCAGTACATCATGTACTTTCACAGAGGTTGTTATTCCGCCCAAACAACTCTGTGATCCGGGAATTAAAAGTACAGATCTTAGACAAGTTCCTTAATTTTGCATGTTTTTTTTTTTTATCTATAAAACGGGAGGTAAGAGTAAAAAAAAAAAAAAAATTAGTACCATAGCATAATACATTTTATATGGTACCAAAAAAAAAAAACGCAAACCCATTGCCATCAAGTCGATTCCAACTCATAGCACCCTATAGGACAGGGTAGAACTGCCCCATAGAGTTTCCAAGGAGCGCCTGGTGGATTCGAACTGCCAGCCTTTGGGTTAGCAGCCGTAGCACTTAACCACTGTGCCACCAGGGTTTCCATTTACATGGTAGGTACTCAAATATCCCTGCTTTCCTTGCCTTGATTATTTTAATGAACACCCTAAGTTCATGTTGCTACTAACTCACACACAATTTCCAGAAGAGCCAAACCAGAGGGACCTCCTCACTGGTAGGTGGGAAATCATTCAAAACCATTGAGGCTTTTGGTTAACACATAGCTGTTTCCATGGAAATGAGCCACTGACTGTGTCTAACCTGATTCAAAGAAATACCTTACGTATTGGAATCCATACCACAAACATACATAACCAAAGCTGATGAACTTTAGTGTTTAGGAAATGGGGTTTTAGGGTTAACTGGACTTTCTGGTTAACTCACAACCTTTTTGGCTTCACCTTGGCTAAATTTTTAAAATTCCCTTTTCCTATTTAGTAAGAACTGTTGTCACTGAACATAAACTTGTTTGTGAGAAAGCATCTCTCATTGTCTTAGGGTCACCATAATGAACACTAGTTTTTTTTGTTTGTTTGTTTATGTCTGATATGTGTAAAAGAAGGAGCCCTAGTGGCACAATGGTTAGGTGTTCAGCTGCTAACCGAAAGGTCGGTGGTTCAAATCCACTAGTCGCTACACGGGAGAAAGGTCCGGCAATTTGCTCCTGTAAAGATTTACAGCCTTAAAAAACCTATGAGACAGTTCTACTGTCATATAGGGTCACTTTGAGTTGGAACAGACTCAACGGCACACAATAACAACAACAATGTGTAAAATACTTTTCTAGTTATGCACATTTTTCTAACTACAATACTGTGATTATCAAGGGATAAAGTCAGCTGAAACCGTCTGGCATCAGACAGAGTGTATTTTTTCATCAAGATAAGATTCATGAGATGAACTCGTTTTGCTACAACTTACTTCCTCCTTGAAAGAGGAAGCATGGATTAAATAATGCAATATGTCCTTTTCACATATCAGATTAGAGAAGCTGAAAAGTTTGAAAACATTCTCGAACGTTGTCAGTGAGGTGGTTAAATAGGTGCAACAGTATGGAAGGGCCATTTGGCAACACACATCAATTTAAAAGCACATGCATTTTGCCCAGGCAATGCCACTTCTAGAAATATATCCTGGAGAGATATATTTTCACATTTATATATGTATACAAGAATTTTCAATTCTAAAAGCAGACACTTTAAACAACCTAGCGGTCCATTAGTCCACTAAGAATTCTGACACAGCCAACCATAGAACACTATGTTGTTGTTGTTAAGTGTTGTCAAGTCAGTTCCGACTCATAGCAACACTATGCACAACGGAACAAAACACTGCCTGGTCCCATGCCATCCTCACAATCGTTGTTATGCCTGAGCCCACTGTTGCAGCCACTGTGTCAATCCATCTTGTCAAGGGTCTTCCTCTTTCGCTGACCCTCTCTACTTTACCAAGCTTGATGTCCTTTTCCAGGGACTGATCCTTCCTGATAACATGTCCAAAGTACATGAGACGAAGTCTCGCCATCCTTGCTTCCAAGGAGTGTCTTGGAAGAAATACAGCCAGAGTGCTCCTTGGAAGCAAGGATGGAACACTATAAAAACAAACAAAAAAAATTAAACTCATTGCTGTTGGGTCGATTCCAACTCACAGCGACTCTGTAGGACAGAGTAGAACTGCCCCCATAGGATTTTTAAGATTGTAATCTTTATAGAAAGAGCCCTGGTGGCTCAGTGGTTAAAGTGCTCAGTTGCTAACTGAAAGGTCAGCAGCTGCTCCTTGGAAACCTTGGAAAGTCCACCACCTTGGAAAGTCCACCACCCCACTACTTGGAAACATAGCAAACTCTATGGGACAGTTCTGCTCTGTCCTACTGGGTCACTAGAAGTTGTAATCAACTACACAGCATCAGGTTTGGATTTGGGTTTTAATCCTTATGGAAGCAGACTGCCACATCTATCTCTTGTGGAGTCACTGGTGGGTTCAAACCACTGACCTTTCAGTTAGCAGACAAGTGCTTAACCACTGTGCCACCAGGGCTCCTTAGGGACACTATACAACACTTAAATCCTTACAGAAGGATGTCCACAATACATTGGTAAATTTGTGAAATTCAAGTTAAAGAGTTTATAGATAAAAGACCTCATTTCTCTATTTAGTGATATGTATGAATATATACTCACGTATTTGTTTACATATTTGTTTATACACCAGGAAAGAGTTTGGAGGTCAGTAGAAGTAAATTGCTGATATATTCAATACTTTTTGAGGTTTTCATTTTGCTTTACAATAGGTATGGATTATGTTTATAGTTAAAAAATTAAGTCTTTAAAAAGAAGGGAGTAAGGAAAAAGTCTTTTGTCAATGGGCTGGAAAGGAGGGAAGTTCATTGAGGTTTCACTATGTTTCTGATTAACTTCTCTACCTCTATCAGTGTGCATGAAACTCATCAGCCAAAACTGTGTTTGGCTGAAGTCTCTGGGCTTGAAATGACTCTGGGTCAGCAGCTGTAAGGAAGAGAATTCAGCCACGTGGCCTTTCCTGTTGACTCTTCTACTGGGGGCCTTCATTTGCCTGCTAGCTTCCTTTCTCTATTTTAGTTAGCTGCTGCCATGGCAACCCCATGCACAACACAATGAAATGCTGTCCCTTCCCCATGATCAGTTTCAGATCGAACCATTGTGATCCAAAGGGTTTTCAGTGGCTGATTTTCAGAAGTAGACTGCCAGACCTTTCCTCCTAGTCTTAGTTTGGAAGCTTTGTTGAAACCTGTTCAGCATGCAAACCTCCACTGACAGATGAGTGGTAGCTGTGCAGGAAGTGCATTGGTCAGGGATTGAACCCAGTCTTCTGCATGGAAGGCGAGAATTTTACCACTGAACCACCACTGCCCTCTACAAAGTCATTAGGGCCTTAATAGTATGGTTTTCTCTTGCTGCTCCCTGCTCTCATGCCACATTTGACTACCTTCCTTGAGTAAATAAATGGTAAGCATTAGGCATGCATGAGATCATAGGTCTGGGAAGCCAGCTCCTGTTTGAGTCATCTCTAATCCATTTCTCATGCTACTACAATTTGCTCTTATTTCTCAGATACCACCTGACCCTGCAGCAGCTTCACTGTCAGGGGAAAAACAGAGTATGATCACATTATCACTGTACATGTGAAGAATGTTGAAATGGCAAATGTTTCATTACATATATATTTATCACTACTAACAAATTTAATAAAAGAATAAAGTACTGATACATGCTGCAACGTGGATGAACCTTGAAAAAAGTATGCTAAGTGAAAGGAGCCAGTGACAAAGAACCAAATATTGTATGATTCAAATTATGTGAAATGTCCAAAACGGGCAAATTTATAGAGGCAGAAAATAGATTAGAGGTTTTCTAAAGCTAAGAGGATGGGGGGGAAACAGGACTGCTAACGGGTACAAGGTTTCTTCCTGGGATGATGAACGTGTTCTGAATTTGAATGTGATGATGGTTGGGATGGTCGCACAACTCTGTAAAAATACTAAAAATCATTGAATTGTATACTTAAAAAAACTGGTATTTTAAACTAGCAATTTGACTGATAAATACAAACACCATCATAGCAGTATCATTAAAACTCTTAAGAGGTATAAACAGCAAGTATATTGAAGTCATTTTGCAGGCAAAGACAAAGATAAATTTGTGGACTTACTGTTGCTCACCCAAGGCAAAGTTAAAGAAAAGCGTAAAATTAACCATGCAAGCCAGCATATTTTAGTAGCAGAAAGCAATAGGATAATAGAAGTTTGAACTGGTGGAATTTATTTCTGTCCATTTAATAGTAATAGAAGACAATATCTTTGAAATGGGAACCCAGAGAGCTAAAGAATTTGTGAGCTTCAGGCAAGGAAATGTTGGCAAGACATAGGACAAGAAGATGGGGACAGAAAATTAGTCTATGATATTGGCCTGGAGAAAGATGCCTCATTATTTCCTGCAGTTCCAGAATAATCTGAATAAAAGGTATTCAAAATAATACAAGCAAACATATGAGGTCAACAAGTAATTATATTACTATATTCTTCTTGGGAGTAAAGTAAGCAGTCTTAAATAAGTGGTAGCTTGAGACAGTCTTCCATTTCACTCTTTTACTTCCATCAGAAATGTATTCATCTATTTACCTTCAGGGAGTCCCTGCATGGTGCGAATGGTTAACAATGCTCAGCTACTAACCATAAGGTTGGCAGTTCAAGTCTATCCAAAGGTACCTTGGAAGAAAGGCCTGGAGGTCTACATCCAAAAAATCAGTCACTGAAAACGCTACTGAGTACAATCCTACTCTGACACACATGGGGTCACCCTGAGTCAGAGTGGACTCAACAGCAACTGGATTTACCTTCAAAGTTGTATTGATTTTGTTTTTTCCTGCTTCTAGAGATCTTCAGTTTAAGCATCCAGCTGTAGCAGACTTTGGACAAATCCAACAGAGAAATTTCTTTCTGTCTACCCTAATTGCTAGTCTGTGGGTATCCCAGAATAGCAGTGAGGTTAAAGTCACCTATATATCCAACTTTTTATGAAAGGCAAATGAGGAAGCCAGCCAAATCTTCATAGAATTTCCTTTCTCTAAAGCATTTTAAGAGATAGACCAGCTCAGTATACTCATGAAACTTAAGAACGAAAGAAATAATAATAATGCCAACTTGCTATGGGCCTGAAAACCCTGGTGGCATAGTGGCTAAGAGCTACAGCTGCTAACCAACAGGTCGGCAGTTCAGATCCACCAGACACTCCTTGGAAACTGTATAGGGCAGCTCTACTTTGTCCTACAGGGTTACTACGAGTCGGAATCGACTTGACAGCAACAGGTTTGGTTTTAGTTTTGGGTTACTATGGGCTTGACACTGTGCTAAATGCTTTACTGGAATTTTCATTTGATGCCCGCCTATAACCCTCTTGAAGGAGCGTGGATAGTGCAAGCGGTTTGCAATCTGAAAAGGTTGGTGGTTCAAATTCACCCAGCAGCTCCGTGGAAGAAAAAGCCTGGTGTTCCGCTTCCATAAATGTTATAGCCAAAAAAACTCTATGGAACAGTTCTACTCTGTAACACATGGGGTTGCCATGAGTCAGGGGCCAACTCAACGGCAGCTAACAGCAGCCTTCTTGAGGAGCAGTGAGGGTTCAGTGTAGAAGTCTCACCTTCCACGTGGGAAACCCGGGTTCAATTCCCAGCCAATGCACCTCACGTGCAGGCACCACCTGTCTGTCAGTGAAGGCTTATGTGTTGCTATGATGCTGAACAGATTTCAGTGGAGCTTTTCCAGGCTAAGACAGATGAAAAAGAAAGGCCTGGCAATCTACTTCTGAAATTCAGCAAGCGAAAACCCTACAGAGCACAATGATCCAACTTGCAACCGATCATGAAGATGGCACAGGACCTGGCAGTGTTCATGTCATTGTGCACAGGGTCACCATGAGTTGGGAGCCAACTTGATGGCAGCTAACAATACCACCACCACCCTTAGATAGAAATTACCATCTCTTCCCTTCTGCCACCTTACAGGTAAGGAAGCTAAGGTTAAGAGAGGCTAAAGAACTTGCCCAAAGCCATATACCATTAAATGGCAAAGCCTGGTATTAAGTCTGGATCATCCTGTCTCCATATCTGTGCTCTTAACCACTATGCTATACTGCAAAGAGTAATGGAGGTGAGAGTAGGAAAATGACATTCCCTTTCCCTAATGTAAATATCAGTTAGAATACAGGAAAGAACCATTGCAGGTAATTTACTTAGCGTGAAATTTACCGACCCCTACGTGCATACACTCACACACACATACACATGTGCACTCACACACGCTCACTCTACAATCTTCTCAAATTGAAAATGTCTCCAAGGCCATATGTGGGCTTTTCTTAAAGGTCACCCAACAGGCCCTAAGAGAAATAAGGACTTGGTCTAAAAAGTTTTATATTTCCTCTCACTTTTAAAACATTGGAAAACCCATTTGGCTCAGGCAAATGAATAGTAAAAGGAGGTCTAACTACTTAGAGCCAACAAAACGTAATGGAAAATGGCAAGAACATGGTTGGACTTTATTTTCTTTTTGCTCAGCACATCCTGCCTTTAATCTGAAAAGTAAATAGACCATGCCCAACATACCAACTCTTTTCAGGTGAAATTATCTAGGTTACAAAGACAAGCAACAATTGTGTTTTCATGATTCCTTAATTCATGGCTGACAGAAATAGCATCCAAAATAAATCAGAGAGGCAAATATTGCTCACAAGAGAGAAAATCCTCACATTTTTACTGCTTTGATAACTAACTTTCATGAAATCTTTTTCACTTCAATTATAATTGTGTGTTATTATCTAGAAATGTGTTGTAAAAGTGAGAAAAGGGAAGTCTGAATTTGTATATTTTGATTAATTAAAATCTACAGGGAAAAGAGAGAGAATTTTTGCATAGCGTCAATTAGTAGACTAACAACCCTACGATATTTAACCTTCAGACTAGAACAAGTAATCCTGCAACATCTCTCTTTGTAACTCCACAATATCAACTTTGTTGGCTCCATAATGTATCTGTTATGGATTTAATTGTGTCCCCTCAAAATATACGTCAACTTGTCTAGACAATGATTCTCAGTGTTATGTAATTATCCTCCATTTTGTGATCTGATATAGTTGTCCTATGTGTTGTAAATCCTAACCTCTACGATGTTAATGAGGCAGGATTAGAGGCAGGTATGTTCATGAGGCAGGACACAATCTACAGGATTAGGTTGTACCTTCAGTCAGTCTCTTCTGAGATATAAAAGAGATTAAACAAGCAAGCAGAGATCAAGGGACCTCATTACCATCAGGAAAGAAGAGCCAGGAACAGAGGGTATCCTTTGGACCTGGGGTCCTTGCTCTGAGAACTTCCTAGACCCAGGGGAAGATTGATGCCAGGACACCTGGAGATCTCCAAGGAATGCTGAGCCCACAGATGCTAAAAGGAGACAAGAACCTTCCTCCTAAACTGTAAGCTGACAGAGAAAACCTTTCCCCGGAGCTGATGCCCTGAATTGGGACTTCGAGCCTCCCAAGCTGTAAGAGAATAAATTTCTGTCTGTTAAAGCCATCCACTTGTGGTATTTCTGTTATAGGAGCACTAGATGACTAAGACACCACTTAATGATCTATGATTTCAGTCATGCTAGCGACAGTCATTGAGTCCCTAGGTGGCATAAACATTTAAGCACTCATCTACTAACCGAGAGACGGGCAGTTTGAACCCACCCAGAGGGTTCTTTCAGAAGAAAGGCCTTGCAATCTGCTTCGGAAAGGTCACAGCCTCAAGAACCCTAATGGAGTACAGTTCTACTCTGACACACAGGGGGTCACCATGAGAGTCGACTTGACAGCATCTGGTTTGGCTTAGTGGGAGCCATGTCTATTTTTGTCTGGTAGATTCGGCTCCTCTTGCTTTATGCTACACTTTCTTCGGAATATTAGAGTTGAGCAAAAAGTCTAACAGAAACCATTTCCAAAAATGGAGCATGTTCAGCTTCCTTAAACAAGAAACTAGATAGACTGATGGGTTATTTGATGCAATGTCCATCACATTCCTTTCTCTAGGTGTCATTTAAATCAAGAATTACCTACATGAAATAACTGAAAGCAGCATCCTTCAGAACACTGGATATGAGGATGTTAATCAGTGTGCCACTAAAACAGGTTGCATGGTCAAGTGGAAATGCTTCCTCAGAAGTTAAGCAGGGTCTCTCTGCTTTCCTTCTAAACCATAGGATTTTGCAGAGCCTCTAAAATGCAAATATGCATCATGTCCCCCAAGAGCCAATAGAGAACACAGTTGATTCCAAACTAATTTGACTACCACTTTATTCAAAAGTTATCTCTGTTTCTAGGGTGGTGCTTCATGAAACACACTTATCATAGGGTACACCCATTTAAAGGCCCAAAACCCATTGCTGTCAAGTCAATTGACTCATAGCGACCATATAGGACAGAGTAGAACTGTTTCACAGGGTCTCCAAGGCTGTAGTCTTTATGGAATTAGACTCCCACACCTTTCTCCCATGGAGTGGCTGGTGGGTTAGAACCTCTGACCTTTCAGTTGGCAGCCTAGTGCTTCACCACTGCGCCACCAGGGCTCCTTCATTTAAGGCCAATTCTCCCTAAAGATAGGGAATGAGTGGGCTAACACTTGCTGGTTAAGTCAGACACTCACCATCTGTCCATTTGCCATTCCCACAGTACACTGCACCACAGTTCTGGAACACTGTCACAGGTCTGAACACCTTCTCTTTACAAACGAGAAACCACAGGTCCAAAAAGATTTAACTGCCTGCCAATCACACAACAGAGTTGGGACAGAGCTGGAATCAGAGCATGGTGATGTTGAGAACAAAAATAATTTAAATTCACAGCAGAAGGGTCAGTGATATTTCTTAGGGAAGAAAGGAAAAGGAAAGAATATTTTCAAAGCTTCATGAAAAGAGAAGAGTATAGCACCATGTCAAATGGAAGCACGTTTATAACTGGACATTTCTCTGGGGGGAAAAAAATCTTAGCGAAACGATTTCCCATATGATAAGCACAAGAAGCCTTTCCCACCCAGGCAAAAATTGGGAGATTTCATCCACTCACTTAAATCTGGAAGTCAGTAGTATATGGCCAGAAGAACCCAAAACCAAACTCATTGCCATCGAGTCGGTTCCGATTCATAGCGACCCTATAAGACAGAGTAGAACTGCCCCATATGGTTTCCAAGGAGTGCCTGGTAGATTCAAACTGCTGACCTTTTGGGGGTTTTTTTTTTGTTTGTTTTTAGTACATGGCATATCAGAAAACATCACAAATTTCCTTTTAGCCTTGAAAACCCAAAACACATTTGATATCTTCAAATTGAATGAAAATTAAAATGGGGGGGGAGGGGGGAGGGAGGGAATTAGATTTTAAAATAGTTTTTAAATGAAAAGAGAAAAAAAATAAAAGCAGTATTTCAGATGAGCTGATTTCAGTTGCAAATTTACAGACACTAACTTAATTGTACATACACAAGCTTACTACTTTAGCAGATAATAGAGAAGGGGGTAATAGGAAGCCAGGGAAGGATAACAGTTATAGGCACAAAGAACTCTAAAGCTGGAGGGATACCAAAAGTACCCAGTCATTTAACTTTGTTTTTGCGCACTTCTCAACAATGAGGAAGTGTGAGTCTAAATGGCACAATTATCTAATGGTACAAAGTAAAAAAAAAAAAAAAAAATTTTTTTTTTTTTTTAAGTACTACCTCCAAATTGCTAAAGGAGAAATGAGAGGCAGTTGTGCTATTTTTTTGTTTGATGTTCGTTTTTTGTTTTGTTTTAAATTTTTTTATCTTGTTGTTGTTGAGAATATACACAGCAAAACATATACCATTTCAACAGTTTCTACATGTACCATTTAGTGACACTGATTACATTCTTGGGCCACCATTCTCACCCTCCTTTTCTGGGTTTTTCCTCCCATTAACATAAACTCACTGCCCTCTAAGGTTCCCATCTAATCTTTCGAGTTGCTGTTGTCAATTTGAGCCTATATAGATAGTTCTTAAAAGAGTATAATACTCAAGGCAGATGATTTTTACTAGTTAAACTAAAGGATTGCTTGGTTTTAAGAAGCCTTGAGAGGATATTTTTGGCTTAAGGTTTAAAGATTATCTCAGGGGAATAATTTCAGGGGTTCATCCAAACTTCATGGCTCCAGAAAGTCTGGAGTCTATGAGAATTTGCAATTCTCTTCTACATATTCCCCCTTTTGATCAGGATTCTTCTATGGAATCCTTGATCAAAATGTTCAGAAATGGTAGCAAGCACCATCCAGTTCTTCTGTTCTCATAGCAAAGTAAGCAGTTTTCATTGAGGTAATTAGCCATATACTCTATATCCTCCTCCTATTCCTGACTCTCCTTCTCTTCCCTGATGTCCCAGACTAATGGTGGTGGCTTGGATGGCCTCTTGGAACCTTTTAGGACCCCAGGTACGACGCATCAAACTAGGAGGTAGAACAGGACTAGACATGTTATTAGGCCAGTTAACTAGGATGTCCCATGAAACCATGACCCTAAACCTCCAAACCAAGAAACCAAATCTCATGAGGTTTCTGGTTGTACATAGGCAGTCTCAGCACCTACTTTCTTTTTTTTTTTTTTTGTCTTTGTTGTAAATATATCTATCACAGCTGTGCTATTTTTAATTAGGAACCAAGAGCTACCAAACAATATGATACCAGTCTTAGCTCCTTGTGAATATGAAATACAACCCAGTTTTGCTGGTATATTCTTCTTTATAATTGTGGTAAAAATATACATAACACATTTGTCAATTTAACATTTTTCAGGTATACAATTTAGTGATATCAATTACATTAATCACTTTGTGCAACCATCACCCACCACTTGTGTATTTTTGTACCCAACACTGATATGCATATTTAATACATTCTTGAATTCTGCACTATTAAATCCCATAGCAAAACCAGAATTCCATATCCTGCTTTTAAACATCAGTAACGCTCAAACCCAAATGTTCAACCTGGTTTTGGCCAAGTGTTGCTTCTGACTCATTTGTTTCAAGAATTAAATGGGGGAGGGGGGGACCTAAACATGTGAGAAAGTCAGAGACATAATAATTTTTCAAAATAAGCATTTAGAAACAAAGCAAGACCAAACGGAACTGAAGTTGCTATTTCCTCACTTCCTTTAGAGTAACACATACTGACACAGATGAGGAAGAGAACACACCAGCACAAAAGTCACTTGTGGGTGAGGCCTAGTCCTCACCACCCTACTTAAAACTGCAACACCCCTCAGCCCTGCACTCCTGACCCCCTTAATTGGCTCTCCTTTTTTCTAACCCCTTAATTAGCTTAGGAGCCCTGGTAGCACAGTGGTTAAGTGTTCAGCCGCTAACCAAAAGGTCGGTGGTTCGAACCTACCAGTCGCAAAGATGTGACAGTCTGCTTCCATAAAGATTTACAGCCTTGGAAACCCCAAGGGGCAGTTCTTCCCTGTCCTATGGGGTCATTATGAGTTGGAATTGACTCAACGGCAATGAGCTTGGTTTGGGTTTCGGTTATTAGGGTAACACGCTTAGCTACCAACTGAAAGTTTGGAGGTTCACTGGCAATTCTAGTTCACCCCAGAAGGGCTCAGAAGAAATGCCTGGCGATCTACTTCCGAAAAACCAGCTATTGAAAACCTGTGGAGCACAGTTCTACTGTAACACTCATGAAGACGCCCTGAGTCAGAGCCGCTTCCACGGCAACCGGTGGTGGTGGGATGAACCTCCAGGGAAACTCCGTAACAAAGGTTGTGGATGTTGGCTCCCGAACAAGAGTGACAAGCCTGATCCCGGACATCTCTATGGTTTCTCTCTATTTTGTGGAATAAGAAGCATTCAGTATATTGTGAAAATAGCATAAAAAAAGAGATAGGATATCGTAAAACATTTGTACACTATGTCCTCTGTAGGAAATGAGCAAGTATAATGAAAGAAAATTCAGTACATAAAGTAAACTGCTACCTGATTTCTCCATCATTCAAAATACCTGGTGAGCTTCTCATAGATGGTAGTTAACTTGGGAGTATTAAAAATTACTGTTTTGTTCCTTAGCTAAAATCTTAAGGACAGAAAGACTCTGCTTATTCAACCAGTAATTAAATTACACACACACGCACACTCACACACATTATACTTTGCCTAAAACCAGGAAATATCTGATTCACCACTCAAGACAAATTTGGAAACAGATTTAAATGCTTTACAAAGGAGGATCATACATTAGCAAACCCTAACTTCTCACTAAGCCTCAGAAATGCGTCCTATGCTTGTATGCTTCCCCTTGTATTTTCTCACAAGGAGCATGCATCAAGGAAAACTTACAGCTGTGCAAAAGATGCACCGGCATTCCTGGAGGGTGGTCATCTTGTCCAGAGAATGTTCGCACAGGCAGAGTTTGCAAGTGACCAGGGGAGCCAGAGCCAGGTCCCTGGGCGTCGAGTTTTCGGCAGTCATGGTGAGATAGTGGAGCCTACCAACTGAGTCCATCCACCTGACTGGACACTTCTTCAGCCTCCTCAATCCCTATAGGAAGGTGCAAAGCAAAAGATATTATATCCATTGATAGAGCTATCGTTTAACCAACACATTTAAGGTCCAGCAGAGCAAAGCCACCTCCTCACTGGTCTCTAGGAGAGGTTGCCAGAAATAGAAGCTGACCTCACTGTCCTGATTAATAGCATGTAAACTATAGGAATTAAAAGACCACCATGTACAAGCGGAGCCCTGGTGGCTCAGTGGTTAAGAGCTCAGCTGCTAACCAAAAGGCCAGCAGTTTGAATCTACCAGCTGCTCCTTGGAAGCCCTGTGGGACAGTTCTACTTTATCCTGTAGGGTCACTCTGAGTTGAAATCGACTTGACTGGAACAGATTTTTTTTTTTTTAATGCACAAGCACTCCATCTGGAGTTGCTGCACTGCAATGAATTCAACAGACTAAAAAAAACCTCAAAAATAGCGTATGGATGTTACACACATTCCTTCATGTCCATTATTGCATTTAATTCTTTGTAACCATGATGACTATTCTCTTCCTTTCATAGATGAATTGAGGTTCTGAGAAGTTAAATAACCTGTCAGTGTTCTTAGATTTTGTCGATGGCAGAGCAGAGCTTCAACCTCCATCTTCTGGGGCCACATCCAGTGCCTGGTCCATTATACCACAGCTCCCTCACAACTGGATATTACATGGAAGGTAGAGAGAGAGAAGGAAGAAGGAGGAGGGAAGCGAGAGAGATAGAGGGTAAAAAAGAGAGAGAGAGAAAGAGATGACGTCCCTAAGGATCACTGAAGTTGTACAGGAATAAAATTTGCCTCTACCTGAAGGACCCTTAAATGCTCATTGCTAAGCAGCCAGTCTGAAAAAGCTACAAACCATGAGTCCAACTCTATGACATTCTGAAAAGGTAGAACTATAGAGACAGTTAGGTTAAAAGATCAGTGGTTGCCAAGGGCTCAAAGGGAAGGGAGGAGAGCTGAATAGGTAGAGCACAGGACATTTTTAGGGCAATGAAATTATTCTGTATGATACTGTAATGGTAGACACACGATATATGTATTTGTCTGTTCAACACAGAATGAACCCTTATGTAAACTATGGACTTTAATTAATAATAATGTATCAATATTGGTTTATCAACTCTAACAAATGTCCACACAAATATAAGATGTCAATAATAAGAGAAAGAGTACAGGGGGAGTGGGAGTCTATGGGAGTGTCTGTACTTTCTCTTTTCTGGACAATTTTTCTGTAAACCTAAAACTGTTCTTAAGGAAATTCTAGCATATAGCATATTCATATTTTATACCACATCAGGAAGTTTCACGTGCTGATTAAATAAAAGCAAAATCCTACAGTTCTTACTCTTTTTCAAGAGTGTGGCCAATTCTCATACATTCTTCCATAGAAATGATTATAATTACTCCCTCCTCCTCCTGCAAGAGCCAGATTCTTTTTCTCCCAACTTCTGGACAGAAGTTACTTAAGTTATGGTATTTGCTATTCAGCCCGAAAATGGCTTAAGTTTCTATATATAGATACAAAAGAGCTAAAACAAGGGAAAAAACAAGTTGAATTAGATGGAAAGATAAAACTATGAGCTTTTTGCTTGTCAGTGTGCCCACACTAACTTTCTTAATGTCATACAAGAAAGAGTCAACAATTACTAACTCTGGTTACCATAAGGAAACCCTGGTAGCACAGTGGTTAAGAGCTAAGGCTGCTAATCAAAAGGTCAGCAGTTCGAATCCACCAGGCACTCCTTGGAAACCCTATGGGGCAATTCTAGTCTGTCCTCACAGGGTCGCTAAGAGTCAGAATCAACTCGACGGCAACGGGTTACGGGTTAGTAACCGGAAGAGTTAGTTACAGACTTTTAACCTACCCTCTAAGAAGTATAGAAGACTAGATTAAACTAAATAAACCAGAAGCTAACTAATGATTTCTCAGTCTTTCAGTATGATATTTCTTGGGAAAACCCCAATACAGTTTAAGGCATGGTGTCCATATTTGTTTAACTGTTGATGAGCTATCATCGAAGGGCAAATTAAGTTCAAATCCACCTGCACTTCAAATTCAAGCTTTGAGGTTTAAAAAGTCACAGCGCCAATATAGGAGTAAAAGTGAAGGGTCTTACCTCTTTCCTCTTCCCACTTGATGCTTAAGCAACTAACACTGGTTTTGTTTATCTGACTCCCAAGTTCCAGAGCACACACGGTCCCATTAACCTCCCCCAACTGCTCAACAACTTTCTCAACACGGCCACTATGACATACTCTGAATAATCTTCCCCCACAGAAGAAGAAATCTCAAATCAATCAACAAGAAGAAATGTAGCCAGTAAATGTTTTCTGAGTACGGAAGATGGGAAATGTGATGGCCCAGAGCCACCACCACACCACAAATTTCAAAGACACTTAAGAGCATGCCTGGCTGTACTGTAGCTCGTAAAAAGTGGATCTTGTTGTTCCAACCTAGCAATAAAAAAAAAACAAACCAGATGCCGTGAAGTCAGTTCTGACTCATGGTAACTCGTGTGTGTCAGAGGAGAACTGTGTTTCATAGAGTTTTCGATGGCTGATTTTTCAGAAGTAGAACGGCAGGTCTTTCTTCCGAGGCACCTCTGGGTGGATTCCAACCTCCAACCTTTTGGTTAGCAGCTGAGTGCATTAACCACTTGTACCACCCAGGAACTCCAAGACCTGGGTATCCTTCAAGAAAGCCAAGTATTTCTCACAGTCTCAATCAATATTTTTAGAAACAGACATTAAATAGGCCAAATATCTAATATGCTCTTGAAAAATAAAGATGTGAGGACAGAACTGGACTCCCCTCTTAGACTCTTCTTTTTCAAGGGAAAACCAGAAATTGTGTTAATCAAGGTGGTTTGAAACATAATGTTGTCTCTTGCCACATTCCTAAGTTTTTAATCCTTAGTTTGTGAGTGACATGCCTAACTCATTGTCAGTGAGTCAGTTCCAACTCACGGCAACCCTACAGGACAGAGTAGAACTGCCCCATAGGGTTTCCAAGGCTGTAAGCTTTACGGAAGCCGACTGCCACATCTTTCTCCCATGGAGTGGCTGGTGGGTTTGAACCACCGACCTTTTGGTTAGCAGCCACTGCACCACCAGGGTTCCCTGAGTGACATGCTTAAAATTAGAGGCTATGAAATCAAAGTTAAAAAACAAACAAACCCTTTACACTCTAAAATAAAAAAATCATCTGTGCATTCTACTCTGGCAGTAGTTGTGACTCAGCGGGGCACAGGGAAGAAGTTACATGTGTCACTTCTCCAGGATGTGAACAATCCAAAATGAATTTTCAAAAAAAAAAAGCAATTTCTTTTTCTGTGTACAGTAACACTTATTCCCTAAAGTGGTGGCTTTTGAACATTTTTAAAGCAATGGAATTTTATAAATCGTAAGCAAAAAGTAGACTAGCTCCAGTTGAAGCAAGAGGAGAAGCCCATGGCCCAGGCTCCCTTGACCTCTTCCTCAGTTGCTTCCGGAGCACCATCTCAGAAGCCTAGGGCTTCACCACACACAGTTTGAAAACCAGCCCTTTGGTTATTCACTTTTGGCAAAATGAACAATGAATGTTTTAAAAATGAATGACATATGGTGAGCACTTCCTAAAAAAAAAAAAAAAAAGAATATCACACAAAAAAAGCCTTTCACCATTGATTCACTGGAAATCAAGCGCATCAAGTAGTAAACATGAGAATTCTGCAGTTCTCTGGAGAATTCTCTCACAATAGAGGTGATGTTTGTGAATGGTTTCAAGGTTTTCTAGTAGTTCTTCATTTATGTCTTATTAAGATTTACCAGGTCCGAAAGGGGTGCTGAGTTTCTGTCTGGGGTGATAAAAAACTTTTGGAAAAGAATAATGAAGATGGAAGCACAGCATGGTAAATGTAATTGATGTCATTGAACTGTATACTTGAAAATGACTAAAATAGCAAAAATTTTGCTATATATATATTTACCACAATAAAATTAACCAATCAATAAATTGACCAGGTCTGTACAACATGAAACCACCAAGAGTAGAAACCCACCCCTCTACCCAAACTTCTTAGTCCATGGCATGAAGCTCAGAAGGCTATCCACAGGGGGGCTGATAACAGACTCACAGCTCTTCCTGTCCCTCTCATTAAGCCATACCTTTGTAGGTACACTGGCAATAAACTCCCATGTCCCTCCAAGTTTTAGAATAAGTCTTCCCTCCAGCGAGACGGTAACTCACTCTCAAAGGTTTGCTTAATTTGTCTTACCTCATACCTCACGTTTTTTCCTAAAATAAGTGACAAATTAGGCACCCTATTTTAAAAGGTCTCTGGGTGGTCCAAAAGGTTTGTGCTCATCTACTAACCTAAAAGTTGGTGGTTTGAATCCACTTACAGGTGCTGCTGAAGAAAGTCCTGGAGAACTGCTTCCATAAAGATTACAGCCAAGAAAATGCTACTTTCTAATACATGGGGTCACCATGAATTGGAATTGACTTGATGGTAAAGAAACCAACAAAAACAAACCCAGTGCCGTCGAGTCGATTCCGACTCATAAGAACCCTACAGAACAGAGTAGAACTGCCCCACAGAGTTTCCAAGGAGCACCTGGCGGATTCGAACTGCTGACCCTTTGGTAGCAGCCGTAGCACTTAACCACTACACCACCAGGGTTTCCTGATGGTAAAGGGTTTCGGCTTTATTATCTTTACCTTTTAAAGTCACCCAGTTGATTTTAAAAGGTACCAATTATAATTGCTTTTCCACTTTTTACAGATGTGACCATGCCTCTCACTGGGTGTCAAGAACACCTTAGGAAGAATTTTGGCACAGAATCCAAGGGGTAGGTTGGGAAGAAGAGAAACTGACTACTGCTTTCAGGTTTAAACTTTTTAAGGTGGATCGCAGGGTGAGAAATGCATAATCAGACTCCATCCAAGCTGCAAGAATATTATTTGCTTAAATATGTTGTTGTTGTTGTTAACAGCCATCAATCGATTTCAATGCATGGTGACTCCACGTGTGCAGAGCAGAACGGCTCCATAGGGTTTTCAAGGCTGTGACCCTTCAGAAGCAGATGGCCAGGTCTGTCTTCTGAGGTACCTCTGGATGGGTCTGAACCATCAACCTTTCAGTTAGTAATAGAGCGCTTAACAGTTTACACCACCCAGGGAATCTCAGTTTGAATATACTTAACCATATAACAGCACAGACTCACTGGGGGAGACAAGGGATGGAGGCCACTTTAAAACATATGACTTTACACCCAAGACCCAGGAAAGGAGAACCAGCTGTCCTACCTATTCTACGAGTGTCTCCTGCACTACAAAGTGTTCATTATAAGAGAAAAAGCAAGTACTATCTGCTAGGAAAGTCACTATTTCCCTTATGTGTTTTTATTAGAATTGCCAAAAAAAGGAATACTTCAGAAGCTGAGCTGGAAATGCAGGGTGTGGAAGGAATTTTCACATTCTGCTGGTGGCTCGAAAATGCAATTTGCTCCAAAAATGCAAAGGGTGGGAGAGCCAACATTTCAAAATATTTTTCACTAATGTAGTTTAGGCTTGTTTTACTATTCAAAGTCATAATAGCTTCTCCCTCGTATAAAAAAAATAATGTAAATGGAAAGAATCATATTTTACTAGCATATTTACCTAGTTAGGAATTTTTATACCATTCTGCAAAAAAAAAAAAAAAAACTTTAACATTGAAATAAATTGATAAAACTCTCCTAAAGAGACTAAGAGACTAAGAAGAATGGAAAGCTATAGTATCTGGTTGACTCACCAAAATGGGTCAACCAGATATCACTGATGTAATGGAA
Source organism: Elephas maximus indicus (assembly GCF_024166365.1). Taxonomy (NCBI): domain Eukaryota; kingdom Metazoa; phylum Chordata; class Mammalia; order Proboscidea; family Elephantidae; genus Elephas; species Elephas maximus. The sequence continues at coordinate 63,860,347 of NC_064819.1, read as the reverse complement.
GATTAATGTACGTAAAAATCAAGTTGATCAGTAGAGACATCTTAATTCCAGGCTATGCTATGAAAGTCTAGGAGTTACCCAAGAATAAGGGACAAAACAGAAGAAGAGACACATGAATACTCTCAAAATGTTTACATGCCCATGAAAGATTAAGCAGCAGCTGGACTGGAGAGATGAATGTGTGACTACAGAAGTGAGCTGGCAGAAGGAAAGTTTTTCATAGGGTAGGTGTCAGGGGAGGTAAGGCTGATGAATGGCCTTGTATAATGGAGAAATATTCTTAGAAAGCCCATCCACTAATAGGGCAGAAAGAAACAGCAATCTAAATAGCCCATCTCTGCCTTATTAGGAAAGATCTCCCAATACCAGCTAAGAAAGACATGGGAAGTAACTAACCCAGTAAACACAATCTGAAAATTAGTTTGTGCTGGCCTTGGCACTTATGCCTATTATAATGGATGATATATTTTCCTGATGGTTCATGTTCTTACTAGAAGCAATTAGTGACTCAAATAGTACTGAGTCTAGTGAAGTGCTGACCATCATCAGCCATTAACCATGAGGAACAGCATTCCAAAACTCAGGCTCTTGGCATGACTAAAACTTCTGGCTAAGGTCTAGGCCAAATCCCTTCTCATCCTAAGTGACTCCGTTTTTGTAATTTTAAATGCAGTCTATCACCTTCTTGGAAGCAAGGATGGTGAAACTATGTCTCATATACTTTGAACATGTTATTAGGAGGGATCAGTCCCTGGAGAAAGGCAGTATGCTTGGTAAAGTAGAGGGTCAGCGAAAAAGATGAAGACCCTCAACAAGATGGATTGACACAGTGGCTACACAATGGGCTCAAGCGTAACAACGTTTGTGAGGATGGTACAGGACCGGGCAGTGTTTCGTTCTATCATACACAGGGTTGCTATGAGTTGGAAACAATTTGACACCACCTAACAACAACAATATCACCTCTGTAAAATTTTCCACTGTATCTTTGACATAGAAACAAGTGATTCTACAGAAAAATGCAGTTTTGCCCACCTGCTCTGCTTAAGGATGAACTTGTAATTAGAAATGGCCAATGTTAAGAAGAGATTATTCAGCTCATGCAGGTGTTAGACATGGTATTAAACATGTTACTATGGTGGCTAAGCCAAATTTCCCCTAAAACCAAAAAAACCAAACCCATTGCCATCGAGTTGATTCCAACTCAGAGCAACCTTATAAGACAGAATAGAACTGCCCCACAGGGCTTCCAAGGACCAGCTGCTAGATTTGAACTGCTGACCTTTTGGTTAATAGCCGAACTCTTAACCACTGTGCCACCAGGCCTCCAAATTACCTCTAACCCATTGCTGTCGCCTCGATTCCAACTCATAGCAACCTTACGTAGAGAAAAAACGGGGCCCAAAGATAACTTCCTCCATAGGCACCTGGACAGCCAGTAAATCAGGCTTTGGATGCAACTGAGTCAACTGGACTCTCCTTTTTCCACAAACCTTTTGGAGCCACCTGGCTGAGCACCTCTTGGATTTTGAGCTTCCACTTGTTGTGTCTGAGACACTGAGTTATATTGCTGGCTTACTTTTTAAATTATTATTGGCTTACTTTCATACTTAATTTGGCCTGGATTTGTTTTCCTGTTCTTCTTGATTTGATTCATTTACGTGTGAGCTTTGAGCTCCCTCTACCAGGATACTGTTAGAGAAACTGTTCATCTACTTGCAGGTTTGGGTTAAGATTTTCCGCTTGCAGGTTTGGCTACTTTGATTAAAACTGCTTGTCCACTTGCAGGTTCAGGTTAAGATTTTCCACTTGCAAGTCTGGGTATTATGACTATAGTTTTCGTACGCACTTTTGGATAACCGGAGAAATGGGTAACAACAAATCCAAAAATGGAGAATACTCCTCAAGACTCCTGCACAATTTATGAGCAAACGTTACAGTCCTGCTACTTGTTTCTTTTTAAGCCAATGCCATAAACTAACTAAAGACAGCTTAGAAAATACCCAGCCTCTTTTGGTGGTCCTTTGACCTCTCTAAATTATCCTTTTTGCAGAATAAATTAGAACCGAAGGGTTCCAGAATTAAACAGACCCAATGGAACTTGTATTTTAATTGGTAATAAAGCTTCTAAAATAAACCAGAAAAGCAAAATGGCTAGTCTAAAAGATACAGTTTCTAAACTAACCAAACAGAATACAGAACTTGACACCTCTATTTCTAATACTTTGGCATCATCTACTGTCCCCTCTGCTCTCCCTGCTGCACCTAAACTTCTCAATCCTCTCTACCCTCCCCTTCCTTCATACGACACTTGTCTATCTGAACACCCTTTCTTTCCAAATGAGGAAGGCACTGTGTATAAACCTGTACCTGAGATGCATTTTAAGAGAAAACCACCTGAGCATTCAGGGGATTGTCCAGGAGTTAGTTTCACCCCTTAGACGAAGGTAGAATTAAGAGCCATAGTAAAGGATATCCCAAGCCTTCAAGAAGACTCACATAAATTCAGGGAGGTATTTAGAATCCTTGTCTATACTTATCAACCCAGTTTACTGGACCTTTCCCAATTCATTCACATATTGATGGGTCCAGGGGAAGCCCACTTATGAATGGAGGTGGCTGGATGGCATTATCCCGAAGCATCTTACTTCTCAGATCTGGTCAGTCCACCAAAGACCTTTTATGTGAATCTAGGGACATGTATGAATGGTTGCTAAAAGCTCTTCCTAATGTCTTTCCTGGAAAAACAGATTTGGTAAAAGTCCACACTTGTAGATAAGAAAAGAATGAAGAAATTCATCATTACTGGGACAGATTAACTAAGCTCATCACTGAACATTCTGGAATGTACCTACAATATGACAGTAATGAAATGGTTTTCAATTCCTTCTTTTCTTTTTTTTTTAAACACTTTATTGTGATTTGGTTGAAAGTTTACAGAACAAATTAGTTTCCCATTCAACAATTTAATGTTCCCCATTCAACACATTTTGTTTTGTGACATTAGTTTCAAACCCCTCAATGTGATAGCACTCTACCCACTTCTTCCCTGGGTTCCCTGTTTCCATTTGCCCATCTTTTCTGCCCCTGCCTGCATTCTGAACTTTGGTTTTGGGAAAATGTTTTCATTTTGGTCTCATATGCTTGATTGTCCTGAGGACACGTCCTTCACAGGTGTTACTGTTCACTTTATAGGCCTGTCTATTGTTAGGCTGAAAAGTGATTTCTGGGAGTGGGCTCAGTTCCAGGTTTGACGGTTGCCTAAGGGCCATAGTCTCAGGGATTCCACTAGTCTCTATAAGAATAGTAAGTCTGGTCTTTTTTTTATAAATTTGAATTTTGTTCTACATTTTTTTTTTCACTCTATCCAGGACCTTCTATTGTGATACCAATCAGAGTGGTCAGTAGTGGTAGCCAGGAATCATCTAGTTCTTCTGGTTTCAGGTTAGCGGAGGCTGTGGTTCATGTGGTTCGTTAGTCCTTTGCACTGATTATTTCCTTGAGTCTTTAATGTTCTTTACTCTCCTTTGCTCCAGAGAGAAAGAGACCAATAACTGTATCTTAGACAGCTACTCACAAGCTTTTAAGACCCCAGTCACTATTCACCAAAGTAGAATGTAGAACATTGTCTTTATGGACTACATTATGCAGAATGATCTAGATGTTCCCCAACACTACGGTCCTAAGCCCTCAGGCTAGAGTGGCTCAGTCCCTCAAGGTGCTTCATTATGGCTAAGGAGTTTTCATAACTTTGTCCCCTGTGTGCTCTACGATATACATGGATATCTTGCAGCACATACAAATAAGCATGTAGAAATATCCTCTGCCAAATCTGTATATGCTTGTCATCAAATCATTATTTTTTAATGTGTTAGACCCTAATATATCCAATCTGGTGAAGAGGCATAATTTGAATCAGGAAAAAGCTCCTACTACTGACCTCAGTACCTTAGCTCATAAATTATCTCAGACCACTGAACAACAAGCTAAAGATACAGAGCAAGAAAAGCAAAGCCAAGAATTAAAGACAAAAGCAAAACAAAATAAATGAATGGCCTTATAATTACAGCAGTTGCAAAGCACTGAATAAAAGGGGAAGTCCAATCAACCAACACCTGGATCCTCTAATAACAGTAATTTTTTAAAAGTATGCCATTTATTCAAGAAACCAGGCCACTGGAAAAATAACTGTTTTAAACCCAAGAATAAACAAGACATCCCAATACGTGTCTCCCAAACCAAAATTTGCATGAAGAAGCTCTGGGGTATACAAAGAGCTTTTCCTGTAGTAACTCTGAATTCTCCAGATGAAACTGTTTCAATTGTTAATTGTAAGTTTTTAACTGATACTGGAACTACTTTATCTGCTATTAACCCCACATGTTTACAAAAGCCTCTACACCAGAGTAAGCAAACTACAAAAATTGTTGGGGTTACCAGTAAACCACAAACTTCATATCATCCACAACATGTACCACTATCTTTAGGACTTATTGAGCATTTTCATCCTTTCCTTTTAAATCCTGATACACCCATTGATTTACTAGGGAGAGACCTTTTATCTAAATGGAATTGCCACCTACAATTTAATAGTAAGAGTGAAGTCTTATGAAGTCTACCCAAGAACAATGAACAAGTAAATTCAGAAACTGATGAAGAAATCATTTGTCATATGCAGGCATTACCTTTGCCCACAACAAATTGTAGTTCACCTAAACCGCCATTACAGGGAGGTCTTTCTTCAATCCCTAACATGTTATGGACGACCACATCCACTTATGTAGGCAGAGTCTTGTCTGCTAAACCAGTTAAAATTCAGGTTGATTCTTCCAAACTCCTGCCAAAAATGCAACAATATCAATTAAAACAGGAAGCTAAAGAGGGCCTTGCACTCATAATACAGGATTTTTTATCTAATGGTCTTATAATTCCTAGTACTAATACCTAAGTCCTTCCTGTCAAAAAACCCAATAGCCAAGGCTGGAGGTTTGTTCAGGACCTCCATTTAATTAACCAGATAGTCATTCCCAGATTTCCAGTGGTTCCAAAACCTCATTTTTCATTGTCAAGAGTTCCACCAGAAACCACACATTTCACTGTTGTAGACCTTTGCAGTGCCTTTTTTAGTATTCCTCTACATCCAGGCAGCCAAGGCCTATTTACCTTCACTCGGGAAGGTCAACAATTCACCTGGACTGTGATGCCTCAGGGATTCACTGAATCACTCCCACCTACTTTTCCCAAGTTTTACTTGTTGATCTACAGCCTTTACAATCTTAACCATCATACCCATCATTCTACTTTATTCCAAGATGTAGATAATTTACTTGTGTGCTCATCATCTAAAGAAGCTTGTTTAGAGGGCAGTTCAATTTTACTTAAACATTTGGTCAGAGTGGGACACAAAGTAACTAAAGATAAATTACAACTGTCCCAACTCATGGTCAAATACTTGGGCCATTTAATCTCTGCCCAAGGAATTTCCATCCATCCCAAAAGAAACTATTTTAGCCTACCCAGTTCCCAAAACGAAAAAGCAACTTGTGGGTTCCTTGGCCTACATAAGTTATTGTCAAGCCTGGATCCTTAATTTTTCTTTGCTGGCTCAGTCCTTAAATAAACACTTAAAGAAACCTGAACCAGACTCAATTCAACTTACTCCAGAAGATTACTAAACATTAAAAAAAAAAAAAAAAAAAAAAACTAAACCCATTAGAAACCCTGGTGGCATAGAGTTTAAGGGCTACGGCTGCTAACCAAAAGGTTGGCAGTTTGAAGCCACCAGGTGCTCCTTGGAAACTCTATGGGGTAGTTCTGCTCTGTCCTATAGGGTCTCTATGAGTTGGAATCGACTCGATGGCAATTTTTTTTTTAAACCCTTTGCTGTCGAGTCAATTCCAACTCATAGCAACCCTATAGGGCAGAGTAGAACTGCCCCATAGGGTTTCCGAGGAGCAGCTGGTGGATTCGAACTGCCGACTTTTGGTTAGCAGCCAAATGCTTAACTGCTCTGCCAAGATGCTTTAACCTCTGCTTCAATTAGAAGTTTTCCAAATTACCACTTAGATTTTTTACCATTTGTACAAGAAATAAATGGAAATGTATTAGGGCAACTAGCTCAAAAGCACAGTGGCCAACATAGACCTGTAGGCTATTACAGTCTTTAGCTTTACCCAGTCACAAGAGGATACCCTCCCTTTTGGCTGTGGCTGCCATAGCTAAACTTATAGAATCTCCTGCAGGTATAGTCCTTGGAAACTTCTTATACATTTAGATACCACATGCTGTATCTGCTTTACTAAACTCCACATGTACACAGCATTTGTCTGCCAGCAGACTCACCTCCTATGAAATCATTCTTCTGGCTGCAACCAATATTAAACTTCACACTGTAGTGCACTTAAATCCTGCCACCTCCTTCCCATATTAGAGGAAGAAGAATACTGGAAACATGACTGCTTAAGCCTAAATAAACAACCCTTAGCAACCCTGACCTAAATTTATTCGTTGATGGCTCTTATTTATGACTTCATCTTTCTAGCCCATATCAGGCTGGATATGCAGTCACCACCTCTACAGAAGTTTCTTCAGTCAACCTCTTCCAGAAGCTACTTCAGCCCATCAAGCTGAAGTAATAGCCTTAACCAAAGCCTGTAAAATTGCATTTGGAAAATCTGTGAATATTTTCATGGAGTCTTGTTAAGCAGTTGGATTAGTCCATGACTTTAGCATGCTTTGGAGACAAAGAGGATATCTGACCTCATCTAGGTCCACTATTAAAAACGGGATCTTAATAACTGAGTTACTGGATACCTTATTACTCCCTTCTGAAGTTGTAGTCATAAAAGTCTTGATACATCAACCTAAATAGTAGTCCCTCAAACCAGGGAAATCTGCAGAAATAATCTAGCCGATGCAGCCACTAAACAGGCTGCCTCCCAAACCTTTCCAACCCTTGCTCTCTTAGAACCTCATACTTTAATCTTTTCACTGAAAAATCTGTGCTTCATACTGCTCATCAACAAACCACTCCTTTAGATGAAAATTACAAAAAGGAAATCTGAAGATTGCCACAAATTCCAAGAACAAAGCTTTGGACTAGGCTTAACAATAAAATTGTTTTGCCAGAATATCTATATTACCCTTTAATTGAAACTTATTATGAACACTTACCTTTAAAGGGGTATGACATGTTTACTACTTAGCAAAAACACTGATGGGGAATACCTTAAGCTACTGTAGAACATATGACAAACTTTTGCAAAAAGATGGATAATTTTAAACAGGAAATTCCTGATAAAAATATTTCTCAGGGCTTCTTTCCTCCTCCAAGATGTCAAGCTAAGGATTATCCTTATTTGTTCACAAAAACCTCTAACTTCTTCCTTTAACACCAAGGCTGCTCAAATGACACCAACACACTGTCCTTTGAGCTGGGTTAATAAGTTGGAAGAGAGTAAGATATTACCAGAACCCAACCAATAATTTGTGAGTTGGACCTAATGGAAAAGTTGTTTTTCCAAAATCCTTACATTTTCCTAAAGTTCAGAAACTCAATTTACCTTTACATTTAGGGAAAAAAGAAATGTTAAATATCTTGGAAAAATATTGGTGGAATTAAAAATTTTTTGAACCTGTAGAACAAGTTCTTTCTCCATGTGCCCCTTGCCAAAGAACTCAGAAGGCAAAAATTCAGAAAAGAGCATCCTGAATTATATAAACAAACCCTAAATAAATAGCCTCTCTCCTTGTTTCTGCTCTTATGAGAACTGACGATGGTGATTATCCTGGCTTATTTATGAATAATTATAACTTATTTGACTTAAACCCAAAGTATCATGAAAAGGATCAACAACTGGCTTTAGCTAATGAAGGAGAAAAATGGAAAAAAGTGGGCTGTTGCCAGGATCCTGATACTAATTTATGGACTGGCCCTAAAGGGAAATTAGTCCTGCCTAAATTTTTTTTTTTTTTTTAAACATTTACATGTTCCTATGATGCAGGCCTTACATGAAGGATCCCACCTAGGTAGAAATAAAATGATTGAAATCTTAAGAAAGTACTGGTGGAAAAAATTCTTTGAAGCTGCAGAGCAAGTATTCCCACTGCTCTGCATGCTCCTGCCACGACCCAGGAAAATACCTAAAAGCTCCTGCTGGACACTACCCTTTGCCTTCCAGCCCAATGCTAGAACAGCAAACTGGTTTCATACAGTTACCACCCTCAAATGGATTTAAATATGTACTTGTAATAATCTGTTGCTTCTCAAACTGGGTTGAAGCAACCCTTTGTAAACAGACTACTGCCACTTTTGCGGCTAAGAAATTACCTGAAAACATAATACCAGCTTGGGGCAGTCCAACAACTCTTTACAGTGATCAAGGCACTCATTTTACTAGACAAGTTATTAAGGAAATTTGCTACATCTTCCCTATTTATCAGTGGCTGCACTGCCCCTATCATCCTCAATTTTCAGGTCTCATTGAAAGAACTAATGGATCATTTAAGAATCTGTTAGCCAAGCTAAGCAAGTCTGAATTTACCTTGGACTAAAGTCTTTCCTTTAGTTTCTTTTAAACCTAAGATCTACCCCTCTCGGTTCTCATAAGCTTTCTCCTTATGAGATTGTTACTGGAAGGCCAATGTCTACCCCTCACATTGTTCAGGTTGATCCACACATTGCACAAACTGACTTGTTAAAATATTACAAATCTCTAATTGAATATTCTCAAAAATACCATACTTGAGTTAAAGAAGTCTTTAATAACCTGGACTCACTTGTATAGCCATTTGCTGCAATTCCATACCAGATACAGTTGGGGATGGAAGACAGAGCTGCTGACTGGTAGCAATAGTAAGGGCAACAAGTGTTGGTGTTAAGAGAGGCAAGGGCTCATGATAGAGCCCCAGGCTGCATCTCTGGCCATTCAGGGACTCGATGAACCAATACACATGAAGTAATATTGGAAAAACCATTCTAATCCGTGCTGTAAGGGCGCATAAACAAATGGGAACACATGCAGCCTCACTAGCAATCAGAAAAATATAGTTACTCAAGTATATTTTGTATCTCTGTAATTATTTTTTTAAATAATGCTGAAGGCCAACAAGTAACTGACAGTAGATACATGGTGTGTCACACCTAGGACCCTATCATTATTAATTTAGTTTTGTTTTTTTGATAAAACAGATTAGGAAACATTCTCTAGCATAAATACACCAAAAAATATTTAATCCTTACATGTGATGGAAGTAGGTATCTACCTATGTGGGCTTTGTAAGGTAACCATGTCATAAAACATTGTTATCACTGTCTCTCAAGTGATAAGAAATGGGACACCGTTCTTCTCTCCACTGTTTCAGTCTGATTTAGAAGAAACCAAGAAATGAAAGAACACTTCAGTCTATATAGTTCCTTCATTTTAATATCTGCATCTCAGGAGTGTCTAGGGTAGCAATAAGATTATAACTTTGTAATCTGGAGACAATTATTTTCTAAAAATGGAAATGATAGGTAAATACATCCCTATTAACCTTTTTGTAAGGAGCCCTGGTGGCACAGTGGTTAAGAGCTTGGCAGCTAACCAACAGGTCGGCAGTTCAAATCCACCAGCCATTCCTTGGAAACCCTATGGGACAGTTCTACTCTGTCCCATAGGGTCACTATGAGTCGGAAATGATTCGATGGCAAAGGTTTGGTTTTTTTGTTTTGGTGGCATAGTGGTTAAACCGCTTATCTGCTAACCGAAAGATTGGTAGTTGGAACCCATCAGCCACTCTGCAGGAGAAAGATGTGGCAGTCTCTGGTTCCATAAAGATCACAGCCTTGGAAACCCAGTGGGGTACCCTACTCTATTCTATAGGGTCGCTATGAGTGGGAACTGGCTCGATGGCAATGGGCGATCTTTTTGTGGGTGAAAAAGAAAGACTCCACTAGGAGAAACATCTTAAATATTAGCAAGAACTGCTTCTCAACAGTCTCCTTGCTAACTGAAATTAGGTTAGGAATAAAGTCTACCACAGATAACTATTCTAATAAAATCTCATTTTATTTTTTTCCTACAAAATATATATCAGCTATTGTCAGGTCAATTCCTACTCATGGCAACCCCATGCATGTCAGAGTAGAAGTGTGCTCCACAGAGTTTTCAATGGGTGCAATCTTATGGAAGTAGATCACCAAGCCTTTCTTCTAAGGTGCCTCTGGGTGGACTTGAATCTCCAACCTTCTGGTTAGCAGCTGAGTGCACCACCCAGGGACCCAAAATATATATTAGGAGAAAAATGAGAGCATCGCCAGTAAAGCACATGGCATTGTGATAAGCTCATTTTAAACCCTATAGGGCATAGATATAAACAAACAAAAAAAACCCGTCGCTGTCGAGTCAATTCTGACTCATAGCGACCCTATAGGACAGAGTAGAACTGCCCCATATGGTTTCCAAGGAGCGCCTGACTGATTCAAACTGCCAACTCTTTGGTTAGCAGCCGTAGCACTTCACCACAATGCCACCAGGGTTTCCTAGGGCAGAGATACAGTTTGTACTGATACAATTTTACATTAAATTTAGAAAGAAAAAAATCATCTAGCATGTCAAGTTTTAACACTCGCAAAATGCTGTTTCTTTTCCTAAAAAGGAGATTTCTTTTTTTCGTGCCCTCTTTCCATGTTCTCATTACTGCTAAAGGTAAGACTCCAGAAGTGAAAATCCATTCCCAGCTTTCCCAACGATACTGTATAAACTTATCGAGGAAGGTGGGAGTGAGCATTTGGATAAAAGCTCAATGATGTTTCTGGCATTGTAATCTTATGTTCATCATGCTAGCTCCCTCCTGACAACTCCCCTATTTGCCAGCCCACCCCACTTTTAATCAGTGGTTCCCCCTCCTCCCACAATTATTCATACAACCCTGCCGAATAATTTTCTTCCCCCGCCTGGCATCACAACAAAGCTCAGAAGCAGGAAGGAACACCGCTTAAAGGCAGGTCAGACAATGATGTCATTAACAGATCAAGGAGAAGTGGTATTTTGAAAAGCCCCATGGAGTTAAGAGGCTGTTTCTTGGGTCATGCTATTACCAGGAAACTACTACAGTCACTAAAACACAAATACCTAACTCAATCTTTTTCTCCAAATGAATACGAATGTGTAAATATTACCACTTCCTGTGAAAGTTAAAAGTGTCATTTAGAAATTTTAATTAGAAACAAATTTCAAACCAGCTAGGAGGAGGAGTCTCCTCCATTCCATGTTAAGCTAGGTGCTGGGTGTACGTTTGTAAGTCTTTGCCAAATCAGTTTCTTATAACATGAGTCCATAATGCAAGAAACAAAGTCAGCACATAAAGAACTTAACTCTACACATGTTAGGTGATAAGGTTGTAAAGGTGATTAAACCCAGTCCCTTATTATAAAGGGTAGACAAGTTGAGGAGGTTGTCAACAGATGGTTTCATAGAATCATATGTAGGACAATTTGTGGGTTTATAGCTTCAGCTGCAAGATCAGAAAAGAAAGAACTGAATGTCTTGGTCTATCTTCCCAAGAGAGACAAAGAAGCAAACTCATGACCACAGAGAAATTAGAGACCAATCAGATATGGCTTTCAAAATGTGTTTTTTAATAGATACTACAAGTCATGAGATCACAAGTATCTCCAGCTATGAATAGGAGAAGTGTATTTCACTTAGGTAGTTGTTTTTCCATTTCAAGAAAGGCATCCGATCATAGATTAGAAGTTTCTCATTCCATGTTGCAGAATCAGTTATACTTTCAGTCACTTTTAGTCTCTTTTTAATAAGTACTACAGTATGATGCATTGTGTTTAGACATACTCATTGGCCAAGGAAATACAAAATGGACCAAGAAAAAAAATAGTTAGTCCAAGGCCTCCCACATACACCTAAAGATGAAAAAAAACACCATAACTTGGGTGTTATATGGCTTTTCAAAGTTAGCTGACATCAGGGTAATATTATCCCCCAAAAAACATGGATCGAGACGACAATAGTCAAAGTTTTTTCATACTATGCTAAAACCACATAGATTGAGGATTACCATTCTAGTCCAAAGTCACTTTCAAGCTTACGTGAATTCCTTCAGGAGAGAAACCACGTCACATACATCTTTATTTCCTTAGCATCTAGCACAGCCAGCCACCAACTGCTAAGTCCACTCCAACTCAGGGCAACTCCATGTGTGTCAGACTAGAACTGTGCTCCATAGGGTTTTCAATGACTGATATTTTGGAAGTAGATCACCAGGCCTTTCTTCTGAGGTGCCTCTGGGTAGACCTGAACCACCAACCTTTCAGTTAGCAGCCGAGAGCATTAACCATTTGCCTAGCAAATAGTAGTCACCCAATAGTACAATGAGTAACTTTTCTGAATGTATATGGAGGAAAAAAAATATTAAAGGCATGGTTCTTGTCTGTGCTCCCTTGCAGTGATTCAGAAGTTGATATTGACAATCTGCTGTAGCTGACTAAGGAGCTTCTATAAATTAAGATCAAAAAAAAAAAAAACAAAAAAACCATTGCCGGCAAACTGATTTTGACTCATAGCGACTGTTAAAAAAAAAAAAAATTACCCATTGCCATCAAGTCGATTCCGACCTACAAAAACCCATTACCATCGAGTCAATTCTGACTCATTGAGACCCTATACCAAAAACAAACCCAGTGCCGTCGAGTCAATTCCAACTCATAGCGACCCTACAGAACAGAGCAGAACTGCCCCATAGAGTTTCCAAGGAGCACCTGGCAGATTCGAACGGCCGACCCTTTGGTTAGCAGCTGTAGCACTTAACCACTATGCCACCAGAGTTTCCTTGAGACCCTATAAAAAATAGGCAGGCCTAAAAAATGCCTAGGTACTTGGAAGCAGTGACTGCAAGACACTTACTCCCTGAAGTCCAAAGTGGAAAGTATGACTTCTAGAGCAGCTTGGCCCCTTTCCATATCCAAAGTAATCAGTCGTACAAAGTCGGTTTAGTCCCCAAACTGTTTGGACTTTGTTCACCCACCAACATATGGGGTCAGCATGATTCCTGACCTTTACCTCACACTGCAGATTTCAAATACCAAGGACCTCACTGAACAAGAAAGTAATGTCACAAGTCAAGGCCACAGGTAACACAGAAGCCAGGATGAGCAGAAGCACTACAGAGAAGTGTTTCTAAGCATCTCAAATACTGAAAGGACTTTTCAAGAAGGAAAGATTCGCTATACTTTCTCAGCTTAAAAGTATTCATACTGTTGATGAGAAACATATTTTCCAGAAAACTAAACGGTCTTAAAACCAAAAAAAAAAAAAAAACCCCTCCATTGCCATCGAGTCGATTCCGACTCGTAGTGGTCTTACTACGTAGGTAATACAAGCTTTTTTCCTTCCTAAAGACAGCACGCTTTTCTCTCTGCTGTCAAGTTTGGCTCCTAAAACCTGGCTCATAATTTGAAACCCAAAAACTGATTATTTAAAAAAAAAATTCTTAAGTTGACCTAGTTTGGAAGCCCGGATGCCTTTAAATTGCCAGTGAACTAAAACCATCCATGAGACTGGGGCTTTTGAATGCTGAGAATGTTCTCTGGGGCTCAGCACAAAGATACTTGGCATAGATGACTGTAAATATTTGTAAAACACTGGGTAAATGGACAGGATTTGACCACACTCAAACCTTCACTTCCAGCACAGTAGTTATCTAAGGTGATTGGTACGAGTTTTTTTGGTGACTGTTTTTCTGTTAGCTTTAAAAAAAAAAAAAAGCAATCAACCTGATTCTGCTATTCGACATCTATTTTATATCCACTATATATTTACCTTGTATTGTTTACCCTTCAAGACAGTTTCAATTAGTCAGACTTTTGAAAGAATTTTTTTTTCCCTTCATGTCACTATTTGTCTAAATTAGTGTACCCACCACAAAGAATAAAATACCAGCCAGAGGTGTGTAAGGGCAGGGCAGGGGCGGTGGGGAACAGTGGTTTTGGATTTCATAATACAATTATCTCCAAATGGCTTTGTGGATCTGTTATAGGTTTCTTTTTCTCCCCCCTCTTTCCTCCATCTCAAGACAGTTTTAGAAATAACTGAAGGGAATGCTACCCATGGAAAGAACTCGGGTTGGGAAGTAAGAAGGAGGCACCAGCAGAGCAATTAGATGTGGAAATGGACCAGGGACCAGGAGGCTTATTTTAGTGAAATCTGCAGTAGCCAGAGGCTGTCACTAGCCAGCAGCTCAGTTCAGACTGGCTGGGTTCCTTTTGCCGCTCACCCACACCCTAAGAACTGAGTCATTTCAGAGTTCAGTTCGTTTTGCTTCTGGGCCTAGACACCCCCAACCTGCTGTTTCAAGAATGTCAGTGACGTTGTCCTTTAATTCACACCTCACAAGGTTCAAATAAACATCTAGAAATGCCAAATGAGAACAATACTGACAATCCCATTGGGAGGCTCAGCTAATGTTTTGATATGTACGGCAGAAAAGAATAAGAAAGTGACAGGCGACAGTGGAAACACCAGGAAAGGGAGCATTTTCACAGGAATGGGGATGGACTTCTGAGAAATGCATACGTGGGAATCTAGGCATCAAGAGTAGACCATCAGCAGAATCCCCGCAACTAGTAAGAAAAGCAAAAGGTGCTCTGAAAGGGGTGAGCAAACACCTTTCCCTGTGGAAATGGAATGCTTGTTAAGAATCAGTTTCATTTTAACTTAAACTTGAGGACTGCAGTATAGGATCAGCGTTTCATTCTGTTTTATGAGCAATTATCTGATAAAATAATACCAGAATGTATACCCAAGATCCCATGGTTTGTATAACATCTTATTCATAGCTATGTATGTCACCATATCGGTATGCGGTTCCAAATAACAGAGGGTAAACATCCAAGATCATGCCAACTTTTGATCTCCTCTTAAAACACAGGAAAGTTTTAACCTTAATCTTAAATTCTATGACATATTCTGTACAGACTGATTACCAAACCAATTAAAAAAAAAAACCCGTTGCTGTCCAGTCGATTCCGACTCACAGCGACCATATAGGACAGAGTAGAACTGCCCCACAGGGTTTCCAAGCAGAGGCTGGTGGATTTGAACTGCTGACCTTTTGCTTAGCAGCCGAGGTCTTAAGCATTGCGCCACCAGGGTTCCTGTTTGATTACAAATGAAACTTTTTTTTTTTAACCTTTACAAAGACACCTATTTTAAAAAGTTAACAGGTGTTTAAGGCATTCAGAATTCATTCAATTCGGTAAGGTTTAAGCAGTGGAAAAGCAGTGGAGGCAGAAAATAAAGCTTTAAAACCATGGTGTCACAGCTCGTTAGTCTTCAGTCTTTTTTCTTAGTCAAGCACCACTCCCGTCTTTCAACGCCTTCAGCATTTAAAAAGCTCGATAAACCTACCTCGGCAGGAGAGCTTTGTTGCTCCCAGCTCCGGGCTTCTCAATCCCCTCCCTCCCGGTTGGCTTCGGCAGCTCTTACTCCGAGGAGGGAGAACTGTTTCATTCTTTTCCTCTTCCTCCGTGCTCTGCGGCTGACAGCTTGACACTTTGCAGGACTGCAACAGGACTTGTGCTCCCAGACCGATTGGCCAGGAGGAGGAGCACACAGCCGCCTCCTGGCCTGAGCAGCCGCGATGCCCGTGAACCTGGCAGAGCGAGCGGTACGGCTCCAAACAGCCGCGCCGAAGCCCTGCGTTTACTTGTACAGGAAGCTCAGGCGCGGCACTTCCTACTTCCCAGCTGAGTCGCACTTCAGCTGCAGGTGATGATGGCCTTTACCCTGTCCGAACCTGGCCGGCCAGCGTGGGTACAAGCAAGCCCTCCCGCATTCGCTCTGCTTGTCCGGATTTCTCCCTTGTTCTCCTGGAAGAGTCAGTGGTTCCAGCCCACAAGCTGCTCCGTGCAAGAAAGACCTGGTGATCTGCCCCAAGAAGATTTCAGCCTTGGAAGATTTCAGCCATATATCCTATAGGGTCATATGAGTCGAATCAACTGCACACACTTCCTGGGACTGCAGCCCCAGAAATGTAGAGCTGGGTGTCCAGGCAGCAGCCCCTCATGCCCTTCATTCTGCCCAGACAAAGAAATTTCACCTCTTGGCCTTCACAGCTTGCTGCTTCTCTGCCCATAGTCTCACCGGGCACCTTTCCACACCCTCCTCCCCAGCTCTTTAAATTCATTTCTTCTATTTCTAACAGCCCAAACCTGCCTTTCCCACCTCACCGGAAAACTGTTTTTATAGAAACACTTCCAATGCATGATCTCATCAAAAACATCTTGGACCTGATTTGTCCTTTTGCGTCTAATGGTAAAATTAGCATTCAGGCGCATCAAATCAGGGCATTCTAGTTTACCTCATAAAATACATGCACAACTTTATGAAACAATGATTGTTTCAAATGCTGTGTCAACAAATTATATAGGAAATACAAAGTAACTTCACTCGTTTTGCCCTCAGTTAAAGAAAAATATAGGTCCCTGGGTGATGCAAGCAGTTTGTGATTGACGACTAACAGAAAAGTTGGCAGTTCTAATCCACCCAGCAGCACCGTGGAAGAAAGACCTGGTGTTCTGCTTCCATAAAGATTACAGCCAGGAAAACCTTATGGCGCTCAGCTCTATTCTGTAACACATGGTGTTGCCATGAGTAAGAACAGACTTGACGGCAACATACTTGGTTTCTTTTTTTTTTTTTTGGTTAAAAAAAAAAAAAGTGTAACAAAATAATCCAGAAGCTGTGGGGTACTATGATATGCTGCCTTCCTCACTCCTAAACCTTGGCCACTTAATTTGGGTGATGTGTATAACGGATTACATATCTACTCACTCCCTACACACTGATATGTCACAGTCTCAGTCCCAACTCTGTTGCCCATTGCAGTTTAGAAACATCACTGCTCTGATACAGGATTCTTTCTGTGCTCACTCCGCAACGTCACTCTACTTTTGCAACCACAGTCAGGAATGTGCTTCCTAAAAGGAAGGGAATCACAAGGCCTTTGTGGAAGCGATCTGTGCATGCCAGTGAAGTAGCAGCAGTAGGCACTGTTCCAAGCGATACAAGAAAACTGCTTCTCAGCTCCGTGTTAGAGAAAACCTCTAGGTCAAAGCCAAGTGCTGAAGAACACGGTGTATCTATGTGTGTAATGCTAGGACAGGCAGGAGGACTAGCAATATGACAGCAGGAGAACACACAGTGGGGGCCCAAAGTAATAGAATCAAAGGATGTCTGAGCCTGAAACGCCCCTTGCTATATTTTAGGCCAACACAATTTTAAAGATGAAGAACCTGAGGTCTAGGGAGATTTAAGTGGTTGGCCAGATTCAGATAGGGGCAGAGGTGGAACAAGACCTAAATCTGTGTTAGATGAGAAAGATGCATGTTAATGAAAACCACCCTGACGGATGTCTAATTTCAGTTTACCAGTGGCTTAGGCTCTTAGATAATGTACTTCAAAGAATGTTCTTGGTGCAGTAACCATCATTGATGGACCCATCCTGTCATAGATTGAATTGTGTCCCCCCAAAATATGTGTATCAATTCAGCTAGGCCATGATTCCCACTATTGTGTGGCTGTCCACCATTTTGTCATCTGATGTGATTTTCCTATATGTTGTAAATCCTACCTCTATGATGTTAATGAGGTGGGATAAGCATCAGTGTCAGTTACGTAAATGAGGCAGGACTCAATCTACAAGATTAGATTTTGTCTTGAGCCAATCACTTTTGATATATAAAAGAGAAAAGCAAGCAGAGAGACAGGGGGACCTCATACCACCAAGAAAGAAGTGCCAGGAGCAGAATGCATCCTTTGGACCCGGGGTACCAGAGAAGTTCCTAGCCCAGTTGAAGATTGATAACAAGGACCTTCCTCCAGAGCTGACAGAGAAAGTCTTCTCCTGGAGCTGACACCCTGAATTTGGACTTCTAGCCTAACAGGATGTGAGAGAATAAACTTCTGTTTGTTAAAGCCATTCGCTTGTGGTTATTTCTGTTACTGCAGCAGTAGATGACTAAGACACAACACAAAAACCCACTGTGGTCAAGTCTATTCTGACTCCTAGCAGCCCTACAGAATGCAGTAGAACTGCTCCCAAAGGGTTTCCAAGGCTGTAAATCTTTACAGAAGCAGACTGCCACATCTTTCTCCCATGGAGTGGATGGTGGGTTCAAATTGCCGATCTTTCAGTTAACAGTCAAGTGTGTAACATTTGCTCCACCAGGGCTCCTTCACTGATGGACAAAAACCAAAAAAGATCAACAAAGCACCTACTAAGAGGTTAGTTTATTCAGTAGTGTCTACAAAACTTTGGCACCTCAAACCAAAGTTCAACACGGAGTCCACTTTTTAAATTACCATACAAGGTAACATGCTTAGAGGTGGAAAAGTAGAAGTTTTAGATCCAGACAAACTCTACCACCTACTCATTACTTGACCTTAAGCAAGTTTGTTTTTTAACATACCCAAAATTCAGTTTTTTTACCTGTAAAATTGTTGTTGTTGTGATTTTCTGCTACAGAGTCAGCTCCAACTCATGGCAGCCCCCTACACAATGGAACAAAATGCTGCCTGGTTCTATGCCATTCCAATGATCATACCATTTTACCATCTGGTCATCATCTGATTTTCAGAAGTAGATCACCAGGCCTTTCTTCTTAGGACATCTTAGTCTGGAAGCTCCACTGAAACCTGTTCAGTGTCATAGCAACACACAAGCTTTCACTAACAGACGAGTGGTAGCTGCTCACGAGATTCATTGACCAGGAATCAAACCTGGGTCTCCTGCGAGGAAGGTGAGAATTCTACCACTAAACCAACGGCAATGATGATATTCATATTTTAAGTTGTTGTGAGGGTAAATGAGAGGTTTGTAAAGTAGCTAGCACCATGTCTGATAGTCAGAGATACCTGTACTGAACAAGTCTGGGGGTGGGGCAGTAAATGTCACCTCCTGGAACTGTGCAGTACACAACCTGCTCAGCTGTATACCATGGCACTGGCCTGATACACAATAGGAACTCAGTCATTGTATTCCTCTAAAAAGGGAAGAGAAAGGAAAGGGGTCAGAAAAAAGAACCCAAAAGAACACCAGGATTTAAAGGGTGAGTAAAAGAGAAGCCTTCATATAAGCCTAAGAAGGAACTGATCCTTTTAGAATGCAAAAATAAACGTAACATTCAGTATCTCAGATGAGAAGTAAAATCCAGTCACTATAAGCCACAAAAATATGGTTTTGTTTTCTGAGCAATAACAGACATAACATTACAAAGTGTACACTGAAGACAGATTGTGATCATATTGACCTTCGTCATAACAGAGTCATTTCCTAATCTAAATTACACACTTTCCTAAAGAAAAGGCAAATAAAATCTTGACATTAATGGTAAGTAATCTAAATTCTAGTGATTGTATTAACTTGCAATATGCCTAAAGTCAGATAAAAGCAGAAGCAAAATAAATCCAAAGCATACTTAAAAGGTTTCCCTGTACACAAGGCCAAAATATATATATATATATATATATATATATATATATATATATATATATATATATATATATATATATAATTATTAGATTCTGTATGACTGTGAGGAAACCCTGGTGGCACAGTGGTTAAGTGCTATGGCTGCTAACCAAAAGGTCGGCAGTTCGAATCCACCAAGCACTCCTTGGAAACTCTATGGGGCAGTTCTACTCTGTCCTAAAGGGTTGCTATGAGTTGTAATTGACTTGATGGCAATGGGTTTTGGTTTATATGACTGTGAAGGAGTCCTGACAGAGCAGTGGTTATGAAACCCTGCTCCACCATGCCCCAACTCCGCCTTCGTTCGCTGTCCTTGAAAACCATGGTCCACAGTTTGTATTTGGCACAAGATCTTTGCACATGTGTGGGCCAAGATCTTGGGGCATGCACAAATCTGGAGAACCCTGTTCTTACCTGACCCTGGACCTGAGCATCACCAGAGGGGAAGATATTCTCCGGCACACAGCACCACCCAAGCCCCTTTGTAAAGCGAGAAGTCCCACAAGGCTGACTTCCTATGAAGAGTGACTCAGCACCTGTATCTCCAAATTTGGGCATGGGATGGCTCAGGGTGTAGGGTTTCAGGTGTCAATGCTTGCCCACTGGGGACATAAAAGATCCCCAATTTCCTGAGATGGGAAGCCCTGGGTCTTTCAGCTGCTAGGTCTTTCACATTGCTCCTTGTCTGCACAGACAATAAATTGCCACTTTCTGTTTCCCTGGCAATTGGCGTCCATCTTATTTCAATCGGCTAATAGGACAGGACAAGAACCCGAGATTCGGTTACAATTAAAACACTCAGCTGCTAACTGAAAGGTTGGTAGTTTGAACTTATCAGCTGCTCTGTAGGAGAAAGATGTAACAGTCTGATTCCATAAAGATTACGGCCTTGGAAACCCCATGAGGCAGTTCTACTCTGTCCTAGAGAGTCACTGTGAGTGGGAATCTACTTGACGGCAGTGGGTTTGGTTGGTTTTTTTATATGTCTGTGTGTAAAATACTTGTATGATAAATAATATATCATACTACATAATAGATGTATGAGATAAAAAAATAAAATGCATTGTGGTTCCACACAAGAAGAGAATCAACATGTGGAATTTCTTTTGCAGAAAATTTTTCTCTTTAATTAATATAAAGAAAAATCAAGACTCATTCTTGTGCTATTGAAATTACTCTTCCATTCTACCTTAGTATGTAAGTTAGTAACCCATACCTAAGACTTGGCATCTTAATTATACCCTATGGTTAAAATACAATAAAACTTGTTTTTTTAATGATTTGTTCATTACAATAAATCAGATGGAAGAACTCAATTACTGGGAAACCAGCTCCTGCAGTAGGTGCAGTTCTCTCTCCACAGGAAAAAATATAAGGCAAAGGCTATGGTGTTCTGCCATTGGCAGTCTGGTTATTTCTATTTCCAAATGGTTACAATCCCATTTTAATTTTTCTGTTGCATCTAATAGGGTTCATTTTATTCATTCATTCAACATTTACTGAAGACAGAGTATAGAACTAAGAGTAAGATACAATGAAAATACAAGTAAGAACATTACAAAATAATGTGATTAAAAACTATGCCTAGAGATACAGTCAGGTTCCCATGGCTGTCAAAGAAGAGACCTCAGAAAGTCAAAATATTACACAGCAATGATCACCCAGTTACCTCAGTCTTGAAAACTAAAGTATCACCAAGGAGACATGTCATTCTGGTTCTATTTCGTAAGTACAAGAAGCAGCTTAAGACCTCACAGAGCAAGTAGAAACCAGCTGGGCCCCAACAAGAAAAACCTGACCAGAACAATCTCAAGTTGCCGTTGCCATTATGCCACATTAAGAGCCCTTAGCGACACGGGATGGAGAGCTAAAGGGGAGGGCAAGACTCAACAGGGTTCTGTTGCTCTATTCTCAACATATGGCAAAACCTGTGAGAGCAGGAACTCAACAGGACTGCCTCCTTTTTCCGGGTCTCACAAGTTTTCCGCCTTTGACAGGGTACAGTCACTACTTTTATATCACTCTCTACTTCATGGAAAATATTCGAGTTTTCTCTCTCTGACAGATTTCCGCCCTACATAGGTTCCAGCTCTCACAGGTTTTACTGTACTGTATAAAATCACAAACAAGCTAGGGTTAAGAGCCTAGGAGAAAATGGAGTTTGTCAACCTTGCTCATCACCTCTCTCCAGAGGGAAAAAAAAAAAAAACACTGCATGACCTCAGAGTGAAGAAGTCTCCACTGGAAAGTCAGAAGAAAAAGGCTTGAGAATTTTTATGCTTACAAGGTTTCTATTAATTCTTCTACTAATATTACTGTCTCCTTTAAACTCCTGCATAAGACAGTCAACGAAAAAAGGAGTCCCAAAACAATGCTCCTGTAAGTTGTCATCCTGGCCAAGGTACCAATTGGTTTATAGGAAAAGAAGGGTCTCTGCAGTTTACATCCATATCCAACTTAAATACAAAGTAGTTAAGAGCTACAGCTGCTAACCAAAAGATCAGCAGTTCAAATCCACCAGGCGCTCCTTGGAAACTCTATAGGGCAGTTCTACTCAGTCCTATAGTGTCGCTATTGATGGCAATAGGTTTGGTTTGTGCTAAATCAAATATCAAAATATTTCTTGGCTTCAAACTGTTGTTATTAGGTGCTGCTGAGTCAGTTCCGACTCATAGCAACCCCATGAACAACAGAATGAAACACTGCCCAGTCCTGTGCCATCCTCACAATTGTTGTTATGCTTGAGCCCATTGTTGCAGCCACTGTGTCTCTTTTTCACTGACCCTCTACTCTACCAAGCATGATGTCCTTGTCCAGGGACTGGTCCCTCCTAATAACGTGTTGGAAGCATGTGAAACAAAATCTGGCCATCCTCACTTCTAATGAGAATTCTGGCTGTACTTCCTCCAAGACAGATTTGTTCGTTCTTCTGGCAGTCCATGGTATATTCAATATTCTTCACCAACATCATAGTTCAAATGTATCGATTCTTCTTCTGTCTTCCTCATTGTCCAGCTTTCACATACATATGAGGCGGCTGAAAACACCATTGCTTGGGTCAGGTGCACCTTAGTCCTTAAGGTGACATCTTTGCTTTTTAACACTCTAAAGAGATCTCTCACAGCAGATTTGCCCAATGCAATGCATCTTTTGATTTCTTGACTGCTGCGTCTGTGGGCATTGATTGTAGATCCAAGTAAAATAAACTCCTTGACAACTTCAATCATTTCTTCATTTACCATGATGTTGCTTATTGGTCCAGTTGTGGGATTTTTGTTTTCTTTATGTTGATGTATGGTGCAATCCATACTGAAGGCTGTGGTCTTTGATCTTCATTAGTAAGTGCTTCAAGTCCTCTTCACTTTCAGCAAGCAAGGCTGTGTCATCTGCATATCACAGGTTGTTAATGAGAATTCCTCCAATCCTGATGCCACATTCTTCTTCACACAGTCCAGCTTCTCAGATTATTTGCTCAGCATACGGACTGAATAAGCATGGTGAAAGGATACAACCCCGACGCACACCTTTCCTGACTTTAAACCACGAAGTATTCCCTTGGTCTAAGGACACGTTCCTCACGAGTGCAATTAATTGTTCTGGAATTCCCATTCTTTGCAACGTTATCCATAACTTTTTGCAATCCACACAGTCGAATGAATGCCTTTGCATAATCAATAATACACAGGTAAACATCTTTCAGAAACCCTAGTAGTGTAGTGGTTAAGTGCTATGGCTACTAACCAAAAGGTCAGTAGTTCAAATCCACCAGGCACTCCTTGGAAACTCTATGGGGCAGTTCTACTCTGTCCTATAGGGTGACTATGAGTCGGAATCGACTTGACAGCAGTGGGTTAAACATCTTTCTGATATTCTCTGCTTTCAGCCACGATCCATCTGACATCAGCAATGATATCCCTGGTTCCACATCCTCTTCTGAATCCAGCTTGAATTTCTGGCAGTTCCCTGTCAATGTACTGCTGCAACCACTTGTGAATTGCCTTCAGCAAAATTTTCTTAAGTGTGATATTAGTGATATTGTTTGATAATTTCTGCATTCTGTTGGATCACCTTTCTTTGGAATGGGCACAAATATGGATCTCTTCCAGTCAGCTGGCCAGCTAGTTGTATTTTAAATTTCTTGGTATAGGCTAGTGAGCATTTCCAGTGCTGCATCCTTTTGTTGAAACATCTCAATTGGTATTCTGTCAATTTCTGGAGCCTTGTTTTCAGCCAATGCTTTCAGTGCTGCTTGGACCTCTTCCTTCAGTACCATCAGTTCTTGATCATATGCTGCCTCCTGAAATGGTTGAATGTCCACCAATTTTTTGGTACAGTGTCTCTGTGTATTCCTTCCACCCGCTTTTGATACTTCCTGTATTGTTTTGTATTTTCTCTGCAGAATCCTTCAATATTGCAACTCGAGGCTTGAATTTTGTCTTCAGTTCCTTCAGTTTGAGAAATGCTGAGGATGTTCTTCCCTTTTGGTTTTCTAACTCCAGGTCTTTGTACATGTTATTATAATACCTCACTTTGTCTTTTCAAGCTGCCCTTTGAAATCTTCTGTTCAGCTCTTTAGCTTCATCATTTTTTCCTTTCGCTTTAGCTATTCTACTTTCAAGGGGGAGTTTGGTCTTTCTTTCCTGTCTTTTTAACGACCTCTTGCTTTCTTCATGTATGATGTCCTTGATGTCATCCCACAACTCATATGGTCTTTGGTCACTAGTGTTCAGTGTGTCAAATCTATTCGAGATAGTCTCTAAATTCAGGTGGAATATACTTAAGGTTGTGCTTTGGCTCTCGTGGACTTACGCTAATTTTCTTCAACTTCAACTTCAGCTTGTATATGAGCAACTGATGGTTTGTTCCACAGTTGGCCCCTGGCCTTGTTCTGACTGATGACATTGAGCTTTTCCATCTTCTCTTTCCACAGATGTAGACAACTCAATTCCCGTGTATTCGATCTGGCAAGGTCCACAATGTGTATACTCTCCGTTTATGTTGGTGAAAATAGATATTTGCAATGAAGTCATTGGTCTTGCAAAATTTTATCATGTGATCTCTGGCATCGTTTCTATCACCAAGGCCATATTTTCCATCTACCAACCCTTCTTCTTTGTTTCCAACTTTCACATTCTAATTGCCAATAATTATCAATGCATCTTGATAAAAATCTTCAATTTCTTTTTTTGGGGGGGCTTAGCAGTTGATGCATAAATTTGAATAATAGTCATATTAACTGGTCTTCCTTGTAGGCATATGGATATTATCCTATCATTGACAACACTGTACTCAGGATAGATCTTGAAATGTTCTTTTTGACAATGAATGCGATGCCATTCCTCTTCAATTTGTCATACCTGGCATATGACAATCACAGTAGACCATATGATTGATTGTCTGATTCAAATTGGCTAATACCAATTCATTTCAGCTCATTAATACTGAGGATATCGATGTTTATGTGGTCCATTTCATTTCTGACAATTTCCTAGATTCATACTTGGTACATTCCATGTTCCTATTATTAATGGATTTGGACATGTTATCAGAAAGGATCAGTCCCTAGAGAAGGACGTCATGCTTGGTAAAGTAGAAGGTCAGAGAAAAAGAGGAAGATCCTCAATGAGATGGGCTGACACAGTGGCTACAACAATGGGTTCAAACACAGCAACAATTGTGACCATGGCACAAGACTGGGCAGTGTTTCGCTCTGTTGTGTGTGGGGCTGCTATGAGTTGGAACCGACCGGACACCACCTAACAACAACAACATTATTAATGGATGTTTGCAGCTGTTTCTTCTAATTTTGAGTCATGCTGCATCAGTAAATGGAGGTCCTGAAAGCTTGACTTCATTTACATATTAAGGTCAACTCTACTCTGAGGAGGCAGCTCTTCCTCAGTCATCTTTTTAGTGCCTTCCAACCTGAGGGGCTTACCTTCTGGCACCATATTCGACAATCTTCCACTGCTGTTCATAAGATTTTTCACTGGCTAATTTTTTTTCTAGAAGGCTAGAAGTCTGAATTCAGCACACCAGCTCCAGAGGAAGGCTTTCTGTCTCCATCGTTTCTGAGGAAAGGTCCTTGTCATCAATCTTCCCCTGGTCTAGGAGTGTCTCAGCACAGAGATCCTGGGTCAAAAGGACACGCTCCACTCCTGGCACTTCTTTCTTGGTGGCATGAGGTCCCTCACTCTCTGCTTGCTTCTTTCTCCTTTTATCTCTTCTAAGATAAAAGGTGACACAGGCCACACCCCAGGGAAACTTCCCTTATGTAGGATCAGGGCTGTTATCTCAGTAAGGGTGCTGCATCCCACCCTAAACCTCTTTAACATAACCTAATCTTGCCTTATTAACCACAGGCAGAGATAGAATTTACAACACATAGGAAAATTACATCAGATCACAAAATAGTGGACAATCACAATAATGGGAATCATGGCCTAGCCAGGTTGACACATATTTTAGGGGAACACTATTTAATCCATGAAAATCATATAATTTTCAAAATATCTGTTAACAAAATAATTAGTTTCATTATATTGGTGGGTTGAGAAGCGTTCAATTAAATTTTTTTTTCAAAAATAGATTTCTAAAAATAAAATAACCTTATTTTTATTAAAACAAAATTTTAAAACATTTGTATTGATTATCTTAATATCAAGAGTATAACAAGAAAAATTAGTCTTGGTATATATTCAGGTACTTTAATCAATTTGTCACAAAGTCATTGCTATTTTTATGATCTTATTTTTAATTTTTTAATAAAATTTCCTGAAATCCTCTTCAAAGATTCATTTCATAATTAATAAATTTAAAATTGTAGACATCCTCAATTTATTCATTTTCTGTAGAATTGAGAAGATATTCTCTTCAGTGCTCAAGAACCTATTAGGTTAGACATAATCCTACCAAATGGAGTATATTCTTAATTCTACTATTTTTCTATTAAAATATTTAAGCCAAAGTATATATAAAGATATTGTATTTTTTGCCTCTAATACCTTTAAGAAATACTTTTAAAAATAAAAGTCATCAAATAAATTGTGCCTATTTATGATTTACTGTTTCACCAAATTTAGATGCTATGAAAACGTAAGTCTTCACACATTTAGTCTATTTTGAATTCTGATAGAAAATATAAATTTGTCCCATGAAAAACAGTAGCTCCAACAGAAGATGCTTCCCACAGTATGATTATAAAATTTCCAAATTAAATCTTGTATATCTGTACTGTGTTGGGAGGGCTGAGTGGTGCGAATGGGGTGCATTAGGTTGGTAACCAAAAGGTTGGCTGTTTGAACCCACCCAGCAGCACTGCAGAAGAAAAAGCCAGTCGATCTTCTTCCATAAAGATTGCAGCCAAGAAAACCCTATAAAGCAGTTCTATGGGGTCACTGTGAGTCAGATTGGACTCAATGGCACAAAACAAAAACAACAAATAATGTGTTGGAGCTCTTATCATTCTATTTGTTCAATTCCTACCCTGCATTTGTAAGGATAAATTTTAGTGCCTTCCTGTTTGCAAGCTTTGTTTTCCATTATTGCAATTTGTAAAAATTCAAAAGCTAAATATTTTGGTTTCTCCATTAACTGAACGCTTTCAACAAAAATTTCCAACTGGTTTCACATAAAATACAACCAAAATTTAGAGGGCTCCTTTGTAAAAAAAAAAAAAAAAAAAAAGAGTTTAATACTACCAGTAAGCACTTGGGCTGATTATAAAGTCTCAAAATATTTCCAAAATCTGATTAATAATGGGCAACAAAAGAGAGAAAACATATACTACATGTTGAAGAATTTTTTTCATATTCAAAAGCAGCTTCATCACAAAGAGTCTGTAGTTCAGCTACTTAGCGTAGCTAGAAGAATATTTCTAAATGTTGGTACCATTTCTATTTCTATTGCAGCTTGTTTGAAAGAAAAAATGAGTTATATGTGCAATTACCGGTATATCTGCGATTTCTGGGAGCCCTGGTGGTGCAGTGGTTAAGAGCTTAGCTGCTAATCAAAAAAACATTGGCAGTTCAATCCACCTGCCGCTCCTTGGAAACCCTATGGGCAGTTCTACGCTAGACGATAACAGAGTAAGGGGGATGCAATTTCTGCTCCATAGATTTCTTATTTTCGTAATTCCATTGTTTACATTCTTAGCATGCTGCACCATAGTTCTTATTTGCATTTTCACTAAAAAAAAAAAAAATCTTTCAGCTGTTGTCTGGGGCTAGGTAGAAAGTGGGGACTGACTGCAAAGGAGGCTGAGAGAACTTTTTCAGGCAATGGAAGTGTTCTAAAACTGGATGTAGGATGGTGACACAACTGTATAAAGTTACAAAAGCCATTCAACTGTGCATTTAAAATGCATTGTATTTCCAGTATGCAAATTTTACCTCAAAAAGGCCGCTTAAAAATAATTTTATTTTCTATGATAAACTTCACAACCAAATTTACACCAGAAATTGCAATAATATCAAATATTCAAACTTCAGTAGGGTAATTTTTCTCAAGGCTTTACTTCGATTCCCTGAATTGGAAGAAAAGAAAATCAGATCATTTGCCTGATACATTTAACTGAATTTTTATTCAAAGCATCTGATAGTAATAAAACCAGCATAATTCAACAATGGACAAATCGCCGTTCTGTTAATGGAGCCAACGCATAAACAGCGATTACTTTACTTTTCACAGCTGCGCAAGAAAACTTAAAATTGAAAATGAAATGGAGTGAAATCGATTTAGAGGAGTTATCTGACGTAAATGAAAAGTCACACTTAACAGAACGAAATGTAATCAGACCCTCCACAGCTGCCCGTATTAAATCACTGCCTTCAGGCAAAGTATTATTAATATAACTACCAACTTTTGAAGTAGATGCTGATTTGTTCTTGATAAAAGGTTTATCTGGAAGGGTGTTTCTTAACTTACAAAAGTTATTTTCTGTCATATTTTTTTATTATTGATTTCTAATTATATTATGACGATGAAATGTGATCTATAAATCTCTCCTTTTTGAATTTGTTATATTTTTCTATTGTTTTGGCTGAGTAGGTTAATAATTCTGTTATTTCTAGTCACTGAGCCTTGGAAAACAGGACATCTCCAAAGAAATGCCCTCTGAAATGTCACTTGGTGATGTGACAGCATAACCTACACTGCTTGCCTACAGGCTAAATCACAGACAACTGCTCATGATTCATCGTCCCACTTTTAAAATGCATCCTAACTTACAAATCTGGAACCTTTATACCGCTAGATAGAAAACAAAGCAATTAATTATTTTTAACAGCCAGATAATTGTATCACCTTGGAATTTTTTTTTTTTCGAAAACAAATCACAGGCAGGTAACACTTCTGAGATGTGCTTAGCAGAAACCTGGTTTAAATTCGTATTTTCTAACCTGACATCTCAATTCCTCTGCAGCTTCCTCAGAATTAGTAGTTGAGGCAAAACTGCTGCCCACTCATAAATCCAAGAGACAGGCATCTGTCTTATATACCCACGGGGCCTCAGCATGATTCTCGGAAAACTTGAGGTGAAAGGGCCCTTTACTATGAAATGCAAGTAGCTGCAGAAATACCGAGTCTCACGAAGCTTTGAAGATTTTGTACTTCATATCAGATCAGCCTTGATGATCTAAGATTCATACAATGCACACATTTAGAAGAGGAAATCTTGTTTAAACCCACCAAGGAAATTCCAAACTCTTACAAAAGAATTAGCGGATATTTCGGCAAGAGTTCACTTGGAAGCAGGGTGTTATTTTCTTAAAGTTTCTTCTGAAGGCTCCTAACAACAAAGTAAAAACTTTTTCAGCTCTGGGGAGTTTAAGGAAAAGAGAGAGACTATTGAGCACCCACTGTATGCCAGGCTTGGTACTTGGTACTTGGTACTACCCATTTTGCATATATTATCTCTTTAATCTTTACAAAAGTAGTCATTATAAAAAATAATTTAAGTTTATCTGCTTACAACTGTATGTAAGCATCACATTTTAAAATGGTTAATAACTGATATACCAGGAGAGGCTCATTAAAATGTAGTTTCAGCGATAATGTTGTCCCATAATACGGACCTTTTAGGGTTAAATTGAGATGCCAGTATTTTTACTGCTAAATCAGGAAGAATCTTCTTAAAACTTCCAAAATTGCAGTTTGCAGTTTCAACACATTTCTCTTCAAATACAGACTAATATACCCATCCATTTACTTTGAAGTAACCATTACATAAAAATAAATTAAATATTCAGAGTCTTCTAATCAAATGACCCTATGATTGCTAAGCCCACCTCGCACTTCTACAATTGATCAATGAATGTATCATAGAGGTAATTCTGGCTAACAACCTACATGATTGTTATGGATTGAATTGTGTCCCCCCAAAATGTGTGTCAGCTTGGCTAGGCCGTGATTCCCAGTATTGTGTGGTTGTTCTCCATTTTGTGATCTGATGTAATTTTCCTATGTGTTGCCAATCCTGATCTCTGCCTGTGGTTAAAGAGGATTAGGGTGGAATGCAACACCTTTACTCGTGTCACAGCCCTGATCCAATGTACGGGGAGTTTCCCTGGGGTATGGCCTGTATCACCTTTATTTCACAAGAGATAAAAGGAGAGAGAAACAAGCAGAGAGACAGGGACCTCATGTCACCAAGCAAGAAGCCCTGGGAGCTAAGCACATCCTTTGGACCCAAGGTTTCTACAATGAGAAGCTCCTAGACCAGGGGAAGATTGATGACAAGGGCCTCCCCCCAGAACCAACAGAGAAAGGAAGCATTCCCTGGGAGCTGGCACCCTGAATTCGGACTTCTAGCCTCCTAGACTGTGAAAGAATAAATTTCTGTTTGTTAAAGCCATCCACTCATGGCATTACAGGAGCACTAGAGAAGACAATGATTTTTTTTTTTTTAAACTGGCACAAAATTTAAAGCAACACATAACCTGCCTACCTTTTTACATTCATCTTCCTGCCTTTTCACTTTGCATCTAACTTCAGGTGTCCCAAATTTCTCATTCACAAAATCCTCTGGTTCTCTATTTACCAAGGTCATTCTTTCCTCGTCTTTTCCACCTAATAGCTCCTCATTCCCCAAAATGTCACTCAAGATATATCTTTTCTGGGACACCTCCCTCCACCCACTTTCACTTTCCCCGTGTGGTTGGATATTGATCCCTGTCATGCCCCGAATTACACTGTTGTTGTTGTTAGTTCCTCCCTCCACCCACTTTCACTTTCCCCATGTGGTTGGATATCGATCCCTGTCGTGCTCTGAATTACACTGTTGTTGTTGTTAGTTGCCACTGAGCTGATTCTAACTCGTGACCACCCCATGAGTGCAGAGTATAACTGCTCCACAGGGTTTTCAAGGCTGTGACCTTTCAGAAGCAGATTGCCAGGCCTGTCTTCTGAGGTGCCTCTGACTGGGTTCGACTAGTAGTCCTTAGCCATTTATGCCACCCAGGGACTCCTGAATTATGCTACCCTTACCCTGTACTTTATACAGAGCCCTGGTGGTGCAGTGATTAAGAGCTTGGTTGCAAACTAAAAGGCTGGTAGTTCGAATTTATCAGCTGCGCCTTGGAAATCCTGTGGGGCAGTTCTACTCCATCCTAGAGGGTCGCTATGAGTAGGAATTGACTTGATGGCAACAGGTTTGTTTTTTTGGTACATTGAACTGCATTAAAAAATCCAATGGAGGATGAAATCACAAAGGAGTGAACACTCGCTTTACAATAAGTAAATCTTTAAGTGAATTACTCCTTATTCATGGCAAACGTTTTTGTTATAGAAGGATAGTTTTAATCTCTGAAAACAAATCAAACTCCATGTTAATATAGCAATGTTACCTCGTCTGAGGGTTTTCACAAGCATCATCTCAGTGAATACTCACAACCACCCCTCAGCTGGAAGATGAACTGGTTTTCCTAAGATCACACAGGCAGTTGCTGGTACACATGAAGTAGAACCCGATGACCAAGTCAAGTGAACTTCTACTAGAGCACTTTTTGTTTCCCAAAATAAATGTATAGGTGAAATAAAAAAAAAAGTTGCCGTCGAGTCAATTCTGAATCATAGCGACCCAAGCTTCCCTTATTCTCATATCGCGACCCATTTTGGAAGGGAGACAAAAATAGAAGGTTGATGCAAAAGTTTTCATTTTATTTTTAAACTTCCGTGTAGTGGAAGAAGCCAGGTGTTCTGCCTAAAGAGACGATACTCCTATGTTAGGGAAATGCCAACCTTGGTCGAGAAGAAAAATATAAAGTCTGCATTGGGAAGACAGTCCAACAACGGAGTACAGGGAATGGTCAGCACTGGCCTCTGCAAGGAGGAAAGGGCTAGTTGCCTGTAGGAGCTCTCAGCAAAGGTATGACTCAAAGACTATTTCAGTCCAAGGTCCTATTTCAACCTGGCTGTCCATCTGTTTTCTGAGAATGTAAAGTTGTCTGGGTCCAAGTCAGAACAGGAGATGAGATCATCTGCTAAAACCACCTGTGCAGAAGCCCCAGGAAGGCATCCTGCAATTACATAATACAGTTGTGCAATGAGAGGCCAGTTCATACCTACCCGTTACCTGACTGGATTTCTGTGCAGTCATGGAGCTTCATCCCAGGAAGGTGAGTTCGGGGTTCCAGCTAAACAGATGGAGAATGCTGCAAAAAATCATTCTTAATTTACTGCATGCAAAACAGAGAGGGAAAGAGTCCATGGATAGCACGACCAGTTAAGTGCTTGACTACTGGCTGAAAGGTTGGCCATTCGAACCCACCCAGAGGTGCCTTGGGAGACAGTCCCACCCTTGAAAGCCTATGGAGCACAGTTCTACTCTGCACACATGTGGTCACTCTGAGTCGGAATCCACTTGATGGCAACTAACAACAATGGACAGGGAGGAACAATTCAAAGAACTATATATAAGAAAAAAAAAAAAAGCATTGCCATTGACTCATAGTGACCCTATAGGGCAGAGAAGAACTGCCCCATAGGGTTTCCAAGGAGCAAATGGTGGATTCAAACTGCTGACCTTTTGGTTAGCAGCTGTAGCACCTAACCACTGGGCCATCAGGGCCCCATATCAGAAAGAGTAGTTAATATATATTTTAATTGCAGACACTGACTAACTAATGACAATACATATTTATCAAAAATTACAGCCAGTCATTCTTTTCCTCCCAGCTCTTCCTCCTTAGGGTCCCCTATCTTTCATGGGGGAGTCACTGAGGACATCAAGCTCACTACTCTCTACCTTCTCTAAAACAAAAACCAAATGCACTGCCGACAAGTCAATTCTGACTCATAGCGACCCTATAGGACAGAGTAGAACTTCCCCATACGCTTTCCAAGGAGCACCTGGTGGATTCAAACTGCGGACCTCTTGGTTAGCAGCCATTGCTCTTAACCACTACACCACTACGGTTTCCCTACCTTCCCTACCCTTCCTCTTATTCCATCTTTCAACACCTGAAGCCCACACTTATCATCCACCCACACACCTCCATGGCAGTCCCTACCTCCAGGAAGAATAAGATGGAAGTACCAGGAAACTCAAGTCTCAAAAAAAAGACTACAGAAACTCAGGGGAATTAGTTTTTGGAAGGCTCATCAATTCACGGCTTTTGAAGCAGAAGATTTCAGTCTCCAATTTTAAGGGCGAGGAAAAGTTCAAGGTCATAATTACCATCTCTGCTATGCTGTAGATCAAATGGTCATTTACAGTTTGGCTAGAAACCTAAATGGGCAACTATAGTTTTGTTTCCATGGTAAAATGAGTTCCGGGTTCTAAACAACTGACTTGTAAACAAACATTTGGAACATTAGTATTTATAAATGTGGGCCACCTACAAAAAAGGTAACAATAAACTTTTGCCTCTCGTGTTTCATTAGATCTGCAGGAGAAAATACAAAGTATGCACATATATACCTGCGTCCTGAGACTTAACCTCCTTCTTTAGAAGCTGCTTCAACGGAAGAAGGGGTTAGTGACCACTGTTTGCTCCTGAGAGTCCTACGCGTTCATGCTTCCCACTGAGTCCAATGAGAGTAATTGGACTGTATAAGCAGTAAATATTGTGGAAAGGATTCTGAAGATTATTATGATGAAATAGTAAGGTCAACCGGTTTGGGGAGAATTTTAATCACTTTATATTGGCAAACAGAGTCAGCGGAACCTTTTGTTCCTGTAGCCCAAGGCAAAAGGTGAGCTCAAAAGGAAGCAGCTGGTTTCTTCTTAGCAAATACTGTTACCCTTCTCTTGCGTGAGGGTGTGTGAAGAAGGCAACTGAGCTCTCATTAACGAGATTGAGGGGACAATGATGATGTGATTCAAAAGGGAAAAATCGTTGACATAACAATGTATTGAGACTGTCCTAATCTCATTTTCTTTTTAAAGAACTGTAATCATGAGTCAAATCTGTAAGGGAACTCTTGACTTCTTCACAACTAGAACTTCACAATTAAGAGTACCCAGAATGGGCTGTGGCCAAACCAGATGAGTGAAGAAAGACAGGAGCCAGACATTCCTACTAGTGAAGGGTGGTGCCTTCAAATCCCTCAGCGGCCACGTTGGCATGAGGTAATCCTGATTGGACCCAAGATGGTGCCTGTCTCAAGGGGAGCCAATCAGATTCTCTCTCCTAGAAATTTGGAATCTGGATTTAGGAACAACAAATCGCTGGGCTTCGTTGAAGCTATGCAGTAGCCATATGAACATGAGCAGCAGGGAGAGAACAATAAAACAGATGTGCAAGAGAGGAGGTGAGATAAGAGTCAGAGAAAGAAAATTATAGAAGTTCTCATTTCCAGTTATTTCTGCAAGCCAGCTGCATTTCAGTCTTTGGGTTCTTCCAGATACTTCTTATCTTTATAATAAACGTCTCGTTTTTGTTCAGGCTAGTTCAAATTTATTGCAATTATTTAAAAACAGAAAAACCAAACTTCATTGCCATGAACTTCACTAAACTACATCACCATAAAGCAAATCAGCATCATGCTATGAAAAGAACAGAGACTTTTGAATTCTCTAACACTGGATTCAGAATCCCTTGGTGATACAATTGGTTAACGCACTCGGCTGCTAACCGAGAGATTGGAGGTTCTAGTCCACCCAGAGGCACCTTGGAAGAAGGGCCTGGTGATTCACTTCTGAAAAATTAGCCATAGAAAACCCTATGGAGCACAGCTCTTTGATACACAAAAGTCACTATAAGTCAGAATTGACTCAACAACAACTGGTACTGGTAAACCCAAAAAAGCCAAACCCATCGCCATTGAGTCGATTTCGACTCATAGTGACCCTATAGGACAGAGTAGAACTGCCCCACAGAGTTGCCAAGGAGCACCTGGTAGATTCGAACTGCTGACCTTTTGGTTAGCAAAAGTAACTCTTAACCATTACGCCACCAGGGTTTTCAGTATTGGTATTGGTAAAGCTGGGTTCAAATCTTGACTCCACTGACTATAAAACTGTCTATTCTAGGGTAAGTTCCCTAACCTCTCTGAGCCATAGTTTCCTCATGTATAAAATGTGGGTAATAACTGCCATGTATATTTGTTGGGAAAATCAGAAAAATCGTATGTAAATCCTCTGGCACATAGTAAGCATGAATTAAATGATAGCTTCTGGTAGAATTCATTGAAGCATTCCTCGTGGCACTCACAGTATTGCCATGGTCAGGTTTTTGTCTTTTTTTTAAACTGTGCTTTAGATGAAAGTTTACAGAGCAAATTAGTTTCTCATTAAGCAATTAATACACATATTGTTTTGTGACATTTGTTGCCAACCCCACAACATCTCGACACTCTCACCTTCTCGACCTTCGGTTCCCCATTGCCAGCTTTCCTGTCCCCTCCTGCCTTCTCATCCTTGCCCCTGGTTTGGTGTACTCATTTAGTCTCATTTGGTTTTATGGGCCTGTCTATTCTTTGCTGAAGAGTGAACCTCAGAAGTATCTTCACTACTGAGTTAAAAGGGTGTTGGAGGCCATACTCTCAGGGTTTCTCCAGTCTCTGTTGGGCCAGCAAGTCTGATCTTTCTTTTTGAGTTAGAATTTTTTCTACATTTTTCTCCAGCTCTGTCCAGGACCCTTTACTGTGAACCCTGGCAGAGCAGTCAGTGGTCATAACTGGGCACCATCTAGTTGTGCTGGACTCAGTCTGGTGGAGGCTGTGGTAGTTGTGGCCCATTAGTCCTTTGGATGAATTTTTCCCTTGTGTCTTTTGTTTTCTTCATTCTCTCTTGCTCCAGATGGAGTGGGACCAGAAGAGTATCTTAACTGGCCACTCACAAGCTTTTAAGACTCCAGACACTACTCATCAAAGTAGGATGTCCAACATTTTCTTTATAAAGTATGTTACGCCAATTGAGCTAGGTGTCCCAACACCACGGTTCCCCACCCTCAGCCCAGCAATTCGGTTCCTCAGGGAGTTTGGATGTGTCTATGAAGCTTCCCTGACCTTGCCTTGAACAAGTTGTGCTGGCTTCTCCAGTATTGTGTACTGTCTTACCCTTTACCAAAGTTATCCCTTACCTGTTGTCTATTTAGTATTTTTCCCTCCGCACCCCTCTCCTCCCTCGTAACCATCAAAGATTGTTTCTTTCTGTGTGTAAACCTTTTCATGGGTTTTTATAATATTGGCCTCATACAATATTTGTCCTTTTGTGATTGATTGATTTCACTCAGCATAATACCGTCCAGATTCATCCATGTTGTGAGATATTTCTCAGATTCATCATTGTTCTTTATCATTGCATAGTAGTCCATTCTGTGTATGTACCATAGTTTGTTTATCCATTCATCTGTTGATGGGCACTTAGGTTGTTTCCATCTTTTTGCTATTGTGAATAATGCTTCAATGAACATGCGTGTGCATATGTCTATTCATGTGACGACTCATATTTCTCTAGGATATATTCCTGGGAGTAGGATTGCTGGATCGTATGGTATTTATATTTCTAAGGAAGCGCCATATCATTTTCTAAATGGTTGTACCATTTTGCATTCCCACCAGCAGTGCATAAGAGGTCCAATCTGCCTGCAGCCTCTCCAACATTTGTTATTTTTTGTTTTTTTGATTCATGCCAGTAATGTCAGGGTGAGATGGGATCTATTGTGGTTTTGATTTGCATTTCTGTAATGGCTAGTAATCTCGAGCGTTTCCTCATGTGCCTGTTAGATGCCCAAATGTATTCTTTGGTGAAGTGTCTGCTCATATCCTTTGTCCATTTTTTAATTGGATTATTTGTCTTTTTGTGTAGAGGTGTTGGATTTTCCTGTATATTTTAGAGATTAGACCTTTGTCGGATTTGTCACAGCCAAAGCTTTTTAACCAGTTTGTAGGTTCTCTTTTTACTATTTTGGTGACCTAATCCTCTTGATAGGAGGATGTGTCTTAGTTTCCTAGTGCTGCCATAACAGAAATGCTACAGGTGGGTGGCTTTAAAGAACAGAAATGTATTTTCTCTCAGTTTAGGAGGTTAGAACTCCAAATTCGGAGTGTGGCTCTAGGGGGAGGCCCTTCTTTGTCTATTTCAGCTTCTGGAATCTGGTAGTCTTTGGTTCCTTAGCTATCTTCACATGATATCTATCTTCCCCCATTTGTGCCTCCTTAGTTCTGTATGGAAACCCTGGTGGTACAGTGGTTAAGTGCTTCAGCTGCTAACCTAAAGGTCAGCAGTTTGAATCCACCAGGCACTCCTTGGAAACTTTGTCCTATAGGGTCACTACGAGTTGGAATCACTCAATGGCAGTACGTTGGAATCACTCAATGGCAGTGTGTTTGTTTGTTTTGCCTCTGTGTCCATGCTGCTCCTTATAACTCAGAAGTGAATGGGTTTTGGACGCCCCCCACCCCTTATGACCTTATTAACA
Source organism: Elephas maximus indicus (assembly GCF_024166365.1). Taxonomy (NCBI): domain Eukaryota; kingdom Metazoa; phylum Chordata; class Mammalia; order Proboscidea; family Elephantidae; genus Elephas; species Elephas maximus. The sequence continues at coordinate 63,822,956 of NC_064819.1, read as the reverse complement.
TAACAAAGAAAACCCTTTTCCCAGATGGGATTACATCCACAGGCATAGGCATTAAAACTCCAATATATTTGGAGGGAACATAATTCAATATAAAACAGAGGGTTAAATACACAAACTAGAACTTATGGATGCATAAAAATGTATATATTTTTTTAATTTCTTTACTTCACAAAATAATTCGACCCAAGTTTCTTTATATTATGAGTTCCCTAGTGTATGTAAAGTACGGTTTGGTTTTATAGTATTTTATTTAGCTGTACCATGTAACACAGGTTACTACTGTATTTATGGGGAAAGTCCTAGGGAAAGCCCAGTAGCAGCTCTAACCAAGGGATCACTTCTTTAACAATCTATTCCCCCTCCCCCATCTATTTACATGTTAGAGCAATGGTTCTTATCCTAGGGGAGGTCATAGGCCCCTTTGAGAATATGATCGAACTATAAGCTCTCGCTTCAGAAGATTCACATATGTACATAAATACAAAACTGTGTACACTGTCTAGTGTGTATGGTCCTGCTGAGCTTCATCCATGAATCCCTAAGGACTGAATAGTCTGACAGACTTCTTTATTTGGCATTTCTTCAAATTCTCTCTCAGAATGTACTCCTAGGTACAATATCCTGTCTTCCACTGACAAGAGATGACCTGCCTTTACCCCCACCCCCCAGGCTAATACTTTTGAAAGGCATTTCGGTGGACTCTTGTTTACTGCAAGGAGGACCTAAATTAAATATTCCCAAAATAGTCTTTACATACTCTTCCATAGCACTTACTTTACTACATTTCAAGTACTGGCTTCCTTGTCTGTCTCCCATACCAAACTGAAGGAGGGTAGGAAATGTCTAGAATTATGCTTCATATAAATATAGGAGGTATTTAATAAATGGTAAGTAAATAAACAAAATACAAACTATGATTCATGCTGGCCCTCCATTCAAGAAATAGAAAATTTATGATAATCTAAAAACCAAAAACCAAACCTGTTGCCAACAAGTTGATTCCAACTCATTGTGACCCTATTCGACAGAGTAGAACTGCCTCCTATGGTTTCCAAAGAGTGGCTGGTGGATTCGAACTGCCAACCTTTTGGTTAGCAGCCAAGCTCTTAACCACCACGTCACCAGGGCTCCAACACTAAAGGCAATAATAGAGTTTTGATCCACTTCCGCACATCACCAGAAAATAAAGAATTAAATTTTCGGCAGTGGAGCTCTAATACAGTGCATAACCTCTGGTCTTCATCGATTCTCTTCTACTCTAAGACATTTCTAAAATATATGCCACTTTAGGCACAAACATGTGAGCATACACATGTACACACCACAAATAAGCGCCAGATTTCCATGAGATCATCTTGTACCACAATCAGACAAAATAAATTCACTTGTTACTTCTCATATATGTTATGGGTAGAGATGGAGATGAAAAGGAGAATTGGGGTACAGAGACACCTCAAGGCACATACACTGCCCTCAATGATACTTTGACCTAATAGTAAACCCAAACTTGAAACAAGTTAAAAATAGATACACAGAGCAAACCCTAGTCTTGCCTCTATATTATTACCACCAAAACTGATACATAAGTAATTTCTAGACACCACCTTCTTACCCATACTTGATAGCTTTTTATTTATTCATTCAACAAATATTTAATAAATTCCTACTATGTGCCAGGCACCTGACAATCTACTTCCAAAAAATCCACCATTGAAAATCCTGTGGAGCACAGTTCTATTCTGGCACAGATGAGGTCACCATGAGTCAAAGTCAATTCAATGGCAACTGGTTGGGTTTTTTGTTTGTTTGTTTGCTTGTTTATGTGCCAGGTATAGCGCTAGAACCTAGGAATACAAAGGTAAACAAGAACACTAGGGTACCTGATCTCACAAAGACTCTCTTTCCTATAAAGGGCAAAATAATAAAGTGTGCTGGATGCAGTAAGAAGGGAGCTGCAGGTTCCATGGAAGCATTTAGCTAGGGGAGCTTAAATTTGGTGTAATCTAGAGCAATCATTTCAAAATCTAATCCCCAGAACAGCATCATTAGCATTACCCTTTGACTGTTTTTTTGTTTGTTTTTTTAAGGTGTGTGTGGGGTAAAATGGAAACCCTGATGGCATAGTGGTTAAGAGTTATGGCTGCTAACCAAAAGGTCAGCAGTTCGAATCCACCAGGCACTCCTTGGAAACTCTATGGCGCAGTTCTAATCTGTCCTATAGAGTCGCTATGAACCAGAATCAACTCGATGGCAGTGAGTTTGGTTTTGGTTTTGGTTTGGTGGGGTAAAACATATATAACAAAACATTTGCCATTTCAACCAATTTTACTTGTACAAATCAGTGATACTAATTATGCTCACTATGTACCTTGCTGGCTAAGAATACTGAACATACCATGGACTGCCAGAAGAATGAACAAATCTTTCTTGGGAAAAGTACAGCCAGAATGTTCCTTAGGAGCAAGGATGGCAAGACTTCGTCTCACATACTTCTGACATGTTATCAGGAGGCACCCGCCCCTGGAGAAGGACATCATGCATGGTAAAGCAGACACTCAGAAAAAAAAGAGGAAGACCCTCAAGGAGAAGGATTAACACAGTGGCTGCAACAATGGGCTTAAGTATAGCAACGATTGTGAGGATGGCGCAGTACCAGGCAGTACTTCATTCTGTTGTACGTGGGGTCACAACGAGTGGGAACCAACTTGATGCACCTAACAACCACAACATGCACCTTGTAATGCTTTAACAAACTTTCCAGCTGACTGCAGTAAACACTAGAATAACCTAGACAGCTTTAAACAATACTGACACTCAAACCCCATTTCAGAGCCATTACATTAGAATCACTGATACTTTTAAGACTCCCTAACTGATCCTAATGAGGAGCCCAGGCTTTAGAACTATTTGTCCAGAGGGTCAGGAAAGACGCCCATATGGAAGTGACATTTGAGCAGAGAGCTGGATGAGTAGGACTCAGAAAATGAAGAAAAAATGTTGGAGGCAGAGAAAACAGCATGTTTGAAGGCCAGACGGCAGAAAAGCATGGTGTATTTGAGGAATTTAAAGACTTTAATAGGGCTGGAATTTAGAGAGGTTGAGAAAGAGTGCTTTAAGATTAGGGGGGAGAGGTAGGCCACATGATGAAGAAGGAAGTAGGCTAAAAGCGTTTATCTAAACAACAACTGGAAGCCTTTTTATGCAACTTGATATTACAGTGAAACCTGTGAGAGCCTGACCTTGACAGGACTGCCTTGTTTTTCCAGGTCTCACAAGTTTTCAGCCTTTGGTGGGGTGCAGTCTTATCAGTTTTCTATAGCTCTCTAGTAAGAATCCTACTTCATATATACCCAGAAAGTGTTTCTTTTTTTCATAGGGCTGGAAAAGAAACTAAACCATTTTTTATGATTTGCATGTTTATTCAAACTATGTACGGATATGTGCATATTATTCAAAGAAAGATATGTATAAAATTCACTTTTACTTATACAGTAAAACCTGCAAAAGCTAGAACCTGTGTAAGGCAGAAACCTGTCAGAGAAGGGAAGCTCAAATATTTTCCACTAAAACAAGTGATAGAAAAGTGGTAGGACTGCACCCCGTCAAAGGTGGAAAGTTTGCAAGTCCCAGAAAAACAAGGCAGTCCTGTCAAGTTCTGGCTCTCATAGTTCTCACTACTTCTTGGAACCACAGTACTAGGTCTGTGTTTTTTTAACTATCACTTTGGCTGCAGTGTAAAAATAGGTTGAAAGGAAGCAAAATTTAATGCAGGTGCATCTAGATAACAGGCTGCTGCAGGAGTCCAGGTGAGAGACGTGAACAGCTTCACACATTACTTAATAGAACCATAGGACTAGGTGATTAATACAGGAGCCCTGGTGGGACAATAGTTAATCGCTCAGCTGCCAACTGACAGGTCAGTAGTTTGAACCCACCAGTGGCTCTGTGGGAGAGAAGACCTGGTGATCTGCTCCCGTAAAGATCACAGCCTAGGAAACTCTATGGGGCAGTTCTACTCTATCGCAAGAAGTCGCTAGGAGTCAACTCAATGTTACACAAATTAATGGGGTGCTGAGAATGTGGGAATTCAAGGACTCAATGTTGATTTCCATGTTTCTGATAAGAGAAACTGAGTGGGTGATTTTGGAGGGAAAGTACAAGTTCAGGTTCAAGCACGTGGAGTTCCAGGTGGGATATATAAGTGAATGTCTAGCTGGCTTTTGACACATGCTTGCAGAGCAGAAGAGCAGAGCAATCTTTGCTGAAAATACTGATTTAGGATTAGTCTGCTTATTTATGTCTTTTGAAGCTATGGACATGAGAAGACCTAAAGAGTAATTCAGGTTTAAAATAAAGAGCCTGGAGCCTAATCCCTTAGGAACACTAAAGAATAGAGGAGAAAGAGTTAGCAAAGGATACAAAAAGAAATGGCCAGAGAGTAGGAGGAAAGCCATGGGACCAAGAGAATATAAGTATACAAAAGCCAAGGTAAGAGAAGGCTCTGAGAAGCACAGAAAAGATTCCAGCATCAAATGCCAGTAAAAGTTCAAACAAGATAAAGACCAAAAGGGTCCACTGGATTGGGGAGATTACAGGTCAATGTTGACTTTGACAAGAGAAGTTTCAGAAAGTGGTAGAGATGAATACCAATTTGTAATGGGTTGAGGTGTGAGCTGGAGGTAAGAAGATAGAGGCGGCAAGTTGGTAGCATGATTGAGAAATATGAATGTAAAGATAAAGAGATAGATTGGTACCTAGAGGAGAATGTGGAATTAATGGAATATGCATTATATATACATAACATATATAATGCATTTTAAAAGCAAATGTAAATGACAGAGAAATAGAAGACACTGGCAAGAGATAGGATAAATTATAGACAAGAAGTTGGACCATGATGTGAAGCAGTTGGACCATGAATCCAAGAGTAGAGCTTGCCTTAGATAAGAGAGGGACAACTCTTCCTTAACTAAAAGACTTGCCACAAGGTGAGGCTTTGCAGCAAGGCAAGTGCTTCTGTGTTCACTTTTACTTTGTGCTTCCGTCAGGAAATTGATTACAGACCCTGGGATATTAGTAAATACTCTCATTACACTTAGCATGGGAGTTGCTGAGAATGAGTTTCATTTGGAGCATTTCAATCCATCAATGGAGCTTTAACATACATTATCAGAAAAATGTCTGAAAACATGAGAGTTGAACTGGTCAGACCAACTACATCGTAATCAATTTGTCCCTGGGACTTCCCCTGAATTTTACTGAAATTCCTGTGTCGCTGGAAACCTCCTCAGTCCCAGGCAAACTGGGACAATTTGTCACACCAGATTTGTCTTAAAATGTGGCTGCTTCTATTGAGTCTGGAGTCCCTGGGTGGTACAAACGGTTCACACACTTGGCTACTAACCAAAAGGTTGGAGGTTCAAGTCTACCCAGAGGTGTCTCAAAAGAAAGGCCTGGGGATGTACTTCCCAAAAATCAACCATTGAAAACCCTATGGAGCACAGTTCTACTGTGACACGCATCAGGGTCACCATGAGTCAGAATCAACTTAATGGCAACTAGCTTTTTTTTCTATTGAGACTAAGACATACAGTGTCCACCTTCAATCTGTTACTTTTCCATAATAAATCTCTCACATAATAAATTATCAAGGTTAACTTACTTATATTTTTAACCCTAACTAAATCTTACTGAGTTTGCTTACCTACTAGGTACAGTAGTATTTCTTTTTATCCCTTCATGGAGTCTGTAAAGGAAAGTGTTAACACAATTTGTTCTATTTGCAATCTCATTCTATAGGAACCTGGGATGACATGGCATACAAAGTATAACTTATGAATCTGCTGAATTTTTTTCTCTTTTTGCCTTTTTAGGAAAACTAAGTGGTTATTCAGTACACAGTACAAAAACATTTTTGAGTCTACAACAGAAAGAAAACTTAAGCCTTTAATAATTTAAAATTTTGCTTGCTTTGCTAACCAGATGGACTCTGGAGGAATAAATTACAGTAGATGCACAAATATCCTAATATGAGAATGATTCAGAAACTTTATTAGAGTAGACAACATAATCTAGATTTATACCTAAAGTTAGGCTACTAATTTTTGTTGAATGGGAGCCAAAGCATTTTAAATGAAAGGGCAGAATTAAATGGGTATAGTTCAATTAAAAAAAATGAGTCAAGAGGTGGAGCCAACATGGCACTAAAGACAGAAGCACCACACTATCTCTTCACAGCAAAGACCCAAAAACTAAGTAAAACAGAGACAAACATCAATCCTGGAACCTTAAGCATCAAATGAAGAGCAAAAGAACTCAACCAAGCACCGAATGGAATCAGAAACTGACAGAAAACAGAGAGTGAGGAGAGAGACAGAGTGGAGTTCCCCTATCAGCTAATGCAGCATGGATTCATCATCTTGGACTCCTCAGCCACCAAGATTGGCAGACAGGGAGCACGGGAAGGCAGTTTCATGGAGCTCCCAGAAGAAGACAGAGGACCCGGTAACAGCTACTCAATCTTTCCCACGCCTCACTCTTCTACCCCTGCTCAGCCTCCCCTGCCTCCTGGTGGCCCTCAGTTACTCAGCCAGGGAGGTGTTGGCTCTGTGCTGCTGAGATTCACCCCACCCATACCAGCCAGCCCCTTCAGTGCCATTTTCTTGTTGCTGCTGTGGCTTTCGGGGGCTTCTTTTGTTTTCTTCTCTCTCTCTCACCTCTTCCCCTTCTTTTCTCTCGAACACCTGGTTCCGTGTGCCATCTCTGCTTCTTCTTCACAGGCTGTGAACCACCGCTCTACTGAGGAACTACTTCCCAGTCCACACTGCCACACCACCGGGATCCCTGGGAGCTTTTTGTTTGTTTTTCCTTTTTGTTTTTCTTCATCTCTCAGTTTCTCATCTCTCCTCTTTCCATTTTTTCCTGTCTCCTGAATACCTGGTGCTGTGTGCCATCTTCACCCCTTCTAGATGGGCTGTGCAGTGCCTAGCAGCTTGGGAGCCACTTCCTCAGTTGACACCACCAAGGCAGTGGAGACCCTTGGGTATTTTTTTTTTTCTTTTCTCAATTCCTTATTTCTCTCTACCACCCTTCCCTTCTTTTCTCCTGAACACCTGGCGATGTATGCCATCTCTGCTCCTTCTAGATGGGCTGTGCAGTGCCATGCAGCTAGGGAGCCACTTCCCTGGTCTGCACCACCACACCAATGAGCTCCTACAGGGCATCTTTTTTTTCTGTCTCTCTTCTTTTCTCCATTTCTTGTCTACCTCTACCTTCCTTCCTTATCCTTCTTTGGAACACCTGGCACCATGTGCTATCTCCACTCATTCTTGATGGGCTGTACAGTGCTGTTCAGCTGAGGACCCACTTCCAGTAGGTTCCCTTGGTGCATTTTTTTTTTCTTCTTTCACCTTTTCAATTTCCGTTGTACTTCCCTTCCTTTCCTTCCTCCCAACTACCTGGCATCTTTCTTTCTCAGTTTCTTGTCTCTCTCTACATTCCTTCCATTCAATTCTCCCAACCAGCTAGCTGCATGTACATTTCCCTCTCCTGTTTTTTTTTTAATCTAGTTTATCTCTCTCTCCCTTCCTTCCTTTCCTTTCTCCCACCCATCTGGCTGCATGTGCCACATCTGCCCCTTCTTGACAGGCAGTGCCTTACTGCCTGGCCAGAAAGCCAGTGACACACAGCTTCCCTGGGTCTGTGCCACTCTAATGGCAGGCTCCCTCAGCACTTTTTTTTTGGAGGGGGCTCTTGTTTCTCCCTCCTCTTTCTCTTCTTTCCCACACCCACTTATCTCCACATATCACAACCTCCCCCACCCTCCTGCCTACCTGCACTGTGCACTGAACATCATACCCCAGAGCAGCACAGGCACAGCCTATCAGAATCTGCCCTGCACTGACTCCCAGCCCCACCCTTCAGCCCAGTATGTGCCCCAGATAACCCATCCCAGCCCCTCCGCTTCAGCTGGACCTGCCCTGCTGCACCACAGCTGAGCAACTGGCCCTGCCCCTCCAAAAAAGTAGTGAGAAGTATTGTGCCCACAGATGAGCAAACAACAAAGAACACCTAGCCCACCTGCTCACACATATCCACAAACAAAAAAGCAGGACAAAACAAATCTACAATCATAAACAAAGAAAATAACTACTGAATGTCCCAAAGAGAGCAGACAATATCAAAACATATTTAAAAAACAGGACAGGATGGTTCCAGTAGGCATCCAAAATAAAACACCAGATGACTTTCCATTGGAAAAAAAGACACTGGAACTACCTGATAGGAAATTCGAATCTCTAATATTCAGAGCTATTCAAGAGTTAAAGGAAAAATCAGACAAAAATGAGGAAAAAATAGTCAAAATCATGGAAAAGACAGACAAAACAAAGGAAAAATTCAGGAAAATAACATGGTAACAAAATGTCAAAATACATTCACAGATACAAATCATATAAAAACAACAATAAGAAATCAAAAAAATAAACAAGAAGAGTTCAGAAATGGACAGTGTCTTAGAAGGCCTGAGGAGCAGGTTTGAAACACTGGAAGATAGGATCAGCAAAACTGAAGACTAATACTTGGATACCGCTTTGTTTGAGGAAGAATCGGAAAAAGAATGAAGAAAAATGAAGAAACCCTGAGGATTTTGTGGGATACAATCAAAAGCAAAAATATGTGAGTGATTGGAGTTCCAGAACAGGGGAAGAAAATGGAAAACACAGAGAGGATCAATGAAGAATTGCAGACAGAAAACTTCCCTAATATGAAAGATGAAAAACAGACCATCCAAGAAGCTCAATGAACTCCATATAGGATAGACCCCAAAAGAAAAGCACCAAGGCATATCATAATCACACTTGCTAAAGCCAAAGCCAAAGAGAGAATCCTGAGAGCAGCTTGAGAAAAACAAAAGGCTAAATACAGAGACGAAACAATAAAACTAAGCTCTGATTACTCAGCAGCAACCATGCAGGTAAGAAGGCAATGGGATGACATATACAAAACCTTGAAAGAAAAAAATTGCCAACCAAGAACAATATATCCTACAAAACCATCGTTCAGATATGGTGGTGAAATTCGGACATTTTCAAATAAACAGAAATTAAGAGAATATGTAAAAACCAAACCAAACTTACAAGAATTATTAAAGGAGTTCTTCAGTTTGAGAACAAACAACATCAGATGACAGCATGAATCTAGGAAGCAGCCAGATACCAAACGAGGTAATGAACTCTCAAGGATTAATCAAAACTAAAAGATTTACCACATGGAACCAGAGAGGTTAATCCGTAAATGACAACAATATCAGAACAATAAAAGAGGGAATAAACAGCATCAGGACTTCACTTCTCTTTATGGCTGAGTAGTATTCCATTGTGTGTACATAGCACATTTTGTTTATCCATTCATCTGCTGATGGACATTTTGTTTGTTTCCACCTTTTCGCTACTGTAAAAAGTGCTGCAATGAACATTGCTGCATAGGTTTCTGTTTGTATTCGTGCCTTCATTTTCTGGGTATGCATAATATACACATTATGTTTAATTGTGCATACTCATATTATCTCCAGGAATATTCTTTATCAATAGTACTGACCAGTGGCTAACAGAACCCTAATTGTAGCTTCTTGAAACTCTGGCTTTCAGTGAGGCTGACCCCTCTTTAGCGTGGCAAAGAAGGGGTAACTTCAGTTGTCCAAGTCTATCAGTGTTTCCATCTCTCTTCACCTCCCCAACCAGTGCATGGTTTAGAAATAGGAGGATCCTAGCCAATGAATGAAACCAGTCAGAGGCCTTATTGGGAAGTCTTGTTCTTAATGCAGGACATAAGGAAAAGACATGTGATCACGTTCATTTTCCTGCTTCTGGCCATTGCTGAATAAGGAAGGATATGATGCTTGGAACTGCTGGAGCCATTTTTCAACCAATCATAAAAAGACATCAGCTGCCATGCTGAGAATGGCAGGACCAGGGCTTTGAACCAGTTCTCCCTGGTTCACTCATGGCCAAGGAAATGACACCAGAACATACCCAAATTTTAAAAATTTGAGTGAACCAGAACCGTAACTGGAATGAGAAAATCTTAATCGCCCTCTTAGAAAACAAGGGCAGCATATGCATTGCATAGCAACCAAATCTCTTGCCCTTCGGATTTTGTACAGAATTGGAAACAGCAGTGTCCCACTCAAAGATGGCAGCTGACCGTGCCGCTTTGAATGTGTGTCACTCTCCTCAGTCCTGGCAATATCCAATCTCACCCACGAAGCTCAGGAAAGGGCTGTCTATGCCTCTTCTAAGTCTCCCATTCCAGGGCTTTAGCCCATAATTTTTCCCATTCTGGTTATGGTTCCAGATCATCCAAATTTTAAAAATTCAGGTCTGTTCCAGTTTTGCTTCACTCGCCATGACTGAACCAGTTTAAACTGGTTTGAATCCCTGGGTCAGACAGAAGGATGGAAGTAACATGGGTCCTTGATGATACTGTTGAGCTGCTAAATTAATCATTTCTTGAAACACCTCCCATCTGCAATTCTGATTAGGTAGACTAATAAATTTTCCGCATTTCATAAACTAATTTTACCCAGGTGTCTTTGCCTGGGTTCTCTAGAGAAGCAAAACCAGTAAATTGTATAAATAGAGAGCGAGAGAGATTTATATCGAGGAAATGGCTCACACAGTTGTAGAGGCTGGAATGTGCCAAGACTGTGGATCAGAATAGAGGCTTCTCCTGATTCACATAGCTGGCAGGACTGGCGAACCTAAGATCAGCAGGTCAGAAAGCAGGGCTCTTAATTACAGGCTGTGAAGATCAACAAATCCCATGATCAGCAGGCAAGACCACGAGGCTTCTCCTGATTCATGTAGCTGTAGGGGCTGGTAAACCCAAGATCAGTAGGTCGGAGAGCAGGGCTCTTGCTCACAGGTTATGAAGATCAACAAATCCCACGTTCGGCAGGTAAGCTGCTAGCTCGAGTCCCAAGAGCCAGAAGTCAGATGAACAGGAGCCAGCTGTAGGATCCAGAGTGGGCAAAAAGCCAGAATGTCTGCTTATACTCAGATGCGGGAACACACACCCAAGGAAACTCCCTTTCAGCTGATTGGCTACTCACAGCAGATTACATCATGGCAGTAATCACATATAAACACTGAGAATCATGGCCCAGCCAAGCTGACACACAATCTTAACCATCACACCAGGCTTCTGTTACTTGCAGCCAACAGTTGCTGATATGTCTAAAGTAGGATATTTCTAAAACACCGATGATTTCAAAAGGAATAATACATCTGTATCAGTTAATGCCCATTATTTCTAAAATACTAAGGCGTTAGGTAGAAATTGCTGTGGAATGAATGAAACATAATAATATGTTAATGTTCTTCATCACTCACAATCATACTAATTACACACTATTTGGTTATTTACTTCTCCCTACCCTTGAATTCTTGCTGTAAACTTTGTACCAAATAACCCAAAAGAAACAGCAGGAAGTTTTGACATCATATTCACATCTACAACTTCACTTACCAAACATGCCAAAAATTGACCCTGTTATTGACGAACACAAATTCATGAATATAACCTAAAGGTTGGCAATTTGAACCCATATACAGGTACCATGAAAGAAAAGGCCTGGTGATCTGCTTCTGTTAAGATTACATCGAAGAAAACCCTATGAAGCAGTTCTACTCTCTAACTCATGGGATCACTATGAGTCAGAATCAACTAAGTGGCAACTAACAACAAGATAATGATATATAAATCATAATCTTTCTGGTATGTGTTCTAAACTAAAATTAGGGATTAGTAGTCTAACACTTTGAGAAAAGATTAGAACTAAAAGAATACTATACGGTAGTGGGAAATCATTGTCAAATAGGGCTAGTTAGTAGCCTGAGAATAAATAGGTCCCTAAGTGGCACAAACAGTTTGCGCTCAACGGCTAAGCTAAAGGTTGGAGGTTCAAACCTACCCAGCAGTACTACAAAAGAAAAGACCTGGCAATCTGCTTCTGTTAAGATTACAGCCAAGAAAACGCAATGGCATAGTTCTACTCTGTAACACATGGGGTCATCATGAGTCAGAATTAACTTGACAGCAACTAACAAGAACAACAGTAGCCTGAGAAATTAGATTGGGTTTTTATGTACCATCGATTCGCCTCAGATACCCAAGCATTAACACTATTAGTGGAAAATAAAATTCTAAAGCTGCCCTTGTTCCTCCTCAACCCAGCTCAGCTACAAGAGAAACCCTTTAAAGGCATATTTTATTCACTTACCCAGCCATCTGCTGCTAAGCTTTTTACTCTCCCGGAAAAGTATGGTCGACTTTTGTGATGGGAAGGGAAGCTTGGAAGGGTGATGGTTTCACTTAATTCCTCAGAAATAAAGGCATATTGTGCAACCTTTATGGGTAGCATCATTATTTTTATGTTTTCTGAGTTCTCAGAATCTGTCGATATCCACAATACTATCATTCTAGTCCCAAAAGTTCTTTGCAATAGTTAAAACATGAATTAAGATGTTTCCACAAACGGATGGGATACTGGAAGCACTCACTTGTCTATGCCAAGAAATTTGGAAGAGAGCTAGCTGGCCAACCAAGTAGAAGACAGCCATATTTGTGCCCATTTCAAAGAAAGGTGATCCAACAGAATGTGGAAATTATCATATCATTAATAGCACGCACAAGTAAAATTTTGCTGAAGATAATTCAAAAACAGTTGCAGTAGTACATCGACAGAGAACTGCCAGAAATTTAAGCCAGATTCAAAATAGGATTTGGAACAAGGGATATTATTGCTGATGTCAGATGGATCTTGGCTGAAAGCAGAGAATACCAGAAAGATGTTTACCTGTGTAAACATTCAACTATGTGGATCATAACAAATTATGGATAACAGTGCAAAGGATGGGAACTCCAGAACACTTAATTGTGCTCATCAGGGACCTGTACGTAGACCAAGTGACAGCCATTCAAACAGAACAAGGTGATACTGCATGGTTTAAAATCAGAAAAAGTGTGTGCCAGGGTTGTATCCTTTGATCATAATTATTCAATCTGTACACTGAGCATATAATCCGAGAAACTGGACTATATGAAGAATGTGGCATCAGGATTGGAAGAAGACTCATTAAAAACTGTGATATGAAAATGACACAACCTTGCTTACTTAAACTGAAGAAGACTTGAAGAACTTACTGATGAAGATCAAAGACCACAGCCTTTAGTATGGATTCTACTTCAACATAAAGAAAACAAAAATCCTGACAACTGGACCAATGAGCAACATCATGATAAACAGAGAAAATACCAAAGTTGTCAAGGATTTCATTTTGCTTGGATCCACAATCAATGCCCATGGAAGCAGCAGTGAAGAAATCAAATGATGCATTGCATTGGGCAAATCTGCTGCAAAAGGCCTCTTTAAAGTGTTAAAAAGCAAAGATGTCACTTTGAGGACTAAGGTGCACCTGACCCAAACCATGGTATTTTCAGTCCCCTCATATGCATGAGAAAGCTGGACAATGAATAAAGGAGACCGAAGAATAATTGATGCTTTTGAATTATGGTGTTGGAGAAGAATATTGAGCATATCATGGACTGCCAGAAGAACGAACAAAAACCTGTCTTGGAAGAAGTATAGCCAGAACGCTCCTTAGAAGGAAAGATGGCAAGATTTCGTGTCACCTACTTTGGACATGTTATCAGGAGGGACCAATCCTTGGAGAAGGACCTCATGCTTGGTAAGGCAGAGGGTCAGCAAGAAAGAGGAAGATGCTCAACGAGATGGCTTGACGCAGTGACTGCAACAATGGGCTCAAACATAGCAACGATTGTGAGGATGGCACAGGACCGGGCAGTGTTTCGTTGTTTTGTGCATGGGGTTCCTATGAGTCAGAACTGGCTCAACAGCATCTAACAACAACAGTTCTTTTTTAGAACATCCTTAGTAATGTTCCCCTCCTTAACAGAGCTCCAGAAACAGAACAAGTGCCACAGTGAGATCAGAAACCAAAGTTCTTAAAACAGAGTAGTTACTTGGAGGAAACAGAGCACCAGTGGTTCTAAGCCCTGGTCACGTGCTAGAATCCTTTACGGTGCCTTTGAAAAACTGCAGGAGTCCCTGAGTAGCACAAATGTTTAAGTGCTTTGTGACTGACTGAAAGGTTGGTGTTTTGAATCCACCCAGAGGCACCTCAGAAGAAAGGCCTGGATCTACTTCCTCAAGATCACAGCCATTGAAAACCCTATGGAAAGGAGGGAGTTTTTGCTTAGGAGGCAGTGAATTTATGTTAATGGTGGTGGAATAATTTGGAAAAGGATATCAAGAATAGTTGCCCAATTTGAAGAGTGTCACTGAACTATGCATGTAGAAATTGTTGAATTGGCATAGATTTTGCTGTGCATTTTTTCACCATAATTAAAAAAAAAAGGAAAACCCTATGGAGCCGACTTCTACTCCGATATACATGATCAGAATCGACACAATGGCAACTGGTTTGGTTGTTATTTACAAAAATATATATATATTTGCCTGGGTCCTATGCCAAACCAATTAAATCAGAATCTCTGGGGGTGGGCCCCCAGTCTGCAGGATTTTTAAGTATTCTCCAGATAATTTTAATGCGTACCAAAGTTACTTAAGTAAGAATTAGTTTTGCCTGAATATAACAGAAAAAGAATACCAAATCTTGAGAGATATTTTGTTTTGTTTTTTTCCCTCATTTATATTTAAAAAAAAAATTTTTTTTTTTTTTAAAGTCTGCAGTAATAGGCAGGGCATGTATTGCAACTCCAGAAGTTCATCAAGGACCTGAGTTCCTTCAGTCTTTTTGCTCTATCATCCTGGTGTCAGTCAATTTTCAAGATCACTTTATGCACCAAGGTGGTTGCTGGGACTCTAGCCATCAAAGGGAAGAACTAGAAAAATAAGGAAAGAAAAAAGGAGCAAAAGAATATGTGCTCTTTCCTTTTCAATAGCCTTTGTGGAAGTCCCCACAACACTTCTACTTATATCTTATTGGCTAGAACTTAATCACATGGTCATACTTGTCTGCAATGGGGACTGGAAGTGTACTTTTTAACTGGACTACAGCTCTGTTGCTAAAGGAGAAGTTGAAAATGCAATTTGGGAAGACAACTAGTCATTCCTGTCACAGGTAAAGAAATCAGCAATGTAGCTCGGGCTCTCTCCATTCAAACTTGCTCTCTTTTGCTTGAATCAACCTCATTGTCTCACAGTGTTCCATGTTGTTGCTGGCCTTAATAAACAAGTGTATGACATGAAACATGAAATATTAAAATGCAACATCATTATCTTCTGCCACAGTTGAGTAAGCTGCAGACACCAAACCACATTCACTAGCAGGTTCTGTTGTCTACAGGGTCACAACAAGCTCAGTTAACATCGAGGCTGAGCTTAGGATCAAGGGATATGCATTCAGTGTACAATACTTACACTGCTTCTGCAAAAGGTATACATCAAGCCAGGAGATCTTTTTAACATAACCTTAAGCTAAGAGTCCTTAAGTGGCACAAATGGTTGAGCGCTCAACTACTAGCCGAAAGCTTAGTGGTTCGAACCCACCCAGAGGGGCCTCAGAAGACAGGCCTGGTGATCTTCTTCCGAAAGGTCACAGCCTTAAAAACCCTACGGAGCAGTTCTACTCTGCACACACGGGGTGGCTGAGAGTAGGGACTGACTCGACAGCAGCTAACAACAACAAAAAAGGTAAGAATAGAGATATTCTTCTGTCTCACGCTGAGTAACGATTATACAAAGAGATAGCCACTCTTAGCAATAAAAATCACCCAATTTTCTTAGGTATATTTGACCTCGAGGCCATTCTTACAGGCTCTGTGTGTAATCAAGGAGCTAAAGTAAGATACTTTTCAATAACGGGCATAACTATCTTGAACAGGAAGTAAACTAGTTGCCATCCGGTCGATTTCAACTCATGGTGACCCCATTTGTGTCAGAGTAGAACTGTGTTCTGCAGAGTTTTCAACAGCTGATTTTTAGGAAGTAGATCACCAGGCCTTTCTTCTGAGGCACCTCTGGGAAGACTCCAACTGCCAACGTTTCAGTTAGTAGCCCAGCGCATTAACTGTTTGCACCACCCAGGGACTAAACAAGAAGTAGGTTACTCTAGACTTGCTCTTTTAGTGTCCCATTGCCTCCTTTATGCAAATTGCTGTGAAACTCTCCTCATACTCATTTAGACACCCAGGGACCTCATGCTGCCAACAGTTTAGGATCCTCCATCATAGTATTTCCATTTGTGAAGATGCTAATTTCTGGACATCCCCTAACTGCCTATGTCTCTGTCCATTCTAGAAGAGGTACACTACTGCCTCAGGGCAACGGTAGTGATGTTAGTAAGAAAAACTAAAGAATATGAACAGCGATTGCCCCTTCCCATTAATGCTTGGAAGAAACGTGCTTTTATCCAAAAGTCTTTAAGGAGTAACTGAGTATGTCAGACAGCACCAACTTTGGGATTTGTGGTTAGCCCAACTGAAGTCATACTAATTAAGCAGTTATTTCCTTTGTAGATGGGAAAAGTCCTATATGTCTACTGGACACACACAAAAGTAAACTATAATTTGAGCAAAAGAATAAAGTAGCATTGGATTATAATGCAATGTATAAAATGAATATCCATAAATCCATACCAATATAAATAAATGATTGAATAAATAAATAGTGGAGACATGCAGAAGAATACCAAATAATTTATGTAGATAATCGGCCTTCAAGGAGGTAGAGCATAACCACCCACTCCTGAAGTATGGGCTAGACAGAGTGCATAGTGACTTCCTTCTAAAGGATACTGTAGGGGGAAAAAAAAAAGAAAAAAGGGTAACTTTAGAGTGGAGAAAGCTGACAAACACTACCTCAGCCAGATGATCAAGATTAACGTCAACAGTGATGAATCATGACAGTATGTCCCCTTGAAATGATGTGATGATAATGGCCCTTTACCTCTGTAGTCTTCCTCCTGAAAACCCACAACCCCACCCAGAGAGGGACATTCTCACCAGTACTCTTCAAAACTGTCAAGGAAGGGGCAGGTGGGAGGAGGAAATGGGGTGTGGTGATGTTTGCACAACACAGGGAACATAATTAACATCACTGAACTGTACACATAAAAATGGCTGAAGTGGTAAATGTTATCTAGATCTTACCACAATAACTTTTTTTAACTGTCAAGGTCATCAAAAAGAAAGAAAGTTTGAGAAACTGTCACAGCCAGGAGGAGCCTAAGGAGACGTGACAACTAAACACAACGTGGTATCAAAGGGGTAACTCCTGTCCAAAAGCAAAACAAGATGGCAGGAAGGGACAGGAACTGGATGAACGGACACAGTGAACCTGGAGTAGAAAGGGGGAGGGTGCTGTCACATTGCTGGGATTGCAACTAATGTCACAAAACTGTGTATAAATTTTTGAATAAGAAATTAACTTGAGCTATAAACTTTCACCTAAAGCCCAATTAAAAAAATAATAATAATAATACACATAAATAAACAAATGCAATGTGGTGTCCTGGGTGGGATACTGGAACAGAAAAGAGACACTAGGTAAAAAGTAGGGAAGACTGAGTAAAGTATGGACTTTAGTAAATAAAATAACAATCTAGAGACAAATATGCCCTACAGGATTTCAACAATGAAGGCTACTTTCTTCACCACCTACAAAGAGTCCCAGAAGGTGCAGAAGTTGTAGCTGGCTGTAAAACAGTTGGATGGAGCATGCTAGAGCAGCTGAAAGGGGAAGGGTTCATTGCACTGCACAGGTCAGAAGGGAAATGGGCACTAGGTAACTAAGACAGATAGTGCTGCTATAACAGAAACGACACAAGTAGGTGGTTTTAACAAACAGAAGTTTATTCTCTCACAGTATAGTAGGCAAGAAGTCCAAATTCAGGACACTGGCTTTCTCTCTGTGTTGGCTCTAGGGAAGGTCTTTGTCATCAGTCTTCCCCTGGTCTAGGAGCTTCTCTGCACAGGGACCCCAGGTCCAAAGGACACGCACTCCTGGCTCTTCTTGCTTGGTGGTAACAAGTTCCCCTGTTTCTTTGCTCGCTTCTCTCTTTTATATCTCAAAAGAGATTGACTTAAAACACAACCTAATCTTGTAATTGAGTCTTGTTTCATTAACATAACTGCCTCTAATCCTGCCTCATTAACATAGAGCTAGGATTTACAACACAGGAAAATCACATCAGATGACAAAATGGTGGACAATCACACAATACTGGGAACCACAGCCTAACCAAGTTGACAGACATTTTGGGGGGACACAATTCAACCTATGACACTATCTAAGGCAATGCGTATCAGGTGTTAGTGCTAAAATTCAAAGGCAGCCCAAACGAGAAGGGTGATCACCAGAGGAAGGCCAACTGGCCACCCATTCATTGCACCCCTTGGTGAATTCAGCTTTGCTGGGGATCAGCTCTCAGCCTTACAGGCTCAGCAACTACTCCGTTAGTATCTTGAAGTTTATCAAACTCGTGGATGCTGACTCATACTAACAAGAAATCAGAGAGTATGGTGTAGAAAAAGAGAATGCTACATTGTCAGGCAAACCCCTCAGTCTAGGCTTGGTGGTACAGGGCCTGAGAGTCTGCATTCTAACAAGCTCCCAGGTGATACCAATGCTGCTGGACCCTGACCTACACTTGAATAGCAAGGGTCTAGACTGAGCTATGTAGAAAGTTTACTGGTGACCTGAGTATGAATGAGATCACAGGAGATGTTGACCACTTAACTCTTTACCGCCACCAGGCTCGGGTTGCTGTTGCACTCATCTCCGCAACAGAGATAAAGGCACTACTAGGACTCAGTGATTGCATTATCCTCACAGTTCATACACAGAAAGGATGTACTGCCAATAGGTACCTCAGGACTCTTATCTATGCTCCCACATTTAGCCTCTTCCCATCCCCAGTGGGAATAACAGACTCTTTGTAAATGCAAATAAAATGCCTTCAGTTAATGACCTAGTCTCGCAGACCTAGGCGTCATCCCTTCCAAGGAAACCAGTTGCCCCATCCTGTGGATTCCAACTGCTAATATATCTCTGTGTGTACATTTCATGGATTAGCTCTCTAAGGAACTGTTTCTTTCACTTAGTCTTAATGGAAAAGGGAAACACTACACTGTTGCCCCAATAGAAAGGACTCATTACTAAATTATTTATGGAACCCTACATAAGGCCCCACCACTTATCTGTCAGTTTGTTATACTGTGGTGGCTTGCATGTTGCTATGATGCTGGAAGCTTACCACCAGGATTTCAAATACGAGCAGGGTCACCCATGGTGAACAGATTTCAGCAGAGCTTCTAGACTAAGGCAGACTTTTAAAAAAAAAAGGCCTGGCAAGCAATTTCTGAAAACAAGCCAATGAAAACCTTATGGATCACAACAGAGCATTATCTGATATGAGCTGCCTAGTTTGGGAGGCACTGAAAATATGCAGTGGGCACAACAATGGACGGGAGCATACCATCCATCATGAAGATGGTGCAGGACCCGGCAATGTTTTATTCTGTTGTACCTGGGGCTGCCATGAGTCTGAACTGACTCATAGCAACTAACAACAACAATTAAGTGCTAAGCACGCCATAGCACTGGGGATGCAGTAGCATGCAAAAGTAGACGGGATTCCCACTCTCATGCAAGGGGACCGTCTGAGAAAAGCAGCACCCTTTCTGTCTTTAGAACAGCTACATAAAAAGATTTAATCTTGTAAACTTCTACTCTCTCCTTTTAATCAGCTTCAACTTCTGGCAGCCTTGGTTTTAACACAGCCTTGAGAACACAGCCACCCTATGCTAAAATATAACCTGTTCAACCAGTTAGCTGTGTTCTGTTACATTTTTACCTAGTCTATCATCTGACCTGCTACATTCATGTGGCCATGCAAAAACCCAAAAATATCTGCCCAGTCAAATAAAGCATATTAAAAATAAGACAAAACCCATTGCCGTCAAGTCGATTCTGACTCATAGCGACTCTATACAACAGGGTAGCATTGCCCCAGAGGGTTTCCAAGGTTGTAAATCTTTACATAAGCAGACTGCCACACCTTTCTCCCATGGATCCGCTGGTGGGTTCAAACCGCTGAACTTTTTGTAGCGGATGAGTGCTTAACCACTGTATCACCAGGGCCCCTCAAAAAATAAGACAACTATCTGTAAATCCAATACTAATCTAAGGATAGCAAGTAATGAATTTACATATAGTACATGAATAAACAAATTTCTAACAGATTGGTTTAGAAGGAAAGGCAATAATGGTTCAGCTTCATGTGTTCACCCACTTTCACACATGCCTATTAACTGAAAACACTGCAGGGCGAGTGGTTCTCACAGTCCCGCAGGAGGAGGAATCATCTGGAAAGACTGTTTAGAATGCAAATTCCAGGGCCTTATTGCCCCTAACCCCAACTTCACCTCACTCCCTGCCTTGAGTCAGATTCAGCAGGTCAAGGTGTGAGGCTTAGAAATCTGCATTTTTAACCCATATTCCAGATGATTCTGGGAAATACTGACTTATGTCTGATTCTATTTCAGTGGTTTTTCAACCCCAGCTCACATGTGAATTATCTCAAAAGCTTTAAAAAATCCTAATGCCTCTATCCAAAGACCTCAAAACAAATCAGAATATCTAGTGGGTGAGACCCAGGTGTCAGTATTTTTTTTAAAACTTCCTGGGTGTTCAGTGTGTCCAGTTGGTAATATAATACTAGTCTGGGTTCTTTCTGAAATATCAGATTCCAAGGTCCCTCCCTGAAGACTCTGACTCAGTCGGTCTGGGGCAAGGCCCTAGAGTCTGTGTTTAACAAGTACCCCAGGTGATTCTTATGATGGAGTGAGTTTGAGAAAGGTGTCTAACTTAGTCGAATCAGAAACTTCCATCCAACAGAACCTGTTCCAATTGACTTTGACCCCAGTTATGGAGCTCCCATTCCATGTCCTCAGCTTCCATCCAACCTGAGTTTTCCGAAAGAGAGAACTCACCTTACTTAACACTGCATAGTAATAAAAGCCCACTGTTTTATATAGTCATGCCCTCTGTGGCCCCACTTTTATTACTAATAGGATAATTTTCCTAGATTTAAATACCATAAATAGTAATAGCTAATATTTACATAACGAGTATATTGATGATTCAGTGGTAGAATTCTTACCTTCTATGTGGGAGCTGTTGTTAGGTGCCCTTGAGTCAGTTCCGACTCATAGCCACCCTATGTACAACAGAACAAAACACTGCCCAGTCCTGTGCCATCCTCACAATCATTGCTATGTTTGAGCTCCTTGTTGCTGCCACTGTTTCAGTCCATCTCACTGAGGGTCTTCCTCTTTTTCACCGACACTCTACCAAGCACGATGTCCTTCTCCAGGGATTGGTCCCTTCTGATAACATTTCCAAAGTATGTGAGACAAAGTCTCAATATCCTTGCTTCTAAGGAGCATTCTGACTGTGCTTCTTCCAAGAAAGATTTGTTCATTCTTCTGGCAGTCTACAGTATAGTCAATATTCTTCACCAATACCATAATTCAAAGGCATCATTTCTTCTTCGGTCTTCCTTATTTCTTCTTAAACTTTCGTATGCATATCAGGTGATTGAAAATACCATGGCTTGAGTCAGGTGCACTCTTACTCTTCAAAGTGACAGCTTTAAAAGATCTTTTACAACAGATTTGCCCAATGCAATGCATCATTTGATTCCTTGACTGCTGTTTCCATGGGTGTTGATTGTGGATCCAAGTAAAATGAAATGCTTGACAACTTCAGTCTTTTCTCTGTTTATCATGATGCTGTTTATTGGCCCGAGTTGTGAGGATTTTTGTTTTCTCTATGTTGAGTGTAGCCCACACTGAAGGCTGCAGTCTTTGATCTTCATCAGTAAGTGATTCAAGTCCTCTTCACTTTCAGCAAGCAAAGTTGTGTCATCTGCGTATCACAAGTTGTTAATTTTTCTCCAGTCCTGATGCCACATTCTTCTTCATATAGTACAGCTTCTCAGATTATTTGTTCAGCATATAGACTGAATAAGTATGGTGAAAAAATACAACCCTGATGCACAACTTTCCTGATTTTAAACTGCACAGTATCCCCTTGTTCTATTCAAATGATTGCCTCTTTTTCTATGTACAGGGTCCTCATGCAGAAAGCCAGAGTTCAATTCCCAGTCAGTGCACCACAAGCATAGCCACCACCCATCTGTGAGTAGAGACTTGCATGTTGTTACGATGCTGAATAGGTTTCAGAGGAGCTTCCAGACTAAGATGGACTAGAAAGAAAGGCCTGGTGATCTACTGTCAAAAATCAACCAGTCAAAACCCTATGGATCACAACAGTCCAACAGGCAACAGACCATGGGAATGGTGCAGGAGTGGGCAGCATTTCATTCCACTGTGTACAGGGTTGCCATGAGTTGGAGGCTGACTCGGCGACAGCTAATAATAACAACAAACATGTAACATTATGTACCAGGCACATGGTCTTATCAGCACTTTATATATGTTAACTCATTTAGCCCCTATAACAATGTTATGAATAGAGACACTTCTGAGTACTAACTCTAGAGATAAAGAAACTGAGGCACAGAGGTTAAGCAAATTGCCTAAGCTGGCCAAAGTCACCCAGAACATGAATTTGAACCCAAACAGTGGAGGATCAAAGTCCACTGTCTTAATCATAACACTTCAATGCTGCTCACCAAACAAAAGTTAAAAAGCCTGCCTACACATTGCTTGCTACCAGAAGAAGAACATGTAAAGAATCAAGGAAGCAAATGTTTACTGCATCCCTACCATGGGTGCAGTCTGATCTGCAATCATGGGGATGGCGCAGGACTGGGTAACATTTCCTTCAGTCATGCATGGGGTTGCCATGAGTTTGGGAATGACTGGACTGCAGCTGATGAAACAACAACAGCAACAACCATGGGTACCAAGTGCTGGGCTAGGTGCTTTGTGTATATTATGTCATTTAATCCAACAGTCAGATATAATCCCTATCATCGTGGAGATAGTACACTACCTTACTCAGTGATGGAGTCAGACAGTGTAGAAAATTACACACACAGAAACAAATAAAGCAGCCAAATAAACCTACCAAGTGGATTTGGCAGGTTAGAGACCACAGAGCCAGTTGTGGGAAATGTGTGTTGGGGTGAGAGCAGGCTGGGTGGAGTGGTGGAGGCTGGTGGAGGGATTCCCAAAGGAGGCGGAGGCTTGGGAGATCTTTGGCTCCAGAGAGGAGAGGCCTTCCTGAGGTGGGAGGGACAGGAGTTTCACTCAGATATCCCGCTTCTCAAGGCACATCTGGACAAGTCAGGGCAAATGGCTCAGGTCCACCACTTTGGGGAATGGCATGACGCTGCCTTTAAAGAAAATCTGGTGTCTCTGAGTCATGCAGGGAAACACAACAGCAATTCCTTTTGCCCTGCCTTAAGTTTCTCCCTAGTAGTGGTACTGGAGGGAGAAAGGGATTGCAAATCCAACGCCTTAACTCCAAGGACTTTACTCATGTGGCAAGTGGCCGGGAAAGACTGCCTGTATCTTTGGGAAAACAATGGTGAGTGGCTGCTAATTGCCACTTTTCCCTAATCCCTGACTCAAGGAGTCCCTAGGTGGTGCAAATGGTTAACAAGCTCGGCTGCTAACTGAAAGATTGAGGTTCAAGGCCACCTAGAGGTGCCTGGGAAGAAATGACTAGTGATCTACTTTCGAGAAAGTAGCCATTGAAAACCCTGTGGAGTACAGTTCTACTCACACACATGAGGTCTCCGTGAGTTGGAGTCAACTCCACAGCAACTGGTTTTTAACCTGTTTAGGGACATCACACATAGCCAATCCCAAGCAATTCATCTGGCTAAGAAGATCTACACAACAATTCAGCCTATAGGGTCACTCTGAGTTGGAATCAACTCGATGGCAATGAGTTGGTTTTTTTTTTTTTTGGTTTATACTTCAACCTCAAGGAAATTAGACTGGCCTACAAGGTTCTGAAAGTCCAGTGCTATTTGCCAGGTCACGAGGCACACATTAAGGCTTTAGCAACAATGAAATTCTAAGCCAAACAGCTAAACAGAAGGGATCTAATAGAAACCAGGGACTAGATACAGGAAGATAAGGTCCTGAGAGGTTGAGAAGGGCAGGTCTGCACAGCCGGGAAAAGGGAGGGTCAAAGAACCTATATCAACAGTACAAGTATTCAGGATTATACAGCTCTGATCCTAGAATATAAGCTATTCAGTCTTCCTCTGCGGGCTATGGACAGCCTGGTGATCTGTCTCCAAAATATCACGGACATTGGAAATCCTATGGAGCACAGCTCTACTCTGACACACATGGGGCTGCCATGAGTTGGAATGGACTCGTCGCAGCTGGCTTTTTTTTTTTTTTTTTAATTATTTCATTGTGTTTTTAGTGAAATTTCACAGAGCAAGTTGATTCTCGTTTAACAATTTCTACGCATATTGTTTAGTGACAATGGCTATGTTTTTCACAATGCGTTAGCATCCTCATTATTTCCACTCTGGTATTCTGTTTCCATTAACTTAGCTTCCCTGTCCTCCCCCCACCCCCACCCCCCGCCCCTTGCCTTCTCTTCTTTGGTTTAGGGTAAATGTTTACCATTTGGTTTCATTTAGATGATTATTTTGAGGTGCATACTACTCACGGGTGACATTATTTAATGAGCCAATCTGTCATTTGTCTGAAAGGTTACCTCTGTGAGTGATTTGAGTTCCAAGTTTAAAGGGTATCCCAGGGCAACAGTTTTGGGGGTTCCTCTAGTCTCTACCAGTCCCATAAATCTGGCCTTTTTTTTTTTAAGAGCTTAAGTTTTCGTCTACATTTTTCTCCCATTCTATCCAGGACCATCTATTGTGTTGCTGGTTGGAACAGGCAGTAGTAGCTAGGCACCACCTAGTTCTGGTCTCAAGGTAGGTGAGGCTGTGGTTTGCGTAGACTGTTAGTCCTGTAGACTAGTTTCTTCTTTATGTCTTTGGTTTCCTTCTTTCTCTTTTGCTCTGGACAATTAGAGACCAATAGTTGAATCTTAGATGGCTGCTCACAAGTTTTTAAGACCCAGGATGCTACTCACTAAACTAGGATGTAGAACATTCTCTTTATCAACTATATTGTGCCAATTAACTGAGTTGCCAGACTAGCCTATGGCCCTAAGCCCTCAAGCCCAGTAAACTAATCCTGTGAGTGTTTGGTTATGTCTAGGAAGTATCTGTAACTGTGCCCCATACGTGCTTTATTTTATATATGAATAATATACAGCACACATTGACATGTATATACATATGCCTACAAATACACCTGGTGGCACAGTGGTTTAGTGTTTGGCTGCTAACCAAAGGGTTGGCAATTCGAATCCACCAGCTGCTCCTTGGAAACTCTAAGGGGCAGCTCTATTCGATGGCAATGGGTTTTTGCAGATATACCTATACATGTACACCTGTATATTCATATGTGCCTTCCCATACATATACATGCATACATAGCTATCTATGTTAACCACACACATATTTTTTAGCTGTTATTACTGTTGTTGCAAAATTGTATATATTATAGCATTTACAAAGTCGTCCCTTATTCTTGTGTAGTTCTTAGTGTCATCATTTACCTTGGTTAAGTTCTGCTTTCTTGACTTTTATTTGGCATTGCCTTTCCCATCACCAAAACTAACAAGTATCAACTGTCTAGAAAGCGATTCTCCTTTCCTCTCCCTCCAATCCCGGGTAACGACCAAAGGATGCTGCTTCCTATATGTATTCCTATTCTTCTCTTTTTATAACAGTGAGATCATACAATATTTGTCCTTCTGTGATTGACTTATTTCACTCAGCATAATATTCTCCAGATTCATGCAGGTGATAATAAATTTTGAGAACCCATCATTACTCCTTACGGCTGCACAGCATTCCATTGTGTGTATGTACCACAATTTGTTTACCCACTCATCTGTTGATGGGCACTTAGGTTGTTCCCATGTTTTTGCTATTGTGAATGATGCTGCAGTGAACATGGGTGTGCAGCTGGTTTGGCTTTGGGCTTTTTTTTTTTATGGACAGCTCTAGGCCCAAAGATATTAACTGGAACTGAAAGGTAGGCAAAATTCTGCAGGTAAGTCCTACTCTTAATTGATATACAGATTGAATAGGTTAGTTAGGTATATGTAAGTAATAGCCACTAGAGTGAGAAGTATAGATAAGGGGGCAAAGTGTAGCAATGCCTAAAAGAAGGTCCAGTGAACAAAAAGAAATACATGCAATGATTTGCATTGAAGGTGTTAAGTAGTAAGAATAAAGTAAGGGAATATTCAAAATCGCTCTATACCTCATTCTTTTTTTTTTTTTTTGAGGTCCTACATGATTTATCAGCAAATTTGCAAAACAGGGATTATTAAAAAAGAAAAGAAAAAAGAAAAGCTTGACTGAAGAGTTTATTATTTTTCAAAGCTTCTACTATGTGCTTTTTCCCCTGAGCATGTAAAGCTGAAGGGACCATATACACCAAGCAAACCAGAATTAAAGGTTCTAGGTTTTTTTTTTTTTTTTACTTCCTCCATTCAAGAACCAAAAGCTGCTAGCATTTATAATTTAACACTATTTCAAGGTGGCTGCACTCATTCCACCTTTAATATGTTCGATTTGAAGTACCTACTGTTTTCCCTTTATACATTATAAAGCCATCATCTCCTTTATCTGTTACACTGGTGATGACTTTGCTGTTGGCAAATGATGTAATAGCTGCCTGCAGCCCACAGAGCCTTCAAAGCAAGTAACAACAACCAATGTTTAGTACATTCTCTGGCATACCAAATGAAAAACAAGCCTATTGTCTCTAAGAGTTATTTGATGCATGCCCATGAGCAATAAACTTGGTGACCCATTGAAAAATCTAGTTGAAAACACCTATTTGGCAGAAGGAATTTAACCTTTCCCCAAATTAGGCAAATCCCTCTGAGAGCAAACTACTGAAAGATTCATTCGTGTTTATGTCTCTCCTTTAACTGTGATCATCATAGGGGCAGGGGTTTTATCTGCTTTGTTCACCATTGTGCCTAATTCTGTGAATGGAACATAAAATGCTCAGTAAACATTCGTACAAAGAACGGAAACTGCCTAAGATAAAAAACAAAATGTAAATGCATTTGTGGAATACCCTTGGCTAAAGCCATGGGTGCTGGTGATTGTGAGGATGAGGCAGGCCCGGGCAACGTTTTGTTCTGTTGTACATGTAAGGTCCCCATGAATTGGCATCGATTCAGCTTACAGCAATAAAAGCCATGAAACATAAAAAACATGAACTTGATTAGACACTCAAGCAAATACCTATACATCTTTCCTCTACATTCATCTGAATGTATATACCTTATTTAGTCGAAAGGAACACAAATGGGAGGCATCTAACTTAATGACACTCATCATCTAGGTGACCCTGGGGTGTAGTATTAGAGTTACTATTTAGAAGTAGGAGTCCTGGTTGCACAGTGGTTAAGGCAGTTGGCTGCTAACAGAAAAGTCATCAGTTTGAACCCAACAGCCACTCTGCAGAAGAAAGATGTAGCAGTCTGCTTCCATAAAGATTACAGCCTCAGAAACATTATGGGGCAGTTCTGCTCTGTCCTGTAAGGTTGCTATGAGTCGGAATCCACGGCAAAGGGCAGCTGGCTGCTGCATTTAGCTTAACTGTGCCATCATTTACTAGTTGCTGTGTTTTCCTAGGAAACTTCTTAACCTCTCTGAGACTCATTGGTATAATCAGATTACTTCAAAAGGCTCCTATGAAAATAAATTTGCTAACTATAATAATTACAGATAACATTTGTGGCTTTACCACCCATCCGTCAGTTTGCCATGCTGTGGTGGCTTCTGTGTTGCTATGATGCTGGAAGCTATGCCATTGGTATGCCGTGTCTAACTCATGGTGACCCCATGGTGGACAGGTTTCAGCAGAACTTCTAGACTAAGATAGTCTAGGAAGAAAGGGCTGGCAATCTAACTCCAAAATAAAAACACCATGGATCACAACAAAATATGTCTGATACAGTACTGGGCAATGAGCCCCCTAGGTTGGAAGGCACTGAAAATACACAATGGTTCTAACAGTGGACTCAAACCTACCAACGATTATGAAGATTGAGCAGCACTAGGTAACATTTCATTCTGTCATGCATGGGATTGCCTATTCAATGGCAACTAACAACATTATTTGCTAGAAAGTGTGCTAAATTCCTTCTACACATTGCGAAAACAAACCAAACCCATTGCTGTCAAGCCGATTCCAACTCATAGCAACCATATAGGAGAGAGTAGAACTGCCTCACAGGGTTTCCAAGGAGTGCCTGGTAGATATGAACTGCCAAACTTTTGGTTAGCAGCTGTAGCTCTTAACCACTGTACCACCAGGGCTCCAAGTTCATTCTACATATTATCTCATTTAATTCTCACAATAACCCAATAAGGTAGGTCTGATTACTTTCCCCATTCTACAGGTGAGCAAATAGAGGCATTTAGATATTTAGGCACTTGGCCAAGTCACACTAGGAGTGAGTACACCAAAGCCAGGACTGAAATGCAGGCAGTCTGGCTGCTAGGCTGGAGCTCCTAACCTCTATGCTCTATTTGCACCAACATGCCAGGACTGTCTCTGGGCATAGGAGAAAGTGGTAATAGCCTTGCTTCCCTGGAGAGATACTTGATATCTGAGGCACTGAAGGGATATTTTTAATTTATAGACCCTTTGTACCTCCTGAACTTTATAAATATATTACCCGTCCAGAAAAATAACTACTAAAAAAGTTTTTGAGAACTGAGATTGCTACAAAGAGTTGACAAAAAGCAGCACTCTTACTGCCCTCTAGGTAAAGAACTGAGGGGGGTATTACTTTCACTATTTAGCACTTAATGCATTATGAAATCTTATAATCACATACAGGCCCATCCAGTGACTATCTGTTGTTGTTAAATGCTGGTGAGTCAGCCCCCCAACTCATTGTGACCTCATGCATGATGGAACAAAACACTGCCTGGTCCTGAACAATCACCAGGATTGGTTGTGGACTGGACTGTTGTGATCCCTAGGATTTTCATTGGCTGATTTTTGGAAGATCACCAGGCCTTTCTTCCTTATCTGTCTTAGTCTGGAAGCTCCACTGAAACCTGTTCAGCATCATAGCAACAGGCAAGCCTCTGCCGACAGACAAGCAGTGGTTGTGCGTGAGGTTCACTGGCCAGGAATCAAACTCAGGTCTCTGCCATGGAAGGCAAGAATTCTACCACTGAACCACCACTGGCAGCCACCTCCCCACCCCCTGCCCTCAGCCAGATGACTATTTATAAATGCTAAAATTTCTAATTTAATCATTGCATTGCTTCTTGTTCTTCTCTTATGAAGGTTTCGTTGAATGTGCCAGATATGTGTCCACCTTCTCTTATGAAGGTTTCGTTGAATGTGCCAGATATGTGTCCACCGTGCCTTTTGTCCTGCTGTTTCCTCTGCTGGGGGCCATCCTCATCTCCTGTTTATCCAGAGGCCCCTTCCTCACTGGCCTCCTTCAAGTCTATGGTTGAATGGCATCTGTTCAATCACATTATTCAATACTGCAACCCCTTTATTTTTCTCCATAGTACGTATCATCAGCTAATGACACACCACGTATTTTACTTATTGATTTTTTTTATAATAGATTCTTGTGTGTGTGGTGAAAATATACATAACAAAAAATACATTAACTCAATTTCTGTGTATATAATTCAATGTCACTGATTATATTCTTCAAATTGTGTAATCATTCTCGCTACCCTTTTCCAAATCATTCCACCATCATTAACATAAACTCAGTGCTCTCTAAGCAAAAATTCCCCCTTCCCTCCCACCCTTGATGACCGTTAATAATCTTTGGCTTCTATACATCTGCATATTTCATTTAAGTGACAGCATACAGTATTTGTCCTTTTGCAACTGACTTATTTTGTTCAGCATGATGTTTTCAAGGCCCATCCATGTTGAGGCATGCATCAGGACTTCATTTCTTTTAATGGCTGAATATTACTCCATTGTACATACGTACCACATTTTCTTCATTCATTCACCTGCTGATGGACATTTCGGTTGTTTCCACCTTTTGGCTATTGTTAAAAGTGAAATTCTACCTTTACGAACTCACTCTTTGGGGCTCCTCTTCCTAAAATATGTTCAACTGCAAAAAAGGAACGTGTCACAGTATGTTTGTTGATTGGAACTGAGTTGATGAAATGGGAAGTCCATGGAAGTTGAATTCAGTATATGAGTTTCTACACAAACCTGTCCAGCAGGTTACATAACCTTCCTATACCTGTTTCCTAACCTATAAAAAGTTGACAATTATAACAATGTTTAGAATTATATCAAGAGTCTCAAATTAGTTTAAGCACTGATTAACTGAGGTTTAAGCATGAGTAAAAGTCCTGTGTAAGTTGTCAAAATGTTTTATCTGTACTAATTTAAATTAAACTCTTGTAGGAATAGCATAAGAAATGTTTCTCTTCAAAGTTACCACCCAAATATCTATTAAAACAAAGCCCAGTGCCGTCCAGTCAATTCCGACTCATAGCGACCCTACAGGACAGAGTAGAACTGCACCATAGAGTTAAAATATCTATTAACAACCTAGTAAAATTTAAAGAGCAGAAGAGAAAGTCAAATTTGACAGAAAGTATGAACCTAAATGTCACTACAAAATTAATGCGAATGTTGAATTAGTATATGTTCTACTATCCATATTCTCAACAACAAAAATAAAATAAAATCATTTTTAATTAAATTAAAAAAAAAATTAATGCCAGGTAACTTGAGACTTGAATTTTGAAGCTTTATGAAGCAAACTGTAATAAAACTAACAGAAAATATTATGGCGTGGCTACCAATGGGCACTGTTTAAGAATTTCCATAGAACCCAATTAAAACATGGGCAAAGGATATAAACAAGCACTTCACCAAAGAAGGCATTCAGGTGGCTAACAGATGCATGAGGAAATACTCACAATCATAAGCCATTAGAGAAATGCAGATCAAAACTACAATGAGATTTCATCTCACCCCAACAAGGCTAGCATTAATCCAAAAAACACAAAATAATAAATGTTGGAGAGGTTGTAGAGAGACTGGAACAGTTATACACTGCTAGTGGGAACGTAAAATGGTACAACCACTTTGGAAATCGATTTGGCACTTCCTTAAAAAGCTAGAAATAGAACTGCCACACGATCCAGCAATCCCACTCCTTGGAATATACCCTAGAGAAATAAGAGCCATCACACAAATAGATACATGCACACCTATATTCATTGCAGCATTGTTCACAATAGCAAAAAGATGGAAACAACCAAAGTGCCCATCGACAGATGAATGTATAATTGCATTATGGTATATTCACACAATGGAATACTACACAATGATAAAGAACAATGATGAATCCGTGAAACATAACATGGAGCAGTTGGGAAGGCATTATGCTGAGTGAAATTAGGGAGTTGCAAAAGGACAAATATTGTATGAGACCACTATTATAAGAACTCATGAAAAGGTTTAAACACAGAAGAAAACATTCTTTGATGGTTACAAGGGTGGGGAGGGAGAGAGAAGGGTATTCGCTAATGAGATAGTAAACAAGAATTATTTTAGGTGAAGGGAAGGTCAATATAAAATACAGAGGAAGTCAGCACAACTGGACTAAAACAAAAGCTAAGAAGTTTCCTGAATACAACTAAACACTTTGAGGGACAGAGTAGCAGGAGCAGGGGGCTAGGGACCATGGTTTCAGGGGACATCTAGGTCAATTGGCATAACAAAGTGCATTAAGGAAACGTTCTGCATGCCACTTTGATGAGTGACATCCAGGGTCTTAAAAGCTAGCAAACGGCCATCTAAAATGCATCAATTGGTCTCAACCCACCTGGAGCAAAGGAGAATGAAGAACAACAAAGATACAAGCAAATAACAGCCCAAGAGACAGAAAGGGCCACATAAACCAGGGACTCCATAAGCCTGAGACCAGAAGAACTAGATGGTGCCCAGCTACCACCAAGGACCACCCTGACAGGGAACAAAACAAAGAATCCCTGATGGAGCAGGAGAAAAGTGGGATGCAGAACTCAAATTCTAGTAAAAAGACCATAATTAGTGGTCTGACTGAGACTGGAGGGACCCCAGAGGACATGGCCCCAAGACTCTCTGCTGGCCCAAAACTAAAACCGTTCCCAAAGCCAACTCTTTGGACAAAGATTAGACTGGACTGTAAGACATAAAATGATACTGGTGAGGAGTGTGCTTCTTAGCTCAAGTAGACACATGAGGCTTTGTGGGCAGCTTCTGCCTGGAGATGAGATGAGAAGGCAGAGGGGGACAGAAGCTGATTGAATGGACATGGGAAATACAGGGTGGAGAGGAGGAGTGTGCTGTCACATTACAGGGAAAGCAACTAGGGTAACATAACAATGTGTGTATAAGTTTTTGTATGAGAAACTGACTTGAATGGCAAACTTTCACTTAAAGCACAATTTAAAAAAAAAATCCATAAAGGGAAAAAAAAAATTTTAATGTAGCATGTTCTATAAGAGCAATGCACAATCCTGAGAAGCCACCCAGAAATGGTCACAACAGTGACACAACTGAAATAATTGGAGTTGGTTTCTTTACCTATACAATCACTATGCTATCATAGTTTATTTCAAATCTACTGTAAAAACACAGGAACATGTCATACCACACAGTGCTGGGAGGCTCGAATTACATCTAAAGTAAGCTCAAACAATTCTGCACTTTTAGGAACTGGCTCTCAAAATGAATGTGTGTAGCTCAGCCCATGTGGATTGTGAGCCAACTATATAAAGTAGGAATTCTCCAAATTAACTTCCTCATAGAAACAATGTTTATGAAAGAATAATACATATATGTTCATTCATAGCTTACATACATAGTATTAAAACTCCACAATAACCAGAGCAATTGTTTAGAACTTAAGGAAAAAAATGAGGCATCTCACGGACTTAGCCTGCAGCCTTGTGACACCAAAACATTTTGTATGACCCTGTGTTTTATAAAGTATTTATTAAATTAAATTCAACCCATTTCAATCAGATTTTGGGTGTGTGTATATGAGTAAGACAATCGCTGCTTCAAAATGCTCATAGTCACAAAGGGGAAGCTGCAGGGCTGGTAAGATAAAGATGACAATACAAGAGTGGCCAGCACAAAAAGGCAATGTGGAGGAGGGAAGAGGGTGAACACTATCTGGAGGGTCAGGGAAGACTTTCCTGAGACATAATAAAGGACCGGGTTTTCAAGGAAAAAGAAGAGTTTACCAGGCTGAAGTCAGAGGAATTGCTGCTGGAATATCAGTACTTATCATGAACTGCCAGATGAATGCAAAAATCTGTCTTAGAAGAAGTACATCCAGAATGCACCTTAGAAGCAAGGGTGCAAGACTTCGTCTCACATACTTTGGACGTGTTATCCGGAGGAACCTGTCCCTGGAGAAGGACATCTTGCTTGGTAAAGTAGAGGGTCAGTAAAAAAGAGGAAGAAACTCAATGAGAGACTGACACAGTGGCTGCAACAATGGGCTCAAACATAGCAATGATTGTGAGGAAGGCACATGTTATGGATTGAATTGTGTCCCCCCAAAATGTGTGTCAACTTGGCTAGGGCATGATTCCCAGTATTGTGTGGTTGTCTACCATTTTGTGACCTGATGTGATTATCCTATGTGTTGTAAATCCTAAACTCTGTGATGTTAATGAGCAGGGTTAGAGGCAGTTATACTAATGAGGTGGGACTCAGACTACAGGATTAGGTTGTATCTTGAGTCAATCTTTTTTGAGATACAGAAGAGAATCAAGCAGAGAGGAGAGGGGCCTCATTACCATTACCACCAAGCAGGAAGCGCCAGGAGTGAAGTACATCTTTTGGACCTGGGGTCCCTGGGCTGAGAAGCTCCTAGGCCAGGGGAAGATTGATGACAAGGACCTTCCTGTAGAGCCAACAAAGAAAGAAAGCTTTCCCCTGCATCTGGCACCCCGAATTTGGACTTCTAGCCTCCTAAACTATAAGAGATAAATTTCTTTATGTTAAAACCATCCACTTGTGCTATTTATGTTACGGCAGCACTAGATAACTAAGTCAGTGCAGGACTAGACAGTGTTTCATTCTGTCATACACCGGGTTGCTCCAAGTCAGAACTGACTCAACAGCACCTAACAATAACATATCAGTACTAGTGAATGTCATGTCAAATTACATTATCCATGAATACATTTAATATTGAAGACAATATCCATCATAGTTATTTCAATTAGATAGCCACAAAAAAATCTGTATTTCCTATTTCTCTCTTTGTACAAATATAACAAAATATTTATGAATAAATACTTTATGAATAAATGACCTGCTTACTGAGCACTTACTTTGTGCTAGATATCACAGTACGATGTTAGTCCTATTTAAAAAAAAAAAAAAAAAACAAACCCATTGCCGTCAAGTCTATTCCAACTCATAGTGACCGTATAACAAACCCTAAAAATTGTATAAGGAGCCCTGGTAGCACAACGGTTAAGCACTCGGCTGTTAAGTTTGGCTTTTCAAACCTAACCGTGGCTCTGCAGGAGAAAGACCTGGTGATCTGCTTCTGTAACGATTACAGCCAAGAAAGCCATATGAGGCAGTTCTACTCTGTCACATGGCATTACTGTGAGACAGAATCAATTCCATGGCACCCAACAACAATAACACAGTGCATACTATTAACTCGACAGAAGAAAAATCCTTAGCTAGGTCAAGGTCACGTGGCTAGTCAATGGTTGATCCACAATTTGAACCAGGTTTATCCAATACCTATGGCTCTAGTCTTAATCATAACCCTAAATTTCCTCTTTATAAATCATCTATATATGTAAACAAATTCCTTATTCTCTTAATGAAAATCTTGAAGTTAAAACAGATATGCTCTCTTTTTGCTATGCTGCAAAATGAGCTGTGTCCTTCTTACAATTGCTCAAGTCAGGGTCCTTCCTTCCAGCACTTTCCAAATCATAAAGCAAATGTTAAAAACTACATATGGAAGCAGAAAGAGGTTTGGTTTGCATGACTTTGAGCTAGGGTGAGGCTTTGGTGGCTTGGGGGTTCCCTGCTTCCAAAGCCACCAATTTTCTAAGTAGCAAAAGAAAGAGAAACGCTGCAGCTGAGATGGCTCAAAGAGGAACTTGACATAATTTAATACCTCTGACTGCTTTCTTCCACTTAAGGTTTTTCTGATAAAACCACAGCAGAACTAAATGGACCCAATGGACCGAACCCAAAGAAAATGTCTTTGCAAAGCACCCAAATATTATCAAATTAAAGAAAATGAATAAGTGTTTATGTGTGTGAAGAAGAAATGGAAGGAAATGGAGGAAGGGAAAGAGTCAATATAAAAGCAAAGAACCGCCCCCCCCAAAAAAGAAAAAAACTGAGATCAAAGATGGGAAATCACAGTCTTGCCAAGTTTCCTATGAGTTGATTAAGACTAAATCACAAGTCTATCTAAATCAAAACCAAACCAAACCTGTTGCTGTCAAGTCAACTTCGACTCATAGTGACCCAACAGGACAGAGCAGAACTGTCTCATAGGGTTTCTAAGAAGTGCCTGGTGGATTTGAACTGCTGACTTTTTGGTTAGCAGCTGTAGCTAGTAACCACTTCACCACCAGGGTTTCCACAAGTCTATCCACTACTCATAAAATGCAATACCGCATGGTGGTCCACTTAATTTCTTCCATCATCCAAAATAGCTCCCACAACATCTAAATCTGAGGCCTCTGAACATGGCACGATATTGTTACTCTTTAAGAAAATTATATCAAATTGTGGTTGGGGAAAAAACTGAGCATTCTTTTAAGAGTTCAGAACAGTCTAAATTGTGGGTTTGGATACACAAGAAGAAGAAAGTTTTTGTTTTGTTTGATCTGATTTTAAACTGAATTATTTGAGGCTGCCATAAAGATGAACTATGTAATTACAGCAATCGCACTTAGTTAAGAAAACTATGGTAAGAAAATATTGTCAGAGTTAGGGGCAGAAACAAAAAGTTTTTCTTCTACTTTCTCCACTAATTTTTCTCTTTAGTAACAGGAAAAGGAAATACAAATACTATATATATTTGCTCACCACTCATCTGTCAGTTTGTTGTACTGTGGTAGCTTGCGTGTTGCTGGGATGCTGGACATTAAGCCACCGGAATTTCAAATACCAGCAGGGTCACCCATGGCTGTCAGGTTTCAGCTGAGATTCCAGACTAAGACAGACTAGGAAGAAGGACCCAGCAGTCTGCTTCTCAAAAGATTTAGCCAGTGAATACCTTATAAATAGCAGAGAAACATTGTCTGATATAATGTTGAAAGATGAGCCCCTCAGGTTGGAAGGCACGCAAAAGATGACTGAGGAAGAGCTGCCTCCTCAAAGTAGAGTCAACCTTAATAACGTGGATGGAGCAAAGCTTTCGGGACCTTCATTTGCTGACATGGCACAACTCAAGATAAGAAGGAACAGCTGCAAACATCCATTAATAATTGGAACATGGAAAGTAATGTACGAAGTACAAATCAAGGAAAATTGGAAGTTGACAAAATTGAAACGGAATGCTTGAAGATTGATATCCTAGGCATTAGTGAGCTGAAAACAAAGAAGAACCAAACTAAAAAAAAAACCAAACCCGTTGCTGTTGAGACGATTTTAACTCATAGCGACCCTACAGGACAGAGTAGAGCTGCCCCATAGGATTTTCAAGGAACTCCTGGTGGATTCGAACTGCCAACCATCTAGTTAGCAGCTGTAGCTGTTAACCACTACGCCACCAGGATTTCCGAAGAATAACCAATAGTTGGTGATAGAAATGACACCAGAGATCACATGATAGAATTTTGAAAGACCAATGACTTCTTCATTGCAAATACCTTTTCTCAACAACATAGACAGTGACAATACACATGAACCTCAACAGATGGAATACACAGGAATCAAACTAACTACATCTGTAGAAAGAGACGATGGAGAAGCTCAACATCATCAGTTGGAACAAGGCCAGGGGCTGACTGTGGAACAGACCATCAACTGTTCACTTGCAAGTTCAAGTTGAAGCTGAAGAAAATTAAAACAAGTCCACAAAAGCCAAAGTATAACCTTGGCAAGGTTGGTATTCCTCATCTCAGAGCTCAACTTTTCTCTTTTTTTTGGGGGGGGGGGGTCTTTGTTTTTACATTGACTCTTTCCCCTCCCTCGTTTTCTTCCCATTTCTACTTCACACACACAACACTTACCCCACCTGCACTTAAAGACCATCTCAAGAATAGTCTTGACAAATTGAACACTAGTGACCCAAGATCATAACCCTGGTGGCACAGTGGTTAAGTGATATGGCTGCTAACCAAAAGGTCGGCAGTTCAAATCTACCAGCCACTCCTTGGAAACTGTATGGAGCAGTTCTACTCCATCCTCTAGGGTCGCCATGTATCAGAATCAACTCAACAGCAATGGGTTCAGTCGGGTTTCAGACCAGAGACCAGAGAAGTTGTGGAATGACATCAAGGACATCATACATTAAGAAAGCAAAAGGCCATTAAAAAGACAGGAAAGAAAGAAAAGACCAAAATCCATGTCAGAAGAGACTCTGAAACTTGTCCTTGAACATACAGTACTAAAGTGAATGAAAGAAATGAAGTAAGAGCTGAACACAAGATTTCAAAGGGCAATTTAAGAAGTAAAGTATTATAATGAGATGTGCAAAGACCCACAGTTAGAAAACCAAAAAGGAAGAACACACTCAGCATTTCTCAAACTGAAAGAACTGAAGAAAAAATTCAAGTCTTGAGTTGCAATATTGAAGAATTCAATGGGCTAAATGTTGAACAATGCAGGAAGGAGCAAAAGAGCATGGACAGAATACACAGCATCATCGTACAAAAAGAATTTGTCAATGTTCAGTCATTTCAGGAGCTAGCGTATGATCAGGAACTGATGGTATCGAAGGAAGGAGTCCAAGCTACACTGAAGGTATTGGTGAAAAACAAGGATCCAGGAATTGATGGAACACCAATTGAAGTGTTTCAACAAATGGACGCAACCCTGAAAGCGCTCATTTATCTATGCCAAGAAATTTGGAAGACAGCTACCTGGCCAATCAACTGTAAGAGATCCATATACATGCCCTTTTCCAAAGACATGTGATCAAACAGAATGCAGAAATTATTGAAAAGTATCATTAATATCACATAAAAGTCAAATTTTGTTGAAGATCATTCAAAAATTGTTGTAGCAGTACCTCAAAAGGGAATTGCCAGAAATTCAACCCGGATTCAGAAGAGGACGTGAAAGGACGGATAGCATTGCTGATGTCAGATGGATCCTGGATGAAAGCAGAGAATACCCGAAAGATGTTTACCTGTGTTTTATGGACTATGCAAAGGCATTCGACCATGTGAATCATAACAAATTATGGATAACATTGCAAAGAACGGGAACTCCGGAACACTTAATTGTGCTCATGTGGAACCTGTACATAGGCCAAGAGGCAGTCATTTGAACAGAACAAGGGGATACTGCATGGTTTAAAATCAGGAAAGGTGTGAGTGAGGGTTATATCCTTTCATCATACTTATTTTGTATATAAAAAACTTTGCTGAAAGTGAATAGGACTTGAAGCACTTACTGATGAAGATCAAAGACCACAGCCTTCAGTATGCATTACAACTCAACATAAAGAAAACAAATCCTCACAACTGGTCTAATAAGCAACATCGTGATAAACAGGGAAAAGATTGAAGTTGTCAAGGATTTCATTTTACTTGGATCCACAATCAACACCCATTGAAGCAGCAGTCAAGAAATCAAACAACATATTCCATTGGGCAAATGTGCCGCAAAAGACCTCTCTAAAGTGTTGAAAAGCAAAGATGTTACTTAAAGGACTAAAGTGCTCCTGACCTAAGCCAGAATATTTTCATTCGCCTCAAAAACATGCAAAAGCTAAACGCAATGAATAAGGAAGACTAAAGAAGAATTGATGCCTTTGAATTATGGTGTTGGTGAAGAATATTGAATATAACATGTACTGCCAGAAGAATGAACAAATCTGTCTTGGAAAAAGTACAGCCAGAATGCTCATTAGAAGCAAGGAGGATGGAACTTTGTCTCACATACTTTGGACATGTTATCAGGTTACCAGTCCCTGGAGGAGGACATCATGCTTGGCAAGGTAGAGGGTCAGTGAAAAAGAGGAAGACCCTGAATGAGATGGATTGACACAGTGTCTGCAACAATAGGCTCAAACATAACAATGATTGTGAGGATGGCACAGGACCGTGTAGTGTTTTGTTCTGTGGTACACAGGGTCGCTATTAGTTGGAACTGCCTCAATGGCACCTAACAACAACACAACATATATTTGCATATTTTATGTAAAAAAAATGGGATATTAAAAGTTTTAATTATATTTCTTACAAAATATTAATTTCATCATTTCTTCTAAAACAAACTTATCTGTTTTTTTGGTTGTTGTCGGGGTTTGTTACTTAAGGTCCCTGGTGGCACAACAGTTCATACTCAGTTACTAACGAAAATGTTAGTGGTTTGAATCTACCTACAGTACCACAAACGGAAGGCCTGGCAAGGCACATCCCTAAGATTAACCAAAAACCAAACCCAATGCCATTGAGTTGATTCTGACTCATAGCAAACCTACAGGGCAGAGTAGAACTGCTCCATAGGGTTTCCACGGCTGTAATCCTTATGGAAGCAGACTGCACATCTTTCTCCTGCAAAGCAGCAGGTGGGTTCAAACCGCCAACCTTTCAGTTACCAGCAGAGTGCTTAACCACTGAGCCACCACGGCTCCTTTCCATAAGATTACAGCCATTGAAAACCCTATGGAAAGCAGTTCTACTCTGACACACTTGGAGTCACCTTGAGTCAGAATGAACTCAATGGCAATGGGTTTTGGGCTCCTTAAGGGGTTATTAAGTGTACTTACATACATTTAACATGGTTCTCACACACATAAACAAATCACCCACAATACCTGTAACTAATTAATATTGCCATATGAATCATTCTTTTTAGAAAGTCTTGATTTTTTCAAGTAATTTTTCGAGCAATGAGGTCTTGCTTGTTAGACATTAAAAAGCCATGCTTAATCTCTTTGCTATTGTCACATAACTTCTAGGACTGAAAAGAATTTCAGGGTTTTCTGAAAAAAAGGAAAATGATACAAAAATCAAATTTACACAAGACAAAGGAGTCTCTTTTATCATTTCATACCAGCAGAAATTGGGCACAACAGGCAAGTTTCTTTATTACCCATTTCACTAATATAGACCCACTATATGGTTAAGTCACTCATCTACTAACCGGAAGATTGGCAGTTCGAATCCACCAGCTGCTCCATGGGAGGAAGATATGGCAGCCGGCTTCTGTAAAGATTACAGCCTTGGAAACCCTATGGGGCAGTTCTACTCTGTCCTAAAGGGTCACTATGAGTCGAAATTGACTTGACGGCAGTGGTTTTTGGTATCCTAATTATTAAGAAGCTCTGGTGGTGCAGTGGTTAAGCACTCAGCTGCCAAATCTCTAACAACAAATACTAACGTATTCTCCGTACAAATTACGTGTTAGGCTGGGGTGTTTACAACGCTGGCATCAATGCTGCTATTCAAACCATAAGCAGGCAATGTTGTCAGCGCTGGGTTAAAAGAATGAGAAACAGCTTAAGAAATGCACTTTTCCAAGTATATTTAAAATGTGGTAGGAAATGGAAGTTGGGACATGGAAAAAATGAAAGCAGTGAAGGTAACTCACTTACCAGGAAAGGATAGAAAATAATCAACTCATTCAATGAAAACATAATGCAGAATTAGGTCAGCAACACTGAAAATGTAACACAGAATTAGGTCAGCAGCACAGACCTAGAAACCTCCTTCCTGTTTCCCAGCTCCACGCATAATTCAGTCAACATTGGCAAAATTTTCACCAACAAATCCAATGTTTAAAAGCTGGGAAAGAACAACATTCAGGTGAAAGGAGGTCTCTTCTTCTACGAGAGTATCAAATTATATAAATCTAACTGGCAGCCTCTTTAGAGTCATACCACCATAAGTCAGAGCTGGCAGTGAGCATTGTGGGTACAGTCAAATCTAACATAAAGTGCCTCCATAAAGAAACTCAGTTTTACTTGGTTTGACCCAGAGTGAGGCTTGGAGACGCCTTCCAAGTCTCTATCACCAGAGAATCTGGAGAGAATGGAAAAATCAAAAACAAACAAACAAATGAAAGCCAAATCAGTTCCCACTCACGGCAACCCCACATGACAGAGTAGAACTGCTTCATAGGATTTTCTTGGCTTTAATCTTTACAAAAGCAGATCGCTAGGCCTTCCTTCTGTGGTTCTGCTGGGTAGGTTCGAACTGCCTACCTTTCGATTAGTAGTCAAGCACAAAACGTTTACACCACTCAGGCACCTTAGAAAAGAGAAGGCAGCTGCAAAATCCAGTTATTTTCCTTTCCTTCAAAACTCTAAGTAATTCCACTCCCAAAGTAACTAAAAGTAGGACTCAAACAGATAACTTGTACATCAGTGTTCATTGTAGCACTATTCACAATAGCCAAAAGGTGGAAATAACCCACATGTCCATCAATGGATGGATAAACAAAATGTGGTATATTCATACAATGGCATATTAGTCAGTCATAAAGAAAAACAAAGTGTAGACGAACCTTGAAAACATTATCTGAGTGAAATAAGTTAGTCAGAAAAGGACAAATATTATATAATCCCCTTTATATGAAATATCTATAATGGATGAGTCCTTGGATGATACAAATGGTTAATGCACTTAGTTGCTGTCTTAGTTATCTAGTGCTACTATAACTAGAAATGTCACAAGTGGGTGACTTTAACAAACAAATTTATTTTCTCACAGTTCAGGAAGCTAGAAGTTTGAATTCGGGGTGCCGGATCTAGGGGAAGGTTTTCTTTCTCTGTCAGCTCTAGGGAAACTCTTTGTATCTTTAGCTTGTTTCCTAGTTCCTTGGAGATCTCCTTGTGGTTTGGAATATAGCTTCCCCCAGCTCTGCTTGTTTAATCTGCTCCTTTTATATTTTGTAAGAGATTGACTCAAAATACACCCTACAGTAATCCTGCCTCACTAACATAACAAAGACAAC
Source organism: Elephas maximus indicus (assembly GCF_024166365.1). Taxonomy (NCBI): domain Eukaryota; kingdom Metazoa; phylum Chordata; class Mammalia; order Proboscidea; family Elephantidae; genus Elephas; species Elephas maximus. The sequence goes on along the minus strand of NC_064819.1, from coordinate 63,780,683 downwards.
CCATTCCCAAATGGAATTATAACCACACACATAGAAATTAGGATTTATAACACATATTTTTGGGGGGACACAATTCAATCCACAAGAGCTACTAACCAAAACGCTGGAGGTTCAAGTACAACTAACTAGAGGAGCCTTGGAAGAAAGGCCCAGTGATCTACTGCCAAAAACTCCACCTTTGAAAAGCCCTGTGGAGCACAGCTCTACTCTGACACACATGGGGTCACCGTGAGTCAGAATCAACTCAGTAGCAACTAGTTTTTGATTTTTGCTTTGTAATAGACAAATGCATAGAGACAAAAAAGTAGGTTAGTAGTTCCAATGGGCTTGGGGGAGGAGAGAATGGGGAGTTATTGCTTAATGGGTATAGAGTTTCTGTTTAGGGGGATGAAAAGTATTAGAAACAAGCAGAGGAGATGGTTACACAAAATCATGAGTATGACTAATGCTACTGTACTGTATACTTGAAAATGGTTAACATGGAAAATTTTATATTGTGCATATTTTACCACATTTGGGAATTAAACAAAAAAAAACCTCCATGTTGTCTGTTGTTGTGTGCCATTGAGTCAATTCTGACTGATAGTGACCCTATAGACAGAGCAGAACTGCCCCCATAGGGTTTCTGATGCATACAGCATTGCTATGAGTTGGAACGAACTCAATGGAACCTAACAACAGCAATCTTTATGGAAGCAGATCATCAGATCTTCTCTCCCACAGAGCAGCTAGTGGGTTCGAACCAGGTCAACCTTTCAGTTAGTAGCCCAGCATTAAACCGTTGTGCCACCAGGGCTCCTCCCACGTGGGTTACAGACCTTGAAGGCATTAAATGACAACCGTTAGATGGATGCTACGGGTTGGCATCAACTCAACAGCAATGGGTTTTTGGTTAGATGAATGAGGTGTGTCCCATCTGATCCCTGTAAAGGCTGGCAGCAGTGAGGCTGGATCCTCCACCCTCTGCTCTCTCTTCCATGTTCCTCTTCTCTTTCCTTTTTTTCCCCAGATGCCTGGGGCTCAGATGGCGTCTGTATAAGGTTACCATACCTGTGCTTCAAAACTTCCGCTTTTCTCTATTCTCCACTCCAATTCCATAATTCTGATTACATAGTTCAGCTAGCGGGGCTGGAAAAGGACCTGATTATACATATTCACATTAAAGTATGAATAACTGATAGCCCCTTTTCCCCACTTCAACTTGCATGCTCTCGTTGTTAAATCAAATAAATCTCCCAGCCCCAACCATTCTGTTACCTGGTCAATCACATCATTTGCTGGCCTTGGGAAAGGGCAAGGAGGCAACAGGAAGGTTTTTGTAACAGCAGAAGAAATGCATCTGTGCTCTGCTTTCTCCCTCTGCCACCCAACGAGTTCAGGTGTGGTCAGCCTTTACCCCATTTCCCTCCAAGCTCCAAATTCTAACAAAGGAGGTAACTGCACTTATACATCCGCCATCTGAACTTACCCATCCCTCACTGAAACCAGTTTTAGTCCTAGAACTTCAGTGTCTAACCACCCTCGCTTGTTCCACCAAGGAAGGCACATTTGTCAAGCCAAGGGGCTGTCAAAGCATCCAGACTCCCATAGCCCTGGAGGGACTCGGGGATGCTCAGGCCTCGGTATCATACAACAGGGCTGCTGAGGGAACTCAGGCATGAGTCCTCTGTGCATTTTTCCTGTTCTCTCCGTAAGTGGAACCCACTCTACCTATTCTTATTCTTCATTCTCCTCTACTGCATCCCAAGGCCAAACTCTTGAGGGTAGAATTAGTGGATGACCTTAAACCCACATTCACTATTTTCAGGTAAGGCTGAAATCCATTCCCTGGCCCTGATTGGACTCAACCAGACCCTTGGAGGCTAGAGTGGGATAAACCCAAAACCAAACCCGTTGCCGTCGAGTGGATTCTGACTTGTAAGCAATCTTACAGGACAAACTGTCTCACAGGGTTTCCAAGGATGAAATCTTTATGGAGGCAGATTGCCACATTTCTCTCTCGTGGGGTGGCTGTTGTGTTCCAACTACAGACCTGTCGGTTAGCAGCCAAGCACTTTAATCACTGCACCACCAGGGCTCCTTGAACAATTGGGAGAGTCACCAGAAAAAATACACCAAGTTTTTCATGGGATACTCCTTCTTCTTTTGTTGTTGTCATTAGCTGTCGTAGAGTCATCCCCAACTCATGACAACCCCACGCACAGCAGAACACGAAACGTTGCTCCAATTCTGCACTATGCCCACGGTCAGTTGTGAATCGGATCTTTGTGATCCATAGGGTTTTCATTGGCTGGTTTTTGGAAGTAGATCACTAGGCCTTTCTTCCTAGTTCATCTTAGTCTGGAAGCTCCACTAAAACCTGTTCACCATCATAGCAACACACAAGCCTTCACTGACAGATGGGTGGTAGCTGCACATGAGGTGCTTTGGCTGGGAATCGAACCCAGGTCTCCCACATAGAGGATAAGAATTCTACTGCTGAACCACCAGTGTCCCCATATGCTTAATATCTATTTAGCACAATATTTATTCATTCATCAGTATTAGAGGTTATTCATTTGATTTTTCTCTTCCTCCAAAGTCATTTTTTACACATTTATTAGAGAGTACTAAAGTTATTTTTTGGGTAAATGCAAAGGAAATTGTTGCACTCCTTAAATAAATGAAGATTCTCTACAGAACAGTAAAAATGGGTTTCTAGTACCATCTTGAACTCAAACCAGCCTATTAATCAAAAATATTATGAAGTGTCAAAAGAATCTACACCTCCATCTCTTGAAGGCCCTTCTGCCATCCTCAACATTCACACTCCCCTCCACCACACTGCATAAAGGATAGGTTTCATGCTGCCCTCTGTTCACACCTGCGGGCCCCTTATTTTCCCTTGAAAGGTATCAGGCATTATCTCCTTAGCAGGGCCTTCTCCTTCTCCTGGCACTTTTCTTAGCACGTAGGATTTTATACTGGTTTATTTCTATGTCTATCTTATCTATGTAAATTACTACCATTTAATGAACATACAATTTAACATACATTTAATGGCACAACAGTTGAGCACTCAGCTGCTAACCAAAAAGTCAGTGCTTTGAACCCACCAGCCGCTCCACAGGAGAAAAAACCTGGCAATCTGCTCCTGTAAGCATTACAGACTAGAAAACCCTTTGACGCAGTTCTACTCTGTCACGCTGGGTAGCCAAGAGTTGAAAATCCACTCAACGGCACCTAATAACAACATTTTACCCACTAGTCCTTAAATCGCTTGAGGGAAGAAACTTTCACATTCATTTCTGTTTCCCATGTCACTGATCACAGCATCTGACAGTTACTATACACTCAGCTCAGGGGTGATGAAGGAATGAGTTGAATCTTCCCAACATTAACCTTCTTTGACTTCCACTTGGGGTCTCCTTGCAGACTTGCCTGGTTGTTCATCTACTACCCGTATTTCCTAGAGGGCGACCCCTCAGGGTCACCTGCCTTAGCCTGCTCTGTTGGCTCAGCTTCTGTGTCCTCTCCTCTCCTACTCTGCTCTTTCCTGCTGCTCCCAAGGCTCAGTTCTGACATTATGAATCATGAAGAAATTGTCAAGAGACCAAAGGTCCCTCAGTGCAGTACCATTTGCAATAGCCATAAGGTGGAAGCAGCCTAAATTCCATCAACAGATAAATGGATAAACAAAATGTGGTACATACATACATTAGAATATTTGTTGTTGTTGTTAGGTGCCACCAAGTCAATTCCAACTCTTAGAAACCCCATGTGACAGAATAGAACTGCCCCATAGAGTTTTCTTGGCTATAATCTTTATGGAAGCAGATTGCCAGGTCTTTCTCCTGTGGAGCTGCTAGGTGGGTTTGAACCACCAACCTTTAGGTAAGTAGTCGAGCCCTTAACTGTCATGCCATCAGTGCTCCTTTCAATAGAATATTTCTCATAAAGAGAAATGAAGTACTGTTAGATGCCACGATGTGGATGAACCTTGAAAACATTATGCTAAGTAAATAAGTCAGTCACAAAAGGACAAATATTGTATGACCCCCACTTACATAAAACATATAGAATTGGTAAGCATATAGAGAACAAAACTTACTAGTGACTGCCAGGTACAGGTAGGAAGGAGGGAGAAAAGAGGATTCAATGCTTAGGAGACGCTGAGCTTCTGTTAAGGGTGATAGAAACTTTTAGGAATGGATAAAGGTGATGGTTGAAGAACATGACTAGCATAATTAATGTCACTGAGCTGTACATGTGAAGAATGTTGAAATGTCAAATGCTTTGTTATATATATTTAAATTTACCACAATTTAAAAAAGAGAGAGAGCTGGGAGCTCCTTTCCTGGGCTCCTTAATTCTGATTTCACCATCACAGATGAGAAACTGTGAAGTACAAAAATTTCCAAGTTATAGAACAAGTCTCACCCAGGGGTTACTAATTCTAGTTGATTGTACCCTTAAAGGAACCCTGGAGGCACAGTGGTAAAGAACTTGGCTGTTAACCAAAAGGTCAGCAGTTCAAATCCACCAGCTGCTCCTTGGAAACCCTCCGGGACAATTCTACCCTGTCCTATAGGGTCACTATGAGTCGAAATCAACTCAATGGCAACAGGTTTGGTTTTTGGTTTTGTTACATGTAAAGCATGAGCACACACAGCCACACCTGCAAACAAAGACACACAAAAACACATTCATGCCAATGCACACACACAGACAGGTACACACACGCAAACACAGACATGCAAGGGATGACTGAAAAACTTACAAATGGGAAAACATTCTTAGAATCACTTGTTTATGTCTCCATGAGCCAGGAGTTATACATGTTCATCAACTACATTGTTTTCCTTTCAAAAGAGGTAACTGTTAATAACATATTATTTTTTCCAAGTAAAGCATACACCATCCAATAATATATTTATTTTAGAGGTAGAAAAGTCAGTGGAGAATGGTAGTGCATCCCTCAGGCGTTAGAAAACTGTGCAGCACAATATTCAATCAAACACCAGACCACTAAACAGTCTGGTCTCAATTATATGAAGGCAGAATGGGGTTTATATCTGGCAAATGTTTACCTCGGGTGTTTTCATAGCGGAGATAGGCTAGTTAGCCTTGATTTAAAACCTCTCGTGATTTTTGGCCTCTTGCTTTTTACCTAGTCTGAATCCTAGCAGGAAAGTCAATGAAATATAAACACTCGACCATCATTTTTGTTTCCAGGGAAGTTTGAGATTGGACAGCTGTGCCTGTGTGAGTATTTTCTAGCAGTTAACAAAGAGTTGTCTGTTTCCAATGTAAAGTGAGCCACTAGGAAGAACTTGATCAGGGCCCCCAAATCGGGAACCACCTACCTCCCCCACTTCTCCTGAATCAAATTTTAACAATATCGCAAACATCATGATTTTGAGTTGACGGTAATATCTAGATATGATAAAAAAATTATGCAAATATAAATCTAAGACTAATCAAAGCATAAAGGTAGGAATTACAGAGCTTCAGATTTAAACCAGTTGCTGTAGAGTCTATCCCAACTCATAACGGCCCCATGTGTGTGTGTCAGGGTAGAACTGTGCTCCACAGGGTTTTCAGTGGCTGATTTTTCAGAAGTAAATCACCAGGACTTTTTTCTGAGGCACCTCTGGGTGGATTTGAACTGCTGCCCTTTCGATTAGCAGCTGAGTACATTAACCATTTACACCACTCACGGATTTCGTAGAAGACTTAGTAGTCCTTTAGTTCAACCCCTTCGCCTTAAAAGAAACAGATCCAGGAAGACTATGTGATTTGTCCAAGGTCACAGAGGCAGGGACAGAGCCGTGGGCTGCAGACCAGATGTCTGGTCAAACACCTTTTACTCCCTCTGTGCCATACTGCTTCCCTAAAGATGGGAGTATTTGCCTTAATAAGCAACTCTTACTTATCAATACTTTTGATAAGAACACGTACTTTTAAAAAATCAGGTCCAACCCACCTGGAGCAAAGGAGAATGAAGAACACCAGACACAAGGAAAATATTAGCCCATGAGAAAGAATGGGCCACATAAACCAGAGACTCCATCAGCCTGAGACCAGAAGAATTAGATGGTGACCAGCTACCACAATGACCTTCCTGACAGGGAACACAACAGAGAGTCCCTGAAGGACCAGGAGAAAAATGGGGTGCAGAACTCAAATTCTAGTAAAAAGATCAGACTTAATGGTCTGACTGAGACTAGAGTGGCCCCAGAAGACATGGTCCCTGGACCAGAGCTAAACCATTCCCGAAGCCAACCCTTCAAACAGAGATTAGGCTGGACTATGAGACATAAAATGATATTCGTGAAAAGTGTGCTTCTTAGTTCAAGTAGATAAAAAAAAAGTTTTTTTTTTTTTTTTAGAAGATAAACAAGTAGATAAAAAAAAAAACATGAGACTAAATGGCAGCTCCTGTTTGGAGGCGAGATAAGAAGGCAGAAAGGGACAGGAGCTGGTTGAATGGGCATGGGAGATTCAGGGTGGAAAGGAAGACTGCTGTCACATTATAAGGAGAGCAACTAGGGTCACACAACAGTGTTTGTATAAATTTTTGCACGAGAAATTAACTTGAACTGTAAACTTTCACTTAAAGCACAATAAAACAAAGCGTATGAAATATTTTGGGTGAAAAGTTTTTTTTTTAAATCATTAGGCTTATCTCTAAAGGACAATGCTACAGTAGTCTTAATTAGCTGTATAGCCAATCCTCCCCACCCCTGCCCAACCACGACCAATGCAAACCTCGATTACTGAGGACAGATTGCTTTTACATGCCTTAAGGCACCTTTGAAGATTAAAAAAAAAAAGGCATTCTTAAGTATAAATAATATTATCATAACCTCCAGCATTCAGAAAACACACACACACACACGTACAGGATTTGTTCATGTTCTAGAAATATCAAAACAACTCAATATGGATTTATCTAAGTTTTTCTGAACCATTCACTATTAAAGTTCAATTTGCATAAAATCAATCTGGTATGTGTTTCTTTGCTGTGCAAATCAAAGCAGGATTCTGAAATGTAGTCTAATGCGCCCTCTGGTGTTCCTACCTACAAACTTCTTTCCAGATAATATGTAGTCTGTCATAATAATGGAAATCCTGGTGGCAAAGTGGTTAAGAGCTGTGGCTGCTAACCCAAAGGTCAGCAGTTCAAATCTACCAGACACTCCTTGGAAACTCTATGGGACAGTTCTACTCTGCCCTATACGGTTGCTACAGGGTTGCAATGAGTCCGAATCGACGGCAGCAGGTTCGGTGTTTTGGGTTTTTTTTTCCATAATAATAAAACCAAAAACTAAACCCACTGCTGTCGAGTCAATTCCGACTCATAGTGACCCTATAGGATGGAGTAGAACTGCCCCATAGAGTTTCCGAGGAGGGCCTGGCGGATTCAAACTGCCGACCTCTTGGTTAGCAGCCGTAGCACTTAACCACTATGCCACCAGGGTTTCCTACATAATAATAGTTAACAACAACAACAAAAAAAACCCATCCCACTGTCCTTGAGTCGATTCCAACTCACAGCGAACTTATAGGTCAGAGTAGAACTGTCCTACAGGGTTTCCAAGGAGCAGTTGGTGGATCTGAACTGCTGACCTTTTGGTTAGCAGCTGAGCTCTTAACCACTGCGCCAGCAGGACTGCAATAATAATAATAATTTTTTTAAAAAACCCAAACCCATTGCCATCCAGTTGATTCTGACTCAATGGAACCCTACAGCATAGTATAGAACTGCCTCACAGGGTTTCCAAGTCTGTGAATATTTACAGAAGCAGACTACCACATCTTTCTCCCACAGAGCAGCTCATGGGTTCAAACCACCAACATTTTGGTTAACAGCTGAGTGCTTTAACCACTGTGCCACCCTTTTTTGCCCTGGACAGTTCTGCTTTAGACCAATTGTCCTGCCATCCTGTTTGGTTTAGCATTTGCCCTGATTCTTTCACTTTTACTTTTACTATTAATACTTACATTAAAAGCAAGAATAACAGCCACAACAAAAGAACGCTGGGATTGGCGTAATGAATCTCCACTGTGTGTTTCCAGCTTCTCCCATACTCATATCTGGTACCGTGTGAGACACATGATCAGCGAACAGAGTTCTCACTTTAACATGTGGTTACATCTGACAACTGGCCAGTGATAACTCATCTCTCCTTTCCTCACACAATGTAACCAACACTTCCCTTTCAAGGACAGAGGGCACTTGCTTACAAAGGAAAGACAGCTAACCCTTCCAGCCTCTGGTGGTCACAAAAGAAGTCTCCACCAGCTTTGCCAGCCTTCGGATTGATGGGCTAGGTGTGCATGGCCTGTGCTGTACCCTACAAGATACACAGAGCTCCCAAGACATGGTCAGCAGGGCCAGTGGGAACTGTGGAAATCATGGGTTAGGGATACATGAAATATTTGCTGGGGAAAGAGGTTGAGAGTGCTGCCTGAGAACATATAGAGACTAGTCTGGACACTCTTGCTATAGTGATTTTATCATTCTCGTATGATAAAAGTAATGTTGTTGTTATGTGCCATTGAGTCATTTCCTCCTCATTTGACAGTAGAACTGTCCCCATAGAGTTTTCTAGGCTGTAATCTTCACAGGAGCAGATCACCAGGTCTTTTCTCCCACAGAGCCGCTGGGTGGATTTGAACTGCCAAACTTTATATTAGCAGCCAAGCACTTAACCATTTGCGCCACCAGGGCTCCTCTAAATATACAACCGTTAATTATGTTACTGTTTGGCAATGCTTTTTTATTTTGCAATAAACCCTTTTCAACAGCAATCAGCTCAAAAATGGAAGTTTATATTTAATTAAAAATTAATACTGAATTTCCAATTCTCAAGGAAGTTGACGATATTTGTGAAACTGCACCAAATATCATCGTTTGCTATTCCGCAATCCATGGACAAGGTGATAATGACCACATGAAAACCAGAACTCACAAGTCTTCTAAAGAAGCATTACCAAAAGTGAGCAGCTATCTAAGAACCCTGTACTTGTAGTTGACTATCACGTGCAGTTAGACAAAACACTTGCATAACATTTAGATTCAGTCATTGTTCTTCTGAGTTGACTTTGCCAATTTTTTATTTCAAGCTTTCTTGTTCATGCACAAATGGTGAAGCAAAAGTGGTAATACGTTGGCACCAAAAGCAGAAGAATTTTATGAACACTTCAATGTGGCTAATTTTATATCACTGCTATTAAGGCTTCATCTAGAAAGATCAGTTAATTCCAATTATCTTTTGATTTGTTTTTATCCAATTAATGGAATCAAAGTAAAGCTTTTGGAAACTTACTCTGTTTAAGATGAAACATCTGACATTTCAATATTGAATATGACAGTAGTGGTTTTTGCAATGACATTACAAATAAAAATTTTGGTGGAGCATAATGTCATTGTAAAAACAATATGTTAACATGGTAGACAGCATTTAACCCATAGCCAATATCATACTCAATAGTGAAAGACTGGAAGTTTTTTCCCTAAGATCAAAACAAAGACAAGGATGCCCGTTTTTGCCACTTCTGTTCAACATAGTATTGGAAGTTCTAGCCAGAGCAATCAGTCAAGAAAAAAGCAATACAAGACATCAAAACGGCAAAGGAATTGTAAAATTATCTCCGTTCACAGATGATATGATCTTATATACAGAAAATCCTAAAGAAGCCACAAAAAAATTAATAAAGTAATAAATGCTAGAGCTAATAAACAAATTTAGCAAACTTGCAAGGTACAAGATCAACACACAAAAACCAGTTCTGTTTCTATATTCTAACAATGAACAATCCCAAAAGGAAATTAAGAAAGCAATTCCATTTACAATAGCATCAAAAAGAATAATACTTGGGAATAAACTTAAGCAAGGAGGCAAAAGACTTGTACACTGAAAACTATAAAAACATTGTTGAAAGGATTTTAAAAAGATTTAAATAAACTGAGAGACATCTCATATTCACAGATTAGAAGATTTAATATTGCTAAAATGGCAATAGTGCCCAAAGTGATCTACAGATTCAATTCAATCCCTATCAAAATCCCAATGCGGATTTTTTGTAGAAGCAGAAAAAACCATCTTATACTCCTGAAGAGCTAATACAAATTGAAAAATGAAGAAGAGTGTTGGAGGACTCATGTGTCCCGATTTTGAAACTTACTACAAAGCTACAGTAATCAAAACAGTCTGGTACTGTCATAAGGATAGACACACAAGCCAATGGAATAGGGAGCCCAGAAATAAACTCCCACATATAAGGTCAATTGATTTTCAAACAAGGGTGCCTAGGCCATTCAATGGGGCAAGGACAATCTTTTTAACGAACAGTGCCAAGAAACTGGATATCCATAAGCAAAAGAATGAAGTTAGACCCTTACTTCATGTCATGTACAAAAATTAACTCAAAATGGATTAAATATGTAAATTTAAGAGCTAAAACTGTATAACTCTTAGAAGGAGACATACGGGGAAATCTTCACGACCTTGGATGTGAAATGGTTTCTTAAATATGACACCAAAAGCACAAGCAACAAAAGAAAAACATAGATAAATTGAATGTCATCAAAATTTTAAACTTTTGTGCATCTCAGGATACTACCAAGAGAGTGGAAAGACAACCCACTGAAAGGAGAAAATATTTGCAAATCATTTATCTGATAAGAGTTTAATATCTAGAATAGATAAAGAACTCCTACAACTCAACAACAAAAAACAAACCAATAATGAATTAAAAATAGTAAGGTGTAATTAAATATTAACTAATTAAATATTAAGGATGAATTAAAAATATTTTTTAATAATTTTATTGTGCTTTAAGTGAAAGTGTACAAATCAAGTCAGTCTGTCACATATAAACTTACATACACCTTACTACATACTCCCATTTACTCTTCCCCTAATGAGTCAGCCCGCTCCCTCCTTCCAGTCTCTCCTTTCGTGACCGTTTTGCCAGTTTCTAACCCTCACCACCCTCCCATCTCCCCTCCAGACAGGAGATGCCAACACAGTCTCAAGTGTCTACCTGATACAAGTAGGTCACTCTTCATCAGCATCTCTCTCCAACCCATTGTCCAGTCCCTTCCATGTCTGATGAGTTGTCTTCGGGAATGGTTCCTGTCCTGGGCCAACGGAAGGTTTGGGGACCATGACCTCCGGGATTCTTCTAGTCTCAGTCAGACCATTAAGTATGGTCTTTTTATGAGAATTTGGGGTCTGCATCCCACTGTTCTCCTGCTCCCTCAGGGGTTCTCTGTTGTGTTCCCTGTCAGGGCAGTCATCGGTTGTGGCCGGGCACCATCTAGTTCTTCCGGTCTCAGAATGATGTAAGTCTCTAGTTCATGTGGCCCTTTCAGTCTCTTGGGCTCATAGTTATTGTGTGACCTTGGTGTTCTTCATTCTGCTTTGATCCAGGAGGGTTGAGACCAACTGATGCATCTTAGATGGCCACTTGTTAGCACTGAAGACCCCAGACGCCACACTTCAAAGTGGGATGCAGAATGTTTCTTAACAGAATTTATTTTGCTAACTGACTTAGAAGACCCCTTAAGCCATAGTCCTCAAACCCCTGCCCTTGCTCCGCTGACCTTCGAAGCATTCGGTTTATCCCGGAAACTTCTTTGCTTTGGTCCAGTCCAGTTGAGCTGACCTTCCCTGTATTGAGTATTGTCCTTCCCTTCACCTAAAGCAGTTCTTATCTACTATCTAATCAGTAAATAACCCTCTCCCACCCACCCTCCCTCCCCCCTCTCATAACCACAAAAGAATGTGTTCTTCACAGTTTGTATTATTTCTCAAGGTTTTATAATAGTGGTCTTATACAATATTTGTCCTTTTGCATCTTACTAATTTCACTCAGCATAATGCCTTCCAGGTTCCTCCATGTTATGAAATGTTTCACAGATTCGTCACTGTTCTTTATCGATGCGTAGTATTCCATTGTGTGAATATACCATAATTTATTTAACCATTCATCCATTGATGGACACCTTGGTTGCTTCCAGCTTTTTGCTATTATAAACAGTGCTGCAATAAACATGGGTGTGCATATATCTGTTCGTGTAAAGGCTCTTATTTCTCTAGAGTATATTCCGAGGAGTGGGATTTCTGGGCTGTATGGTAATTCTATTTCTAACTTTTTAAGAAAATGCCAGATAGATTTCCAAAGTGGTTGTACCATTTTACATTCCCACCAGCAGTGTATGAGAGTTCCAATCTCTCCGCAGCCTCTCCAACATTTATTATTTTGTGTTTTTCGGATTAATGCCAGCCTTGTTGGAGTGAGATGGAATCTCATCGTAGTTTTAATTTGCATTTCTCTAATGGCTAATGATCAAGAGCATTTTCTCATGTATCTGTTAGCTGCCTGAATATCTTCTTTAGTGAAGTGCCTGTTCATATCCTTTGCCCAATTTTTAATCGGGTTGTTTGTCTTTTTGTGGTTGAGTTTTAACAGAATCATATAGATTTTAGAGATCAGGCGCTGGTCAGAGAAGTCATAGCTGAAAATATTTTCCAATCTGTAGGTAGTCTTTTTACTCTTTTGATGAAGTCTTTAGATGAGCATAGGTGTTTGATTTTTAGGAGCTCCCAGTTATCTGGTTTCTCTTTGTCATTTTTGGTAATGTTTTGTATTCTGTTTATGCCTTGTATTAGGGCTCCTAACGTTGTCCCTATTTTTTCTTCCATGATTTTTATCATTTTAGTCTTTATGTTTAGGTCTTTGATCCACTTGGAGTTAGTTTTTGTGCATGGTGTGAGGTATGGGTCCTGTTTCATTTTTTTGCAAATGGATATCCAGTTATGCCAGCACCATTTGTTAAAAAGACTGTCTTTTCCCCAATTAACTGACACTGGGCCTTTGTCAAATATCAGCTGCTCATAAGTGGATAGATTTATATCCGGGTTCTCAATTCTGTTCCATTGGTCTATGTGCCTGTTGTTGTACCAGTACCAGGCTGTTTTGACTATTGTGGTTGTATAATATGTTCTAAAATCAGGTAGAGTGAGGCCTCCCATTTTCTTCTTCTTTTTCAGCAATGCTTTACTTATCCGGGGCTTCTTTCCCTTCCGTATGAATTAAAAAATACATTCTTCAGAAAAAAATGCCAGTGACATGGTATGAGAAACAGATATGTCTAAAAAACTGATTAAGAATGAGAGTATGTTCTAAAGGTAATCATTCCATGTATGTTACTTTTAACGTTCAGATAAGATGATACAAAAGTGCTTTTTAAAAATTTTTGCTTTACTGTACACAGATATTTGTTATTTTTACTTTGTAGAGAGAATTTCATTTTTTAATTTTTATAAATGAAGCTATTTTATAGGTCTATCCATATAATGGAAACCCTGGTGGCCTAGTGGTTAAGAGCTATAGCTGCTGACCAAAAGGTCGGCAGTTTTAATCTACCAGGTGCTCCTTGGAAAGTCTATGGTGCAGTTCTACTCTGCCCTACAGGGTCACTACGAGTTGGAATCAACTCGGCAGCAATGGGTTTATCCATGTAATAAAACTAAGTTATCAGTCAACATATACAATTTTTTAATTATGTAATATGAATTATTTTGGAAACCCTGGTGGCGTAGTAGTTAAGTGCTATGGCTGCAAACCAAGAGGTCAGCATTTCAGGTCTACCAGGTGCTCCTTGGAAGCTCTATAGGGCAGTTCTACTCTGTCCTATAGGGTCGCTATGAGTCTGAAGCAACTCAATGGCAGTGGATTTGGATGAATTATTTTAGAACCCTCTTTGATTTTCAAAGCTGTCCCTGGGTAGTGCAAACAGATAATCTCTCAAATACTAACAAAAAGGTTGGCAGTTTGGACCCACCCAAAAGCACTTTGGAAGACAGGCCTAGTGATCTGCTTTGGTAAAGATTACAGCCAAGAAAACCCTACAGAGCTCAGTTCTCTAACACGTGGGGTCACCATGAATCGGAATCAACTCGATAGCAATGGGTTTTGGCTTTTTCCACTCGTTATCAGGCACTGTGCTATGACCACTTCATCAGTTTAGTCTTCACAACCACCCTGAAGGACAGGAAATATTATCTTCATTTTACAGGGAAGACTCTGCTGGTGACAGAGTATCAGGATGAGGATTTGAACCCAGGCTGTTTGCTACCTTGGCCATATGCCCCAGTCCCCATTTTCTGTGACTCTCTACTACATTAACAGGACACAGTCCTGGCCCACCCACCACAGGTGGAATGTGCTTCCAGTTAATGAATGTGAATTTGGTTTCGTCATGACTTCTGACACCATCATCCACATAGCCAAGGCTGTGAGTTTTCAGGACACACTTGGCAGACGACAGCCACAAGCCCAAGCAACTAACTGCCCTTGCAGAACCTACAAGAGTCACACTCATCCCACGTCTTTCTGGATGGATGTGGCTTTTGCATGTATAATATTCAATTCTGCAAGGCCTTTTATCTTGCATTACATGGTATCCTAGACACTTAAGGGGCAAACTACAAGGCATGGCTCTTTACATTAATGTGAATTAAATGGTATTTGACCTCAGACTTTTTGTTGTTGTTGTTAAGTGCCGTTGAGTTGGTTCCGACTCATAGCCACACTATGCACAACAGAACGAAACACTGCCCGGTCCTGAGCCATCCTTACAATCCTTGTTATGCTTGAGCTCATTGTTGCAACCACTGTGTCAATCCACCTTGTTGAGGGTCTTCCTCTTTTCCGCTGACCCTGTACTCTGCCAAACATGATGTCCTTCTCCAGGGACTGATCCCTCCTGACAACATGTGCAAAGTATGTAAGACGCAGTCTCACCATCCTTGCTTCTAAGGAGCATTCTGGTTGTACTTCTTCCAAGACAGATTTGTTCATTCTTTTGGCAGTCCGTGGTGTATTCAATATTCTTCACCAACACCACAATTCAAAGTCTTCAATTCTTCTTCGGTCTTCCTTACTCATTGTCCTAGTTTTCACATGCATATGACTTGATTGAAAATACCATGGCTTCGGTCAGGTGCACTTCAGTCTTCAAGGTGACATCTTTGCTCTTCAACACTTTAAAGAGGTCCTTTGCAGCAGATTTACCCAATGCAATGCGTCGTTTGATTTCTTGACTGCTGCTTCCATGGCTGTTGATTGTGGATCCAAGTAAAATGAAATCCTTGACAACTTCAATCTTTTCTCTGTTTATCATGATGTTGTTTATTGGTCCAGCTGTGAGGATTTTTGTCTTGTTTATGTTGAGGTATAATCCATACTGAAGGCTGTGGTCTCGGATCTTCATTAGTAAGTGCTTCAAGTCCTCTTCACTTTCAACTAGCAAGGTTGTGTCACCTGCATAACGCAGGTTGCTAATGAGTCTTCCTCCAATCCTGATGCCCCGTTCTTCTTCATATAGTCCAGCTTCTTGGATTATTTGCTCAGCATACAGATTGAATAGGTATGGTGAAAGGATACAACCCTGACACTGACACACACCTTTCCTGACTTTAAACCACTCAGTATCCCCTTGTTCTGTTCAAACAACTGTCTTTTGGTCTATGTAAAGGTTCCTCATGAGCTCAGTTAAATGTTCTGGAATTCCCACTCTTTGCAATGTTATCCATAATTTGTTATGAGCCACACAGTTGAATGCCTTTGCATACTCAATAAAACACAGGTAAACATCCTTCTGGTATTCTCTGCTTTCAGCCAGGGTCCATCTGACATCACCAGTGATATCCCTGATTCCATGTCCTCTTCTGAAACCAGCCTGAATTTCTGGCAGCTTCCTGCTGATACACTGCTGCAGCCATTTTTAAATGATCTTCAGCAAAGTTTTGCTTGCATGTGATATTAATGATATTGTTCTATAATTTCTGCATTCGGTTGGGTCACCTTTCTTGGGAATGGGCATAAATATGGATCTCTTCCAGTCAGTTGGCCAGGAAGCTGTCTTCCATATTTCTTGGCATAGACGAGTGAGCACCTCCAGCACTGCGTCCATTTGTACTAATTCTTTTTGGTATAATGACTCCGTGTATTCCTTCCATCTTCTTTTGATGCTTCCTGCATTGTTTAATAATTTCCCCATAGTATCCTTCACTACTGCAACTCAAGGCCTGATTTTTTTCTTCAGTTCTTTCAGCTTGAGAAGAAGGACCCGGCAGTCTACTTCTGAAAAGCATTAGCCAGGGAAAACAGACCTTAGTGTCACTAAAATCACAAACTCTTTACAAGTAGATGCTTGTAAAAGATGCTATGGATCGTGGCAATTAAAGTATCATCATAAGCATAGTCACCAAATTTAGCATTTGGTAGATATTCTGCTCTGTTGCTAAGTAGTGGATTTGAACTGCTGAGCTTTTGGTTAGCAGCCAAGCTCTTAACCACTACACCACCAGGGCTCCCTATGGAGACTAGGAACTCTTAAAATGATTATGTTAACCCAGGTACTTATTTTTCAGATAGTTTTGTGATGTTTGAATTTTTTAATTATCTTAGATGTCCAAAAGCTTTTCCTTTAAAAAGGAAAATAACAGCAAAGATACTATGTAGTGGATAATTATCAATGCTGTGTTACCACAGAGTGAAAATATATAAGGTAGCTGCCAAGTGGATTAAGCCAAGAATTTCTATCATTTATCTACCTAGGATGATATTTAAAATGTTGCCTAAGGAAGTTAGGTATCCCCCAAAGGGAGCCCTGAGACTAGGACTAGATTGCAAGTAGTTTATTAAGGAGGATCTGGGATAGCTGGTAGGTAGCAGTAAAGGGAAGACAGCTAAAAAAGGGTGTGTTGTTTAGCCAATGACTAGACCTTAATGGTACTAGGGGCAAGGGGCAAGGGCGCTGGAGTAATTGTATACCAACTCAGCAGTCCTCGACTGGGGTTTCTGGGGGATTGGTGTTAATTCCCCAGCATTTCCAGACACTGCAATCCCAGCCTGATGCACAAGGTCTAATGGAAGTGGTGGCACAGTGGTTAAGCTCTGGGCTGCTAACCAAAAGGTCAGCGGTTTGAACCACTAGCTGCTCCTCTGGAGAAAGATGCAATAGCCTGCTTCCATAAAGATTTACAACCTTGGAAACCTTACGGGGCAGCTCTACTCTGTACTGTAGGGTTGCTATGAGTCGGATTTGACTCAGCAGCAATGGGTTAAAGGAAGTGGGCTGGGTACAACAGCACCTGCTACATCCTTCCAAGCCTACAGTCTGTCTTTACATCAATAATTATCCAAATACTACCATGCTCACTGCCCATCCCTCCCACACCAAAACAGACAAAACCAGTTGATTCCCACACATGGTGACCCCGTGCGTATCGGAGTTGAACCCTGCTCCATAGGGTTTTCAATGGTTGATTTTTCAGAAGTAGGTGGCCAGGCCTTTCTTCTCAGGTACCTCTGGGTAGACTTGAACGTCAATCTTTTGGTTAGCAGCTGAGCTTGTTAACCATTCGCACTACCCAGGGACTCCAAAACAAACAAACAATGGTCAAAATCTAGCAATGAAGTTTAAGTAATTATGTTGTTATTGCTGCTGTTGTTAGTAGCCAATTAAAAAAAAAAAAAAAAAAGCCCCATTGCTGTCAAGTAGATTTTGACTCATACCAATCCTAGAGGACAGAGTAGAACTGCCCCATAGGGTTTCTAAGGAGCAGCTGGTGGATTCGAACTGCTGATCTTTTGGTTAATGGCCAAACTCTTAACCATTGTACCACTAGGGTGCCACAGATTTTAAAAAAATAAAGTCAGATTTTATTCTTAGTATAATTTGTAATAAAAATTGTTCCTAGCCATGTAAATTAACTGTAATCGTAATACCTTCACCGATGGTTGAATTTCTCCCTTAACATAGGAGGTAAATGCACAGATTTTTTTTGTATTAGTGGAAAAGTAATAGCATATTGAATTAAAAAAAAACGTTGCCATCGAGTCGATTCTGACTCATAGCAACCCTATAGGACAGAGTAGAACTGCCCCACAGGGCTTCCAAGGCACACCTGGTGGATTTGAACTGCCGACCCCTTGGCCAGCAGCTGTAGCTCTTAACCACTTCGCCACCAGGGTTGCCACAAATTGCATAAGCTCTGCAAGCCAGGCGAGAGGTTGTTTCCTTTGTGACTAACACAGGAGCAAGAGGATCCATTACACTCCGTTGTTCCCTGGACTTGGAGGAACCAATAGCCAAGGAGAAGGGTTCTGATTTTAAACATCCTTTTCCAAACAAAAATTATTTCTAGAACTATATAAAATAATGTTGATATATGAAAGAGACAAAAATGAAGATTTAAGTTAAAGCACTGCAAAATATTTTGAGAAAATCCATGCAATTGAGCCTATTAAAATATAACAAAAAGCCTAATCAGATCCCAAAACAGTGTCGATGAATCACTTCCCGATTGAGCCTTAGGTGCACACAAACATCCAGAAAACAGTTCAGCTCTGTATTTCAAAACTCCAAAAGAGGGAGGAACTTGAACATTGCCTTTTAATTGCTCCAAATATCTTTCCTAGTAAAGAAAAAAAATGAAGTTTTTCATTTGAATTTTTTTTTCTGTGATTTGCAGACTGTGTGACAGTGTTGGTCCCCAATACATATAAGACAGAAAACAAAACAACAACAACAACAACAAAATAAACCAAACCCATTGCCACTGAGTCAATTCTGACTATAGCGACCCCATGCGTTACAGAGTGAGTGTGCTCCATAGCATTTTCTTGGCTGTCATTTTTACGGGAGGAGTCCCTCGGTAGGGCAAACAGTTAACCGCTCCACTATTAGCCAGAGATGGGCAGTTCAAATCCACCCAGAGGTGCCTCAGAAGACAAGCCTGGTGATCTGCTTCTGAAAGGTCACAGCACTGACAGCCCTATGGAGCAGTTCTACTCTGCACACATGGCGTCGCCATGAGTCGGAAGTGATTTGATAGCTACTAACAACAACAACACTGCCAGCCTTTATGTTAGTAGACAAGCACACACCTCTTGCTCCTCCCAGGGACCATATATAAAACAGGAGAGAGTGGAATTTGTTCCCTTGTTTGTTTGTTTTGTTATTTGATTCTCCAAAACACTTGCCATCTGTGGCTGCCCTCAAACTGAGCCAGGTGAGGTTTCTGAGAGGTGCTCAAAGGAATGCAGTTTTATCTGCGTATCAGATGGCAAGGCTACAATGTGTTGAAGAATTTCTCACCTAGTTTTCACCTCTGAGTTTCATCCACCCATTTTACATCTATCTGACTCCCCTCCAAAAATAAAATAAAATGACAAGCATTCCCATGGTCATAGCCTGGGTGGATGCTCAAGAGTAATGGAAATAGCATATGCAGCTGTTAGCTTCTCCAGATACACAATCCAAGGCATTTAAATGCCCAGTCTGCAACGCTGGCAGTGACAGACAAAAATAACAGTCATTTTTTACACCAAAGATAAATACCGAATAATGCCTGAAAAAAAGCAGGGTCAGGCTAACTCAAAGGCAAAGAGGAACATTGCTGATGTCAAAGAGGAAGAAAAACAGATTGCTCTGAAGGATGCACTGACTAACTGAGGGCCTTCAAAGGGAAATACAAGTTGATTTTGTTAATTTCTGGAAAGAAAAATATTGCTCAACCGCTTTTTAGTATTAAGAACCAGATGTTAAAACTCTTGAATAAAGATGATAAGTAATAAAATTCATTTAGAAAATAATATGAGAGATGTTACTAAGTGAAAAAGAGAAGCTACAAATGAGCGTGTATATTATGAACACATCTTGTGTGTGCGTGCTGATCTGCACTGAAAAACTGGAAGCACTCACAATAAAATGTTGCTGTTAGTTGCCGCTGAGTCAATTCCAATACATGGCAACCCCACGTCCAAGTGTTACAGAGTAGACTTGCTCCATAGGGTTTTCTTGGCTGTAATCTTAATGAAGGTCCCTGGGTGGTATAAATGGTTTATTCTCAGCTACTAACCTAAAAACCCTCATGTAGGAGAGGTTAGCTGCCATTAAGTCAGCCCCAGACTCATGACAACCCCACACACAACTGAAAGAAACACTGCCCAGTCCTGTGCCATTGTCATAATCAGTTGCAGACTGGACCATTGTGATCCATAGGGTTCTAATGGCTGATTTTTAGAAATAGATCACCAGACCTTTCTTCCTAGTCTCTTAGTCTGGAAGCTCTGCTAAATCCTGGTCAGCATTATACCAACAGGCAAGCCTCCACTGACAGACATGTAGTTGTACATGAGGTGTACTGGCTGGGAACTGCACCCGGGTCTCCTTCATGGGAGGCAAGAATTCTATTACGGAATCACCAATGTTCCTCAATCCTCCCCAGGAATCCATTCAACCTAATGTTGCCACTTTCTAGAGGTCCTGCCACACAGGCCCCATCTGCTTCCTACGCCATAGATCCCATCCACGCTCCACTGGGAGGCATGAACTGATTCACTCATAATCACCATCTCCTTTATTCCTCCAGCCAGTCAAAATAGTCAATTGGAACTTACCTCTGAGTTCAGACTCTTGCCACATTTTGAGTTCATGGCAATAGGTGCTGTAGGGTTTTCTTTACAAATAACTTTATTTTATGGAATTTCAAAATGCCTGGGGTTAGAAGGGACTTTAGGGATATTCTGATTCAACCTGATGATTTTTATGACAAGGAAATAGGCCTGGAATGGTTAGAAGACTTTTCCAAGGACACAAAGTTTAGGAAGTAGCAGAGCATGGCTTCTAACTTCTTATTTAGAGTTCCTAATCTCACCATGGGAGCCCTGGTAGCGTAGCAGTTAAGAGCTTGGCTGCTAACCAAAAGGCTGGCAGTTCAAATCCACCAGCCGTTCCTTGGAAACCCTATGGGGCAGTTCTACTCTGTCCTATAGGGTTGCTATCAGTCAGAACCAACTCCAGCACCTAACAACAACAATCTCACCATGGAGTCCGTGGGTGGTACAAACAGTTAACAAGCTAGGGTGCCAACTGAAAGGTTGGAGGTCAGAGCCCACCCTGAGGCACCTCAGAAGAAAGGCCCAGGCATCTACTTCCCAAAAATCAGCCACTGAGAACTGTAAGGAGCAGAGTTCTACTTTGACACACATGGGGTCGCCATGAGTTGGAGGTGAATAGACAGCAACTGGTTTTTTACGGGTATTTCACCATTACTTTAAAGCAAATTTTTTGAAAGTAATACTTGGAGAGTGCTTTATGTTTTACTTCTCCACATTTCTATACATACCACCTCATGGAATAATTACAGCCCTTTGCAGGAGGAAATAGGATTTGCCCCTAGATAATAGGTATAAATTGAAGCTCAGAAAGATAGGTTGCTGAGAGTAACGAAGGCAGGATTGAACCCAAGTCTTCTGACTCCAAACTCTCCATAAACTGTGAAAACTTCCCTATTGTTGAATGAAGTTAACTCGGGGGCATCAAAGTTAGAGGTTTCCTTTCTCTGCTCACTATTATTGCTTGATTACATCTTTGGATATATCAGTTTTACATTCCTCCTGAAAAACGTTTTTTTTTTTTTAATGTGGTTAAGAAGGGATTTTGACCAGTAGCGAGAGTTTATTGGAATGAGGGCAAGGGCTTCTAAGCAGGAGAGAAAATTTAAAGAACAAGAAAAATGAGGAACACCAATGCAAACTTTACCAAGTGTGTAATTTGTCTAGTGCTGGATGTGGATACAGACCCAACGCCATTACGGCAAATACCACTGTCAGAAGAAGCTTTCTAAAATTGGTTTTCTCTTTTTAAGTAAAAAATAACAGCATAATTTCAATACAGTAAAATAGCATGGCTGGTTTCATGGAGTAGTGGGAGCCGTGGTGGCGCAGCTCAGCTGCTAACCAAAAGGTCGGCGGTTCGAACCCACCAGCCTCTCCCTGAGAGTTAATATGTGGCAGTTTGCTTCTGTAAAGATTCACAGCCTTGGAAACCCTATGGGGCAGTTCTACTCTGTCCTATAGGGTTGCTATGAGTCAGAATCGACTTGCTGGCAGTGGGGTTTGGTTTCATGGAGTTCACTATAGTAAGATTTGAACTACATACACACTGGATTATTTGAACTATAGTTTTTCAGCATAATCGAGGTTTAGAGTGTCAAATCCAATGTCAGAAATATTCTAAGTGACAAAATATATCCTTCTTGGTTGTTTTGTGGGATATGGAAGAGATTACTGCTTCAGAGTAAATCTATTTTGGAATGCATTGCATCCTGATGCTACAATTAGTTCTATTCTTGTTCTGGAAGTGGAAAGGGGTTGGGGCCCCGCATAACTGACACTTAGCAGAAGCAGCTGATGCGAGTTGGGCACCCTGCCCTCACCCTGGAGAAGTGGCTCACCCTTGCCTTCACAGAACAATGTAGACAGGTTAACAGAATTCTTTGCAAGAGTTATTGCTTCCTTGGTCTTTAATCTTTGATGAGTTCAAAACTTTTTTCTTTTTTTTCCAAATACCAGACCTATTATTGTCAACATCCCCTCAGGGTATGCTAGGTATAGTCACTTACGTGTGTTGAAACAATCTCCCAAGTGTGAATGAAAAGAATCTGTACTTACCTCAAACACACAGTACTGTAAGAACACAGCTCATTCCATTTGAGAGCGGTTGATGAGCTGAGCAACATCTTATGGACTTATTAACTAAGTAATGTAATTATTACAACTTTCTTAATACTATAGGTTGGACCATCGCAATTTATTATTTTCTGTACCATTTCACATAACTTATTTCTTTAAGACAACCATATGCTACTGACAGGATCAACCAGGTATTTCATACATATTCTCTCTCTATCCTTTCATCAACCCTGAAAGGCAAGCTGGGAGTTAGCCCCACTTGAAAGAAGAAAAAAAAAGTGAGACTTTTATGTTGTTATTGAGTGCTGTCAAGTCAATTCTGACTCATAGCGACCCTATATGACAGAGTAGAACCCATAGGGTTCTAGCTGAGAAAAGATCACCAGGTCTTTTCACTTGAGGCACAGTTGGTAGGTTCAAACCACTGACCTTTTGGTGAACAGCTGAGTACTTAACCTTTGCATCACCAGGGCTCCTTTAACTCTTATGTAAACAAGCAAAAACTAAACCAGAACCCATCTTTCCTGACTGCAGAACTTAATCTTCTCCAAGCTGTCTTCGTCCAATTTATAAGGTTAATTAATGAATTAAGAAATATTTACTCTTACCTACTGTATGTAAGGAAACCCTGGTACCGTAGTGGTTAAGTGCTATGGCTGCTAAACAAAGGGTTGGCAGTTTGAATCCACCAGGCGCTCCTTGGAAACTCTGTGGGGCGGTTCTACTCTGTCCTATTGGGTCACTATGAGTCAGAATCAACTCGACGGGTTTGGTTTTTTGTGTTTTGGTTGTTTTTTTTTTTTTTTTGACTGTATGTAAAGCACTACGTCAGCATCATTCCTGCCACCAAGGATCTTAAATCAAGTTAGATCAACATAGATGCATGAAATGTAAAGTACTCCATGCAGTGGTAAGTAAATATGGATGGACTTCGCAGGTGGGAGAGTGCTGAGGTCTGAGCTGGTTGTGGAACTTACTTTTGAAGAATGAGTAGGATTTTGATAGTTGGTAAAAAGAAGGCTAGCATTTCTCATAGGGAGAATGAAGGAAGCAGAAGCAGCTGGGAGAGGGGAATGCAGAAGATGTAAAGAAGGTAGACCAAATGGACTGGAGGAACCAGCTTAGGTTGGGAGGAATGGGAAATAAAAACAGGACTAGAGCCCAGACTAGAGATGGCCTTAAATGCCATTAAGGCACTTCACATAATAACAGCAACAATAACAATGCCAAAAATCCATACAAGGGAGAGGGTATTCTGGAACTTTCTTCATAAGCCTATTGGGCTTCCACACTAAGCTTTATAATGCAACAAGGCTTCTATCCATAATGTGGTATTTTGGCCTCCACATTTATGCTTTATTTTATTTCTCAAATCCTTTAAAGTAGTGCAGTGGTTAAGCGTTCAGCTGCTAACCAAAAGATTGGCAGTTCCAATCTACCAGCTGCTCCTTGGAAACCTTATGGGGCAGTTCTACTCTATCCTATAGGGTCAGAATCAACTCAATGGCAACAGGCTTGGGTTTTTGGGTTTGGTGTCCTCATTAAACAAGGAAAAGAGACACAGAGAGACAGACACAGAGGGAAGATGGCCATGTGACAATGGAGGCAGAGAATGGAGTTATGCTGCCACAAACCAAGGAATGCCTGGAACTACCAGAGGCTGGAAAAGACAATGAAGGATCTTCCCCAAGAGCCTATAGAGACAGCATGACCCTGTCCATACCTTGAATTCAGACTTCTAGCTTCTAAAACTGTGAGAGAAAAAACTCTGGTTGTTTTAACCCACCTATTTTGTGGTACTTTGTCACGGCAGCTCTGGGAAACTAACAGACCTATGAAGTAGGGTCTATTATCACTCCAATTTTACAGATGAGACTATTTCAGAATGTTGCCAAGTGGAAAACCCAGGCTCTGCTCAGCATGACTCCTATCAGCCAATAAAGAAGAAACGGAGGTGGGAGAGCAGAAAGGAGCCTTTATTTCATTGTACAAGAAAAGGAGACAGTCGGTGCTGCTGCCTCGAGAGCGAGGGGAAAGTTTACCTTTAAGGGGTCTACAAGTAGAAAGTTCATACAAGTTATATCAGCAACATTCTTAATCATACTACCAGGCACAATGGGGTTTACATATAACTTCATGCATCACCAGGATTTTAATTTAAAATTGCCGGACGAGCCAAGCAAAGGAACCAGGATTCCAATGCAAAGTTACAGGGCAAGACAAGAAGCTACTGGAAGCAATGGAATTTTCTGCAGCCTGGAGACCTCTGTCTTAACAAGAAGGGCATAAGTAATTTACTCAAGGCCTGCAGGCAGGAACCAGCAAAACCAGCAGGCAAATGTAGGCTCCAGGGCTTGCTTTCTTGGTACTTTTCTACACTGACTTCCTTCAGTTAAATGCTTTGATTAGGAGAATGATCCATGAAAGGGGAGTTCACAATGGAACAGAGAGGGGTTAAACTGAAGGCAGGAAGGCAAGGAAGGGGCTGTTCAAAAGTCAGGAGTGAGGCTCTGAACCTAAACAGGAGGATAATGGCAGGCCTATAAGGTAAGACTGTGAAATTTGAAGACTGATTAGCTCTTGGGTTAATGGAAGAAGCCACCACCCATCTGTTATTTTGTCATGCTATGTGTGTTGTTGGAAGCTATGCAAACAGCATTTCAAATACTAGCACAGTCACCCATGGTAGACAAGTTTCAGCAGAGCTTCCAGACTAGGAAAAAAGGCCTGGAGATTTACTTCCAAAAATTAACTAAGGAACCCTGTGGATCCCAACAAAATACTGTCTGATACAGCACTGGGAGATGAGTTCCCTAGGCTGGAAGGCACTCAAAATACACAGCGGCTGCAACAACAGACTCAAACATGCCAACATTTGATAGAGTATAACCACGCAATGTTTCATTATGTTGTATATAAGGTGCTAGGAGTCAGAGCCAACTAAATGGCAACTAACAACAACAAATGAAAGAAGAAACAAAGATGACATCAATGTTCCAACTTGGGTGACTGGGAGAATGATAACACAGACAAAAGGAAGTCCAGTACTGAAAATTATCACCTCAGACACTAAGGGGTAAAGACATTGTCTTAGAGAAGGGAGTTGCAGAGAGGGATAAGAATGACACTACAGAAAATTCACCACCACCAAAATAATTTTTCTACATTCACGTAACCATGCTGCATGAGCTGGCAATAATGAAATTCAATTATTTTACAATATCTTCCTATTATAATAGCTTTTACGTTTATTATTGTTTTCTTTTACAAATGATTCAATTATTTCTTCCTTTGCCATTATCACATAAATATATCTTACCTTGATCTATAAAATTCATAGGCTTTATATTTACAAATAACTTAAATTGGGGGTTCATCTGCTTTAATGGCTACGATACACAGCACTACTTGTTTTTAGAAAGCAGAGAGAATGTCTAAAATAGCAAACCTTCAGCTAAGAATAGTCACGCAAAATGCCCGTATCTCTAATGCCATCAAATCTGAAGATTTTTCAGGACATTCTCTGTGTTTCTGCATTCCATCCTGTTCGTACTACTCACCAATTAAGCCACCCAAGTTGTGACATGTAGATTCTGGCTTTGCTCAGTTGAGGACTGTGAGCCTGGTGGCACAAAGGAGTCAGTGAAATATCTCACCCTACATACCTTACATACCTTCCAAGAGACCCCAAGGCTGTGGTTTACAAATATACAGAAACCTTACAATGTATCATGACCTTGGCCTTGGGGCTTGTGCATTCCTCAGAGTCAACTGGAATCTGGAGGCACTGAATCACCTTCTCTAACACTGCCCTCTGCTGTAAAAAACAATATTTAATATCTGCTGTAGGTAACCAATATTTAAGATCAGACAAGATGACCAGGTAACGAGGGTCAGATTGTATTTCTAAGATCACCCTCTCAAGCTTTTTAAAATACTGAATGGTATTTTTGTACATGGGACTTTTAGCTCAATAAGAATTCTTGTGTCTGAGTAATGTTTGTACTCACGTAAGTTACTTTCATCCTTTGGGTAAATGCACCGAAGCTGTTTTTATATTGACGATGCAGATGGAAGGGGAAAAGGAAAATAATCTTTTAGGAATGCAAAACAAGTAACACCAGTCAAAATGTCACGCCTCTGCTTTCTTAAAAATTGAGTTTTCCATACAGAACTTTTTTTTTTTTTTGGCTGACAAGTTAAAATAGGGTGCCAGAACCTGAGTACAATTGAATAGGTTTATTTCCAGGCAATTTTTGATCTTTAGAAGTATAGTCTACAACTCACAAGATGACAATCGTTATAAATAATTTTTTTCTATCATCTAATATCTCCCTAAGATAAAAAGTATCATAATACAATACTAACTATATTGTGTGTGTGTTGTGTTAGATGCCACAGAGACATTTCCATCTCACAGCAACCCTAAGTACAACAGAATGGAACATTGCCAGGTCCTGCACCACCCTCACAATCGCTGCTATGTTTGAGCCTATTATTGCAGCCACTGTGTCCATCCACCTTGTTGAAGATCTTCTTCTTTTTCACTGACCCTAACTATATTACTGAACTGCAATACAAAAATTAATAACTAAAAATGAACACTGCAGTACCTAAGAGTGTCTGCATAAAAGAAAACAAGTGGACTGGCTTTCATAAATCATTTGGTCCCTTTGCCAAACCATTAAGAAAACAATGAGACTAATACAACTTAGATGGACACTTTCCAGGCCAGTGGCTATGGCTTTGTGGCTCCGAGGCTAGCCCACTGTTGGCTCTGGGAAGAGTGAGAAGTCAAAAAGCTAAGCAAGAGACCAGTGAGGCCACTTCCACTATGAGGGTTCATGGCAATTGATGCATCCAAAGTCAATTGCAAACAAAATGCTCTAAAAGATATGATGGCAGAACCTTTAAAAGTAGTCACTGTTACAACTTAATAACAAAAAGACAACCTAATCGTAAAATGGGCAAAGGACTTGAATAGACATTTCACCAAAGAGGACATTCAGATGGCCACCAAACACATGAAAAGAGGCTCCACATCACTAAAAAAAAAAAAAAAAACTGTTGCCATCGAGTCTATTTCAACTCCTAGTGACACTATAGGACAGAGTAGAACTGTGCCATAGGGTTTCCAAGGAGTGCCTGGTAGATTCCAACTGCCGACCTTTTGGTTAGCAGCCAAACTCTTAACCACTACACCACCAGGGTTTCACCAAGTCTCTAGCCATCCAAAAAAAAAAAGGTAAAAAAAAAAACCCAATGCAATCAAGTCGATTCTAATTCATAGCAACCATATAGGAGAGAATAGGACTGCCCCATAGGGTTTTCAAGGCTGTAAATCTTTATGGAAGCAGACTGTCACATCTCACTCTTGCAGAATAGGTGATGTGTTCCAACTGCTGAACTTATGGTTAACAGCTAAGCGTTTTAACCATTGTGCGACCAGAACTCCTTCATTAGCCATCAGAGAGATACAAATCAAAACCACAATTAGATAACATTTCACTCCCACTAGGATGGCTAAAATTAAATAAATAAAATAGCAAATGTTGGCGAGGATATGGGAAAATTGGAACACTTATCCATTGCCGGTGGGAATACAAAATGGTACTGCCGTTGTGGAAAACAGCATGGCAGCTCCTCAAAAAACTGAAAATAAAACTACCATATGACCCAGCAATTCCACTCCTAGGTATATACCAAAAAGCCTTGGAAGCAGAAATTTAAATAGATCCTTGTACACCAATGTTAATTGCAGCGCTGTTCACAAGAGCCTATGGAAACAACCTAAATACCCATCAACTGATGAATGGATGTGCAAAATGTGGTACATACATGCAACAAAATACTATTCGGCCAGTAACAGTTGATACATGCTACAATATGGATGGAGCTTGAGGACATTATGCTGAGCAAAATGAGGCAATCACAAAAACACAAATATTGTATGACCTCACTTACATAAAACAACAAAAGCAGGCAAATGTATACAGGCAAAAGCTTATTAGTGGTTGTCCGGGGCAGGAGAGGGGGATTGTTGCTTATGATGTACTGAGTTTTGGCTTACGCTGATGGAAAAATTGCATTGATTAAGGGTAGGGTTACACAGCTGATTAATGTAATTACTATCAATAAGTTGCACATCTGAAAAAAGCTATGTGATATATTTACAAAAAAGAGTAGCTGCTGAGGTCACTCTTCAGATTTGGTTCCTTGGTTTGGAGGTTTAGGGTCATGGTTTCAGGGGACATCCCAGCTAAATGGACTAATAACATGTTCACTTTTTCTCTGTTCTACCTCCTAGTTTTTGTGTACTTCCTGGGGTCTTAAAAGCTTGCAACTGGCACAACAATTGGTCTCTATTTGCCTGAAGCAACAGTGGAAGAATAGTCAGGAATTAGAGGAGGATATGGAATGTGTGGCTAATTGCCTCCATCAACAACCGCCTCCTTTGCTATGAGACCAGAAGAACTGGATGGTGCCTGGCTACCATTACTGAGCGTTCTGATCAAAGATTTTGTAGAAAAAAAATCTTGATCGAAAAGGGAATATGCAGAATAGAATTGCAAATTCTCATGGAATTCGGACTTTGTGGAGCTATAGAAGGTGGATGAAACCCTGAAACTGCCTTGAGATAATCTTCAAACCTTAAACCAAAAATATCCCCTAAAGTCTTTTTAAAACCAAACAATAATTTAGCTTAACCAGTAAAGAATGTCTGCCTATCTACATGGAATCAAAATGACAACAGCAACTCAAAAGATTAGATAGTAAACTTAGGGGACATTGAGTGTATGTTAATGGGGGAGGAACAACTCCGGAAAGAGGATGAGAATGGTTATACAACTCAAAGAAGGTAATCAATGTCACTGAATTGTACATGTAGAAATTGTTAAATTGTGTCTATTTTGCTGTGTTTATCCTCGACAACAAAAAACTTTTTTTTTTTAATTTAAAGATTGAAAAAACCATTGCCGTTGTTGCATTTCCAGTGAAAGAAGAGGCTAGATAGACTGATGTCAGCCAAGTGGCAAAATAGGCAGCTCCAAAATACCTTCCCTTCCACAGAAACATCAAAATACAAGCAGAAACTGTCGGAACCAACTTTGCCACTTAAAAATGGTAGAAAAGCTTTGAGGCATTTTTGCTTGACCTCGCCCCACCCTCTACCTGGCCCGGCAGCAGTCTTAAAGTGTGGGATCCTAGTCCCTAGTGCCAGAGGAGAAGGGCAGACCTTTTTCAACACTCACCGCAAAACTATAGTAATCAAAACAGTCTGGTACTGGCATAAGGATAAACATGTAGCCTAAGAGAATAGAATTGAGAGCTCAGAAATCAACCCTCATGTCTCTGGTCAATGCTTTTCAACAATGGTACCAAGTTCAATCAATGCAGGAAGAACAGTCTCTTCAATAACTGGTGCTAGGACAACTGGATCTCCATACGCAAAAGCACGAAGTTGGACTATACCCTACACTACATACAAAGTTAACTCAAAATAGATCAAGGACCTAAATGTAAGAACTAAAACCATGAAACTCTTAAGAAAGAACACAGGGGTTTTTGACAATGAGTTCTTAGATCTGACACCAAAAGCAAAAGCAAAGAAAGACAAAATGGGTAAATTGGACTTAATCAAAAGTAAAAACTTTTGCACATCACTGAGCATTATCAAGAGAATAAAATGACAGGCCACGAAATAAGAGAAAATATTTGCAAATCACATATCTAATAAGGGTTTAATTATAAATATCATATATACATCATATATAATTATATTTTCATATATAAATGTTACTTATTATACATAAAACCTGCAAACCCACTGCCATCGAGTTGATTCTGACTCACAGGGCAGAGTAGAACTCGCCCATAGGGTTTCCAAGGGGCGGCTGATGGATTCAAACAACTGACCTTTTGGTTAGCAGCCGAACTCTTAACCACTGTGCCACCAGGGCCCCATATATAAATATTAACATAAGAACTCTTATAAGTCAACAACAGAAAGACAAACAACCTAATTAAAAGATAGACCAAGGACTTGAATAGACATTTCTCCAAAGAAGATATACAAATGGACAATGAGCACATGAAAAGATATGCAACATATCAGTCACCAGGGAAATGCAAATCAAAACCACAATAAGATTCTACTTCACACCTAGTATGGCCAGAATAAAAATTAAACAAACAACAACAAAAGAAAAAAAATAACAACAACAGGTGCTGGCAAGTATGTGGAGAAAATTGAAACTCTTGTACATTGCTGCTGATAATGTAAAATGATATAGCCACTGTGGAAAACAGTTTGTCAGTTCCCCAAAAAGTTAAGCATAGAATTATCATAGATCTTGCAATTCAACTCCTAGGCATATACCCAAAATAATTGAAAACAGGGACTTAAATAGATGTTTGTAGACAAATGTTCATAACAGCATTATTCATAATACTAAAAAGGTGGAAACAACCCAAGCGTCCCTCAACAGATGAGTGGATAAACAAAATGTGGTATATCTATATATCATAAGAAGACTTTTCCTGAATGTTAAAGAAAAACTTCTCAAATACAAGGAAAATGCATTTAAATGGCAGAATAACCTGGAAAACTGGTTTTTTTTTTTTATTGTTGTAAATATACATATATATAACAAATTTTTTTCATTTCAACATTCTTCACATTTATAATTCAGTGGCATTAGTTATGCTTATTATGTTCTTCAACCATCACCATTATCCATTTCCAAATTTTCCCATCACCCTTCACAGAAGCTCAGTGTCCCCGAATCACTAAGTCCCTTTTTCTCCTCCCTCCAGCCTACTGCTGGTAACCGCTAATCAACTTTGGTCTCTACATACTTGCCTATTCTAGATATTTCATGTAAGTGAACCACACACTATTTATCCCTTTGTGACTAACTTATTTCACTCAGCATAATGTTTTCAGGGTTCATCCATTGGAAAAATATTTTTAAAAATCCTGGATACTACTCACAAAAGAAAGAGAATTCTGAAAGCACAATATATTGTGTTCCAGGACAGTTTACATTTTGGATGATGTAAGCATCAACTACTTCTTGAATTGTTATACCAAGAAACAGACCTGGTTCTTATATTTTAGAACTGGGTCTTAAACCTAACCCCTTAAAATTCCTAACTCAAAATAGCCAGCAGCATGGTACTCTGATTTCCTGGAATTACAGAATAACAGAGCTAGAAAGCTATTCAAGATGATTTGATGTAACAACTATTTATAGATGAGTGTCCTAGGATCTAGAGAGTCTGAAGGTCATGCAGTGGCAAGACAGAAACTAGGGGCCAGAGCCCTTGATTCTTAGTTTAATTCACTGAGCCCTAGTTGTAGTTTAAAATGACAATAGCTCAAAAAAAAATTTTTTTAGATTAGTTGCTACAGTTATTTCCTACTTAGTTTACTGGTATGGGTCATAAAAAATAACTCCAATGAAGAATCAAGATAACAATACAGAAAGAACCCCAAATAAAAAAGCCACCCTCAATAACCAAAAAAAAAAAAAAATTTTTTCACATTATTCTTTTGCCCTAATTCATCAAATGCATTGCCTGAATTCTTCACTTTGCTTTAACACTAGTGCCTAAATTAGAAGCATTTTGTCCCCCGCCAGGAAAATACTCTCTAGCAGGTTTGTAACCTGGGGTTACAAATGACCGCAAAATCTCAGTGTCTTAACTTAAAACAAAAAAGGTTTTCTCGCACATGTTAAATGTCCATTCTGAATCAGCAGGAGCCACTGAACACCATCATCATATAGGCACACAGGTCAATGGAGCAGTCACCATTACACAGATCCCCAGAGGGTCTCAGACCAGGAATTAAACACTCCAGCTCAGAAGCAACAGACAATTCTTCTCCCAAGTCATTGGTCAAACTAGTCACATGATCCCATTTAACCCCTTGGGGTCAGGAAATACAATATCAGAAGGCAGAAAGCCAGGAACATTTGGAAAACAACATGAATGTCTACTAAAAAAACCCAGTTGCCCTCAAGTCAATTTCGACTCATGGCAACCCAACGGGTGTCAGAGTAGAAATGTGCTCCACACCTTTTTCAATGGCTGATTTTTCAGAAGTAGATTGCCAGCCCTTTCTACCAAGGTGTTTCTGGATGGATTCAAACCTCCCACCTTTTGGTTAGCAGCAGAGCACTTAACCATTTGCGCCACCCAGGGACTCCATGAATGACTACTAGAAACCCTATATTTCTGAAACATGAAAAACCATATTGACTCTCGTGTGTAAATTTTTATACAATAGTTTATTAATACCTAATTTTAAAATCATAATCAAAGCTAAAGAGAATGTCACTAAGAATCAAGACGCTCCAACGATAGCCGTTGTTTGGCCACCAGCCAACCAATGGATGACCCTGGCAAGCTACCTCAGTTTCCTCATTTATAAAATAACAGGATGACTGAATGACTTCTAGTCCCACTAGGATTTACAATCCTAACTTACATGAAATTATGAATGCGTGAAGGGACCTCTCACTGGTTACATTTGCACCGCTAATTAAATCAAGGTATTTTTCTGAAAATGCAACATTCAAATATGGAATTCTTATTTCAATAAACCATACAAAAATGATGACCCCTTGCTGGTTTTGTTTGTTTGCTGGTTTGTTTTAATAGTCGCAGAAGCAGAAAATGTCGCTTTGTCAAGGAACTGTGGCATGAAGCTTGCTTCAAAGAGTCTTTCACCAACATCAAGGAGCTGTCAGAGCAAAAGCCTTCTGTTCATTCCGGACCCTGACTATGTTTACCCTGTATACCTGCACTGACAATCTTTTTGTTACTAAATTTTCTCTACTTATATTCATCCCTTCTATTACAGGAATGAGAGAATTCTAATCATGAGGCCATAATGTAGCATCAGACTTTTTCCTTGCATACAGCCATCAGCCCCTGATATTTTGTCTGAAATAAGGTCATTCTGTCCAACCAGTTCAGGAGATACAGACATTCATATTTACTCCTAATAACAGTCTTAATAGAAAAATAATAATAGAAAAAAATTTGATTTTATGTAGTATGGAAACAATATTATAAGCTTCCTCTTTGAGAAAAGAAAACAAGAAATCAGAAATAGGACTCCCTTAAGAAGAGAATCAACTATATTAAAAGGTAGACTATGAGGCAAGTCACTTGAACCCAAAATACTTTCTTTAATCAAACCCTATGTTATAAATTATCATGCTTGCTGCTGTTAAAAACATTGAATTTGTGACCTAATGGACAAAAAAAAAGGGCTCTGGTTAGCTACTCATCAACTAAAATAATGGTCTAGACTAAAGTTAAAATTAGCTATGTTCTTTTTTTCCTTCACAAATGATAAATTTCTCTGTAGGGATTTTCCAAATATTCAGTGCAAAGAAGGGGACACTGGTGATTCAGTGGTGGAATTCTCACCTTCCGTGAAGGAGGCCCACGTTCCATTCTCAGCCAACGTACCTCATGCGCAGCCACCACTCGTCTGTCAATGGGAGGCTTTTGTGTTGCTATGATACTGAAGAGGTTTCAGCAGTTTCCACACTAAGCCAGAACTAGAAGAAAGGCCTGGCGATCTACTTCTGAAAATCAGTCCGTGAAGACCCTATGGATCATAACAGTCTGATGATTCTCAACCAGTCATGAAGATGGTGCAGGACTGGGCAGTGTAGCTTTCTGTTGTGCATGGGTTCACCATGAGTGGGGGCCCTATCGACAACAACTAACAACAAGGACCCTCTTGATTTCCAGTTTTCCACAGGAGCCTACTTCACTCATCTAAAAAGTAAACTTTTATATTTGCATAAACCTCAAGATTTGTGAGCCATGCTTCAAAAATCTGACTGAAAAATCATAAAACATGTCCAGGATAGATGACAGGTCATAAATTGTACGTGTTGTTAATTGCTTTGGACTTCCATGAATGTAAAATAAACATAGTGGGTCTTCAACAGTTATTTTCCTGCCTAGAGCTAAATATTTGGTCTGTATAGGCTATACAAACCTCAGTGTGGTTTCCAGGACTTGACACATCAGCTCTGGCAGTGTCCCTGGTGCAGATGTTCACAACAAACATGAATTATTTTAATTAAAAACATTCTCACAGTCTCTGAACTCAAAACACAATGCAGAACATTGTTCATTCATCTACATTATAGAAAAACAGATTTGTTTTAGAAATAATGGCCTATCTAAAGTCCCAAATCATTAAATCAGAAGCTAAATTACAATACAGTGGTGAAATATGAGCTCAGAAAGAATGGGAGAAACAGGCTCATTAAGGCTTAAATTTTCTAGCTACTTATATTAAACAATCTTGAACTGCAAGCATTTGTCTTCCTTCCCAGAAAACCCTCTCATCTACACAGTTAAAGGGCCAGACTAAAGAAATCATTCTTAACCAGAAAACCACATTAGATTACCTAGAAAACACATGCCTATCCATACTCCACATTACTAAATCAGAAGGGGATGCATATTTAGAAAATGTTCCACAAAAGGGTTCTAGTATACACTTCTACTTAGTAAATCCTAAATCTCTGCAGTCTCTTCCAGCTCTAAGTGTCCACGTTAATAAATGGAGCCAAAAAGAAGGGAGAGCTCCATAGTTAAGTCAATCAGGCTCTACAAGCAATTATGATTTATTGATTACACAGTGCCATTGCACTGAAAGAAGAAATGCACGTGGTCTCCATCTTGTACAGCTGTTGAGAAGGCTGTATATTAGGTTTGTATTTCACAGATGTTGTTACTGGTTGCTGTCAAGTCAGCTACAGCTCATCGCAACCTCATGCATAAAAGAACAAAACGCTTCCTGGCCCTGCACCATCTTCACAGTCTTTCGTATGCTTGAGTTCATTGTTGAGGCCACTGTGTATTCTGAATGTCTTCCAACGTAGGGGGCTCATTTTCTAGCACTCTATTGGACAATATTCTGTTAGGATCCATAGAGTTTTCATTGGCTGATTTTTTGAAGTAGATTTACCAGGCCTTTCTTCTTCATCTGTCTTAGTCTGGAATCTCTGCTGAAACCTGTTCATTGGTGACCCTGTTGGTACTTGAAATAACGGTGGCACAGCTTCCAGCATCACAGGAACATGTAAGACACCACAGTATGACAAACAGACAGACAGACGGTGGCATAGATAGTCTTGTATAAAATAGGGGGTAAGCTTTGGTCTAAGTTCAAATTCTTGCTTCTTCACTTAGTAGCTGGGTAACTAATCTTGAATTAGTTTTGCCAGTGTAAAATGGGGACAGGAATTACTCTCACCTTTTTAGTATTGGGTGCCAAGTCAATGTTCTTCTAAACCCGTCAGACTCTCTCCTGCTCTTGCCTCCTCATTTCTCTAAAGCTGGGCCTTTTCATGTGTTTTAAAGGGCTTTCTTTATTCATCGTAAAACTAGTAAAACATTTTTATTTAAAGAGAATGCTGCATTTTAAATTATTCATTGCCAATGTTGGAAAGGTATATTACAGATAGATGGAATACTATACTCAATAGTCCACAAACCTTTATTTATTACTATGTCCCAAACCACATACTTTAGTCATTTCTATCTCCAGGTTAAAATCTTCTGCTTTTTTAAGTCTAAGGCCTTGGGCAAGTCACTTCATCTGATTGGGCCTTAGTTGTGTAAAGTAAGAATGTTAATATCTCCAAGGTCTACTTCACAGTAGCTATTGTAAGGTTTGTTGTAAGATCCAAATGAGATAGTGTATGCAACAGCTATTTAATATGTATTTAATATTACACAAATTTAAAAACCAGTTGCTGTCCAGTCGACTTCAACTCATGGTGACCCCATGTGTGTCAGAGTAGAACTGTGTTCCATAGGATTTTCAACTGTATTTTCATTGTGTTGAATATCAGCCATTGAAAACCGTATGGGATCACAAAGGCCCTATCCACAACCGATTAGGGAGACCATACATGATTGAACCGCATTTAGATCCACTGTACATGGGGTCGCCACGAGTTGGGGGCAGCTAACAACAAGCCACAAGGAAGGGGTTCAAACGCACTCTAACTACACAGGATTGGAAACTGGATCCCAAACTGATAAAACATGCAGACCTTGATAAAGAAATGTAAAATCACCTCATAGGGATGCCTTTACAACCCAGGACGCGTGGAATTCATGTGATGATGAACTTATGCTCAGAGATGATAAGGTCCATGAGCAAACAAACCACTGTGAGAAAAGAGAATTAGCAAATGAAACAAAAAGGATAATTCATTCCACTGAAAGTACACATAATAGAACACTCTAAGAGAGTTTCAAATTTGTTTAAAATGCCTGTCAAGATAAAAGAAGAAATAGAACACATAAGTCAAGAATAAGACATTATGAAATAAAAGAACAAGGAGGTTTCAGAAAGAATCAAACAGAGATCTGGAAATGAAAAATATCATAAGTGGAGGGGCTGGGGGGCAAGTGGGAGTAGACCACTGTTAATAGATTGTACTGTTCAGAAATGCTCCTCTTATCTTCCCCTGGGGAGGAGTCTGGTTCCCCACCTCACTGAAGTTCTTTTGGCCACTGACTTGTTTTAGCCAATGGCCTAAGTGACACTGAACCAGTTGTAAGCAGAGGCTTTAGGAAGCACTGCAAACCTCTGCCAGCCCCCTTGCTCACCACGCTCCCCTCCTGAGTCTCAGAATAAGAAGCCACATGGGGTAGACTGAACTTGACCCACAGCCTGGAGCAGAGACACTGCATCCAACCTGCAGTCACAGACTTGCAACATGAACAAGAAATAAATACCTATTGTTGTAGGGCACTAAGGTTTTAAGACTGTTTGCTACATTGTTTTATCAAAGCAAAAGCTGATCAACGCAGCCAGATGAAGAGAGAATTGATAAAATTCAAGATAAACTCAAAGAAAACCCAAAGAACACTGAGAATGAGAAATGTAATGAAAAATATAAAAAATTAAGATACATGGATGATTGAATGAGAAAGTTCCAGCATACACATATAGTGACCCTGAGAGTACTGACTAGCGAAGATGCCGAATGTATTCATTATCTGTACTCTGTAACAACTTACCACAAACTCAGAGGCTGCTCTAGGCTCCTACCCACCTGGCTTTCTCACAACATGATAGCTTATTTCTTCAAAGCCAGGAGAATCTCTCTCCAGTCTGCTATGATGGAGCTTTATGTAAAGTAACATAATCATGGAAGTAACTATCCCATCATCTTCATAGATCCCACCTACACTCAAGAAGAAGGGATTATACAGGGTGTATACACAAGGAGGGAGAGAATCTTAGAGGACATCTTAGAATTTTGCCTAACACAGGGAAAAAGTAGCATTAACAGATATAATACACCAAGGTCACACAACTAGTAAGTGGCAGACTGGGTTGATCAAGTATCCCAGTTTACCCACTCTTGCTCTTACAAGTACACTGTTGTTGTTATTAACTGCCGTTGAGTTGGCCCTGAATCATGGTGACCTCAGTCCCAACAGAACAAAATGCTTCCTGGTCCTGTACCATCTCCACAATTGGTTGGCGATCAGACCGTTGTCATCTATAGGGTTTTCACTGGCTGCTTTTTGGAAGGCGATTGCTAGGCCTTTCTTCCTATTCCGTCTAGTCTGGAAGCTCCGTTGAAACCTGTTCAGCATCATAGCAACAAGTGATCTCCCACTGACAGACAGGTGCACGTGAGGAGCGTTGGCTGGGAATCGAACTTGCGTCTCCAGTACAGAAGGTTGTACCCCTGAATCACCAATGCCTCACCAATACGCTGCAGGAATATTTAGCAGAGCACTGGAGCAACATGGCACAGCTGTCAGGATCCTGATGGCACAGTAAGGGTTTCCTCTAGAGCCACAGAGGGCTGAGTCATGTCCCCAGGCCAAGTCATCACCTTTCTTCCATCCTTTCAAGCCAATCTGACATACTACCTCTGGGTCTAAATTTTCACATCTACAAGATACGTTGCACTTGTTCTCTGTCAATGTAAATGCCTTGTGTGCAATTCGAATGTGTTTTTCAAGAGTCTTTTCAACTTAAAAAACACATTAATGAAAACATTTTTTGGATTGTCCCCTTGTCACTCCTTTATCATTAAAAGGCTTTGATTGAATAACACTGCAAATGCTGGGAAGATAGTAAGAAAGTTAATCGTTTAAAGCCCTTTTAAAATTCCCAAAAGCTGAGAAGAGAAATCCATTAGCGTTCTTGCTCATTCTAGAGTTTATTGGCTTATGGGCATCATCTTTATTGTTTTACAGGAATACACATCGTTGTTTTTTTTTTTTTTTTTTTTTAACTGCTCAATGGCAGAACACAAATGGAGGACAATTAATTTTAGCTATTTACTGCTTCTATGATTCTCTGGAAACAGAAGGGAGAAAACACCTTATGTGATTATTACATACAAGTAATAGCTTAGATACCTACATTCCCCCAGCTGTGGAACAGATTTGGAAGTCTCATTTAAAAATTACCTAATGTATACTTTACCTGATTAAAGTGTCCTGAGCATCTTTTTAAGAAATGGAAATCGTTATCGTGACATTCTTGTAAGTTTAACTCACAGAACAACTGCCTCTGCCCTTCACCTCTATTTTCTTGTCAGTTATGTATCATTGAGAAACTATAAATGGTTCTATATGTGTGATTGTTACATTTAACAAGCAGGGCTTGTGGGGTATGTTGTTGTTGTTAGGTGCTGTTGAGTCAGTTCTGACTCATAGCCACCCTATGTACAACAGAACGAAACACTGCCCAGTCCTGCGCCATCCTCATAATCCTTGTTATGCATGAGCCCATTGTGCAACCACTGTGTCAATCCATCTCATTGAGGGTCTTCCTCTTTTTCACTGACCCCCTGCTTTACCAAGCATGATGGCCTTCTCCAGGGACTGATCCCTCCTGATAACATGTCTAAAGAATGTGAGACATAGTCTTGTCATCCTTGCTTCTAAGGAACATGCTGGCTGTACTTCTTCCAAGACAGATTTATTTGTTCTTTTGGCAGTGCATGATTTATTCAATATTCTTCACCAACACCATAATTCAAAGGCATCCATTCTTCTTTAGTCTTCCGTATTCATTGTCCAGCTTTTGCATGTATATGAGGCAACTGAAAACACCATGGCTTGGGTCAGATGCACCTTAATCTTCAAAGTGACATCTTTGCTTTTCATCACTTTAAAGAGGTCTGTCTTAATCATCTAGTGCTGCTATAACAGAAATACCACAAGTGGACGGCCTTAACAAACAGAAGTTTATTCTCTCACAGTCTAGTAGCCTAGAAGTTCAAATTTGATGGGTCAGCTCCAGGGGAAGGCTTTCTCTGTCAGCTATGGAGGAAGGTCCTTGCCATCAATCTTCCCCTAGACCAGGAGGTTCTCCATGCAGGAACCCCAGGTCCAAAAGATGTGTTCTGCTCCTAGTGCTACTTTCTTGGTGGTATGAGGTCCCCCCCCCGCCCCACATCCGCTTGCTTCCCTCTTTTTCATCTTTTATAAGATAAAAGGTGGTGCAGTCCACACCCCAGGAAAACTCCCCTTACATTTGATCAAGGATGTGACCTGAGCAAGGGTGTTACATCCCACCCTAATCCTCTTCAACATAATCCAATCTTGCCTCATTAAGCACAGGCAGAGATTAGGATTTATAACACATAGGAAAATTACAAAGTCACAAATGGAGGACAACCACATAATACTGGGAATCATGGCCCAGCCAAATTGACACACATATTTTGGGGGTATACAATTCAATCTATGACAAGGTATTTTCAGGCCCATAAAATAAAATGAGACTAAATGGGCACACCAGTCCAGGGGCAAGGATAAGAAGACAGGAGGGTACAGGAAAGCTGGTAAAGGGGAACCCAAGGTCCAGAAGGGAAGACTCTTGACATATTGTGGGGATGGCAACCAATGTCACAAAACAATATGCGTATAAATTGTTTAATGAGAAACTAGTTTGCTCTATAAACCTTCATCTAAAGTACAATAAAGAAAATAAAAGAGAGAGAGGTCTTTTACAGCAGATTTGCCCAATGCAATGCATCATTTGATTTCTTCACTGCTGCTTCTATGGGTGTTAATGGGGTATAATCAGGAAATAACTTTATCTGTTTTCTCTACTGCCACTTTAATTTTGTTCTGTGGCCTGGCTCTTCCCTCATCTGTAGGTGAAGTTCAGGATCAAGCACAGTTCTCTAATGAATGTGTCTAGCCTAACACTCAAATCCTCCAACTTCATTTAAAATTAAACTTCTCCCTTCCTTCAGCTACAGCATGCTGAACAGTGGCCACTTGTACTGGGAAAGATGGACAGATGTAGTGGCTGAATGAGGGCTTGGTAGGCATTTAAAGCTGACTTTTCTCTTGAGCCAGGGGCTGGGAAGTAGGGAAGGGTCCCTTCATTTCCTGGAGAAGGTTCCACTCTACCTCCATCACTGGGAATCTTCTACCTGCAGATCTCTTTTTGGTGGTTTAAGCACTAACTTTAAAGAAATGTAATGACGACGGCTGAGGCAAGATGATGGGGTGGGAAAGGGCCTGGATGGACGCATCCATGGTTACTTTATGGCTCTTCTTTCAGTTCACTCTGTTGGAGTCCAGGTGATCCTCTCACATATGACCTGAGATGGCCTGCTCGCTATCCAGGGTGGTCCACCTTTTGTCCCTGGGAAACAACTCTGCCCTCTGTGCTCTTTCAAACTATGCAGCCACGACACTTACACTCCATCAGAGGAGGAGCTAGCCAGCCAGTCTCTTTAGATTTTTCAGGCATGAATCTCTAATCCACTATGCTTCTCGATCTGCAGAGGATACACATTAAACACTTCAACTAGTCTGCATAAAACCCCTTACTCTAGACTTGTATCGAAGGGGCAACTACCTCACACCCTTCTCTCACAGTGGTTGGGGCAGGGGGGAGAGGACTCAAACCCATCATCAACTCTTTAAAAATCATCTTCTAATCATTATTTTCTTGGCCTCTCTAACCTCTTTTTATCAGCTGAAGGTGGCCAATGAAGATAGCAGCAAACAATACTAAACTGGTTTTCATAAACTTCCTTTTCCAAGCCCTGCACTGAGGTCTTATGCCTGACTTTGGAACATGACCTCTATTGTCTAGGTCTCAGCTAAAAGTGAAACTATAAACGTTCCATTCAAACATCCTGCTACCCTCATTTGTACTCATACTTCTATCAGTTGGTTCATTTTTATTTATGTATTTTCCACCAGAAAATTTATGTAGGCTGTTGGCTCACAAACTCCTGGGAGCAAGAGTGAAATAATTCCAGAAATCAAGGTTTAAGCACCAACCACAAAGGAGTGTAATGACAACGACTGAGGTGAAATATTGGGGTGGGATAGGGCCTGGATGGAAGCATCCAGGAGCAGAACTGAAAGACAGAGTTCCCAACCTACATATCCTACTGCACATGGAGACTGGGTTCATGGGTTTTTATTCTCCCAGCCCTTCTCCTTCTTCTCTATGAGAGCACCATGTACTCTAATCATCCAAACCAGATTCCCAGGAGTCATCTCAGATTCTTCTCTCTCTCTCACCTGCCATATCCAATCAGTCACCAAGTCCTATTAATACTATTTATAAAACATCCTTCTTATCTAGCCCCTCCTCCCAGTCCTGTGCCACTGCTTTCATTTAGGCCCTCATTAACTTTCACCTATTGTTTTTTAAGACAGAAGAATGGAACATATTATAGGCTAATGGGAGAGTCAATAGAGAACAGGCTGAAAATAACTGAGAAAGTAGATAATTGCAGAAGCCAGATTCCTGAAGGGAAAGAAAAGAAGGAACCTTCAACCCAGGGAAAAAGATACATCTTAAACCCCATTGCCATCAAGTCGATTCCAACTCGTAGCAACCCTGTGGGACAGAATAGAATTGCCCCACAGAGTTTCCAAGGAGCGCCTGGTGGATTTGAACTGCCGACCTTTTGGTTAGCAGTGGTAGCTCTTAACCACTATACCACCAGGGCTTCCAGATTCATCTTAGGAAAAGAAAAAATTAACTATCTGAGACAGTGACTCTTTCAAAAACTTAATCTATTTGCAGTGTAATGGGTTTCTCTTACATATCGCCTTTCTGCCCTTGAGTTTATACTTCTGCCAAAACGATTGGCTAGGGCACAATCATGTAAAGGAATTAGTTAGTCTACTATGCAAATAGGGTGTGTAAAATCACCCAAGAGGATTATGTGACCTTGCAGAAATTGGTCTATGACTAAGTGACTGTGGCCTACCAAGAGGACTGGTCACTTTGTGGGAGGGCCATGACTTGAAATTGACCAGAAGGAGGCTTACATAAGAGCCAAATGCACAGAGATTGAGGGGGACCTCATTACCATCAAGAAAAGCCTGGAGTGGAGCACATCCTTTGGACCTGGGGTCCCTATGCTTAGAACCTCCAAGACCCAGAAGAGAGAGAGCTGTAACACTGAAGATGGCAAGTGATGGTGCAAGATGGTGCAGCAGCATGAGCAGCAGCATGAGCAGTGGGAATCAGGCAACCAGCGCTAGATGGTTGCAGTGGGCTTGCTGACCCACAGAAAGAGAGCTGAACACATTCAGGCAGGAGGCTTTTTGGCAGCATGGGGTACCTCTGGGTACTTGTCAGTGGAACTAAAGAGCTATGACACTTCCCCGAGAAGGTCAGAGGCCAAGAGAAGGCCCAACAGTGAGCACAGGCAAGAGAAGGCCCAGTGGTGGGCACGGCAGAGATAAGGCCACCTGCCTGTAGCCTGGGCCAAGAAGGAACTGAGAACTGTCCTGACTGGAAGCTGTCCTGATTGACAAACTATACCCTGTCTCTTGACTTGTATCCTGTTATTTCCAAGTTGATCCTGATCCTGAGTTGTAGCCTGTTACTTCCTTAATAAACCACATATTCATGAGTATGGTCTGTGAGTTCAGTGTAGCCA
Source organism: Elephas maximus indicus (assembly GCF_024166365.1). Taxonomy (NCBI): domain Eukaryota; kingdom Metazoa; phylum Chordata; class Mammalia; order Proboscidea; family Elephantidae; genus Elephas; species Elephas maximus. Next base: position 63,737,181 of record NC_064819.1, on the reverse strand, counting down.
CTGCAGCAAATTACTGAACTCAGCAGAGAAGTACAGCATGCCATGGGAAGGGCAGCTAGTGTCGGAAATGGTGAAAAATTGGACAGTGGAGGTATGTCTGACTTCCATCTCATAGGAATCAGCGTTGGGTTGATCTTGATTCTCATCCCTCCTCGTGGATATAGATGAGGTCTGACGCTGCTACTACAGTGTTCAACTTTTTAACTGTTAAAATATTCTTTCTGTTATGAAATAAGAGAATGGTAGCATTTTTAATGTCCTTACTTGGAAAAAAAAAATTAAAAGTTGGCAAATTTTCAGTCCCTAATTTTTTTTTTTTTATTATACTATTCCTCCAAATCTAATTTCTCTATCCTGAGTGTTACTCTTGCTGCTGACTTATTCCTCCTCTTTCTGTTTAATGACAAGCTACTTAGGAGAAACGTGTTTTAGTGGCTGTTTACACCTTCTATCTTCCCTACACTCAGTAATCACTGAACTGCAGTCTTGCTTCCACCTGCATCTCTCTACTAAAATGGCCTGTGGCTGAGGATACATGGGCCTCCTAACTGCCAAACCCAGTGGTAACATCTCTGTCCTCATAATACATGATGGTAACCAACCAGTAGCCAGTTGCCATATAGCCAGTTTTGACTCATGGCAACCCCATGTGTGTAAACGTAGAAGTGTGCTCCATAGGGTTTTCCATGGCTGATTTTCCAGAAGTAGATCAGCAGGCCTTTCTTCTGAGGTGCCACTGGATGGATTTGAACCAACTTTTTGGTTAGCAGCCAAGTGCATGTACCATGTGTACCACCCAGGGAACCCTACCTGGTGATAACTACTGTTCTTTTCATCTTAAATTTCCATATTCCCATTGATTCCTGACCTTACTCTGGTCTTTCTCCCATACTCTGGCCACTTCTTCTCAGTCTCCTTTAGTTGATATCTCCTCTACATCCCCCAGGGTTTCATTTTTTGAGTTCTCTTCTTTCATCACAGCTATGTTGCTGTTGCTGAATCAATTCTGACTCATGGCGACCCCATGTGTGCAGAGTAGAACTGCTCCATAGGGTTTTCAAGGCTGTGACCTTTCAGAAGCAGATCGCTAGGCCTTACTCCCAAGGCACCTCTGGATGGGTTCAAACCACCAATCTTTGGCTAAGAGTTGAGTGGTTAACCACTTACACCACCCAGGGACTCCTCCCGTAAAGATTACAGCCAGGAAAATGCTATGGAGCACAGTTCTACTCTGTAATGCATGGGGCTGCTATAGTCAGAATTGGCTCTGTGGCAATGGGTTTGGTTTGTTTTCCCTACTCTACAAGGGCTTGTGGGAAAAAAAAAAAAATTCTTGAATATATTCTCAGCTACACATGACCTCCTAAAAAAATTACTTGAATACTTACTTAAATTAGTCAAGACAGGAATTTAAGAATGGGGAAATTATAATATTATTGAGCTGATAGAAAGCAGTGGAACAATTTAAAGAGAATCAAATCTAAGTAAGCTTTGTCAATGGGCATAAGCTTTAAAGAAAATGACAAAAGTAATTCTTTAATTAGGAGATAACATGATTTCAGCATTTATTGACCATGATAAAAATAAATTTGATTTTAATAATCCCAGATTATATCAACAAAAACTGGGAAGTAGGGAAGCTAGAGAAAGAGAAGTAGTAAATGTACCAAATTTTTTGTCTTACAAAGAGAAAGTTAAAAGATACAACTTCTTCATTGGTTAGGAGAAACAAGTGTATATATATAAAACTTAAAGGCAGCAGTAGCGAATTTTTTAATATGATATATACCCTTTTAAAGCACTAGAGGGAAAATGAACAAATATATATATATTTATATAGTCTGGAAGCTAAGGAAAAATGTTTAATAACATTTGCAATTCTTAGGATACACTGTTAATTTTTTAAAGTATTGTAAAAGAATAGAATGCCTAGAAAAAAATCTCAATTCTGTAACAAAAGCACAATTCATACACATAGATACATGCATAGTTCAAAGACTGGAAAAGTTATACCAAAATGTTAGATGTGCTTATCTCTAGGGGGTGGGGTTAGAGGTTGTTTTGATATTCATCTTTATACTCCTCTGCATTTTCTCAAAACAAAATGTAAATCAATTGCCCGACATGCCCTTAACCTTTCTTAATAAGCCTACTTAAACTTAAAATATATCTATAAACAATTTTATATATGATATTCCAAACATTCTGATCTTTCTGCTCACATGCTTTCCTAGCAAACATTTTAAAAGTGTAAAGTATTAAAGTATGCTAACGTAGCCCTGGTGGCACAATGGTTGTGAGCCGACTGCTAAACGAAAAGGTCAGAGGTTATAACCCACCAACCGCTTCGTGGAGAAAAGTCCTGGTGACCTGTTCCCCTAAAAATTGCAGTCTTGGAAATCCTCTGGGGCAGTTCTACCCTGTTATGTAGGTCACTATGAGTCAGAATCGAGGGTATACAACTGCAAACAATGGAAAGTGTAATGGAGAGTAATGAAGTCCCTGGGTGGAGCAAATGGTTAAAAGCTTGGCTGCTAACTGAAAGCTTGGAGGCTCAATTCCACCCAGAGATGCCTCAGAAGAAAAAGCCTGGCTATCTACTTCCCAAAGATCACAGGCACTGCAAACCCTATGGAGAGCAGTTCTACTCTGACACACACAGGGTCATCATGAGTCTGAGTCAACTCGACGGCAACTGGTAGGTTTTTAATGCAAAGTATGACTTTCAAAAGGAAAAAGAAATTCCATATTAATTAAATATTACAGGAAATAAGTATTAAGTAACAATAACCTACTTGAAAATTTAAAGCAAAATTTCTTGAGGCACTTATTGCACACTCACCAAGAAAATACTCATCTAATTAAATAATCAGGGTGGGGATGAGGTGGGGCTTGGGGAGGGCAAACACTGTCCTGAGTTGCCTGTGGCAATATTCACAAGCTGCAGCCCGGAGGCCGGGCTGTGCCAAGAGCATGGCCACTAGCCAAGCGCTGTATGTACTAGACCTGGCAGTGAAGCCCTTCAAAACATTTACGAAGACTTTCTATGAACCTACTAATTTAGAAACCAATCTCTGCCTTTGAGGATATGGAAGAAACTGAAATGGGAGAATGGTTACAAAGGAGAAAGAAAGCCTTCTCCAGGTTCAAAGACTCTCTCTTGGGGTAGAAGCTGCACGACTTGACTTCAATGAGACAACTGTTCACCTCTTTATGGAAGACGGCTTAATAGTAATCAAGCAGACTAAACAACAAAAGCAAAGAGAAGCAGATTAAAGTGTATAAATTCATGAAACTCAAAGTAAAACTTCTACTATTATGTAGTTACATTTGTCTCAGATATAGTAAGAAATATTTTTTATAGAGCAATGACAATCCTATCCGACTCAATGCTCATTTTTATAACAAATGTTTTATACTTTACTTCTCTACTCTCCTGAGATGACATTCATGGAAAATATAGGCTCGTTACATACATACTTTCAAAACTAAGCAAACATAATATTCTAGCTTAATATAAAGGAGAAAGAAAAGAAAGTAAATTCTGATAAACATGTATTTCAATTTACAACTGCTCTGGCAAGACTGCACTAGAAGACAAAATTTCCAAAAACCATGAAAGACATGGCATCAAGCATAGAGAACTACTCATGGGGGAAAAAAAAAAAGTTTTTTTTTTTTTTTTCACTCATGGAAAAGGTGTAGCAAATTAGTCATATTATAGATAATCACCAAAATTTCATAAAATCAGAAAAAATAATTTTTAAAGACTTATCTTGATTATTGAGAATTAATTCCACTTTAGAACACGTATTTTAAATGTAGTAGTTGACTTTATGGGATCTCTGGTTGGTGTCAACAGTTAAGCCATTGACTACTAATACGTCAGTGGTTCAAATCCACCCAGAGGTATTTTGGAAGAAAGGCCTTGCAATCTACTTCCAAAAGAGCACCAAAAAAAAAAAAAAAAAAAAACCCAAACGCATTGCCATCTAGTCAGTTCTGACTCATAGTGACCCTATAGGACAAAGTAGAACTGACCCATAGGGTTTTCAAGGAGCGCCTGGTGGATTTGAACTGCCAGCGTTTGGGTTAGCAGCCAAACTCCTAACCACTGCACCGTTCCTTCAAACGACCAGAGTCATAGAAAATCCCATGAAGCATAGTTCTACTCTGAAACACATGGGGTTGCCATGAGCAGGGATGGATTACCCAATAAGCAAGGTAAGCACGTGCAAAGCAAAGACCTATAGACGCCAGGCAGACAGGACACAAGGAAAAGCGAGTGGCGCAGTGGAAGGGAACCGGCAGGGCACTGAATGAAATTCATACCATTCATACCATTTTATAAGTTTTGTATACAATAACAATTATATTTTTCTTTTCAGTTTAGACCGATCAGGTGTAACTTCACATTCAATTCTCTCCACTGACCACCTAAGAACACACCAGCAGCACTATAATCACGTGACTAGTGACCTACCTGGTCCTGCAAAGTGGACCAAAACGTGTCTCCAGATTGAGCATACCCTAGTGTTTGTACCACGCTCTTTGAGGTCGCTGTCTCACCCGCTCCATCCCGTCGTTGGGTATCAGCAGTAGTCCAATGAACTGTGAAGACGCAGCCCCGAAGAAGGGAAAGTGAGGTGCAAGCTTTAAGTATTATTTCAAGAGGAAAAACACTCGTAGAGATCTGCAAAGTTCCCGCCAACAAACATTGTATAACAAACGAATGAAATTATTTCCGACTGTCTTGTATGTACTATTTCTTTTCACTATCTCAGCCCTGAAGAACAAAATTACGTGTTCCATATCTATTTTTTTACTTACTAATTTTCAAATATAAATTGTTGCACTAATGTACAAAGTCAAATGTAAACTTTATTTCATAAATTTTACTTGTTTTAGAAATTTTATTTATTTTCAATTATTCAAATTTATTTGCTGCGGTAGAATCAAATTACAAAGTGATGTAATTTTTCGTCCAGGTAAAATGAAACGGCAAAACTAAGCGGAGGGCAAAAACGAAAGCTCCGCCAAAGATAAAAAGAAAAGGATTTGTGAATCCCTAAGGACAATTCTAAAACTAGCTTCCTTTTCAAAATGTAATGAATCAGAAGAGACTTCTGTTGAACGCTCAAGTTTAATGGGTGCAAATTGTTTTACTAGTACTGCTAGTGCTGAAATTACCAATAGCAATACAAATATAACAGAATTTGATCCAAATTTTGTATCCATTTCTTGCTGTAGTAAAAAAATTAATAATGGTGTAGAATGTGAAACTATTTAAAATCTGAGATTGTTGCATCTGCAGACCCCATAAATAACAGAAATAAAGATCCTGCTTTGTGGAATCATTTTTCTTCTAATAATAGAAATTATTGAATCAAAAGAGGGCCAAATGATTGTCACCATTATAGTGGGCCATTTGAAAATTTATGTTGAGAATTTCTGGATGGTAACCAAACAAGGCTCTGTAGTCAGAATATAGTTCTAGGGTGCAAAGCTAAGGATGAAAATTATAAGAGGGAGTGGCTACTGTATTCTCCATCAGTCAGCTCTGTATATTGTTTTGTTTGCAAAGTATTCAGTCCTAAATAATTTAATTTTTGATTTGCTATGTATGGATTTAGTGATTGGTGCAACTCGACATGACTGATAAACGTGAACACAGTTCAATTCACTGAGATTGTATGTTATCATATATAAATCAAAGATACGGTTTTGGCTTAACTCATGAACTGTAAACACAAATTAATGAAGAATGTCAGCATTGGAAAGTTTTTTTGCAATGCGTTGTTGCTGTCATTATAACAATTGCTGAATGTGGACTATCATTTCAAGGAAGAAGTGAAGTGTTTGAGTCCCCATAAAATGGAAATTTGGGGAGTTTACTTGAACTTGTTGCTCAGTTTGATCCATTTTTAGCAGGGCACATCTCAAAATATAGTGACACAGGAAAGGACAACCCATTGTATATCTAAAACAACGTGTGAAGAATAAACTTAAGTGACAACGTTCGATCAACTATTTTCAGTGAAATAGGTATAACTCAATATTTCAGTTTGTCTGTAGGTTCCAATCCTCATCTTTCTCATACAGATCAGCTACGTATTAAGATATGTATCTCCAACAGATGGAAAACCTGTTGAGGGATTTATCACATTTACTAACTTTAAAAGTCATACTAGTGAAAAAATTTTGCTGAAGATCATTCAAAAATGCCTGCAGCAGTATATTGACAGGAAACTGCCAGAAATTCAGGCTGGTTTCAGAAGAGGACATGGAACCAGGGATATCATTGCTGATGTCAGATGGATCCTGGCTGAAAGCAGAGAATACCAGAAGGATGCTTACCTGTGTTTTATTGACTATGCAAAGGCATTCAACTGTGTGGATCATAACAAATTATGGGTAACATTGCAAAGAATGGGAATTCCAGGACACTTAATTGTGCTCATGAGGAACCTTTACATGGATCAAGAGGCAGTTGTTCGGACAGAACAAGGGTATTCTGATTGGTTTAATGTCAGGAAAGGTGCAAGTCAGGGTTGTACGCTTTCACCATACCTATTGAATCTGTATGCTGAGCAAATAATCAGAGAAGCTGGCATCAGGATTGGAGGAAGACTCATTAATAACCTGCATTATGCAGATGACACAACCTTGCTTGCTGAAAGTGAAGAGGACTTGAAGCACTTACTAATGAAGATCAAAGACCACAGCCTTCAGTATGGATTACACCTCAACATAAAGAAAACAAAAATCCTCACAACTGGACCAATGAGCAACATCATGATAAGTGGAGAAAAGATTGAAGTTGTCAAGGACTTCATTTTACTTGGATCCACAATCGACAGCCATGGAAGCCATGGAAGCAGCAGTCCAGAAATCAAAAGACACACTGCACTGGGTAAATCTGCTGCCAAGGACCTCTTTAAAGTGTTGAAGAGCAAAGATGTCACCTTGAAGACTAAGGTGCACCTGACTGAAGCCATGGTATTTTCAATCACATCATATGCATGTGAAAGCTGGACAATGAATAAGGAAGAACGAAGAAGAACTGACGCCATTGAATTGTGATGTTGGCGAAGAATATTGAATAAACCATAGACTGCCAAAAGAATGAACAAATCTGTCTTAGAAGCAGTACAACCAGAATGCTCCTTAGAAGCAAGGATGGCGAGATGTCCCTGGAGAAGGACATAATGCTTGGCAGAGTACAGGGTCAGTGGAAAAGAGGAAGACCCTCAACGAGGTGGATTGATACGGTGGCTGCAACAACGAGCTCAAGTATAACAATGATTCTGAGGATGGCTCAGGACCGGGCAGTGTTTCGTTCCATTGTGCATAGGGTCGCTATGAGTCGGAACTGACTCGACGGCCCCTAACAACAACAACAGTGAAGAAATTGCAGATCAAGTACTTTACTATTTATGTGAAGTTTGCAAAACTGACTTTTCTAAGTGCAGAGGCCAGTCCTATGACAATGCTGCCAATATGCCAGGGCATTATAAGGACATACAACAGAAAATTTTAGAACATAATGGATATGCCATTTTCATACCATGTGCTGTGCATTCACTTAATCTTGTAGGACATAGCAAAGTAGATTGTTGTCCAGAAGCAGCTGATTTTTTTTTCTACTGCTCATTTACTCTACACATTTTTTGCTGCCTTCAGTTCTTAAAACATACTTAGGCAATGAGCAAGTATTAAAATGTCATTTCTAATACACGCGGGAAAGTGCATGCTGTAGCAACGAGAGCAATTCTGGAATCATACATTCAGATTCTAGATGCCTTAGAAGATATCGTGGAAGACCGGACACAATAAGGAGATACCAAAAGTGAAGGTGAAAAATATCACCAACAAAATGCAAACACTAGAGTGTGAATTTATGTTGGTTATGTGGATATGATTGTTAAGGTTGTATGTTAACTTGGCTGGGCCATGATGATCCTCGGTGGTTTGATAGTCATATGATGGCGTGATCCTTCCATGCTGAGATTTGATATTATCTGATCAACTCCATGATGGGATCTGCTGTGAACAGCCAATCAGTAGAAAGGGAGTTTCCCTGGGCATGTGGCCCACATTGAATATAAATAGATATTCCGGCAAAGCTTGTGGGCTTTTGCTTGTTCTGAATCCTGCAGCTGGCTCCTGTTCATCTGGCCTCTGGTTCTTGGGACTTGAGCTAGCAGCTTACCTTCGGTCTTGCCTGCCAATCTTGGAATTCGACAATCCTCGCAGCCTGTGAGCAAGAGCCCTGCTTTCCAACCTGCTAATCGCCAGCCCCTGTGGCTACGTGCATCAGGAGAAGCCTCTATCGTGACCCATGGACTCGGGACGTTCCAGCCTCTATAACCGCGTGAGCCATTTCCTTGATATAAATCTCTCTCTATATATATATTTATATGTTTTACTGGTATTGTTTCTCTAGAGAACTCAGCCTAAGACAGTGGAATAATATATTGCAGCATTTTCATCAGATGAATCAAGCTCTCCAAGATTCAGAAGTAAATTTAAAGGCATGCACAGATCTCTACCAGTCATTAACAAGGTATTTACATAATTTAAGAGATTCTGAAAACACAACGAAACGAATACTGTTGCATACAGATTATCAAGCAGTTCACCATCACAGAAGCATTAGAAGGAAACAAGTAAATGACAGAAGTGCTCCAGAAGTATCATCGAGTGCCAGAGATCAATTTCATGTAAACCCATACTACACATTGACTCTTGCATGAAAAGAAGGTAGAAAGTATATGAAGTTCTTTCAAATAGAATTTTCCTTCTTAAACAATGTGGATATAACTGAGGAAGAGTGCATGAAGGCTTCCAAGAAATTAGTACAGGCTTATCTTGACGACTTAAATGCAAACCGTTACAGAGAAGTGCGACAACTTCATTCTTACATGAGAACTAAGTTTACAGATTCGGGAAAGACAAATTTTCCTCATGTAGGTGTGCATGATTCCATAATAGAAGATAAAACACAGTGAATATTTCCCAGTGTTGAAACTGCTTTGTATATATTCCTAACTTTAATGATCAGAAACTTTACAACAGGACACTCATTTCTGTCCCTAAAAAAAACAAAAAAAAATGTTTTTTTTTAAATCCTCAGTGTACAATAACAATAAAAGAAAGATTCAATTCCTTATCCTTATTATTATGGAAGTAGATATTGTTCGGAAGCTAAATTGTGATGAAATCATTGAAGAATTTGTAAGAGCAAAGAATAAAAAGAAATTATTTTAATTATAACATGTTAGAGATAGGTCCATCTGAAAAATATAGTAATTTACTGTTATATTTGTTTTCTGATCATTAAATTTTCTTTTACGACATCTTTTCATTTGTTCATTTATGAGCATAGCATTTTTTTTTTAAGCATCAAAATTGAAGTATGAGCTCTTGTAAGCAAAATTGGTGAAAGTCAATTTTTCATTGTGGGAGATAACAGAATTTTACACTGATTGTCGAAACGACTAAGTTCACTGACCCATTTTCTTTGCTGTAGATAGAGTATGTGGAATATTCTTTTTGTAGAAAATGTAGTATATAATAAAAATTTCCGCACCCTGCATCCACTAAAATTTTATAATCCAGTTCATCTCATTCCACTAAAATAGCATATGCCACTTTTGCATTAAATTGCCAAATTGCAGTCACATTTTTAAAAAAGTTGCATCATGGATAACAAAGACATACACACAGATACATATACATACATATATGTGTGTGTGTGTATAACTCACATATCCTATTTGAATATGTGAGTAGGCAGAGGAAGGGCACCATAGATTATCATGGTTTGGGGCCTTTACCTGTCTTAACCTAGCCCTCCCCATGAGTAGGAATCAACTCAATGTCTACTGGTGGTGGTGGTGATAGATGACTTTATCATTAAAATCAATGTAAAAATATTGAGCTCCACATACCGGATAAACCTAACCTGAAATATAAAAATATATGAAGACTTTAAAAAGTTTTTCAGAATTAGGGAATTTGTCAGGTATCCCAAAATGAGCATATCATGTCTACAGACTCAGTCTAAACAGCATGTACAAGTCAAGGAAGCAGTGTCAGCTGTTGAAAGTGGTATATACCCTCGATCAACATGCTAAACTTCTCTGAATCTCAGATCTATATAAAGGGGAGAATAATGGCTACCTGTTAGGACTGTGAAGATATTTTCTTAATATATGTAACCCATTGCCACTGAGTTGTTTCCGACTCATAACTACCTTATAGGACAGAGCAGAACTGCTCCATCAGGTTTCCAAGGAGCAGCTGATAGGTTCAAATTGCCAACCTTTTGGTTAGCAGGCAAACACTTAACCACTGCACCACCAGGGCTCTGTAAAACTCATTGCCAACGAGTCGATTCTGACTCATAGTGACCTGATAGTACAAAGTAGAACTGCCCCATAGGGTTTCCAAGGAGCAGCTGGTGAATTTGAAAGGCTGACCTTTGGGTTAGCAGCTGTAGCTCTCAACCACTGTGCTACCAGGGCTTCAATATATGTAAAGTACCTCAGTAAATGGTAGTGAGTTGCAGTACTAGGTTTTTATATATATATATATATATATATATATATTTTTTTTTTTTTAAGATCGAGTTCAATCTTCTTCCCACCTATATATCAGAATAAATTATAACTAGGGAGAAAAGAAAAATCTCACAAAACTACAATCTTGGGAAGACAGATCCTGAAAGATAAAATCATCAAGAAGTTTTGTTTCCAAAAGGCAAAACTTAATTAAGTAGGACTTGGAGAAAACCTGGTGGCATAATGGTTAAGACCTGCAGCTGCTAACAAAAAGGCTGCCTGTTTGAATCAACCAGGCACTCATTAGACACCTTATGGGGCAGTTCTACCCTGTCCTGTAGGGTCACTATGACTTGGAATCGACCTGACAGCAATGGGTTTGGTTTTGGTTTTGGTTTTTGGTTTTTTGAGGACAATAGGAGTCCTTGGGTGATGGGAATAGTTAACGCACTCAGCTGCTAGCTGAAAGGTTGGAGGTTTGAGTCCACCAGAGACACCTTGGAAGAAAGGCCTGGCAATCTACTTCTGAAAACTCAGCCATTGAAAGCCCTAGGGAGTACAGCTCTATTCTGAAACACATGGGGTTACCATGAGTCAGATTTGACTCAATGGCAACTGATTCTGAGGGCTAGAACCTCCCATAATTGCTTCCAGTATTTCAGATTTAAATCTCTAGCAAAGGCAAAAGAACTGGAGAGTGTCCGGCTACCATTACTGAACGTTTTGATCAAAGATTCTATACAAGAATTCTGAGTGTCTTAGTTATCTAGTGCTGTTATAACAGAAATACCACAAGTGGATGGCTTTAACAAAGAGAAATTAATTTTCTCACAGTCTAGTAAGCTAGATGTCCAAATTCAGGGGAAAGGCTTTCTCTCTCTGTTGGCTCTGGAAGAAGGTCCTTCTTATCAATCTTCCCCTGGACTAGGAGCTTCTCTGTGCAGGACCCTGGGTCCAAAGGACACACTCTGCTCCTCACACTGCTTTCTTGATGGTATGAGGTCCCCCTATCTCTCTGCTCTCTTCTGTCTTTTATATCTCAAAAGAGATTGGCTCAAGACACAAGTCAATCTTGTAGATTGAGTCCTGCCTCATTAATATTACTGCTGCTAATCCCATCTCATTAATATCATAGAGATAGGATTTACAACACACAGGAAAATCCCATCAGATGGCCAAATGATGGATAATCACACAGTACTGGGAATCATGGCCTAGCTAAATTGACAAACATATTTTTTGGGTACTCAATTCAATCCATGACACTGATTACAATGGGGAAAGGGCAGACTAGAATTATAATTCTCATAGGATCCAGAATTTCTGGAGCCATGGATGTTGGATGAACCTATGCCCTGAGATAACCTTTAAACCTTAAGCCAAAAGGGCTTCTCAAAAACAAACAAAAGGGCCAACACAGCACCATAGACAGAAGCACCATGCCGTCCCTCCATGGCAAAGCCCTGAAAAACTATGTAAAACAGAGACAAACATCATTCCTGGAACCCGAAGTGTCAAATGAAGAGATAAAGAACTCAGCCAAACACCGAATGGAATGAGAAGCTCACAGGACAGGAGCAATCAGAGGTACCTGCAGAGGTTCCTTATCAGCTGACACAGCACAGATTCGCCATCTTGGACTCCTGTCAGAGATCGGCTGACAAGGGAGCATGGGAAAGCAGCTTCACAGAGCTCCCAGCAGGAGACAGAGTGCCTGGTAACCAGTGTTACAGGCTTTCCCACCCCCACCCTCTCCCCGCTGCTCTACCTCCAAGCTTCCTGGCTGGCTGTGGTGGCTTGGCCTGCCGGGAAGTGCAGCGTCTGTGTTGCTTGGATTCACCACACCCACATTGCAGATTGGTGGGCAGGAAGTACGGGAAAGCAGCTTCACGAAGTTCCCAGCAGGAGACAGAGCACCCAGTAACAAGTGATATATGCTTTCCTAACCCCCACCCTTCTTCCCGTCCCCCTTCGGCCTCCTCTCCTTTCCGCCAACCATAGTCTCTTGGCCAGGAGGCAACTGCTTCTGCCCCAGGCTGCTTGGATTCACCCCACCCACACTGACCAGGTCCCTGAGATGGCATTGCTTCTTTCTGTCTCTTTTGGTTTCTTCTGTGCCTCCCATCACCTCCCCCTCCTTTCTCCCAAACACCTGGCTCCATGTGCCATCTTCCTCAGGAAAGGCTGTGAAGCCCCGCTTGACTGGGAAACTACTCCCCAGGTCCACGACACCATGCTATGGGATCCCTGTTTTTTTTTTTTTCTTTTCTTATTTTGTTTTGTTTTCTTTTGCTTTGTTCTGTTTTGTTTTGTTTGTTTGTTTTCTTTTTCTTTTTACACTTGGGAGCCCCTTCTAGCCAAGCGGCACTGCACGGCTTAGGAGCCACTCCCCAATCTGCACAGCCATGTAGGTGAGATCCCTAGGGGCATTTCTTTTCTTTCTTGCTTGCTTTTTTTCTTCTTCTCTCTTTTTCCCTTTCTGTGGTTCCTCATTTCTCAGTTCTCATCTGTCTATACTTACCTTCTTTTCCTGTCTCCTGAATACCTGGTGCTGTGTGACATCTATACCTCCTCTAGCCAGGCTATACTGCACAGCCTGGGAGGCTTCCCTGGTCTTTGTGGCTGCACTGGTGGCACCCCTGAGGGTTTTTATTTTCTTCTTTTTTACCAAATTTTTATTTGGTTATTTTTTTCTTTTTCCCATTTTCTTTATTTTCCTTTTTGCTATTCTCCATTTCTCAGTTTCTCATCTCTCCACTCCAATGGCAAGCTCCCTTTGCACTCTTTTTTTCCCCCTTTGTTTGTTTTTGGCACCTGTTTCTCTCTCCTCTTTCCCATACTCATATTATCTCCATTCATCACAACCTCCCCCCTCTTTCCTGTCTACTTGTAATGCACACTAAACATCACACTTCTGTGCAGCACAGGCATGGCCTACTGGAACTTGCCCATCACTGATTCCTGGCTGCTCTGTCACCCCTAGTATGTGCCACAAACAACTCATTGCAGCCCCTTCCCTTCAGCTGGACCTGCCCTACTGCACCATACCTGAGTGACTGGCCCCACCCATTGGAAAGGGGGTGAAAACTATGGTGACTACAGACAAGCAAACAACAAAGAATGCACAGCCTGTCTACTCAGACATAACCAAATAAAACAAAAAAACAGGATAACAAAACAAATCTACAATCAAGAAATGAAGAAAATAAGTACTGAATATCCCGAAGACAGCAGACAATATCAAAACATATTTAAAAAAACAGGACAGGATCGGTCTAGTAGGCATCTAAAATAAAACACCAGATGACTTTCCAGTAGAAAAAAAGGCACTAGAACTACTTGACAGGGAATTCAAAGCTGTCCAAGAGTTGAAGCAAAAAGCAGACAAAAATGTGAAAAAAAAAAAAACAGATAAATTTGTGGAAAAGGCAGAAAAATTCATGGAAAATACAGACAAAAAAATGGAAGAATTCAGGAAAATCATACAGGAACAAAATGTCAAAATAAATTCACAACTAGAAATCATACAAAAACAACAATTAGAAATCCAAAAGATAAACAACAAGATTTCAGAAATGGACAGTGTCATAGAGGGTCTAAGGAGCAGATTTGAAATGATGGAAGACAGGATCAGTGAAATTGAAGACAAACGCTTGGCTACAACTATGTTTGAAGAAAAATCAGAAAAAAGAATGACGAAAAATGAAGAAACCCTGAGAGCTATGTGGGATACAATCAAAAGCAAAAATTTATGAGTGATCAAAGTTTCAGAACAGGGAAAGAAAGCAGAAAATATAGAAAGGATCAATAAAAAACTGCTGACAGAAAACTTTCCTAATATCATGAATGAATGGAAAGCTGACCATCCAAGAAGCTCAAAGAACCCCACATAGGATAGACACCAAAAGGAAAACACCAAGGCATATCATAATCACACTTGCTAAAACCAAAGACAAAGAAAAAATCTTGAGAGCATCTTGAGAAAAACAAAAAGTCATACAGAGGAGAAACAATAAGACTAACTCTGATTATTCAGCAGAAACCATGCAGGCAAGAAGGCAATGGGATGACATATATATAAAACCTTGGGGAAAAAAGTGGCCAACCACGAATAATATATCCTGCAAACTTTTGTTCAAATATGATAGTGAAATTTGGACATTTCCAGATAAACAGAAATTAAGGGAATACGTAAAAACCATACCAAACCTACAAGAATTAATAAACGGAGTCCTTCAGCCTGAGAACAAACAACATCAGACCACAGCCTGAATCTACGACACAAGATTGTACCAGCCAGATTCCAACGTAGCAAATGAACTATCAAAGACTCCAAACCCAAAAGAATTAAAACAGGGAACTGGAAAGGTTAATCTGTAAATGACAACAACATCAGAACAATAAAATTGGGGGTAGGTATAGAACTTTCTAATGGAGAGGAAGGCAAGGCAATACCAAGTAATAATACACTGGTTCAAACCTAGGAAGATATGGGTAAATTTCAAGATAACCACAAAGAAAGTTTATAAACTACTCACCAAAATAAAGAAGAAAAACATAATGTCTCAATAAAAGCAAAAGAAATTTTTTTTAAATCCACAAACAAAAGAAACACAGCACAGGAGAGTAAGAGGAACAAAGCACAAAAAAAGCACTACAAAATGACAGCAATAAACTCGCACCTATCAATAATTACTTGACCATAAATGGCCTAAATGCACCCATAAAGAGACACAGAGTGAAAGGATGGATAAAAAAACAGGATCCATCAATATGCTGTCTGTAAGACATACACCTTAGAAACAACGATGTAAATATATTAAAAATCAAAGGATGGAAAAAAATACATCAAACAAATAACTACCAAAAAAGAGCAGAAGTGGCAATACTACTCCTAGATAAAATAGACTTTAAAGCAAAATCTACTATAAAAGACAAAGAAGGGCACTATATAATGATTAAAGGGTTGACCCATTATGAAGACTTAACCATAATAAACATCCACCCACCAATGACATGGCTCCAAAATACATACAACAAACTCTAACAGCACTGAAAAGAGAAATCGACAGTTCCACAATAATAGTAGGACAGAACATTTAGAAACTCAACAGAAAGATACAGAAGAGCTAAAGAGCACAAGCAGCCAACTTGACCTCATAGACATACATAAAACACACTACCCATCAGCAGCAAAGTACACATTCCTTTCCAACCCACATGGAATGTTCTCCAGAATAGACCATATCTTAGGTCATAGAGCAACCCTCAACAAAATCCAAAACATTGAGATAATACAAAGTATCTTCTCTGACCACAATGCCATCAAAGTAGAAATTAACAACAGGAAGAGTAAGGAAAAAAAAAAAACAATAAGTTACATGGAAACTGAATAACACCCTGCTTAAAAATCACTGGGTGATACAGGAAATCAGAGATGGAATCAAAAAATTCCTAGAATCAAACTACAATGAAAACACATCATACCAAAACCTTTGGGACACAGCAAAGACAGTCCTCAGAGGTCAATTTATAGCAATAGATGCACACATCAAAAAAGAAGGGACAAAATCAAAACATAAGCTACACAACTTGAACGAATAGAAAGAGAACAGAAAAAGAAGTCCACAGCAACCAGAAGAAAGGAAATAATAGAGATCAGAGCAGAAATAAATAAAATACAGAATAGGAAAACAATAGAAAGAATCAACAAAATGAAAAGCTGGTTCTTTGAAAGGATCAACAAAATCAACAAACCACTGGCCAAACTGACAAAAGAAAAACAGGAGAGGATGCAAATAACCCAAATGAGAAATGAAATGGGGGACATTACAACAGACCCAACTGAAATAAAAAGGATCATAACAGAGTATTATGAAAAACTACACTCCAACAAATTTGAAAACCTAGAGGAAATGGACAAATTTCTAGAAACACACTACCTACCTAAACTAACACAAAATGATGTTGAAAACCTGAACAGACCCATATCAAGAGAAGAGATTTAAAAGGTAATTTAAAAAACTCCCAGCAAAAAAAAGCCCTGGCCCAGATGGCTTCATTGGAGAATTCTACCAAACATTCAGAAAAGAGTTTACACCAGTACTACTCAAACTATTTCAGAACATAGAAAAGGAAGCGATACTTCCAAATTCATTCTATGAAGCCAGCATAACCCTGATACCAAAACCAGGCAAAGCCACCAAAAAAAAAGAAAGAAAATTACACACCAATATCTCTCGTGAATATAGACACAAAAAATTTTCAATAGAATTCAACATCATATCAAAAAAAAAATACACCATGACCAAGTAGGACTCATACCAGGTATGTGAGATGGTTCAACATTAGAAAACCTATCAACATAATCCACCACATAAATAAAAAGAAAGAAAAGAATCACACGGTCACGTTGATCAACACAGAAAAGGCATTTGACAAAGTCCAACACCCATTCCTGATAAAACTGTCAATAAAATAGGTATAGAAGGAAAATTTCTCAACGTAATAAAGAGCATCTATGCAAAACCAATGGCCAACATTATTCTTAATGGAGAGAGGCTGAAAACATTCCCCTTGAGAACAGGAACAAGACAAGAATGCCCTTTATCTCCACTCCTATTTAACACTATGTTGGAATTCCTAACTAGAGCAATAAGGCAAGAAACAAAAATAAAGGGCATCCAAATTGGTAATGAAGAAGTTAAACTCTCCCTATTTGCGGATGATATGATACTATAAATAAAAAACCCAAAAGACTCCATGAATAAACTACTGGAACTAATAGAAAGATTCAGCAGAGTAGCAGGATACGAGATAAACATACAAAATTCAGTTGGATTCCTGTATACCAATAAAGAGAACGATGAAAAGGAAATCAGGAGAAAAATACCATTTATAATAGCCCCTAAAAAAATAAAGTACTTAGGAATAAATCTAACCAGGGTTATAAAACACCTACACAAAGAAAACTACAAAACGCTATTGCAAGAAACCAAAAGAGATCTACAAAAATGGAAAAACATACCATGCTCATGGATAGGTTGACTCAACATTGTGAAAATGACAATTCTACCCAAAGTGATTTACAGACACAATTCAATACCAATCCAAATACCAACAACATTCTTTAAAGAGATATAAAAACTTATCATTAACTTTATATGGAAAGGGAGGAAGCCCCGGATAAGTAAAACACTACTGAAGAAGAATAAAGTAGGAGGACTCACGCTACCTGACCTCAGAGCCTACTATACAGCTACGGTAGTCAAAACAGCCTGGTACTGATACAATGACAAATACGTTGACCAATGGAACAGAACTGAGAACCACCTATGGTCACCTGATCTCCAAGAAGTAGTCAAAGTCCATCAAGTGGGAAAAAGACAGTCTTTTTAACAAACAGTGCTGGCAAAACTGGATGTCCATCTGCAAAAAAATGAAACAGGACCCATACCTGAAACCATATACAAAAACTAACTCAAAAATGAATCGAAGACCTAAATATAAAGCCAAAAACCCGGAAGTTCATAGAAGAAAAAATAGGATCAACGTTAGAGGCCCTAATACATGGCATTAACAGGATACAATCCACAACCAACAACACACAAACTCCAAAGGATAAGCTAGATAACTGGGATCTTCTAAAAATTAAACACTTACACTCATCAAAAGATTTCACCAAAAGAGTAAAAACAGAACCTACAGACTGAGAAAAAAATTTGGCTGTTATAAATCAGATAAAGGTCTAATCTCTAAAATCTACGACAAAATCCAACACCTCTACAACAAAAAGACAAATAATCCAATTAAAAAATGGGCAAAGGAAATGAACAGACACTTCAACAAAGAAGACATTCAAGCGGCCAACAGACACATGAGGAAATGCTCACAATCTCTAGCCATTAGAGAAACGCAAATCAAAACCGTAATGAGATACCATCTCACCTGGGCATTACTGGCAAGAATCAATAAAACAAGAAATAACAAATGTTGGAGAGGCTGTGAGGAGATCGGAACTCTTACGCATTGCTGGTAGGAATGCAAAATGATATAACCATTTTGGAAAACAATATGGTGCTTCCTTAGAAAGCTAGAAACAGAAATACCATATGATCCAGCAATCCCATTCCTAGGAATATATCCTAGAGACATAAGAGTCGTCACGCAAATAGACATGTGCAAACCTATGTTCATTGCAGCATTGTTCATAACAGCAAAAAATGGAAACAACCTAGATGCCCATCAACAGATGAATGGATAAATAAACTATGGTACATACACACAATGAAGTATTATGCAATGATTAAGAACAACAATGAATCTGTGAAGCATCTCATAACATGGATGAATCTGGAGGGCATTATGCTGAGTGGAACAAGTCAATCACAAAAGGACAAATATTATATGAGACCACTACTGTAAAAACTCATGAAAAGGTTTATATACAAAAAGAAACAATATTTGATGGTTACAAGGGAGGGGACAAATGGGGATGGAAAAAAAAAAACAGTAGTTTAGCTTAACTAGCATAGAATATCTGTCTTGAACATTGAACTTTTTTAAGATCTACCCATATAGAATCAAATTACCAATAGCAACTTGAAAGATTAGATAGGAAATACAGGGGGCATTGAGTTTATGTTAATGGAGGAAGAACAGCTGCAAAAAGAAGGGCGAGAATGGTTGCACAACTCAAAGAATGTAATCAATGTCACTGACATGTACATGTAGAAATTGAATTGGTGTATGTTTTGTGGTGTTTATTCTCAACAACAACAAAAATAAAATAATTTCTTTCTTAAATCCCCAGGGAAGGGTCTGAGGCTAGATATTCCTGAACGGCTTGCTGATTTAGTAAGCCATGCTCTTCACACACCCCATTACCCTATTCCTCTTTCTATACATCCATCTGTCTTATTGTACTCCTTTTCTTCTCTCAGCCAGTTGAAGTAGTCCCCGCCCATGTAAGGAAAAGCATAGGATGCTAGTTTAGAGTAATTCACTGTCTTTATAAATGACCTATATTTGCCTCTCACATCACACTTTGAGTTTCATTGGAAATCTAGCTAAGATCTGCAACCTTTTGCTGCCGTTGCTAACATTACTGAACTTGTATATAACCAAAAAAAAACCAAACCAAACCCAGTGCCATCGAGTTGATTCTGACTCACAGTGACCCTATAGGACGGAGTAGAACTGCCCCATGGAGTTTCCAAGGAGCGCCTGGCGGATTCGAACTGCTGACCCTTTGGTTAGCAGCCATAGCACTTAACCACTACACCACCAGCGTTTCCCTTGTATATAAATTCCTTTCAAATAAACAAAATCCTGGAAAAGAACATAGAATTTAATGTCCATTCTCAAAGTTTGGACTGAGACTATGAGGACTTTAATATCTATTTGTAGAAAGAAATGATTAGAATCTAGATGAATTCTAAAGTCCCTTCCAATTTTAATACTCTATCTGTTTTATTGACTATGCAAAGGCGTTCAACTGTGTGGATCATAACAGATTATGTATAACATTACAAAGAATGAGAATTTCACAACAATTAATTGTGCTTATGTGGAAACTGTACATAGACCAAGAGGCAGTTGTTTGAACAGAAAAGGGGTACTGCATGGCTTAAAATCAGTAGAGGTGTTCATTAGGGTTGTATCCTTTCATCATACTTATTCAATCTGTATGCTGAGCAAATAATCCAAGAAACTGGACTATATGATGATGAATGAGGCATCAGGATTGTCGAAGGCTCATTAACAACCTGCAATATGCAGATGACACAACCTAGCTTGCTGAGAGTGAAAAGAACTTGAAGCACTTACTGATGAAGATCAAAGATTACACACAGCCTTCAGTATGGATTACACCTCAACATAAAGAAAAGAAAAATCCTCATAACTGGACCAATAAGTAATATCGTGACAAATAGAGAAAATATTGAAGTTGTCAAGGATTTCATTTTACTTGGATCCACAATCAACGCCCATGGAAGCAGCAGTCAAGAAATCAAATGACTGTATTGCATGGGGGGAATATACTGCAAAAGACTCTTCAAAGTGTTAAAAAGCAAAGATGTCACCTTGAAGACTATATATAGTATTTTCAGTTGTCTCATATGCCTGCAAAAACTGGACAACGAATAAGGAAGACCGAAGCAGAACTGACGCCTTTGAATTATGGTGTTGGCAAAGAATACCGAATATGCCATAGACTGCCAGAAGAAGGAACAAGTCTGTCTTAGAAGTACAGCCAGACTGCTCCTTAGAAGTAAAGATGGCGAGATTTCGTCTCACGTAACTTAGACATATTATCAGGAAGGACCAGTCCCTGGAGAAGGATATCATGCTTGGTAAAACAGAAGGTCATTAAAAAAGAGGAAGACCCTCAACGAGATGGACTGACACAGTGGTTGCAAAAATGGGCTCGAGCATAACAACAATTGTGAGGATGGCACAGGTCTGGGCAGTGTTTCATTCAACAGGAATGGGTTTGGGTTCTTTAGTGTAGCTCACATTGCAAATTGCTATATTTCATCCTGCTATATCAATATTCCCCTGATTCAAATATATGGAAATAGTAAGACTCATGTTGTTGTTACGTTGTTAGGAGCCCTCGAGTCAGTTCTGACTCATGGCAACCCTATAGGATAGACTAGAACTGCCCTATAGGATTTCCAAGGAGTGGCTGGTGGATTTGAACTGCCAACCTTCTGGTTAGCAGCTGAACTCTTAACCACTCTACCACCAGGGCTCCCCTGCGCTACACTACAGCTACTGTATTCATGGCCAAAGGTATTTCTTAGATTACTGAACTAAAAATGTAACTGTATTCTGCAACGTAGGCAAAGATGTTCTAATTGATGGGAGGGGGAAAAAATTTCAATCCAGAGTGCTAGCAATTCCTCTGTGAGCTAGCCTGGCAGGGAGAGTGTAGGGTCAGTGAAGCATCAAGTTACAGACCAAATTAAAGGTCTGGAGAAGAGTGGCAGCGTCTAATCATCCACTATCTGAGGCTGCCAGCACGGGATCTGCCACCCTTACCCACTCACAAAGGACTGCTCCACGTAGGTTTAGCACACAGACTAAGGGCTTCAAACATCTTTTATTGAAAAAGCCTTCGCGCTCCAAATAGATCTTTATGGAATTATTTCCTTGAAGCTTTTAGTTCTGTCATATTAAAATTCCCATGAAAAAGTAATCAAAACCTAATGCTTACAGTGTTCCGCCACAAAGAAAAATATTGTGGGTTCCTATTAAAAACATGTGTTACATGTATATACATAATTATGCAAGTCCCAGACACAGTGTACATACACACACAAATCTTAGGGAAATACTGCTAATAGTTTTGCTGAAACCAATAAAATTCCTAAAATAATATTGTACTTTATCCCTAATTCCCCTCATTAAGCCAATGCTTTGCAAGGTCAACAAGCAATTAATATTTCTGCATATTTTGTGGCATAGGCTGCAAAAACTAGACCTAGAGGAATGAATTAAGGTCACCTTTAAAATTCAAACACTGTATTTTCTGGATTTGGTTGGCTGAATCATGGGCGTCTGCACTATTTTTCTGGGGGGAACGTTAATTTTAGAAAGAATAGTGGGCCAGGAAAACAATCATGTTGGCTCAATAGCTATACAGTGATCCTGTTCTTCAATAGTTGGATATGCACAGTCTCCTGCTTGTCCGTAATATCCTTGAAAGCAGGTACTGAATATCATTTCTATTTTATAACAGGCATCTCATCCCATAAAAAGAAACTCATGATTTAATATTATTCCTACTTTATGAACTTTTTTCTTTTTTGAGGTCTCTGGGTGGCATAAACAGTTTGTGCTCATCTACTAATGGAAAGGTGGATGGTTTGGACCCACCCAGAAAGGCCTGGCCATCTGCGTCCATAAAGATTACAGCCAAGAAAACCCTATGGAGCTCAGTTCTACTCTGCAACACATGGGGTCTCCATGAGTCAGAATCGACTCGACAACAGGGTTTGTTTACGATATTTTGAAAAAATTAGTCCTTCACCTCAATTTTCCAAAATACTGGCAAATAAAAAGATTTATTTCCCCTGGTAGTTATTCTCTGATCATTTGTTAGGTACTTAAAATGGTTCCTATGTATGTATGTGTGTATACACACACACATATATAGGAACCATTTTAATGTTTTTAATTAAAAAGCATCTTCTGTTTTGCATGTATATGTACATATCTATCATATACATATATGAAAAGCAGACGCACATCTATGGCAAGCACAAAATGGAGAAACACAGTATTTGTGTTCATCTAAGTAATTACAGACACCGCCTCTCAATCAGTTCTGGGTAGAAGAGCTTGATTCTAATAATTAGGAGTGTAAACAGGATCTAGAGTAATTAATATCATAATTCCTCCCTCTGGTTTTAGAGATAATATGCCAGTTAGGTCTTCAGCATTAAAGTAAGCAACATGTCAAAAACACCCATGGCCTGCATTAGATCACTGGCAGGAAGTCTGTCAACTGGAGGCGGAGAAGGAAGATTTTCTGATTCCCAGGAGAAAGGCCTCAGCCCTCTTAATAGCCAGCGTACTTGTGCAGGAATTCTGACATTTTACAAATTGATGTTTAAAAGCTAACTCTTTAACCAGGGCTCTTAGAAGTACTTCTCCCCACCCTATATCTGAGCTTCCACCGAAAGTTAGCCTTCCATTCCCAAAATTGCAGTCTTGGAACCAACTATAAGGCACGAAATTCATCAATTTGTGGGGAACCACCTTAGGAAATTCAATCTTCTTCCCACCCAGGTTTTATTCTGCTTCACACTTCCATTTCCAGGGATGCTTACCAACAGTCGCGTGCCCCCACCTCCGTTCCAGCGGGGACCCTACAGATACTTTCAAGTGGTTATGGGGGAAGGGCTGATCACAGTCACCTGAGGTGCTCTTTAAACATACACGAGCCTACACCTCCCAGATCTGAATCAGAACCTGAGCAGTGAAGCCCGGGTTTTTTCCCTCAGCTCCTGCCTAAGAGTTACTGCTTTAGGCAATGACGAACTTCTAGCACCACAGTCACCCAGAATACCTTGTAAACTTACTACAGCATTTAATTTAAACGAAGGATAAGCAAAAACAAAGAATCAACCTACTGTTTGGTGCAGACAGAAAAAATAAGGTGGCACATTTACCCTGGTTAAGAGTCAATATTCTCCCTCCAAAGTTCGTATAGTAACAGAAACAAGCAAAACAAAGTGGAAGAGGAAGAGGTGACAACCTCCGTGGCGCAGTAGTTAAGAGCTCGGCTGCTAAGCAAAACGTCGGCATGTCGAATCCACCAGCCGCTCCTTGGAAACCCTATGGGGCAATTCTACTCTGTCCAACAGGGCCGCTAGGAGTAGGAATCGACTGGACCGCAACGGGTTTGGTTTGGGTTTGGTAGGGGGAATCGGTGCGTCTGAGTGTTGGCACTTCACACCTTGAGAGGGTGGAGACCTCCTACTTCTCCCCATTAGCTGTTCCTCCAGAGCCCGGGGCGCAGGTTTCCGGGGCTGCCCTTCCGGAAGCGGAGAAAGTGAGGGTTGCAAGGTGGAGAAGAGGCGGGAGTCCTCCGGGCAGCGGAGCAGAAAGCAGGATTGCAGAGGATTGGAGTCCCTGCGGGCCAGCCGGGCGCCGAGGGGACTCGGAGAAGGAGCGAGGGAGGGAGAAGGAGATGACAGCCTGGGGGCGGCCGAACCCGCACCTTGTATGGTTAGTCCTGGCAGCAGCACCCGTGTGAGGGAGGTACCCCGAGACCCTCCTTACCTGGCGTCCGAGGTCTGAGAAAAGAAGCAGAGAGACCCCGGAGAAAGGCGCAGGGCTCCCGTGAGCGCGCGCGCCTCGCTCAGGCTCCGCTGTCAGCTTCCCAAGGCCGCAGCTTCAGGTATCAAAGGCATTCCGGTCTCCTAGCTACCAGCCCCTCGAGGCGTCTCGAGCCCCCTCCTCCGTGCCTCACGCCACTTGCCGGCCTCCTCATCCACGGGGCGGCCCTTCCCCACGCCCGCCTGCCGCTCAGCCTGCGCTCCCCGCCTCCCCGCGTGCGCCCAAGCCTCTCCCCCTGCTGTTTATTCCGGAGAGCAGTGCCGGTTCTCTGGTGCCTTCCCTCCCCCAGAGCGCACACAATCAGACCCCTCCCCCAGATCTGCACGCTTGTAGAAAGGAGACAGAGAATGTGGTCTTTGGAGTTCTGGAGCTGAGCAACTTCATAAAGCCCTTTGAAAATCTGTGATCCGCCCAATGAGGTTCAAGGTAGTGCACCACTTACATTCATCCCCTGCCTTCGCCCGTCCTTTTTTGCCTTAAGAACAATATCACTTAACACTTGATATTCATGTAAAGATTGAGCGCTGAGAACCTCCTGCCAGTCCTTTGAATGTTTCCAAAATAACTCCTTGCATTTTCTTTTTTTAAACGTAGACATCCCAGCTACTTAAACTTGCCAAGACTTTCACTGGCCCAGGGAAGGATATATTCAGCTGCAGAGGGCACAAGTTTCTTTTCCAGCGTTGTTGATACCTGCCACCTGTCAGGGCCCCAAGTCAGTGCTGAAGGATTTAATTACACCCTGGCTTTGGTTACTGAGCAAGCCCGGAGCAGAGACCCAGTTCTGAGGCCCAGGTTCGGGCGGAGCAAGTGGATGTGTTTAAGAAAGACAGGTTTCATGGAGAAGGAACTAGCAATGGGCAAAGCACGCTTCCACAATTTAAAAGGAATGATGGGAAGGCATCGGTGAAATCATCACTGTATCATTAACAGGCAGGAACTGAGAGTGACATAACCCCTACTGGGAATGTAGAAGGTGGATTGTTAAACGGTATTCCATTGATTCATCCATTCATTTCCCTATCAATATGTATTTATTGAGTAGGTTTAAAGCGGTGTAGAATTATTCACAGTCATGCTATAATCTTTTTAAAAATTGCCAGAGTCACCTCTAACTCACGGCGACCTATGTGTGTCAGAGTAGAGCTGTATCCAATAGGGTTTTCCAGTGGCTGATTTTTTGGAAGTAGATTGCCAAGTCTTCCTTTGGAGGCACCTCTGGGTCTACTCAAACCTCCAGCTTTTCAGTTTGCAGCCAGTAGTTTAACAAAACTCAACTTTTCCATAAGTTTATAGCAGAGCCCTGGAAAATCAAATGCCTATTGAAGAGACTCCATATTAATCTGCATAAAATTTATCAGATGACTTTCTAATCTGAAAGAAGATGGGCACTTGTTAGAACTGTCAAGTTTCTATATTGGGTGGGAAGTGGGTATTGAAAGATAAATTCATCCAACAAGTTATTGCAACTGAAACAAGCTTAGGTGACGGAGGGAGAAAGGCATTGGGGGTGCAGTATGAAGACACTGGTACTCTTATTCATTCTACCAATATTTAGTAAATGCCTGCTGGGTGCTGGGGACAGAAGAGTTAACAAGAAAGACAATACCTTTGCCCCCTCCCCCCCAAGCTGAATGGGGGTGTAGACAAGTGTACAGGCTGATGATCTGATGACCACAGAGAAAGTCTACATGAAGCCCAGAGGAAGTGACTTTTAAGCTCAGACCTGAAGGGTATAATTTGCCCAGGTACAGGAGAGTAGAGGGGGTGTTATGGATTGAACTGTGTCCCCCAAAAAGGTATGTTGAAGCCCTAGCCCCCACCTCCATACTCCCACCCTGTACCTGTGAATGTGACCTTACTTGGAAATAGGAACTCTGCAGATATAATAAGTTAATATGAGGTCATACTGGAGTAGGGTGGGCCCTGACCCAATATGACTGGTGTCGTTATAAAAAGAGAGAAGGCATAAACACAGACAGCTACAGAGGGAAGATGGCCATGTGACAACAGAAGCAGAGACTGGAGATATGCTGCCACAAACCAAGGAACCACTGGGCCTACCAGAAGCTGGAGAAGGCAAGTATCTTGCCCTAGAGCTTTTGGAGAGAGCATAACCCTGCCAACACTCTGATTCAGACTTCTGGTCTCCAGAATTGTGAGAGAATAAATTTCTGTTGTTTTAAGCCACCTACCAAAAGCCAAAACCAAACCTGTTGCCATTGAGTCACTTTCAACTCATAAGCCACCTACTTTCTGGTAATTTGTTACAACCATCCTAGGAAACCAATACAGGGAGAAAAAAAATTCTAGGCAGGGGGAACAGCATGGAGAGAAAGCCAAAGGTGAGAAGAGAAGATGCATGGCAAGTCAAAACGTTGGAAGAATTATGGCTGGGGTAGCCTTTCTTGGGGATAGAGGGGAACTGAGCAGAAGACTGGAGGGACAAGACTAGGGAGGTATACAGAGGCCACATACAGTCCTCCAGGCCGTGTTAAAAAAAAAAAGCACTTTATTCCATGGACAATAGGGAGGCATTGAAATGTTAGTAGCAAGATAAGGATGAGATCATATTTTTGTTTGAGAAAGAGTATTGGCTGCAGGAGGAGAATAAATGAGGGCGGGAGATGGAAATGAAACAAAAGAGAATGAATCAGGGAGAAGAGCTCTAAAAGGGACACTTCATCAATGAAAACCAACTTACAGAACGTATGGCTTTGTGGATTCTAAATACAGTCCCATGGAAAATCCCTAGACAAAGGAGAGTCGGTGGTGGTAAGCAACTGAGAAACAATAAAGGTAAATAGACATGAAAGAAAGGAGCTTTTTTTAAACAAAATGTTTAATTTATACAGTAATTCTATCTCATGCAATTTAAGGATAAAAAGAGTAGTGATTTGTAGCTGAGTGGTGAAATAAATTTTTAAAAATTTTGACAAATAGGTGTCACTTTGGTATATAAGGATAAGTCAAAAAGAGTATTGCTACCAGGGTTTCGGTTCATACGTGTTGTTGTTAAGTGCAATTGAGTCGGTCCCAACTCAGAGCAGCCCTATGTACAACAGAACAAAACACTGCCCGGTCCTTCAGTATCCTCACAACTGTTGTTATGCTTGAGCCTATTGTTGCAACCACTGTGTGAATCCTCTTGTTGAGGGTCTTTTTCTTTTTCACTAACCCTCTACTTTACCTAGCGTAATGTTCTTCTTCAGGGATCGATTCCTCCTGACAACATGTTCAAGGTATGTGAGACATAGTTTTGCCATCCTTGCTTCTAAGGAGCATTCTGGTTGTACTTCTTCCAAGACAGGTTTTTTCACTCTTTTGGCAATCCAGGGTATATTCAATATTCTTTGCCAGCAACATAATTCAAAGGCATCAGTTCTTCTTCAGTTTTCCTTATTCATTGTCCAGCTTTCATATGCCTATAAGGCAATTGAAAACACCGTGGCTTGGGTCAGGCGCACCTGAGTCTTCAAGGTGACATCTTTGCTTTTTAACACTCTAAAGAGGACTTTTGCAGATTTGTCCAGTGCAATGCGTTGTTTGATTTCATGACTGCTGCTTCCATGGGTGTTGATTGTGGATCCAAGTAAGTTCATACGTGCACAAGTTTATTCCAAACAAAATGCCTTTAAACATAGCTCTGCAATCAGTGGATGGCTGCAGACAAGTTCTTTCAGTAATACACTTGTCTTAGTCTGGTGAAGGTGCCTTAAAAAAATGGATACTTTTTGTGCTGTGGAAAAAAGTGATTTTGAGGTCAGGGCTAATATCAAATTTTTAACAAAACTCAAGTGAACATCTTTCCAAATCACTGAAGTTTTGCAACAGGTTTATGGGAACGCTGTCCCACCTAAAACAACAGTTTTTAGATAGATCAAGCGTTTTAAGAAGGTCAAGAAGACCTCAAAGATAAGCTTCTTAGATAACTTGTTTTCAGTTCTTTTATGATTGGGGTCCACCCAATTTCTGATAACTATAGTGAGCTTCCTGGAGCTATATGATCTTGGAGACTGGGGATCGGGGAGGCTTGATGTTGCCCCACCCTCCCTATTTTCCACTTATAGTGGAAGACAAGATTAGGCCATTCTGATTCATTTAGGTATGTTTAAATTGATCTTGGCCCAGTAAATTTTTTTTGGGGGGGGGGCGGTTTATCTACCCAGTAAATACCAAAGCTCTTTAACAATTTTGTAAATAAATTTTGTAAATGAATCAATTCTTGGCTAGCAAGACTGAGGGCTGGGGAGGTCTGATCTTGCCAGCTCTTATTCTCTTGACTCACGGAAGACAAGACTGGGTCATCCCAATCATTTATATATGTTTAAGTTGGCCTAGGCATTTTGAAAGCCTACCTACCCAGTTTTTTTGTTTGTTTGTTTGTTTGTTTGTTTGTTTTATCTACCCAGTAAATAACAAAGCTCTATAGCAACTTTGTAAATGAATCCATCAATTCCTGGCTAGCCTTTTTTTTTTTTTCTCTCTCTCTTTCTTCTAGATTTGTCTTATATCTCCTTTTACCCACTCTGGAACTAACAGTTTTACTTTAAAACAAAATTATTCTTTTTCCTTAAATAAAACACATTTCATATAAAATCATAAGAAAGGTTTTGCTTTTAAGATTGACTTAAACATAAAGTTTTTCAGTGTAGCTACTAAAAATCTAAATCATAAAACAGACACAAGACACAGTTTTTCTTGGAGGAAAGAACTGAGGTTCTAAGACAGCCTTACAAAAAACAGCAATTCTCAGCCATAGCTTCCAACCTGCTACAAGACAGAAACTTAAGACACAACACTCTAGACCAGAAGCAAGCTCTCAGAACGAGACAGAAAAACCACATAAACTCACCGAAAAATACCACACAACATAAGGATATAGGGATTCTAGTTCCTTAAAAAAAAAAAAAAATAGTTCCTTAAAGTATGTATAAATATGAACCCCAAACCAGTGTCTCGGTAGCAGGGGAGGAAATCCAGGCTGATTTATCAAAGATGTTAAGCTCTAAGGTTCAAGCTTTTGGTTTCCTTCTTTTTGAACTTAATTAATTCTGCTGGCTAGAGAGCTATTATTTTAGACCTTAAATATACTAGTTCTTCCAATTGGAAAGTTTAAAGTAGCTACTAATGATTTTAACATTGTGATTTTTTATTGAGACACTGTATCATAAAACAAGTATGGAGCTACCACTTCTCCCTGCAAATTTTATAAAACGGGTCAGTAGCTGCCACTTCTCCCTGAGAATTTGGCAAAACAGGTCAGAAGCTGCCACCTCCCCCTGCAAATTTGTCAAAACAGAGCACTATTTTCCAGGTTTTCTCTGAGCCACAAAAATAAACCTAATGAGGAACACCTTGGGGTTTGAACGGTGTCTCGCTTAGACCAATGTGTACCTCTGCTGCTCAAGAGTTTATTTGCAGGTGGCAGGCTGCCTGGTGCTCTAGCCTGTCTCTCAACCACATTACCCTGTCATGGGAGTGTTTAACACTCTTGATGAGCACTGGCGACCACCCTAATGGCTTTTACTGGTCGACCTGTCCCCAATTTTTTTGCAGGTTATAGTGACTCAAAGCTCTTTGAAAATACAGTTACCTCTTTAATGTTTCAAATGCTCGAATCTGGACCTAAACTACAGTTCACCAAGATTTACTAGATACCGCTCTTAAACAAATGATCAAGCAAGAATCTAAGAAAGATTTTCCTTAATCAAACAACCAGTTTTTCAAACAAATATGCTGAACAAAACTTAAGAAAATGTGAGAAAAAGGACAAAAAGAATAAGCAAAGGTTGGTTTTCCAAGAGCACTCACCCCATCGGTGTCAAAGAGACATGGAGTGCAAATGCCTTGGTCCAGAAGATAGGATCTTTCTTTCCGCCAGCTTCTGCTGCACAGTCCAGGTCTCCTCGAGGTTAACTGGATTCATGGTCTTAGATTCCCTGCAACAGCTACACCATCAACCCTTGTAGGGTGAAAACACCACAAAGTTTAGTAAAGCAAAATGAAAGTTTTATTGAGTATATATTTAAAGAGGCAAAAGTAGGAAAATGACACGGATGCTGGCAGAGCCATGTCTGTCAGTCTCTGTACCCAGTTCTTAAGGATGCATCTTATCAGGCCGCATCCTGGGTTCCCTTGAACATTCCCCATTCTCTGGATACACACACATACACACTCACACAACGTGATCCAGTGCACCATATTAACAGGGACCTGAGCCTTTTATGCCCTCAGTGGTCAATTCCTTCTGCTTCTTGGGATTCTTCTAAGGCCTTACCTAGGAATTACCCTGTTATTTACCAAATAACCTCAGGTTCTTAATGCTCTCAACAGTCAATTTCTCCTGCTTCTTGGGACTCTTCTAAGGTCTTACCTAGGCACTTACCAAACAACTCAGGCACATTTCCTGTCTCTCACAGAGACATCATTTGGGTCCCACAGGGGATCAGCTTTCAGAGCTGCTCCAGGGTCTCCAGGAGAAATCTCCTGGGGGTGCCAGACATCGGGTCAGTCTGTTTTCTGATCCACCTCAGGAACCGAGCAGATGGCTCCTAGCTGGCTCACCAGAAATGTTACCCAGTAGAAACCCCAGGTTCTTGCTCAGCATGACTCGTATTGGCCAATAAACAAGAGACTGAGGTGGGAGAGCAAGAAAGACATCTTTATTTCATCGTACAAGAAAAGGAGTCAGTCAGAGCTGCTGCCGCCAAGACTGCTCCCCAGCAGTGGGCAGGCAAGTTACTTTTAAAGCATTTACAAGTAGGGAGTTCATACAAGTTATGTCTGCAACATTCTTAATCATATTACGCAGGTGCAATGGGGTTTACATATAACCTTCAAGCAAAAGCAGGATTCAAATGCAGAGCTGGGGCAGGGGGAGGTGGGTTAGGGGAGCCCAACAAAGGAAACAATTTTTCAATACACCATTGTCAGGGAGGAAGCCAGGTAAAGAATACAGCACTGTGGGGGCCTCTGACTCATATCCATGTTGTAGCTTGTATCAGTATTTCTTTTTATAGCTGAACAATATTCCATTTTATGTATATACCACAATTTGTTCATCTGTTAATTGAAATTTGGGTTGTTTTCACATTTTGGCTATTGTGAATAATGCTACTATGAACATGTGTACATGTATTTGAGTACCTATTTTCAATTATTTTGAACATATACCTAGGAGCAGAATTGCTGGATCATATGGTAGTTCTATCTTTAACCCTTTGAGGAGCGGCCAAACTGCTTTCCACAGCAGCTGCACCATTTTACATTGTGGCCAGTAATGTACTACAAGGGTTCCAATTTCCCCACATCATTGTCAACACCTGTAATTTTTCAGCTTTTCTGTTTGTTTTGTTTTGTTTAATCTAGCCATCCTAGTTGATGAGAAGTGGTATTTATTATTATGGTTTTGATTTGCATTTCCTTAATGACAATTATGTTGAGCCTCTTTTCATGTGCTTCTTGGTCATTTGTATATCTTTGAAGAAATATCTATTCAAGTCCTTTGCTCATTTTTTAACTTAACTGTCTTTTTGTTCTTGAGTTGTAAGAGTTCTTTATATATTCTGGAAACTAGACCGTTATCAGATATATGATTTGCAAATATTTTCCCCATTCTTTAGGTTGTCTTTTCTTTTTCTTGATAATGTCTTTTGATGCACAAATGACATTTTGATGAAGTCCAATGATCCATTTTTTACTTTTGATGCCTGTGGTTTTGGTGTCATATCTGAGAATCTGTGACTGCCACTGGAGCTGGGTCACCTGTGTGAGGGTAGGACAGGTGTGGGACCTAGGCAGGAATTACCAGGGTAATTCCCACTTGACTTTTAGAGCAAATAAGCACAGGCCAAAGGAAGAGTGGAAAGGCTGGCTGGCCTTAGGAGCAGAGCCAGAGCAGAACAGCTAAACATTTTACCCTTGGGATTGTTTTCTTCCTTATTATTATTTTTTTTTCCAGATTATTTTCTGCCTTCTGTCATTGCAGTTATAGCTCCATATATTCCTTTGTATATTTTCATTTGTATTTCTCCCCTTCTTTTTTTTTTTTTCTGTTGAACCCTCTCTTCACCTCTCTTTTTCCTTCTTTTTCTCTGTTCTTAGAATGTTTTATCTGTATGATTTTACTAGGATTTCTTATCAGTCTTTTTCAACCCAGGAGTCTATAACTACAAAGTTTCTTTGACAAGTTATATATTCATCTGTTCAAATATTCATTCATTCCACAAATTTTCTGTATCTATTATACTCTAGTTACTGGGGTAGGTGCTGGTTATACAAAGATGACCAAGGCAAGGTCTTTACCCTTGAATTATAGTCAGTGGGTATATTAATTAGGAGTCTATATTTGTAAAAAACAGAAATGCAGTCAATCTACCTTATGCAAAAAAAAAAAAAAAAAGGAATTGCTTAAAAGGACTGTCCAAGGCTATCTCCTGGTACCCAAAGGCATAGATACAGTCAGGCAGCCTCAAAAACCTGGACCTGGGAATTGAATACAATCAGGAATACCTGTTCTTCACTTATCTTGATCTCCTTTCATCTTCAAATGGCAGAAAACGTGTCCCTAAATATCTAACTTTACATGCTACAAATCCAGTCACCAAGTTGGATCAATCTTTCTCTCAATTCCAAATTCTCAGAGAGGGGAGAGATTGGCCTTACTTGGGTCAGACGCGGGGCCAACCAGGATAGGTATCATGGTCAGGATGTAAGAATACAGTCACAGGAGTTCTTCACATAACTATATGGATGGTGGCTAGCATAGAATTGGGATGCAAGTAAAAGAGTATTTGGGGAGGCTAGGAGAGGAGAAGCTCTTCAGAAACGGTACTTCAGGCAGACAACTCAGTAGATGTTCACTACAAAGGCAGTAATTACAATTCCAGAACACTTACTTGTGCTCATGAGGAACCTGTACACAGACCAGGAGGTAGTCGTTTCAATAGAACAAGGGGATACTGCATGGTTTAAAATCAGGAAAGGTGTGTGTCAGGGCTGTATCCTTTGACCATACTTATTCAATCTGTATGCTGAGCAAATAATCTGAGAAGCTGGACTATATGAAGAACAGAACATCAGGATTGGAGGAAAACTCATTAACAATCTGCAATATGCAGATGACAGAACCTTGCATGCTGAAAGTGAAGAGGACTTGAAGCACTTACTGATGAAGATCAAAGACTATATATAGCCTTCAGTATAGATTACACCTCAACCTAAAGAAAAATCTTCACAACTGGACCAATAAGCAACATCACGTAAATGGAGAAAAGATTGAAATTGTCAAGGATTTCATTTTACTTGGCTCCACAATCAACACCCATGGAAGCAGCAGGTGAGAAATCGAATGACAAATTGCGTTGGTCAAATCGGCTGCAAAAGACTTCTTTAAAGTGTCAAAAAGTGAAGATATCACCTTGAGGACTAAGGTGCATCTGACCCAAGCCATGGTGTTTTCAATCACCTCATATGCATGCGAAAGCTGGAGAATGAATAAGGAAGACCAAAGAATTGACACCTTTGAATTATGGTGCTGGCAAAGAATGTTGAATATACCACAGACCGTCAAAAGAATTAACAAATCTGTCTTGGAAGAAGTACAGCGAGAATGTTCTTTGGAAGCAAGAATGGTGAGACTATGTCTCACATACTCTGGACATGTTATCAGGAGGGATCAGCCCCTAGAGGACATCATGCTTGGTAAAGTAGAGGGTCTGTGAAAAAGCGAAAGACCCTCAACAAGATGGAATGACACAGTGGCTTCAACAATGGGCTCAAGCATAAAAAGGTTGTGAGGATGGCGCAGGACTGGGTGATGTTTCATTCTGTTGTACATAGGGTCGCTATGAGTCAGAACTGACTCCATGGCACTTAACAACATAATAAAGATATGAACAAAGCAAAGTACTGAGGGAATACAGTGCAGGGGGGAAGGGAATGAGTTTCAACTTTAGAACCTTGAAGAATGCTTCATTGAAAAGGCAATGTTTTATCTGAGTCTTAAAAGATGAATCTGTGTTTGCCAAACACATTAGTTAGTTCCTAGGACTTGAACCTGGTGTAGTGGTTAAGTGCTACGGCTGCTACCCAACAGAACGGCAGTTCAAATCCACCAGGCGCTCCTTGGAAACTCTATGGGGCAGTTCTGTTCTGACCTATAGGGTCGCTATGAGTCGGAATCGACTTGACAGCAGGGTTAGGACTTGAAAGATTATCCTTTGTTTGGTGAACTAGTTGTTCCACATGGAAGGGGAGGGATGAGGCTATTATAAGTTTAGGAGACAGCTGGTATGGCCTGACAGAAAAGGGGGTGGATATGATGATTATTTAGAGGTTTAAAATCGAGAGGACCTTGAGGTTTGAGGTGTTGGGAAGAGGGAGAGGCCAAAGATAACTTCAAATATTCAAGCTTGAGCAACAAGGTGGACAACACGGTGGTTAAATGAAGCAGTAAACACAAGTGGAGGAGATATTTGTGAGAGAATAAAATGGGTTTAGTATGTTTTTAATGTGTTCAATTTCAGAATACTAATGGGATATTAAGTATCGATATCCAAGTCAGTTTGATATGAGTATGCTCCTCAAAGAAAAAGTCAGTTGCTAAATCTATGTGACTTTATTAATCTAAAGGTCATTGACACCATACTTTTAGATGAGATCACCCTGGGAAATCATATAAAAGCAAAGAACCAAGGCCCTATGATGGGTTCTTAGAGAACACCAATATTTGAGAGACCAACAGATTATCCTATATCTGTTGGTCTCTCAAATATCGCTCGAATAGCTAGCAAGAAAATCAAGAGAAAGCAATATCATGGAAGCTGAGTAAGAAAAGTTTTTGAAAGAAGGGATGGTAAACATCGAGTGTTACATGGAAACCAAGTACTATTATAAAAACCCAAACCCGTTGCTATTGAGTTCATTCCAACTCATGGTAACCCCATGTGTTGCAGAGTAGAACTGTGTTCCATGGGATTTTCTTTGCTGTGATCTTTACAGAACTTGCCAGGTCTTTGTCCTTGACGCCACTTTGTTGGGTTCAAACTGCCAACCTTTAGGTTAGTTATCAAACACAAACCATTCATACCACCCAAGGACCTAGTACTATTATCTAAAAAAAAAAAAAAAAAACCCATTGCCGTTGAGTCAATTCCAACTCACAGCGATCCTGTAGGACAGAGTAGAACTGCCCCATGGAGCTTCCAGAGAGTGCCTGGTGGATTTGAACTGCCGACCTTTTGGTTAGC
Organism: Elephas maximus indicus; assembly: GCF_024166365.1. Taxonomy (NCBI): domain Eukaryota; kingdom Metazoa; phylum Chordata; class Mammalia; order Proboscidea; family Elephantidae; genus Elephas; species Elephas maximus. The sequence goes on along the minus strand of NC_064819.1, from coordinate 63,701,513 downwards.
AGCCATAGCACTTAACCACTATGCCACTATCAAATGTCCCCTGAGGACAAAATCCATCCCCACCCCCAGAACCACTGCATCATATTAAGATGTAGATGGAAAATCACAACAAATGTATTTTTCCAAAAAATATTATTAGGCGGTAACATCACTTTTTTAAAAAATCTTTTTCTTTTCCTAGTTTGCAAACATCTTTTTATTCTAAATTTAAATTTTCTAAATCCAAGCTATCTGTGAGACAAGTACTTATCCAAACTTTCTCTAGTTCCCTTAAATGAAGAATAAGTTTAAATAAAAAGAAGTATTTTATTTATAAAAGCCCACATTCAAAATAAACTTATTGGACTATTTTAGAGTGAGACATCTATTTTTCTAAGATGACATCCCATTTTTTACAATCTCGTAACAATGTTGAGGATTTCTAGCCAACTTATTGAGGAGAGGACTTTCTGACTCTGATGTTAGGACTTGGCCAACAGTGATGACATTAAATATAATCTAAGCACTGAATGGTAGTCCATACCAGAAAAGCCCCTTCTATAGAGACGATCTCATTTTACAGCAAATGAGAGAAAGAATACCAAAGCTCTATGCTTCTCTATTTCTATGGTCTCGTTCCACGGAACAGTTGATAAGGGTGTATTAATGAAATGTGGTATTAACAGCGGAGCCCTGGTGGTGAAGTGTTTAAGAGCTATCGCTGTGAACCAAAAGGTCAGCAGTTCAAATCCACTAGCCTCTCCTTGGAAACCTTATGGGGCAACTCTACTCTGTCCTACAGGGTCACTATGAGTCAGAACCGACTCGATAGCAACAGGTTTAGTTTTTGGTTTGTTACAATAGTACTTGGTAAATCTAGAGCAAAATTTTTAGTTACTACAGCCAAAAGTTTGGTAGTCATTCGTCCTTTGTTCTCCAGCTTTTCAAAGTCTTACCACCATTTTCCTCACCTTCTCCAGTTGCTTCCATGGCCATTGTCAGAGTTGGAACATGCAGTTTATAATTAGCCAGCCAGCTATCATTGTGTTCTGCTATCTTCAAACCTAATCTCAAGTTGCTAAACTGTGTACTTTGGCTAACTCTTTCTACCAAAATAGAGTATGATATCTTGTTTTTAGAAGAACCAAATGTGGTGCTATATTTATATTTATGATCAGGTTTAAAAAAGAATCTGGTCATCAGCTCGAAACCATGTTAATTTACTGAGCTGGTTTTGCTGGAAGCTCTTTAAATAGCATCCAGACAACAGACTCATGCCACTGTCTAAGAACCAAAAGGAAGTACATTTCAACTAAACAAATATTTTTCAAGTATTTATCATATGTCAGGCACCATGCCAAGACCTGGGAGAGAGTAATAAATAATATGGACACGGTCTCTGCCCATGAAGCTTACAATCTGGGAAAGATATGTATGTAAGAGCTAGATATGTGGGTAAAAAAGATGTGTGTACAGTGTATGTAAAAATTCTCAAAGGCAAAACAGGTTTGGTTTTTTGGTTCTGTGGCAGAGACAGCAATGTTTACCAATAATCTATAACCCCTTACCCCCTTATATTCTCATCTTTGTTTTAAAGTTATTGTTGACTGTTTGGTCTCATATAAAGTGATCACCAATTTTTTGGTTAGTAGTTGAGTGCAAACCATTTGCACCACTTAAGGACCTTTCCAGTATTCTATACGTGCCCCCATACTGCCTAGAGTCTCCAGTTAGGTGTGGCCATATGACTGATCTGGCCACAGCCCAGTGAGCAGAATCATAGAAGACAAGACTTCTCTGCTCTGGTCCTCTATGAAAGATTTGTGTTGAGATAATGGATCTGAAGTCACCTAGAGCAGTAAGTAAACCACATGCCCTGGAGAGCTGACTAAACCACTAGAGGGCACTGTAGCTAGGGAAACAAATTTTTGCTGAATTAAGCCACTGAAATAGCCTATAGGCTCTGGACAAACACACCTTCTCATCACTTTAACCAAAAAATGTCCTGGATCTTTATAGTAAGTGTTAATTTAAGCTTGCACTTATTCATGTAGCACTAATTGACCCAGTGATGTGGTAGCATTGCTTTTGGTGCTGAGGATACCATGAGGAACATACAGCCTTATGGAGCTTACATTGTAGTAGGGAAGAAAGATGATTAAAAAAAAATTTTTTTTCAGGTAGTGATAAATGTAACAAAGAGAAAGGTCTTAGTTAGTGATCCTCCCTCCTTCACTAAGTCTCACCTCTCTCATGTCCTTACTGAGCTCAGCTCCTATAGTCCTTTTTTATATTAATCGTCCTCAACTCATCCTTCTCTTCTTTCTTCAAACTTGCCTGGCAAAATCTCAGCCTGGTTAAATCCAATTCTCTGCCTTCTCTCACCTACTCCCAGGTAGCTAAGCATGGCTGGAGAAGAATAATGGTGACTGGTCTCATTTTGACTTCATGGCCACTAATCCCAATGTGTCCTTGTAGCTGCCTGGCCATCCTACTACATTTCCTAATCCATTCATCTCCCATTCTCCTTCATGACTAGTTCACACTTCCTCTGTCCTGAAGCCTCCAACAGTCCTCTCCAACACACTCACTGCCAGTGATCTTGCTCATGATTTCACTGAGAAACCGAAAGGAATCAGAACTTGTAAAACTCCCACGACATCTACCAACCCCCCTCCCCTGCGTCTGTCCCCATATCCTGTCTTCCTTCCTGTTTCTGTATAGAAGCTTGTGCATGGTCCTATCTAAAGGCAACTCCCCTGCCTGTGCACTAGATTGTCTCCTCTCATCTACTGTGGTGACATGAAAATGTGCCACCCAGATCTCCCTTCAAGGTAGGACCTGTGGCCCAGCTGCAGTAGACAGCCTCCAGCTGTCAGCTCCTTCAGGGTCTGCCAGAGCTATAGAGTCACTTTCACCAGAAGGCATGCCCTTCCTGGGGCAGGCTGCATTTAGTGACTGAGCAAGGTGGGAACAGTAAAACTTGGCCAGGCAGGTCCAATTCATGACCTTCTGAAGGGCAGTACTCACTCCAGAGCTCCCAGCAGGGTTGGCTCAGGTTTTGTCAGACCTGCTTTGCAATTTGACCCCTTTCTTTGCCCAATCATACTTCCTCCTGCTTCCTTTCACTCATATCGATACCTAAAAAATCTGGTTCCTCAAATTCTGCTTCAGCATCTACTTAGAGAACCTAGCCTGCAACACCAGCATAAGGTTGGCTCCAGTTATTATCCCCTTCCTCCCTTGCATCAGAAACCCTGGTTGCATAGTGGTTAAATGCTAACCAAAAGGTTGGCAGTTTGAATGCACAAGGTGCTGCTTGGAAGCCCTATGGGACAGTTCTACTCTGTCCTATAGGGTCGCTATGAGTTGGAATCAACTTGACAGCAATGGGTTTTGGTTTGGTGCCTTGCGTCATCACTTTTCCCTTCTTTCCCATCAACCTATAAATACACAGTAACATCTCCCATCTCGAAAACCAAACTACCTTTGAGCCACTGCTCCATTTCCCTACTCCCCTGAACAGCAAAATTCCTGGAAAGTGCATCTGCTTACACTCGTTGCCTACCTGTCTCTCTGTATCCCCACTCTAGGCACTTTCTACTCATTATTACACAGAAACACTTCCTGTCAATGTCACCAATAACTCAACATTGCTATATCCAATGGTCACTTCTCAGTTCTCACCTCACCTGATCTTTTCAAAAGCAGCATCTGATCAACTGATCACTCCCTCCTTAGGCACTATCCTCACCTGTCTTCAGGGATACAACATTTGCTTGATTGGCCTCCCACTTTGACTGGCTACACCTGCTCCTTCTCATTTCTTGTGCTCATTCCTCTTCCTCTCCTGAACATCTTAACACTGGAGAGCTCCAGGGTGCAATCTTGACCCTCTCCTCATCTCTACCTATATCCCCTTTGTTAGCGATCTCATCTGGTCTCAGGGCTTTAAATACCATCTACATGTTGACGACTACTAAATTTATATCTTGAGCTAGAAATGTCTTCCCCTAAATGCCAGACTCTCATAACGAACTGCCTTCTCTATACCTTCATTTAGATACTAACAGAAATCTCATACTTAACATGTCTAAAACAAAATAACTGATCCCCCCAAAAGAAAAGTCCTGCTTCCTCCACCTGAAATCTTCCTTATCTTAGTAAATAGCTACTCTTCCTTCCAGCTGTTGAAGCCAAAAATCCAATATTATCATTGACTCCTGTCTCTTATATCCACACCCAGTACTTTAAAGAATTTTTCCGAATATATCCAGTCTATCTCCCCTGCTCTCAATTTCTTCAGATCTATTTTCGAATGTCATCTTATCAGCAAGACCTTCCTTAATCATCAAATGTATAAAACCCTGTCCACTGTACTGGCAGAGTCCCAGTGTGGTGCAAACAGTTAAACACTGACTATACCCAAAATGCCGGTGGTTCTAATCCACCCAAAGGCACCTTGGAAGAAAGGTCGGACAATTTGATCTACTTCCCAAAGATTACAGCCACTGAAAACGCCATGAAGCAGTTCTATTCTGACACACATGGGCTGCTATGAGTCCGAGTTGATTTAATGGCAAATGCTTTTATTTATTTATTTTTTTTGCTTTACTCTCCTGGTATTTCTTATTCCCCCTAACCTGCTTTATTTTTATCACTATTTGATATAGGGTATATTCACTTGTTTATTTGTTCATTGTCTTCCCAACTAGAAAGTAAGCTTCAACACTTGGTCTTGCTCTGGTTCCTAGTGACTGACACAGACCAGGTATTCAATAAATTTTTTGAATAAATGAAAGAAAAAGAAGGGTAAAGAAATAAAGTGACAGTATGAGGAGACGAGAAGCACTTCAGCAGAGAGACTTCAATGATGTGAAGATGCAAGTCATTTGAAGGTGTGGCGGGAAGAGCATTCCAGACAAAAAAAAGTTAAGTAGAAAGCCCAAAGGTGGGAATGAGCGTGTCCTCATGAAGGAACATCAAAGGCCTGTGTGGCTGAAAATGAGGCAACTATGTCTGCGAGATGAGAGCAAAGAGATTGCAAGAAGCTGCATTATGTAGGTTTTTGCCGAGCTGGCCCGGACCGGACAAATTCCGTTATTTTCTCCATTTTAACACACACACACATTCACAGTAACGCTCTCGGGCGCATCTCCTACATTTACAGCTCTGAAATCCACTTACGCCTCTAGTGATGTGAACATTCAATGTGACAGGGTTTTTCGTTACAACTATGGGGTCCTAAGAAACACAAAGATTGGGAGTCATCACCCAGCACAATCTCTGGGACATAAATGAGATCCCTCATTCACGAATTCCCATCCACCTCTGTGAAATTCTGCAAATACCAGCTTCACCGGATTTCTGACCTTCTTTGCCACCCCCCTGCCCCCCACCTGGACCCCAGCCCGTTACTGTTCCCGGAAAGACTAGTAGACACAATAAGCACGAAGGCCCCCTAGCGTTCTTCCGTGAGGCGCCGCCGGCTCTCTGCCCGTCACGCTCTTCCCGCATTCCTGTCCCGAGCGCCGCCGACCGACCGCCACACGCAGCCGGGGGTACCCGGAGCGTCGGCCCCGGAGCGCGCAGCCCCTCCACCCGCGCCCGGGGAACCCCGACGCAGCCCCGCCCCGGGCTTCCCGCGGAGGCGCCGGCCCGCCCCGCCTCCCGGCCCGCGCCCGCCAACTCCCATCTCGCGCCGCTGATTGGCCGCCGCATTCCCGCTTTCCTTCCCGAACCGCCATTTTGAAAATCTTGTTGATTCTGGGGAGCCGAGAGCGCGGCGCGAGCGTCACGCGCGAGAGCGTCCCGCGCGCCTTCTCTTCTGCGTCCACCGTCGCCACCGCTTCCCGGAGCCTCCTCGTGGCCTCGCGCGCCAGGCCTGCGGCGTCCGGGCCCTGCGGTGAGAGCTTCGTCGGGGGCAGTGGAGGCCGAGAGGCAGCCGCGGCGCCCGCCTGCGCCCGCCGAGGGCGACGGGGACGAACGCGGCCTTTTGGAAGGCGGCCGGGCGGGGGAGGGGATTGGAGCCGCCCGCAGGCGCGGGCCGGGCGCGCGGGGCGGCGGGAGAGGGCGGGCTCGGCCCCGTGGGTTCCCACCTCAGGAATCCCTGACAGCGGGCGGAGCAGGAGGGAACCCGCCCCAGGGGAGCGAGCGCAGCTGTCCCAGCTGCAGGAGAAGGCAACTTTGAGGATCGGTGTGCCGCCGCCCCCTGGTCGCAGTCCTTCACACCTGGCGCCGTCGTGGGCTGGCGAGGGTGTGACCCTAGGGCGCCTCCGGGGCCGGGACCTCAAGCTTCCACCCCGCCCGCAGGTCAACAACAGCATGTCCTCCTCGGCCCCCGCTGCAGAGGGAGAAGGAACCCCCGCCCAGCCCGCGTCCGAGAAGGACCCCGAGATGCCCGGCACGAGAGAGGAAAGTGAAGAGGAGGATGAGGACGAGGAGGAAGAGGAAGAAGAAGAGGAAGAAAAAGGTGGGCGGAAGTCTTGTCTGTTTCGATGGATATTTTAGTTGCAAGTTTTTCTTGTAGAAAACAGCTTTTTTGCTCTTTTTGCGCTTAAAGGCATTGAAGTAATGATTTGCAGCAGGAATGTGTGCGAAATGTACAGTTAGCTTTGTGAATTCCAGTGTTCCGTTTACACTCGTTAGCATTGCTGTAGTGACTCTGGGAGTGTAGTTGACTTCTTGCCAGCTAGCTACGTTCATAACATTTCATCTTTTGACAGGAAGTTTGTAAGGTCTTTCTTTCTTTTTTTTTTTTTTTTAAATCGGTGTGTACGTTAGCCTTTAAAGTTACTGAGTTAATTTTTTTTTTACTTTTTAGTAATTATGCATTTATTTTGCCTTATGAAGTTATTGCAGGTTCTTTAAAGAGAATCTTCATCTTAAAACTAAGAGAAGTCATTTGTACTAGTCTTGTAAATATTTTCATATATTTAAAATATTTTTATTTTTGCTAAACTTCGGGAGGTTTCTTTTCACGGGGAAACACTGCTGAGAGCTGTTGCTACTTGTACCTTAAAAGGAAGTATGGACTCAGAGCTATCATTTTTTGGACCTGAATGTGACTTAAAATCAAAACTGAGTGAAGTCAAGTTGAATCTGACTCCTATCAACCCCATGGGCCAGAGTAGAACTGCCCCGCAGCGTTTCCAAGGAGCAGCTGGTGGATTCGAACTGCAACCTTCTGATTAGCAGCTGAGCCTTAACAACTGGGCAGCCAGGTCTAAGGGAGGACGATATTAAAGATTATTTGACTGAAGGCATGAAGCAGAAGAACACGACAGAGTCGAGTGCTGTGCCTGTTTATCCAAGATGCATGGCGTGAGGCATCTTTGAGGTGTTTAAACTTCCTAAGATGTTTTTAACTATTTAAAAATTCAACTCACATATTCTGGCATTTTTCTGTATTAGCCCAGTCTAGGCTTACTTAGTATATGCCTACACCTCAGCCAAACTTGGGAAGAGTTTGGAAGTTTTCTTCCCAAATCCAAGTTTAACTGTCAGTTTCTTTTAAGTCTAAATATAAAGTGTAAAGCTGTCTACGATCAGCATCTTATAAATGCAGTCTAGGTTGAGATTACAAGGTACGTCTTTTGTTTGTTTAAAGTGGTATGTGCTTTAAGAAGGGAGTGCGTCCATAATTGGGTACAAAAACGCTTAGAAAAAAAAATAGAAATTATTTTTAAATTCATAATACAGTGACTGGAAATTAACTGCAATATCACTTCTGGTCAAAGACTTTCTCAGCACTTTCCTCCAATTTTTTGTTGATATTTTAGTCATTTTTTAGGGCATGGTTGGGACACCACAGTAGATGATGAATATTTTCTTTATGTCAGAAAGAAAGAAAGATGTCATGTAAAAATACTATTAATGGCTGATGTGGCTGACACAGTAATGCTTGGGGGGACTGGCAGTAGTTCAAAGAAGCCCTCATTTTGTTCTGGATGAATAAATTGTAATTTTTTTTTGAATGGTAATTTTATTTTAAAAATGATATAGTTCTAGTTATTATTCTGTTTCACTCCTTTGAGGTATTTGTGGAAAAACCAAAATTTTGAATGTTTTTATTCACCTAGCCCTGAAATTTTTTTTTAGCCCTGAAAGTTTACCTCTACTACTTAGTTTTCATGGAAGCAAAGCAGTAAAATTAATGACATCTTTGCCAAGCAAGAGGTCAGAGTGACCAAATTAGGCAGTGGTTTTGTGGTTGGGGTTTGTGGTAAAAGAGAGAGTGACAGTTTCAAAGATGATGCCTCGGTTTCTGTCTCAGGCAGCTGTGTGTATGGTATTACCATTTGCTGAAGAAAATAATTGACGGAGGTGAGCAAGTTTGAAGATGATTATGACTCCTGTTTTGAATTTAGGCACCTGTAGTTCATGAAGTAGAGCTGTCCCGTTGGCATACATAGTAGTTGATCTGGGAAGTCATTAGCTTATAGCTTGTTAAAAAACCACTGCCGTCAAGTCGATTCCAACTCATAGTAACCCTATAGGACAGAGTAGAACTGCCCCATAGAGTTTCCAAGGAGCGCCTGGTGGATTCGAACTGCCGACCTCTTGGTTAGCAGCCGTAGCACTTAACCACTACGCCACCAGGGTATAGCTTAGATGATAGTAAAAGGCAAGGAATGGTTCAGATTACGCAGGGAAAGGAAGAGGAGTGATAATAGTGTCTGCCTTAGAGTGCTTTCTCTTCATTCTTTGGAATATACCAGAATATATCTGCTGAAATCCATGTCTTGTCTGTGCAAATACATCTTCAAGCTTTACATGTCCTTCAAAGCCAGCTTCAGTGTCCTTTTTTTTTGTTGTTTTAGGAAACAAATTTATTTTCTCACAGTTTCGGAGGCTAGAAGTCTGAATTTAGGGCATAGGCTTTAGGGGAAGGATTTCTTTGTCTGTTGGCTCTGGGGGAATGTCCTTGTCTCTTTTTAACTTCTGTTCCTTGGTGATCTTTATGTGACATGGCATCTCTTTTTCCCCATCTCTGCTTGCTTCTCTGTGACTAATCTGTTCTTTTTGTGTGTGTGTGTGTACGTGCATTAGGTGAAAGCTTCCATAGCAAATTAGTTTACCATTGGATAGTTTGTATTCAGTGTTCCATGACATTGTTTCCATTCCTTACAACCTGTCTGCCCTAACCCTATTTCTGTCCTAGGTTCCCAGTTTCCTTTTGTCCTGAGTTACTACCTCTTCCTGCGTTCTCATCTTTGCTTTTGAGCAGGTGTTGCCTTTTTGATCTCATATAGTGGATTGTTCTAAGAAACACGTTTCTCTCAGATGTTGTTTATCTTATGGGCCTTTCTGTGGTTTGGTTGTTTCCAGTAATGGCTTCAGTTCCAGTTTAGAAGAATGTCTTAGGGCCATAAGTCTTAGTTAGGGTTCTTCTAATCTCCGTCCAACCAGTAAGTCTAGTCTTTTTTGTGAATTTGATTTTGGTTTTGAAATTTTTCTCCCACCTTATGCAGGACCCTCTGTTGTGAGCCCAGTCGGACTTGTTGGTAGTGATAGCTGAGCACCTCTAGTTCTGGTCTCGAGGTGTAGGTTGTGGTTCATGTGATCCACTAGTCCTTTGGACTAATTACTTCTTTGGATCTTTGGTTTTCTTAATTATCTTTTGCTCCAGATGGTAAGAGACTGATAGTTGTATCTTAGTTGGCCACTCACAATCTTCTAAGACCCCAGACGCTATTCACTAAAGTAGGATGCAGAACTTTGTCTTTATGAATTATGTTGCGCAAGTTGAGTAGGTAGACGTCCCCCATGTCTGTGGTCCTTTGCCTTCAAGCCTAGGAACTTCTTCTTGCAAGGTGCCTGGCTATGTCTAAGAAGTTGCCCTGACTGTGGCCCTTGTGTGCTCTGTTGTCTATGTTGATCTGTAAGCATCAGCTATAGTTATGCAGCTCCAGTGTCGTGACCCTTTTTCTCTAGTCCAAAATAATGACTCCCTCTTCAATTTATAGAGCTTTTATTTGTATCTTAAGGTGTTTTATCATCTACATTGGAGTATATTTGTATCTCATTTCCTCTAGTAGACATGCTCTCTTTCAAGAAGTGATCAATGTCTTAGTTATCGCTTCATTCCCCTTTAGTATCTAGTATGGCTTTACATAAAATAGGCATTCAGTATATATTTACACACACACACACACACAATGTCCTCTTAGACTTTATTTCAGTCACTAGGTGAATGGTTTTAGATAAACACAAGGTTAACATTTTAAGTTTTAATATGTATATGGTTTTTTTTGTTGTACTTTTTTTAAAAATAATTTTTATTAAACAGTACAGGGTACTCAGCCCCTTCAATTCACATGGAATTGTGAGGGGACCTAAATGAGGTGGAAGATAAGAAGAGAAAACCTGCTCTCCCCAGGCCTTCACTAAAAACATCAGAAATCACCCCATGGAGATTGCAGGGGGTTACAAAATGCCAGAGCTGAAGCCCTTCAGAAAGGTCAGGGGGAGTGGAAGCCACCTCTGAGGGCTGGTATGTGGGAATGAGTAGGTTCTTTCAGAACTGAATCTCAGGGAAGAATTCAAATGCTCATTTATCATCTCTGCAGGGACAGAGGTTCAGAATCAGGTTGCCCCACCTTCCCGACAGGGACAGGAAAAATTATGGGTCAAAGCGCTGGAATGGGAGACTTAGAAGAGCCATAGTGGGCCCTTTTAGTTGCCTGATGCGTGAGATTGGATTCTTGGCAGGACCGTGGAGAGCTGCACACATTAACATCTGCATGGTTGGCTGCCATCTTTGAGCAGGGCACCGCTTTTTCCAACACCGATGGGCAAGAGATTTGGTTGCTATGCAATGTATACACTGCCTTGGTTTTCTAAGAGGGAGATGAGGTTGCTTGCAGGGCTTCGACTTGTAATTTTTTCAATTCCAGCTATTGTTTTGGCTCACCCACATTTTAAAAATTCAAACAAGTCTTTTCTGATTGTGCTTCCTTGGCCACGGACTCAACAGGGAATAGAGGAAGGAATGGTTCGAAGCCCTGGCCTTGAGGTCCTTGTTTTTATCTCTTCTGTCAGCTTACTAAATTATTGCTGTTCTCAGAATATCTTTTGAAGCCTTTATGTTCTTCATTTAAGCTTGCTGTTTCTGATGTATAATAAACTGTGAATCACAATTTATAGAATCATGTCTGTACAAATAGGCTTAAATTAGGGCCTACATAGTTTTTTTTTATACAAGTATGTAAAGTGAATGGACTTCCATAGCAGTAAATGTAATTGCGTAAAAGTTCTTCTGATTATTTTTTTAAAAAACTGGGTCCCCTGTGAGGTTGCCAGCTAAGTAGCATGTTACTCTAAAAAAAAAACTTCAGTGGTGCCATTAACTTATCAAGTGTTTTTATCATTTGCTTTTTAAAACTACCTAGGAGAAAAGTTAGATATTTAGTTTCTGGGCTCAAAAGGTCGACAGTTCAAACCCACTAACTGATCTGAGGGAGAAAGATGTGGCAGTCAGCTTCCTTAAAGATTCACATCCTTGGATACCCTTTGGGTCAGTTCTCTGTCTTAGAGGGTCACCATGAGTCAGAATCAACTTGATGGCAGTGGGTTTGGTTTTTGGTCTTTTGAAATTTTTTTCTATATGTGTATCTAATAAAGTTAATACATTCTTTAAGCTTTCTGTTGCTTAAGAAATATTAAACTAATTTCTAGAAAAAAGTCTCATCGTGGAAGGCAAGAGAGAGAAGAAAAAAGTGGAGAGGTTGACAATGCAAGTCTCTTCCTTACAGAGAGAGCCATTTACAATTGCACAAGGTAAGTTTATTCTGTGTTCCTTTCATTTTGTGGTGAAAATGCCTAAATAGACAAAATGTTAGTAGTGCTTAGTTTTTACCGTCTGGTAAGTAGCACTATACTTTCCATATAATTTTCTTTAACCTACCTTATTAGAGTAGAAAGTATACGTAAATTATGCTGTGAAATCTCATTAAAATTAATTTGGTATATGTATTAACAAGCAGTGGGTATTTAATTATTATGGTATTTTTTCTAGGAAAGGGACAGAAACTTTGTGAAATTGAAAGGATACATTTCTTTCTGAGTAAGAAGAAAACAGATGAACTTAGAAATCTACACAAACTGCTTTACAACAGACCAGGCACAGTAAGAGTTGTTTTTTGTTTTTGTTTTAATCTCTAACCTAGAAGCCTGTTTATGTATTAAAATACTTCACAACAGAAGCATAATTTTCGTGCTGGAAAGGACCCTAACAATTAACAAGTGAACATACTGAGACACACTTATTAAATGACTTGTCACAGGACACATAGCTGATTTTAGCCACTAGGGCTGTAATATCCAGGGCTCTTTTTACTGCAGTTGTTTGTAACCAAAACTGAAATTTCTAATTAAGAAATCCAGATTGTAATTTTACTAATTTTTAAATGTATTAAATTTATTTTTGATGTTCTAGCCATTCAGAAAAATGATTCAGTACAGTTTTATCTCATTTTGAACAAATATCTGATAGATAACATGGTAATTCTTTGCCGAAGGATTTGTTAGAATAAATCAGTGTTTCATTTACTCAGTTATTGTACTGTACACATAACTTCGAAATTGAGAAAACTGCTTTGGGTTGTGCGTGGGCAAGGTAAAGTTTGCCATTTAGAATAGAACATTTGAAGCGTGGCATAATTTATTTCCACGTGTATTATCTCATTCTATCCTAATCAGTGTAATTCATACAAGTCCATAACTAGTAAATGATACTAACTTTTTGGGATGCTGTCTGTTCTTTTGAATTTCAAAGAATAAAATCCCTGACTTTCTGAATTGGAAAATAATAAAGTAAGTTACTTAGGAAAGGGGCCATCTTTTTAGGTAGTACCTTTCCATATCCCTTGGTACTGTCAAATAACATTTAGTTGTGGTTTTATAATTACAAGTAAAAATTTTCAGATGGAAATTTAGATTCATAATGTGATTTTTCAAAGAATTAAGATTGTAGACCTTTTATAACGTTAACATATTAGTAACATTACTATTCAGTTCAGAATAAAATGTTGGGGAAAAAACATTGTAACTTGGAGACAGATACTGTTTTTAGTTTTTTCTTGTGTACATTACTGGGTAATATATAACATTAATAAGAGAAACATTTTCAGGTGTCCTCTTTAAAGAAGAATGTGGGTCAGTTCAGTGGCTTTCCATTTGAAAAAGGAAGTGTTCAATATAAAAAGAAGGAAGAAATGTTGAAAAAGTAAGTTGTTTTTGTAAGTGTCGTGTTTCAATGTACAAACTTTAAAATTAATTACTTTTTTTAACATTTGAATATGATCAGTCATAGATTTTCAGTAGATTAATTCTTTGGCTTTAAATGTCAAGACCTGACTTGTCTTCGTAACTATTAACTTGAAATATATTAGTTTCCAATATAAGTAGCATATATCAAGATTAATGAAAACTGTTAAATTTCTGTTTCCTAGAAGAGTGATACCAGAAAATCATTCAGGTAGTCTAAAATTCAAAAGTTCCAAGAGGGAACATAGTGAAAAATATTTCCCAGGCCTGTCCTCGGTCACTCTGTTCCCCTCTTTATAGGTACCATATAAACATTTTGAAGTTAATGAATTTGATGGAAACAGTATCCTTCAGAATAATGCAAGCTAGATGGTACATTCCTAGAGCTTTTGTTTCTTAAATCTCTGTAGTTGAAGAGCTTTAAATAATACAGGTGATTACCTATTCCTTCACTGAAACAGTATCATTAGTAGGAATGCTGAGGAGAAAAATAATACTAAATCATCAGGCAGAAGGATTAATTCCCTGAATTTTATAGTATTGAAAAGTATAACATTGTGTAATTTTCTAGTAAAGTTAGCTTATTCTTATATTACTTTTAAAACTTTTAATTGGTAAATGGTGTTTTCAATTTGTTAATTATTTTATCATATTTAGTATACTAATTAAGATTATTAGGAATACCTTTAAGATTCAGCAAAACATTGGCTGCTTTTTTTTAGGTATATAACTGAGCAGACTGGATTTGGTTGGCTGTTGGCTTCATGTCATGGAGAATGTTCATAAATTTCCTACATAATCACTTTGGTTTCTTTCATTTTCTGTTTTAGATTCAGAAATGCCATGTTAAAGAGCATCTGTGAGGTTCTTGATTTGGAGAGATCAGGTGTAAATAGCGAACTGGTGAAGCGGATCTTGAATTTCTTAATGCATCCAAAGCCTTCTGGCAAAGTAAGAATCAATTTTGTTCTATTTTTATAGTAAATGATAAATTATAGCCTTTTCATATTTTTATGAAACAATAATTTAGTTAACAGCATCATTGCTATTAGCATTTGGTGATATTTCCTATGTTCCAAGAATATGCCTTCCATAGGCATACCTTCAACAGTTTCATGACAGAAATAACGTAGGCAGCATAGGGATACGCTCCGTAGATAGGAGATACTAGATTAAGAAAGATAATTATTTATTAAATTAAACTCAGGTGGGGCAGAAAATACAAAATAAGTGTCCTGGTTTATGTCTCTAGAAAGTACTGGAAGGATAGGAACAGGCTGGGTTCAGGTATTAGGTTAGGGGATGCATCCTATAACCAGGTCGGGAAAGACAAGACGTGGAGTGTATTCAAAGTGGGTATTTTCTATATGCTACAATAACGTCATGAAAAAACAACCAAAAAAGCTCTTATATGTTTCCAGGATTGGGTTTCCAGAGTCCTTAGCAGAGCCCAGGAACTGGATGGGGCAGTAAAATGACACTAATTTTCTATTCTTCCTAAAATCTAAATTATGTTTACCATAATTATTTAACGGTGACAACTGACATCAGCAACTTAAAATGTCTGTTGAAGTTTTGCTTACATGACCTTGCATTTTCAGTTTGTAATAAGTCTGTCAGCAAAGGTTTTCATACTTTTTCTCATTTCGACAGAAAAGAAAGTCAAAAGATTTAGTGGGCCTGGGAGTTGAGGGGCACACCACCTGGCTAGGGGAATAGGCATAAAGAATAGAAACCAGAAAATACCTCCAGGACTTTGTTTTACCTGCCCTTCATCCTGATTACCATTAACTGGACAAGGACAGATAGGAGCTAACAGAGTATTAAACTTTTGTCGTATAGTCAAGGGGTTCAAACCAAGCAAGGGGTATGATTTTTTTGTGTGTGTGTGTTTTAAATTGGCGTATTTAAAGATGAGAGGTTATTTTTTTATTTTCCAAATGTTTACTATGGCTCTGCGTGTACTTTTTAAGAATTTCATATGGCAGGTTAGGCCACTGGTCCCCTAGGAGCAATTACTAAGTTGCCTGAGTTAGGAGAGAGATGTTTATATTCATCTTTTTCTTGGTGATTTTCAAACATTTTAGACTCAGGACCCATTTACCTTGTTAAAAATCAATGAGGATCTCAAGAGCTTTTGTTTCTGTGGATTATATTGACATTTACTAGATTTAAAGTGAAAACTGAAAAAATTTTAAGTAACAGTGTTAAGCCCGTTACATATTAACAGGTAATCTTTTGTATGAAAACTAGCTCTACTTTAAAAAAAAAATGAGTCAGAAGAGAGGCATTAACTTTTAAATATAAAAAAATGTTTAAACTTTAATTCCATAAAAATTTTTTAATGCTTTAATCATGATTAGGCATTGCCTTTATTTTTTCCTCTGGTGTTTATACAAAATCTAGTTCATTTAAGGCAGTGATTCTTTTTTTTTTTTTTTTGAACATTTTATTGTGGTTTGGGTGAAGGTTTACAGAGCAAGTTAGTTTTCCATTCAGCAATTTATATACATTTTGTTTCGAGACATGAGTTGCAATCCCTTCATTTCGAGATATGAGTTGCAATCCCTTCATTGTGACAGTACTGTACCCACTACCTCCCTGAGTTCCTCATTTCCATTTGTCCATCTTTATGCCACCTTTTCCTGCTTTCTGAACTTGGTTTTTGGGCAAATGCTGCCCTTTTGGTCTCGGATGGTTGATTGTTCTGAGGAACACATCCCTCGCGGTATTACTGCTGTTCACTGTAGGCCTGTCTGTTTTTTGGCTGAAAAGTGATTTCTGGGAGTTAGTTTATGTTTTTTTTTTTTTAAATCTCTTTAATGTCTTGTTTCTGTATTACTCTGTTCCAATGTATTTGTTTTGCTTGAAGTATAAAAAGAAAATCCAACCTTACAGTATGTAGTTAGAAAAAGAAGGAATATTCTAAAAGCCCTTTCGGATAATTGTGGATCTTTAATACAATACCAGAACTCCAGTGAGTCACTTTTTCTCCAAATAAAGCCAGTGGAGAATTTACCCAGATGGATTTGGTTCCTGGTTTTGAATGTTAATTGTTGAGTTTACAAGGATATCTACATATATCCAAGGCAGTTTCTTGTAGAGAATCCACTCTGAGAAACTTCCTTGATTGGTCCACTAACTTAAAATTTCTGGAGTGACCTAGATTGGCTGTTTCCCAGTCTGCCTTTAGAAGCTTTGAGCCGACTATCCTGTGGTTTGTTTGTAGATGGCCTTAGAACATTACATGTATACAGAGCAGCCACATTTTCTTAATGTTTGTGCAGGTGACAGTGACCTTGAGAAGACCGGGAGCTCCTGTGAGAGAAAGGACCTGTGGTTCTACTAGTTTCACAAAAGATCTTACCTGAAATTACCACAGATGTTTATACAATTGAATATCTGTCTTGAGGTTATGTTACAGAATTTTCCCTTGATGTTTTTGCTAATTAGAAAAAATAATATAGGCAGAAATTTAAGAACATAAAAACCAAACCAAACCCATTGCCAACGATTCTGACTCCTAGCGACCCCATAGGATAGAGTAGAACCGCCCCATAGAGTTTCCAGGGAGCTGCTAGTGCCTTTGAACAGCTGACCTTTTTGGTTGCAGCCGAGCTCTTAAACATTGTCCTACTAGGGCCCCAAGAACATAAAAGATATCTGTATTTTCAGGAATAAATAATAATTTCTTAGTGTATGTCTTTTTAGATCCTTTTGTTATACACGATTATTTTATGGTTTTCAGTTTCAGAATTTAGCAAATACTCTTCTAAGAAAGCATTTAAAAATTAGATTTGTTGGTTATTAGAATCATGCGTTTTCCTCAAGTGAGCTACTGTGCTTTTAAAATATGCATAGTTTAATTGAATATCAAAGTAATAGTGCAGTTATTTTTGTGGTTCTTAATTGGTTTTCATAATTAAAATACCCAGCATTCTTAGAGTTTAACTTCATTTCATCGGCAAAATATGAACAGGGAATCCTGAAAGAAGCCTTGGTGGTACAGTGGTTAAAGCACTCGGCTGCTAACCAGAGGGTCAGTACTTCAAACCCATCAGCTGCTCCATGTGAGGGGAATGTGGCAGTCTACTTCCGTAAAGATTTACAGCCTTAGAAACCCTATGGGGTAGGTCTATTCTGTCCGTAAGGTCACTACGAGTTGAGATCAACTCAGCGACAGTGGGCTTGGTTATAGGTTTTATATTGAAAGTAAAGCCTAGAGTGTTATGAATATAAACAGTATAGTCGATTTACAGATTCAAGATATATAATTAGTGGTCAGATTTCATTTTCTTTACAGATGGTTGCTCCCAACTCTTGTATTGGCACGACCTGTAAAGCAAGGAACTCTCCTGGCTGTGACTTTTTTTTTTTTAATGGTTAAAACACACCAACACAACAACTTCCACATTAATAATTCAGTGACACTGACTACATTTTCATGTTGTGCCACCATCCAAAACATTCCACCAGCATTACCATAAACTCCCCCTTTCCCTTGAGTGCAACAAATTTGATGCTTATAAGAATGAAATAAATTACAGGTCTAACTCAAAATATTGTAATAAAGCATAAGCAACTGAGCTTAACACTGTGTAATTGGGCTTCTAGTCCTATGTCAGAACCTAGAATACAAATTCCTTTCACTGTTTGAAGAGTCTTTTGCTAAGCGGGGAAACCCTGGTGGTGTGGTGGTTAAGAGCTACGGCTGCTAACCAAAAGCTCGGCAATTTGAATCCACCAGGTGCTCCTTGGAAACCCAATGGGGTGGTTCTACTCTGTCCTATAAGGTCGCTATGAGTCAGAATTGACTCAACGGCAACAGGGTTGCTAAGCGGAGCCCTGATGGCACAGCGGTTAAGAGCTGTGGCTGCTAATCGAAAGATCGGTAGCTTGAATCCACCCAGCTGGCTTGCCATGACTCCTCCGTTCCTGCCTGGGGTGCTGGCGGGTCGCCAGGGCCCAGGGCTATCACAGGCCACCTGGCCCTGGGTAGTGATGGCAGCTGCACCAGTAGGGCAGCAGTAGCCAGGGCCACCACCGCCAGCTACGCTCCCAGCACTGGCACACCCATTCCCCGCCCAGTCCCTACAGCCACCTCTCTCTCTGCCCCCCCCCCACCACGAGAGCAAAGCCCCCTTCTAGCTGCCAGTGCAGCCCCTGGCCTGCGGGCACCCACGCACCTGGCAAGGCTGGCCTCCTGTATCCAGTGGATACAGCGCTTGGGCTCTCTCACGGGCTGCTGGACCTGGGCTGCTCCTGCTCCTCTGGTGGGTAGAACAACGGGCAGGACTGGGCACGTAACCCAGGGACTGCCTGTATATAATACGGTGTTTGTACAACATCCAAGTTGCGTAACATCCTGTGTATCATGGACGTTAAGTGATGCACGACTGTACTTCATTGGTGTTATCTTTATATATATGTGTGTGAATATATATGTGTGTTTTTTTATTCAGCCACTGCCAAAATCCAAAAAAACTTCTAGTAAAGGCAGCAAAAAGGAACGGAACAGTTCTGGAATGGCGAGGAAGGCTAAGCAAACCAAATGTCCTGAAATTCTCTCAGATGAATCTAGTAGTGATGAAGATGAAAAGAAAAACCAGGAAGAATCTTCAGATGATGAAGATAAAGAAAGTGAAGAGGAGGTAAAATGCTTTATTCCATTTCTTTTTTCTCTCTCTCATTTCTTTTCATGGGAAGAGTTAAATATTCTTGCTATATAATAGGTAAAAGCAGAAAACATAGATTTTAGCAACTGTCCACAAGACCATATATTGGTTGTTAATTCTGAAGATGCAGAAAGTTACATATAAAACCATTGCTTACCGTTGAGGAGTTTTTAACTTCATTGCTCTGCTAGAGCATAAGTTGGAAAGGAGTGAGTTTGGTGTGGACAGGATTTGAAGTGGGCCTTTGAGCTGGACTTTGAGGCTGGAATAGGGAGATGGGACCGGAAGGGGTGTGTGCATATCCTAAGCAGGAACACACAGGAGTTGATTCTTGGAGAATTTTTTTCATAGTATATTAATATCTTGTCACTGACTTGAACCATTTAATTCTGTTTTATGCAGAAAGCAAGGGCTTAAAGACCACTATTTTTTCCTCAATTCTTTGGGGATTATTTAATAAGAATAACAATATTTCAAGTTTATTTGATTGGGGTGAAGTTTTGTATTGCTTAGGAATGCCTTCCGTTTTATTTGGGAATATTTGTCAACTGTTGAGACTATTTAGCTTCC
This sequence comes from Elephas maximus indicus, assembly GCF_024166365.1. Classification (NCBI taxonomy): domain Eukaryota; kingdom Metazoa; phylum Chordata; class Mammalia; order Proboscidea; family Elephantidae; genus Elephas; species Elephas maximus. The sequence continues at coordinate 63,682,020 of NC_064819.1, read as the reverse complement.
AAATTGAAACTTCAGGAAGAGGCGAGCTGCTGACGCAATTAAAATGGTTAACTTTACCCTCTCCTTACGGTGTATCTTCAGTCAAGTAGCTTGGGAGAGCAGGTACAAGATGGGTTCCTATTATTGTTAATGGTGTTTGGGGAGACTCTTCTTTTTTGGTGCCCCCTTCAGGTCAGAACTTTGCTCTGCAAGTTGGGTAGTTTCCCTTGTCTTACTTAGGATCTTGAGTAATGTTGGCATGACGTCTTGGGCCAGATAATTCTCCGTTGTGGTGGCTGCCTTGTGCATTGTAGAATGTTTATCCACTAGATGCGGTAACATCTGCTGCTCCTCCCCAGCTGTCACAACCACAGATGTCTCCAGATGTTGCCACATGTCCCCAGTGGGCAGAATCACATCCGGCCGAGAACCACTAAATCAGAGGGATACAGATAGGGTGGCACTCTGATCTTATGTGTGTGTATTTAGTGTATATTTGTCTTGAAGTGTTTAAAGTTCAAACTAGTTTTAATGTCAAATTTTATCAAGACAATAGAGCTAAGTATGATACTTCATAAATTTAAAAATGTCAGGAGTTTGGCAGATGCTTCATGAATATCTTAATATATCTTGAGTATGAAGGGAGATAAGTAATCCGAGCACCAAGGTTTTCATGGATTAGATTTTAAGGATACCTTGGAGAAAAACTTGTTTGTTTATATGTATAATAGTGGCAATTTTATAGTGTTTCTCATTCAGCAAATTTTTGGCTACCTACTATATGCCATTCGCTATGCTTCGTAATTTTTTTAAGGACAGAGCTGTAGTGTGAACAGTTGTCATAAAATATAAACATCTAACTTTTCATAGAGGCCATGTGATTCTGAGCATCAGCTTTGGAACCTGTCTGCATTCACATCCCAGTACTGCCTTAGATTGTGACACTCTGACCCTGGGCAAGTTATTTAAACACTCTATACCTCAGTTTCCCATCTGTAAAGTGAGAATAATAATAGCCCCAGCCTCATAGAGCTGTATTAAATGACCAGTGCTGCTGCCCTTGATACTAGTATGAAGGTGGCCTTTTGTCACTAGGAAGATTTCTAAGAAACCCAGTCTTCCTGTTATTGCAAAGGGAAATATTTTGTACTCATTTACTTCCTATTTGTTTTCTAGATTGTTGTGCCATTGTTCTTAAATATAGATGACCCCTAATTTATTTGTAACTATAATTCCAGGTGAAGATGCTGACCTCACGTGGAATTAGCCCATCATAAATCAAAGCCTTAATTTCTGCTGTCCCATAAATTAGGGTCTGTTGCTAGAAACCAAGTTTAAATGCTGAAAATGCATCTGGGGTGGGGGATAACACAAAAATGCTTTTACAGACATTAAGTATATAAGATCAGACATTATAAAAGTTATGTTTTATTTGAGGGATTTTTCTGCATGAGCTGGTATTGACAGACTTCATAAAACACATTCCATTGAAGTCTGGACTAAAATCTTGTTCCTCTGGTAAATCTCCCTCCATCGAGCTTAGGTATTCTTCATGGCTCTGAAAACCCTTTCATATTTAGGGCTATCCTTATCAAAAACCTTCTATTGCTGATTCAGTTTCTGTGAAAGGCTCCGATTGCCATTGAAAGGTAAGTGCTGGGGAAGGGACATTATTTCTATGGCAACTTTGTTTGTTCTTATTCTTCCATTTTATAAAGACTCACAAGTAGCAACCTTGTTAAGGACTTTATAAATGGAGATATTTTTGGTCATTTCTGTAAGACCAAAAAGAAAAGACCGTAAAGAGGTTCAGAATGATCAGAAAACTTGTAGATTGCTTGTAGATGGAATTTTTTGGGGGGTAAATTTTTGATAGGAAATTATTAAAATTTACTGTTTATTTCCTAAAACTAATTTTTCTTTCATAAATAGAAGATCTTCCCATTAAGATCAGCTTCTTATTCTATTTTGGATTTCTGGGGTAAATAACTGTGAATTTGAGTAGATTAATTTTACTATTTGCTGTTCCCTTGATAAATTGAGGACATTGGGCTAAATAATGTTGAAATTAGAGTCTTAAGCTGAAATCCAGTTCTAACTGTAGTTGTCTCTTGGCTAGTTGCAATGGCCAAGTGAGGCTAAATATTTTTCATTCATCTGCTAATTTTTGTATTTAACTTTAGCTGTGTGGAAGAGCAGGATGCTTAATTTACAAGTAAATTCATTGTTTTTAAAATGTAGAATTTTAAAGTCTGCATAGTTTTTTAAGTGTCTTATAAGAAAGTATATCACATTTAGCATGGTAGCTGATAATTGTGGTTGAGTTTCTGTGTACCTGTATCTCCATTTCTGTGATATACAGTGGTTCACAGCAGTTTTTAATCCTCATTTTACTTGAAATTAACTCAAATAAGAGAATTCTGAGTATGAAGTAGGTAATTTTTTTATAAAATAGCTATTATGAACTTTCTTATTAGCTTAGTTCTTGGATATTTATGGTAGCAGTAGGAAGAGTAATTGGGAATTAGGAAGAAAATAGTGGATGAAATTTCTTTAAAATGAGAAAATAGGAAAATAAACAGGTTTGCTTTATATGGATTCTCAGAATCAACTGGTTCCCATATTAAGAGTGCATATTGGGTTAGCATCTTTATGGGAAGATTGCTAAAATGAACCTGTGAGATTAAACCATTCACAGGTGTTCAACCTTAGGCACAGAGAAAAGAGAGTACACAAAGAAGAAGAAACGGTTCCTCCCATGTAGGAGAAAAAGACAATTCTACCAGTCTTTACATGTTTAAAAGCATACTTTATTTCTGTTTTTTTTTTTTTTTTTTAATTCTAACGCTTTTTTTAGTTTTTGTTTCCTAGTGTTTTTATAGTACTCTTATCTCTAGAAAAGTATAAAACAAACTGAATTTTTTCTTTGAGTGTTTAGAATTTATCTAAATAGTCCCATGTGTCAGGAATGTTTCCAACTATAAATAATTAAAAACCTTACTAATGTCTAAAACAGTTTACTTTTCTTTGATGGCAAGAAGTCCACAGACAGGCAGTTCTGGGCCAATACAGCAGGTCAAGAAAGGCATCAAAGATTTGGGTGCCTTTCCTCATCATGATCTACCATCTTTAACATGTGGCTTTTAACTTCATCATCATAATTGTTGACCCGTAGGCATCGTATCCATGTCCCAGAAGGGAAGAGCTAAGGGCTCTCTCCTAGTAGTATTTTGCCCTTTTTTCCCAGAAGGGATGCCTTTTACCAGAGATCTCCACCTTTATTGCATTGGCCAGAACTTTGTTCTCTGGCCATCTCTAGCTGCAAGGGAAGCTGTGAAGTCCAGTTGTTAGCTTTCCTGTCACTATAGGTGGAAGGCAAATACAAACTGGAATGTTGAGTGAGCTTACAATATTTATCAAACTGGGAGGCTTCTAGGTATAATTTTTGATAAACTATATATTCAGGCATTTTGAGGAATTATTTGGTGGTGGTGAGGGTAAAATATGAAAGTTTTGTCCTCTTTAATTATATTTTTTAAAAAACCAAGAATTCTTCCATCCCATAATTTGATCAGAGGAATTATGAAACCTTTTAAAACCAATTAAACCTTTTGTTGGAAGGCAAAGTTGAATAATCATTGTACACATCCATTTAGACTTAGACTTGGCTTTCATAATCTTTTGTGAACTTTGATGAGGTTTACACATTCTTTACTCTTGGCACCCTGAGTTTTCTCAGCCAAGTTGTTAAAAGAATGGTGTATTTTAAGCTAATTTTTTATTTTGTTCATCTGTTCACCCAGTACAACCTTTCTGCTGTGAGGACAGGATTCTGGCTCTGTGACAGGCGTCTTCTTTGGAGACCCTCCTTCAAGAGCCCTGCTGCCTATAAAAGATAGGTAAGCCTTATTCTCCCAAGATTTTTTTTTTTTTTTTTTTTTTTTGCCTTCCTTCAAAAAGTACTTGTGCCAGTCCTCTAAGTCTGTACCTTCATGGTTATCAGAGACATGGAAACCACTCCTAAACTTTTAAAAAATTTCTTACTAATTTTTTAAACTTTCAGCATGCAATGCATTGTACCATCTGAAAGTATGGCAGCTGTCAATTTTTATCTATTCCCCTTTAGCATATTAAAAATACCTATAATATTTGATGGTCCTGATGGAGTTACTTGCAACGTATTCAAAAATAGCAAGCCAGAATCTTTAAAAGTAAATCCTATGACAATTTGGAAATTCAATTTTTCAGTATTTTTTTTTTTTTGGTTACCTGATTTTTTCCCAGAAATTTTATTAAAAGGCTCAGGCCTTAGTTTCCCATTTCATTAAATGACAGATCTGTTAATATCATAAGTGTCTCCAATGTTTTCCTTTATAATGCCACATAATGTTTTTACTATAATTACTGAGGTTTTTAGATTATTTAAAAAGAGACTCAAAGTAGGGGACAGTACTTGATTTCTAATGTAATTTTATGATTGCTTAGTTTAATAAATCGGGGGTGTGCTAAGTACTGTTGGGGATGTAAAAGACATTTTCTACCCAAATGCCATTTAAGTGATTCTTGGTATTAAAGGATTTCAAAAGAAAGTATTTCCATATCCGTTGACCAGTGAAGGCTTTGGAAGGAAATGGAAGAAGCACCAACTGGGATTGGTGGATGGAGAAGAAAGTCGGACACATGAACAAAGATGGGAAGCAGGAAAGTGCAGGATGCCTTTGACAAACATACTTGTTCATGATTAGCGTAGTGTGCTGGGAAGTAGAGCGTTGAGGGATGAACCTAGAGTAAACTAGGTTGAAGCCAGACTATAGAGAATTCAGGAGGATGTGCATTATAATGTGTGACTAATATAACCTTTGGGAATAGGGTCATCATTCTCACTCATTCAGATGAATCTTATTCTATACCTGAGCATTTTGCTAAGTGGAGAAAAAAATGAGTACTTACAGTCTACCTGGGGAAGAGTGACACTCATTCAGTAAGCATTTATTGGTACGTGTAAGGAAGAGGGAAACCCTGGTGGCATAGTGGTTAAGAGCTGCAGCTGCTACCGTAAGATCAGCAGTTCAGATACACCAGGCACTTCTTGGAAATTCTATGGGGCAGTTCCACTTTGTCCTATAGGGTTGTTTGGTTTTTATAAGGAAGACACTATTGAGAATCTATTATGTGGCATGTACTTTCACATCTTACGTCTCATTTAATCTTGACCCTCGTTAGAGAAGAAGATGCATCCTCCTTTTTGTCCTTGAGGATATAATAAATGTGTAATGATCTCTTTTAATGTATTCTCTTGTTATTAGTTCCCATTGAGTTCTGACTTAGGGCGAATCCATGTGTACAGGGTAGAACTGCTCCATGGAATTTTCAAGGCTGTGACCTTTCAGAAGAAGGTTGCCAGGCCTGTCTTCTGAGTTACCTCCGGGTGGGTTCAAATAGCTAACCTTTTGGCTAAGTAGTTGAGTGCTTGTTTTGTGCCTGCCAGGGATTCCATCTTACTCCTTCTTTGCAGAGCATCTAGTTCATATATTTCTGTCTTTAGCATTCTCACTATACGACTACTGATACAGATCAAAATTTGATGGTAAGCGGTAGTTTTAGGAAAGTTAGAATATAAATCCATTTCTGTTTGTAAAAACTTAAAACTGAAAGCTGCTAACATATACTTTATTACTTGAGGATTGATCAGCTGTTTTACCTGGTTCCTGCCCTCCCCCTGTATGTGTGTAGTAATTTGTAGTCTAGACTAGGAGTCAGCAAACTATGGCCTACAGGCCACATTCAGCCTTTAGCCTGTTTACTTTACAGTCTGCAAGCTAAGAATGATTGCCCCACTTAAAAAAGAAAAACATTTTTTAAGAAGACTATGTGATAAGACCATACATAGTCTGCAAATCCTAAAATATTTACTGTCTAGCACTTTACAGAAAAAGCTTGGTGACCCCAGATTGAAACCATAAATTTCTCATCTTAAATGGTTTACACCTGTATAAGTCAGTTATGAGGCTTTTTGAAAAATACAGGTATTCAGGCCTCACCCTTGGTGATTTGATCTAATGGTTCTTTTTTTTTTTTGCTCTTACATTTACCGGTACAAACTAGGTAGGTAAGTTGTACCAGACGATAGGGATGTTAAAAATAAAGAAGTTTTGCTAACTGCTCTTAGTAGAAGACATGTTGTCTTAGTCAGCAGGCTCATTCTAATCAACCAGAACCCTGGGGTTGGGAGAGATCTTTAAAGGTTATCTAGCACCCCAAGGATCTTTTCCCAACTCGGTTTTCTAAATAATTACATAGCAACTACTAAGCGTCAGTTCTCAGCTGTGTGCTGGGAATCAAAAAATAAATAAGACACAGAGTTTCTGCCCTTAAGCGGTTTGGTTTTGGTGGTAGGAGGACGGAGGTAAGGAATTACTAGGAAAAAACTGTAGCAGAACATAAGCTAAGGGCTAAAAAAAAAAAAGAGGTATGGACAAGATAACATGGAAACTCAAGAGATCCAGTACTTATTCTTTCTAGGGGTACATGGGAGGCAAGATCATGGCCCTGGACAGGGACACTTCAGGGAAGGTAACAATTTGATCCAAGCCTCGAAGGATGAATAAGAGGGGTTACCATGGCAAAGAAAGAAGGAGATTTGGAGAAAACAGTTTATACAAAGTTGGGATTACGCCAGGACCTGTCTTAGCTTAAAAAGACATCCTTAAAAGGCTCCTGGAGCCAATATAAAGTTTGGAGGGTAGGGGCCAGAGGCAGCCTTAAAATGGATTGGTTGTCTTTTGTTGCCTTTCTGTACTTTCTGCCAGCGTTTTTGGTTCTTTGTTGTGGTTAGTAACATTTGTGTGTAATGGAAAAATAATTAAATTTAAGAATATGATAAATAGGTATCCTGCGAATTACTATAATTTACTTCAGTAGTTTCAACACTGGCTTAAAGGAACATATAAGTACATTAGTCATTTCTATATAAACAGCTTGTGTAATAGAAGGCACACTGGACTCAATTAAAATGTCTTGCATCTCACTAGCTATAAGGTGTTGGTTCATTTAACTACTCAGATCCAGTTTTCTCATTTATAATAAGATAAATAGTTTGCTTTGCCTTTGGATTTGTTTTTTTTTTTTTCTTTGTTTTTTAGTTTGTGTGAGATAGTGTTTGTGAAAGCAGTACTATACAAATGCTTTTTTTATTTCCCGTGTAGCCTTTTAATTAGATTTTTAACCTAGTCCATCTGTACTCTGGGTTCATAGTACAGATGGACTAGGTCCTGCAAAAGATACAGAGATGAACATGACAAATATTTGTTAAGTGGCTACTGTATGCCAAACGCTGTTCTAGTTGCTGGGAGGATAGAGCTAAACAGATGGTGAGGTGTGTGTTCTCAGAGAGAGTGTCAGATCTGCCCATAAGAAGCTTGCAATATAGTGGGAAAACAGACACATAAATTTAATAAACGTACAAGGAGCGTTGGTGGTGGAGTGGTTAAATGCTCGTCTGGTTAAGTGCTCGTCTGGTTAAGTGCTCGTCTGGTTAAGTGCTCGTCTGGTTAAGTGCTCATCTGGTTAAGAGCTGGCATGTTAACTGAAAGGTTGGCAGTTTAAACCCACCCAGTGGCTCTGTGAGAGAAAGAGCTGGTGGTCTGCTTCCATAAAGATCACAGCTAAGAAAACCCTGTGAGGTCACTGTGAGTTGGCATCACCTAAATGGCACCCAACAATAATAAATGTGCATGTATTAAGTGTTCTTTGCTGCTTCCTGTGTATTTATTAATTTGATCCTCACAGCAGCTCTAATATAGATAATAACCATGGCTCATCAAATCTAAGATGCCTATAAGGCATTATTTTACATAAGTTATAAAGTATACTCCAGTGTCAGAGATGGAAAAATGTTAAAAGTCAGGAAGGTTAGGTATTATTGCCTCCATTTTACAGATGGGAACAGGTAGAGAAGGGCCAGGTGATCTGTCTGAGCCTGCAAAATTAGTCAGGGCAAATGGTTTGCTTGAGGATACAAAACTGGTCAGTGTCGGAGTGAGATTTGAACCAGAAAGTTTGAATCTAGAGCCTGTGTTCTTTATTCACTGTCTCACAATACCATAAATAAAGTAGGAATAAATGAATTATAAATCAAGCACTGGGGCGGTACGGATTTATGAAATTGATGGTATTGTGAAAGATTTGGAAGAAGCGATCATTAAGCTGGATCTATATTATAAGTGGGATTTTCCCAGGTAGAGGAGGAGAACGGAATTCCAAAGTGTGAAAGTAAAGATTTGAAACTCCTGTAAAATTAAAGTGGGCGTGACTCAACTTCCGCTTTGGCTGTCCCAGTGCCTCTTTTCCCTTACCTTCAAGATAGCCATGTTTGTCTAAACTGCCAAAAACTGTCCATTCTGTCTAGTACTTAGGGCTGTACTTGGAGATGCCCCCATTTTCCAGTTACCTCTTCGTCCCATGCCTGATGACACAGCTTCAGTTCAGCTGCAGCAACTAACACCAGCAGGACTAGAGCCCAAGCTGTGCATCAGTTACCTGGCTTCTGTCCAGGGTGACGTCCCAGGTGTGAGTTTCACAGTTAACTTAGTATTTCACTTTCCCTCTTTACCCATGCAAACACACAGCCTAAAAAAGAAACTACTGAATTCTCACCCTGTATTTGTCATAGAATAATTTGCAACTGGTGAATAAAGATAAGTGAAATCCAATACAAATAACATGACTTGTTATTGCAAGGATTTGGATGTCCTTGGGTCCAGTCGGATCAACCAGAACATATTGACATAACAATGATATATCATGGTTAATTACCACAGGTGTAATTAATTTCCATTTCCTTTTAAAGAAAACTTCGAGTTATTGTAGGAAATTATATTTACATAATAAATTTTCACTTTACTAAGGGAACCATTAATAGTAATAATAGCTAATATTTATTGTTTCCTATGTGCCAGGCACCATTAAAAGTACTTTTATGTAGGTCTTGGGGAACATCTAGCTCAACTGGCATAACATAATTTATAAAGAAAATGTTCTACATTCTACTTTGATGAGTAGCGCCTGGGGTCTTAAAAGCTTATGTGTGGCCATCTAAGATACTCCACTGGTCGGTCTCACCCCGCCGGAAGCAAGGGAGAATGAAGAAAACCAAAGGCACAAGGGAAAGATCAGTCCAAAGGACTCATGGACTACAACTACCAAAGCCTCCACCAGACTGAGTTCAGCACAACTAGATGGTGCCCAGCTACCACCACTGACGGCTCTGACAGGGATCACAATAGAGGGTCCCAGACAGAGCTGGAGAAAAATGTAGAACAAAATTCTAACTCACAAAAAAAGACCACTTACTGGCCTGACAGAGACTAGAGAAACCCCAAGAGTATGGCCCTGGGACACCCTTTTAGCCCTGTAGTAAAGTCATTCCTGAGGTTCACCCTTCAGCCAAAGATTAGACAGGCCCATAAAACAATATGAGACTAAAGGGGCACAACAGCCCAGGAACAAGGACTAGAAGGCAGGAGAGGACAGGAAAGTTTCTAACATCATTATTATCTCTTGCTCTCCCTCCTCAACTCTTCCAATAATAGCCTAGTTTCTTAGAAAATAGCTGAATGACCTGTAGGCTCAGCTTTTACTTAACCTTTGACTGGAGCAGTAATAAAACCAGCTGCCATCAAGGCGATTCCAACTCAAGGGAGCCATGTGCTTCAGAGTAGAACTGCTGTCTGTAGGGTTTTCAGTGGCTGTAATCTTTCAGTAGATTGCCACTCTTTTCTTCCAAGGTGCCTCTGGGTAGATTCAGACCTCCAGCCTTGCCATTAGTGGTGGAGTTGCTTAACAATTTGTGCTACCTAGGTACTCAGGAAAGTGACAGTAGTGATTATTTTATTCTGTGTATTAAGTGCATCAACAGAACTTACAAATTTTTAGTATTCACTTTCAGAGCCTAGTATAATTCTTAGGATCTAGGTGGATACCTAAAACTTAAGTGGGTCGTAGAAACCTGATGAAACATGCCTGTCCAACCCCCACTAACTAGAATACTGAGAATTAGGAAATAAGTAAAAATGACCCGCAGATAGCAAAAATCCTTAGTAAAGGTCACGGACTTCACTTTTAGAAGCATGTCAGCCCTTGACATCTCTTAAATTCATTTTCTAGTGGCAGTATGTTCTTTGGGATAATGCGGGGTGTTGATGGGCTTATATAGAGATGTACAGTGATGGTGGTGCAGCAAGAAAGAAGATAAAACTAGGGACGATTACCTAGTAAGCAAGGTACACATGGGCTTACTTGTGCTTATTTACTAATCTGTAGTGGACAATTTCACCTGTTCTTGAAATTGTGCATTATAGATTAGTAAGTAGACATAGCTAAGCCCATGCATACCTTGCTTACTGGTTAATTTGACCCTGTGCCAAACACTGGAAACCCTGGTGGCATAGTGGTTAAGAGCTGCATCTGCTAACCCAAAGGTCGGCAGTTTGAATCCACCAGGTGCTCCTTGGAAACTATGGGGCAGTTCTACTGTGTCCTGTAGGGTCACTGTGAGTTGGAATTGACTCAACGGCAATGGGTTGGGTTTTTTTTTTTGTTTTTTGGCCGGGGCGGAGGCGGGGGACTTGGTGCCAAACACTAAAATGAGTAAACTGTATTTAGTAGCAGTGCGATGAGTGTCTCTGTCCTAAAAACATAACAAGGTTGAGTTGTGATTATAATACACAGAAGCCACCAGTGTGAAACACTTGAAACATTTTGTCAAAAGTGATTTACAGTAGTTTACTTGTGTAAATGTGAGAATTTAAGTTGTCTCGTGATGTTTATATTAGATAGTTTATCTTTGAGAGTGTTTATTAATTGAAGAATTAATATTTCCTAATTTCATAGGCTCTGCTTGAGGTAAAATAACTGGAAACTACTTTTGTCATTTTAACCTATCCATATGCATGTGTTTTACTTTTGTTTTAATCAGGTCTAGGTTAGTATTTAAAAATGCAGGTGGAGGAGCCAGGCAGGCCTGTATTTAACCTTGCCTCTATCAGTCCTGTAACTGTGGAGAAGTTAACCTATCTCAGCTTCCATGTCCTCATTTATTGATAAATACTTATTGAACAAATACTTTGTATTAGGCATTACTTTAATGGCAGAGGATAACATCAGTGAGCACAAGGAAAAAAAAAAGTCCTGTTCTCATGGAGCTTACATTTTAGTTGAGAGAGACAGTAAGTAAGAGAGGATAATAATAGTACCTATGTTTTAGGAGTTTTTCCAAAATTAAGTAAGGTAATGCATGTTAAGTTTTCTATCCATAGTGCAGAAAAAATGTGGGCATCTAGTACTCTTAGTGATTGATTCTTAACTTCTTATGCCTCATCTTGTATTGGGAGAAAATAAAGTTTGTTGAGTTTGTTGTCTCTGAAAAATTGATACTTGGTAATAACTTTTAATCAGTGATATTTATGCAAATATTTTGAGGAGTATAGGGGAGTGATGAGAATGAATCTCATCCATATATGTACTTTGCTTTCTTTTCCAGCAGCCACCAAAAAAGACATCTAAAAGAGAAAAACCTAAACCAAAAGCCACTTCTAAAAGTAAAAAATCTGTAAAAAGTGCTAATGTTAAGAAGGCAGACAGCAGCACCACCAAGAAGAATCAAAACAGTTCCAAAAAAGGTATGTTAGAAATGACACATTATCAACAATTTTAGAGATAAGTTATGTATGTTATAGCATCATATTAGTGTGGGTGGAAAATAGGTAAGCTGCAATGGGGGGAAATAGTATACCAGTTTATAATTTTTCAAAATTATAAAAATTAATGCATGTTTTATAGATAACCTACACAGTGATTTATGATCTTTGAGAGTCAGTTGAAAGCTTATAGAATTTTATTATTGTACTTCAGATATAGGTTTACAGAACAGAGCAGCTTCTCACTGAATGGTTGGTACACACATTGTCCTGTGACATTGGTTACCAATCCCACAACATGTCAGCGATTTCCCTTCTCAACCTTGGGTTCCCCATTACCAGCTTCCCTGTCCCCTCTTGACTTCTAGTCCTTGCCCCTAGGCTGGCGTGCCCCATTAGTCTTGTTTTGTCTTATGGGCCTGTCTAATCTTTTGCTGAAGGGTGAACTTCAGTAGTGACTTCATTGCTGAGCAAAAAGGGTGTCCGGGGGCCATACTCTTGGGGTTTCTCTAGTCTCTGTCAGGCCAGTAAGTGGTCTTTTTTTGTGAGTTAGAATTTTGTTCTACATTTTTCTCCAGCTCTGTCTGGGACCCTCTATTGTGATCCCTGTCAGTGGTGGTGGTAGCTGGGCACCGTCTAGTTGTGCTGAACTCAGTCTGGTGGAGGCTTTGGTAGTTGTAGTCCATGAGTCCTTTGGACTGATCTTTCCCTTGTGCCTTTGGTTTTTCTTCATTCTCCCTTGCTCCTGATGGGGTGAGACCAGTGGAGTATCTTTGATGACCACTCACAAGCTTTTAGGACCCCAGACGCTACTCACAAAAGTACAATGTAGAACATTTTTTTATAAACCACGTTATGCCAATTGAGCTAGATCTTCCTGAGACCATGGTCCCCTCAGCCCTCAGCCCAGTAATTCAGTCTCTTAAGGGAAAGCTTATAGAATTCTTACCAATCCGTTTTGAATATTTACTTATTTTACTACCTAACAAAAATTTTTATCTACATATAATAAAATATCTTACTTTTAGAAAGTGAATCTGAGGATAGTTCAGATGATGAACCTTTAATTAAAAAATTGAAGAAACCTCCCACAGATGAAGAGTTAAAGGAAACAGTAAAGAAATTATTGGCAAATGCTAACTTGGAGGAAGTCACAATGAAGCAGATTTGCAAAGAGGTAATTGAATAAATGCTTAGAACATTTTGCTTTTATTTAAAACATTTCTTCACTCATCTCTTCATTCCAAGCTAGATCCTGTGTGCACTCACTGATTGAACAATTGAACTCCTCCTCCATGCCAGGCACTCTTACAGGTATTGGGGTGCCACATTAAAAAAACAGTGTCTGCTCTAGTGGTAGTTTTTTCATAAATAACATTAGAATGAATACAATTTTAAAAATTAAAATGATACGTTCCAAACTGGAAAGAAAACTTTCTTTTCCTGTTTTTATTGCTGCATCCTGTATTGTGTTAAACAGCTGCGTCTCACGGACCACTATTCTTGGTGTTAGTGTGGTAAATAAGATATTCTAGAGAGGTTCTTAACTCAGACTTCTGTGAAGTACTAATACTTCTCAGGAAATAAAATGTTTTATTCTTGAATATGATTCCGTAGGGATTCCATATCCTAGATCAAAATTGGAAGATTCAGATTCAGGGTACTTACGGTAAAATTAAATTAAAACCTTGAAACATGGTACCAAGGTGAAATGCTCTATACTTTTTAAGAACACCAGTTGCTGTCTCCTCATTCATTCAGCATTCATTGAGCCCCTACTACATATCAGACACTGGGCTAGATACTAGAGGTAGAGCCAGAGGAAACCATGACATGACTTTAGGGGTTCACAGTCTAGTAGGATAGAGACTCGAATATTGAAGGTATTTCAGTGATTAGAATACAGTATGTGAGGGCTGAGTTAGAAGAGTACAGAAGGTGCCACAGCACCACAGAACAAAAAGGACCTATTTGTGACTGCGAGTAAGGGTTGGAGAAATCTGGGGAATCGACTTGGAAGAGATCTTACACTGAGTTCTTAGAGCATCAGCTGTTGCATATACTCATACAGTTTAGTACACTGACACATTCTCAGAAATACTGACTGTGAGGAACACTAATAAGTTTGATATGGCTAAAGTCTTCACAGAAGTTAAGAGATACCGCTAAAAAGAGTTTTGCAGGTCTTACATGTGCCTTGTTATGGACTTTGGTTTTCTTCCTGAAACTAATTGTAAGGAAGAGGCTGGGTAGGTTATTGAGAGAGATTTGGCAGCAGCGTAACAATCAAATTTGTATTTTTTTAAAGTTACAATAGAAACATCAAGAGGGATGGATGGATTAGACAAAACGAAAGAAGTTTCCTGAATAAACTGAATGCTTCGAAGGCCAGTGTAGCAGAGGCGGGGGTTTGGGGACCGTGGTTTCAGGGAACATCTAAGTCAATTGGCATAATAAAATCTATTATGAAAACATTTTGTATCCCACCTTGGAGAGTGGCGTCTGGGGTCTTAAATGCTAGTAAGGCGGCCATCTAAGATGCATCAATTGGTCTCAACCCACCTGGAGCAAAGGAGAATGAAGAAGACCAAAGACACAAGGTAATTATGAGCCCAGGAGACAGAAAGGGCCACATAAATCAGAGACTGCATCGGCCTGAGACCAGAAGAGCTAGGTGGTACCTGGCTACAACCGATGACTGCCCTGACAGGGAACACAAAAGAGAACCCCTGAGGGCGCAGGAGAGCAGTGGGATGCAGACCCCAAATTCTCGTAAAAAGACCAGACTTAATGGTCTGATTGAGACCAGAAGGACCCCGGTGGTTATGGCTCCAGACCTTCTGTTAGCTCAGGACAGGAACCATTCCCAAAGCCAACTCTTCAGACAGGGATTGGACTGGACCTGGGATAGAAAAAAGATGCTGGTGAAGAATGAGCTTCTTGGATCAAGTAGACACGAGACTATGTTGCCATCTCCTATCTGGAGGGGGGATGAGAGGGTAGAGGGGGTCAGAAGCTGGCGGAATGGACACGAAAAGAGAGAGCAGAGGGAAGGAGTGTGCTGTGTCATTAAGGGGAGAGCAATTAGGAGTATATAGCAAGGTGTGTATAAATTTTTCTATGAGAGCCTGACTTGATTTGTAAAGTTTCACTTAAAGCACAATAAAAATTAAAAAAAAAAAAAAAAGGATTATAGAAGGGTGAGAGTCAGGAGACATAGCTTATACCATAATTGGTGCCATAACTTAATAGGGTTGACATAATCCAAGCTAGAAATCAAGAGAACCTGATCAAAGGTAGTTTCCTTATAGGTGTAATGGCATGAGTAGCATCAGTCATAATAGAGAATAGAAGAGAAGGAATACTTTCTGAGGAAAAAGTGAGTTTCATTCTACACATCTTGAGTTGGAGTGCTTAGAACATCAAAGAGAGACAATTTGTGAATGTTGTAATTCATCAGTTCAGGAGAGAAACCAAGACTAAGGTATTGCTGAAAGTTGAAACTAGGAGTGTAGATAAGGTGGCCCGGGGAAGTGTTTTTTTTCTCTAACAGCCACCATTGAGTTGACTGACTCCTGGTGACCCCATGTGTTTCAGAGTAGAACGTGCTCCATAAGGTTTCCAAATGCTGATTCTTGGGGAAGTAGATCTCTAGACCTTTTCTTTCGAGGCACCTCTGGGTGATCTGAAACTCCAACCTTTTGAACTTAAAATAGGACCAAACTTTCCAAAGTGGTTATATTTTCCAACAGCAATTGATATTCGTAACCACAGAATTGATAGCTTAACCACAGAAAAGTTGCTAGTTAGAGCTATTCAGGGTTGGAGTTTTGCAAGGAAAGAACAGGAGGCAAAAAATTAGAGTAATTGAAATGATTGTAGGGGCTGGCAAATTACTGCCTGAGGGCCAAATCCATCCCACCACTTGTTTTTAGAGTTTTATTGTAATAGCCACACCCACTCATTTAAGTACGTCTATGTGATGTGATGTGAGTTGGGGAAGCATTGGTGTTGTAGTGGTCAGGAGCTATGGCTGCTAACCAAAAGATCAGCTGTTTGAATCCACCAGGCACTCCTTGGAAACTGTGGGGGCAGTTCTACTCTGTCCTGTAGGATTGCTATGAGCCGGAATCGACTTGACTGCAGTGGGCTTACATGAGTTGGAATCAACTCAACGACAAGGGGCTTTTTTTTTTTTTTTTTAATGGTGGCTTTGGAGCCCTGGTGGCACAGTGGTTAAGAGCTTGTCTGCTAACCGAAAGGCCAGTGATTCAAACCCACCAGCTGCTCTGTAGGAGAAAGATGTGGCAGTCTGCTTCCATAAGATTTACAGCCGTGGAAACCGTATGGGGCAGTTGTGCTCTGTCCTACAGGGTTTCTATGAGACGGAATCGACTCTACAGCAATGGGTATGGTGGCTTTCCCACTACAATGGCAGAGTTGAATAATTATGACAGAAAAAGAGTGGCCCACAATGTTGAAAATATTTACTAATTGGCCATTTACATAAAAAGTTTGCTGACCCTGAATGATAGGGTAGGAACGAGCCAGCAGGGTGCTTTCTAATAGACTGTGGGCACATTCATGGGAGGGCTACAACTGGAAGCCTTTGTGGAGTCAAGCAGCAGATAGAATGGGACTTAGAAAGTTGACAAAAGAGAGGTATTTAGAGAGTAAGATTTTAAAAGTGAAGGACCGGAGACCACCTGGATCTTAGTGATGTAGCTTTGGGGAGGGGATTGTGCAGTGAGTGGAGGCTGAAGTTATTGGAGTTCAAGTTGAAGAACCATAAGCAGAGTGTTGAATGTAACAAAGAAGAGGATATTCCTAAAAAATACCTGTCAGATAACTTGCTAATATAAAGAACTTAACCCCCACAACTAAGACCTATCTGAATATTTTTCCTTGCCCATATTTACAGTGAGTTCAGCCAAAACTACCTGTGTATAAAGCACTGGAATGTTTGTGTTCTGCTCTGTGCACAGTATTACTAAAACTACTTGTTTGTAGTCCACTTCTATATGGTGCACCAGAGTGTAATCAGGCATATAGGCAGCTGATTTTTAGTGTGAACTTTTTTCTATCCAAAGATAGAGAATACTATTGGGTTTTTTAAAATCTACTTTTAACATTGTTTTTTTTTTTCCCCCTTTCACTATAGGTGTATGAAAATTATCCTGCTTATGATTTAACTGAAAGAAAGGAGTTCATAAAGACAACTGTTAAAGAGGTAAATATTTCCATCTTTTCCAAGTTTGATCATTTGGACATAAAAGACAAAAAAAAAAATCATGTATATTAAAAAACAAAAAACCAAACCCATCATTGCGTGGTTTCCGACTCATTGCAACCCTATTAAACACTGCATATTTTTCAAAGTATTCCTGTCACTATCACATTTGATCCTCAAATTCCTTTAAAGTAGGTAGGGATTGATCTTTTTTTTCATTCCTGTCTTAGAGCTTAAAAAATAAAGTCTGAACAGTTACTGACAAAATCTGAACTCAGATTAAGATCTGAATCCAGTATCATGTGTAGCCTGGCATTGCAAAGGAGCTCACAAACCCGGTTTAGAACAAGCTCCTGTCCTCCAGTCCAAGGTGGAGGAAGAACAGTAGCTAGTTTTATATTCCAGCTGATTTCCCACAGGTCACAGTAGTAAACTGTTGTTAGGTGCCAGGAGTTGATTTCAACCCATAACGACCCCATGTGACAGAGTAGAACTGCCCAATAGGATTTCTAGACTGTGATCTTCACAGGAGCAAATTGCCAGGTCTGTCTCCCACAGAGCCACTGGGTGGGCAAACTGACAGCCTTTTGGTTCACAGCTGAGTGCTTCACTGTTGCACCACGAAGACTTCTAAATAGTAAAGTGCAAGTTAAAAAACTGGAGTAAGTTTTCTGATTTATGTTTTTTTAATATTGTATGTCCGATATGAGAAAATAATGTTTCTCTTTCATTATAGCTAATTTCTTGAGATAGAAGTTAGAGACAGATGACTTGGCCCCATGGATTTGAAGATCTGATTTATACCAGCAAAGAGAATGTATTTCCTTTTCTAAATCTTTGTTAACCATTGCGTTGGTAGACCTTATCACTGACCTTTTGATCTTGAGTGTTACGTAAATTTGACATTGCCGTTTTAAATTGCATTTCTATGCAGTGTTTAGTTTAAAATCTTGCATGGCAGCAGTTGTTCCCTTGCTTTTATAGTTGTATTTTGTACA